>NC_091985.1:8041263-8641263 GCF_044704955.1 Pristiophorus japonicus | reverse complement strand
AACCCCCAATCCAACTCCCTTACCCCACAATTCCACTGCCCCCCCACAATCCCACTCCATTACCTGCCAGTCCCACTCCCTTACCTACCAATCCCACTCCCTTACCCCCCAATCCCACTCCCTTACCCCCATTCCCACTCTCATACCCTCCAATCCCATTCCCTTAGCTCCAATCCAGCTCCCTTACCCCACAATCCCACGCCCTTAACCCTCAATCCGACTCCCATACCCCCCAATCCCACTTCCTTACCCCCCAAACCAACTCCCTTAACCCCCAATCCCACTCCCTTACTCCACAATCCCACTGCCCCCCACAATCCCACTCCCTTACCTCCCAGTCCCACTCCCTTACCTCGCAATCCGACACCCTTACCCCCAATCCCACTCCCTTACCCCCAATCCCACTCCCTTATCCCCAATCCCACTCCCTTACCATCCAATCCCACTCCCTGAGCCCCAATCGCATTCCTTTACTCCCCCAATCCCACTGCCCCCCTATCCCAATCACTTACACGACAATCAGTCTCCCTCAACCCCAATACCACTGCCCTTGCCCCGAATCCTGCTCCCTTACCCCTCAATCACACTCCCTTACTCCTCAATCCCACTCCCTTATCCACAATCCCACTCCCTTACCCCCAATCCCACACCGTTACCCCCCGATCCCACTCCTTTACCCCCAATACCACTCTCTTACCCCCCAATCACTCTCCCTTAGTCCCCAATCCCACTGCTCCTCCAATCCCACTCCCTTATCCCCCATCCCACTGCCTTTATCCCTAATACCACTCCCTTACCACCCAATCCAACTGCCTTTACCCCCAATCCCACTCCCTTACCCCCAATCCCACTCCCTTAGTCCCCATTCCCACTCCTTTACCCCCCAATTCCACTTCCTTACCCCCAATCACATTCCATTAACCCCTAATCACACTCCGTAACGCCCAATCCCACTTCCTTACCCCACAATCCGATTCGCTTCCCCCCAATCCCACTGCCCTCCCAATCCCACTCCCTTACACCCATCCCACTCACTTACCCACAATTGCAATCCCTAATCCCCCAATCCCACTCCCTTCCCCGCAACCCTTACCCCTATTCCCACTCTCATATCCTCTAATCCCATTCCCTTAGCCCCAATCCAGCTCCCTTATCCCACAATCCCACACCCTTACCCCCCAATCCCTCTCCCTTAGTCCCCAATCCCACTCCCTTACACCCCCAATCCCACTGCCTTTCCCCCTAATCCCACTCCCTTACCCCCCAATCCTACTTTGTTACACCCCAATCCCATTCCGTTAACCCCCAATCACACTCCGTAATGCCCAATCCCACTCCCTTACCCCATAATCCCACTGCCCCCCTCAATCCCATTCCCTTACCTCTGAATTCCACTCCCTTAACCCCAATCCCACTGCTCCTCCAATCTCACTCCCTTACCCCCCCATCCCATTGCCTTTACCCCCAATACCACTCCCTTACCACCCAATCCAACTGCCTTTACCCCCAATCCCACTCCCTTACCCCAAATCCCACTCCCTTAGTCCCCATTCCCACTCCCTTACCCCACAATCCGATTCGCTTCCCCCCAATCCCACTGCCCTCCCAATCCTACTCCCTTACACCCATCCCACTCACTTACCCACAATTGAAATCCCTAACCCCCCAATCCCACTCCCTTCCCCGCAACCCTTACCCCCATTCCCACTCTCATATCCACCAATCCCATTCCCTTAGCCACAATCCAGCTCCCTTACCCCACAATCCCATGCCCTTACCCCCCAATCCCACACCCATACCCCCCAATCCCACATCCTTACCCCCCAAATCAACTCCCTGAACTCCCAATCCCACTCCCTTACCCCACAATCCCACTGCCACCCCCAATCCCACTGCCCCCCAATCCCACTCCCTTACCACCCAATCCCACTCCATTACCTCCCAATCGCACTCCCTGAGCCCCAATTTCACTCCCTTATCCCCAATCCCACTGCCCTCCCATCCAACTCCCTTACTCCCCAATCCCACCCCTTAGTCCCAATCCAACTTCCTTACCCCCAGTCCCACTGCCTTACTCCAAATTCCACTGCTCCCCAATCCCACTCCCTTACCCCCCAATCCCACTCTCTTACACCACCATCCCATTCTCTTACCCCCCAATTGCACTCCCTTACCTCTCAGACCCACTGCCCCCTCAATCCCATTCCCTTACCCCCAAATCCCACTCCCTTACCCCTCAATCCCACTCCCTTACTCCCAATCCAAATCTCTTACCCTCCAATCCCACCCTCTTACCCCCAATCTCACTGCCCCCCGCAATCCAACTCTCTTACCACCCAATCCCACTCACTTACCCCATCCCACTCCATTACCCCCAATCCCACTGCCCCGCAAATCCCACTCCCTTACCCCCCAATCCCACTCCCTCACCCCGCAATCCCACCGGCCACCTCAATCCCACTCCCTTACCCCACATTCCCACTCCCTTACACCCATCCCACTCCCTTAACCCCCAATCCCGCTCCCTTACGCCTATTCCCACTCTCATACCCTCTAATCCCATTGCCTTAGCCCCAATCCAGCACCCTTACCCCACAATCCCACTTCCATACCTCCCAATCCTACTTCCTTACCCCCCAAACCAACTCCCTTAATCCCCAATCCCACTCCCTTACCCCACAATCCCACTCCCTTACCCCCAATCCCACTCCCTTAGTCCCCAATACCAATTCCTTACCCCTCAATCCCATTCCGTTAACCCCAATCACACTCCCTTACCCCCAATCCCACTCCCTTAGTCCCCAATACCAATTCCTTACCCCTCAATCCCATTCCGTTAACCCCAATCACAGTCCGTAACGCCCAATCCCACTTCCTTACCCCACAATCCCACTTGCTTACCCCAATCCAACTGCCCTCCCAATCCCACTCCCTTACACCCATCCCAATCCCTTACCCCCCTATCCCGCTCCCTTACCCCCAATCCCACTCCCTTACCCCCATTCCCACTCTCATACCCTCTAATCCCATTGCCTTAGCCCTAATCCAGCTCCCTTACCCCACAATCCCACTCCCTTACCCCGCAATCCCACTCCCTTACGCCCATTCTCACTCTCATACCCTCCAATCCCATTCCATTAGCCCCAATCCAGCTCCCTTACCCCCCAATCCCACTCCCATACCCCCAAATCCTACTTCCTTATCCCCCAAACCAACTCTCTTGACCCCCAATCCCACTCCCTTACCCCACAATCCCACTGTCCCCCACAATTCCACTTCCTTACCTCCCAGTCCCACTCCCTTACCTCCCAATGTCACACCCTTACCCCCAATCCCACTCCCTTATCCCCAATCCCACTCCCTTATGACCCAATCCCATGCCTTTACCCCCCACTCCCACTGCCCCCCAATCCCACTCCCTTCCCACCCAATCCCACTCCCTTACCCCCCAATCCCACTCCCTTACCCTCCATTCCCACTACCTGAGCCCCAATCCCTCTCCTTTACCCACCAATCCCACTGACCCCCAATCCCATTGCCACCCCCAATCTCACTGCCCCCCAAATCCCACTCCCTTAACCCCCAATCCCACTCCCTTGCCGCCAATCCCGCACATTTACCCATCAATCCCACTCCCTTACCCCCCAATCCCACTCCCTTAGTCCCCAATCCCAATCCCTTACCCCCAAATCCCACTCCCAAATCCTCCAATCCCATTCCCTTAGCCCCAATCCAGCTCTCTTACCCCACAATCCCACGCCCTTACCCCACAATCCCACTCCCATACTCCCCAATCCCACTTCCTTAACTCCCAAACCAACTCCCTTAACCCCCAATCCAACTCCCTTACCCCACAATTCCACTGCCCCCCCACAATCCCACTCCATTACCTGCCAGTCCCACTCCCTTACCTACCAATCCCACTCCCTTACCCCCCAATCCCACTCCCTTACCCCCATTCCCACTCTCATACCCTCCAATCCCATTCCCTTAGCTCCAATCCAGCTCCCTTACCCCACAATCCCACGCCCTTAACCCTCAATCCGACTCCCATACCCCCCAATCCCACTTCCTTACCCCCCAAACCAACTCCCTTAACCCCCAATCCCACTCCCTTACTCCACAATCCCACTGCCCCCCACAATCCCACTCCCTTACCTCCCAGTCCCACTCCCTTACCTCGCAATCCGACACCCTTACCCCCAATCCCACTCCCTTACCCCCAATCCCACTCCCTTATCCCCAATCCCACTCCCTTACCATCCAATCCCACTCCCTGAGCCCCAATCGCATTCCTTTACTCCCCCAATCCCACTGCCCCCCTATCCCAATCACTTACACGACAATCAGTCTCCCTCAACCCCAATACCACTGCCCTTGCCCCGAATCCTGCTCCCTTACCCCTCAATCACACTCCCTTACTCCTCAATCCCACTCCCTTATCCACAATCCCACTCCCTTACCCCCAATCCCACACCGTTACCCCCCGATCCCACTCCTTTACCCCCAATACCACTCTCTTACCCCCCCCAATCCCACTCCCTTACCCCACCAATCCCACTCCCTTAACCCCCATTCCCACTCCCTGAGCCCCAATCCCACTCCATTACCACCCAATCCCACTCCCTTACCCCCAATCTCACTCCCTTAACCCCAATCCCACCGCCCTCGCCAATCCCACTCTCTTACCCCCAATCCAATGGCCTTTACCCCCTAATCCGCTCCCTTGCCCCCAATCCTGCACCTTTACCCCTCAATCCCACTCCCTTACCCCCCAATCACTCTCCCTTAGTCCCCAATCCCACTCCCTTACACCCCCAATCCCACTGCCTTTCCCCCTAATCCCACTCCCTTACCCCCCAATCCTACTTCGTTACACCCCAATCCCATTCCGTTAACCCCCAGTCACACTCCGTAATGCCCAATCCCACTCCCTTACCCCATAATCCCACTGCCCCTTCAATCCCACTCCCTTACCTCCCAATTCCACTCCCTTACCCACAATCGCAATCCCTAACCCCCCAATCCCACTCCTTTACCCCCCAATCCCACTCCCTTACCCCCATTCCCACTCCCATACCCTCCAATCACATTCCCTTAGCCCCAATCCAGCTCCCTTACCCCACAATCCCACACTCTTACCCCCCAATCCCACTCTCATACGCCCCAATCCCACTCCCTTACCCCTCAATCCAACTCCCTTACCCCTAAAATCCAACTCTCTTACCCCCCCCAATCCAACTCACTTAACCCCATCCCACTCCATTACCACCCAATCCCACCGGCCCCCTCAATCACACTCCCTAACCCCACATTCCCACTCCCTGAGCCCCAATCCCACTCCCTTACCACCAATCCCACTCTCTTACCACCCAATCCCACTTCCTTACCCCCAATCCACTCCCTTAACCCCAATCCCACTGCTCCTCCAATCCCACTCCCTTATCCCCCATCCCACTGCCTTTATCCCTAATACCACTCCCTTACCACCCAATCCAACTGCCTTTACCCCCAATCCCACTCCCTTACCCCCAATCCCACTCCCTTAGTCCCCATTCCCACTCCTTTACCCCCCAATTCCACTTCCTTACCCCCAATCACATTCCATTAACCCCTAATCACACTCCGTAACGCCCAATCCCACTTCCTTACCCCACAATCCGATTCGCTTCCCCCCAATCCCACTGCCCTCCCAATCCCACTCCCTTACACCCATCCCAATCCCTTACCCCCCTATCCCGCTCCCTTACCCCCAATCCCACTCCCTTACCCCCATTCCCACTCTCATACCCTCTAATCCCATTGCCTTAGCCCTAATCCAGCTCCCTTACCCCACAATCCCACTCCCTTACCCCGCAATCCCACTCCCTTACGCCCATTCTCACTCTCATACCCTCCAATCCCATTCCATTAGCCCCAATCCAGCTCCCTTACCCCCCAATCCCACTCCCATACCCCCAAATCCTACTTCCTTATCCCCCAAACCAACTCTCTTGACCCCCAATCCCACTCCCTTACCCCACAATCCCACTGTCCCCCACAATTCCACTTCCTTACCTCCCAGTCCCACTCCCTTACCTCCCAATGTCACACCCTTACCCCCAATCCCACTCCCTTATCCCCAATCCCACTCCCTTATGACCCAATCCCATGCCTTTACCCCCCACTCCCACTGCCCCCCAATCCCACTCCCTTCCCACCCAATCCCACTCCCTTACCCCCCAATCCCACTCCCTTACCCTCCATTCCCACTACCTGAGCCCCAATCCCTCTCCTTTACCCACCAATCCCACTGACCCCCAATCCCATTGCCACCCCCAATCTCACTGCCCCCCAAATCCCACTCCCTTAACCCCCAATCCCACTCCCTTGCCGCCAATCCCGCACATTTACCCATCAATCCCACTCCCTTACCCCCCAATCCCACTCCCTTAGTCCCCAATCCCAATCCCTTACCCCCAAATCCCACTCCCAAATCCTCCAATCCCATTCCCTTAGCCCCAATCCAGCTCTCTTACCCCACAATCCCACACCCTTACCCCAATCCCACTCCCATACACCCTAATCCCACTTCCTTACCCCCCAAACCAAATCCCTTAACCCTCAATCCTACTCCCTTACCCCGCAATCCCACTGCCCCCCACAATGCCACTCCCTTACCTCCCAGTCCCACCCCCTTACACTCCAATCCCTCACCCTTACCCACAATCGCACTCCCTTACCCCCCCAATCCCACTCCCTTACCCCCCAATCCCACTCCCTTACCCCCATCCCACTCCCTGAGCCCCAATACCACTCCTTTACCCCCAATCCGACTGACCCCCTATCCCACTGCCACCCCCAATCCCACTGCCCCCTATCCCACTCCCTTACCACCCAATCCCAACCCCTTACCACCCAATCCAACTACCTTTACCCCCAATCCCACTCCCTTAGTCCCCAATCCCACTCCCTTTGTCCCCAATCCCACTCCCTTTGTCCCCAATCCCACTCCCTTACCCCCCAATCCCACTTTTTACCCCCCAATCCCATTCCATTAACCCCCAATCACACTCTGTAACGCCCAATCCCACCTCCTTACCCAACGATCCGACTCGCTTCCCCCCAATCCCACTGCCCTCCAAATCCCACTCCCTTACACCCATCCCACTCACTTACCCACAATTGCAATCCCTAACCCCCCAATCCCACTCCCTTCCCCGCAACCCTTAACCCCATTCCCACTCTCATACCCTCCAATCCCATTCCCTTAGCCCCAATCCTACTCCCTTACCACCCAATCCCACTCCCATACCCCCCAACCCCATTTCCTTATCCCCCTATTCAACTCCCTTAACCCCCAATCCCACTCCCTTACCCCACAATCCCACTGCCACCACAAATCCCACTGCCCCCCAATCCCACTCCCTGACCACCCAATCCCGCTCCCTTACCACCCAATCCCACTCCCTTACCCCCAATCTCACTCCATTACCCCCAATCCCAATCCCTGAGCCTCAATTCCACTTTCCTTATCTCCAATCCCACTGCCCCCCCATCCAACTCCCTTACCCCCCAATCCCACCCCTTAGTCCCAATCCAACTTCCTTACCCCCAGTCCTACTGCCTTACCCCAATCCCACTCTCTTACACCCCCATCCCATTCTCTTACCCCCCAATTGCACTCCCTTACCCCTCAGACCCACTGCCCCCTCAATCCCACTCCCTTACCCCCAATCCCATTCCCTTACCCCCCAATCACACTCCCTTACCCCTCAATCCCACTCCATTACCCCCAATCCAAATCCCTTACCCTCCAATCCCACCCTCTTACCCCCAATCTCACTGCCCCTCCAATCCAACTCTCTTACCCCCCAATCCCACTCACTTACCCCATCCCACTCCATTACCCCCCAATCCCACTGCCCCGCAAATCCCACTCCCTTACCCCCCAATCTCACTCCCTTACCCCCCAATCCTACCGGCACCCTCAATCCCACTCCCTTACCCCACATTCCCACTCCCTGAGCCCCAATCCCACTCCCTTACCACCAATCCCACTCCCTTACCACCCAATCCCATTCCCTTACCCCCAATCCCACTCCCTTAACACCCAATCCCACTGCCTTTCTCCCCAATCCCACTCCCTTAACCCCAATCCCACTGCCTCCCCATCCCACTCCCTTACCCCCCAATCCAACTGCCTTTACCCGCAATACCACTCCCTTACCCCCAATCCCGCCCCATTACCCCTCAATCCCACTCCCTTACCCCCCAATCCCACTTGCTTACCCCAATCCCACTGCCCTCCCAATCCGACTCCCTGACACCCATCCCACTCCCTTACCCCCCAATCCCACTGTCCCCCTCAATCCCACTCCCTTACCTGCCAATCCCACTCCTCTACCCACAATCGCAATCCCTAACGCCCCAATCCCGCTCCCTTACCCCCCATTCCCACTCCCTTACCCCCATTCCCACTCTCATACCCTCTAATCCCAATCCTTTAGCCCCAATCCAGCTCCCTTACCCCACAATCCCACTCCCTTACCCCACAATCCCACTCCCTTACCCCCATTCCCACTCTCATACCCTCCAATCCCATTCCCTTACCCCCCAAACCAACTCCCTTAACCCCCAATCCCACTCCCTTACCCCACAATCCCACTGCCCCCCACAATCCCACTCCTTTACCTCCCAGTCCCACTCCCTTACCTCCCAATCTCACACCCTTACCCCCAATCCAACTCCCTTATCCCCAATCCCACTCCCTTACGACCCAAGCCCACTCCCTGAGCCCCAATCCCACGCCTTTACCCCCAATCCCACTGCCCCCCAATCCCACTCCCTTCCCACCCAATCCCACTCCCTTACCCCCCATTCCCACTCCCTGAGCCCCAATCCCACTCCTTTACCCACCAATCCCACTGCCCCCTATCCTAATCCTTTACCCCACAATCACTCTCCCTCACCCCCAATCCCACTGCCATTCCCCCCAATACAACTCCCTTACCCCCAATCCCTCTCCCTTACCCCCATTCCCACTCCTTTACCCCCAATCCCTCTCCCTTCACACAATCTCACTACCTTACACCCAATCCCTCTCCCTTACCTCCAACCCCACTCCCTCACCCCCCAAACCCACTCCCGTACCCCGCAAACCCACTCCCTTACCCCCCAAACCAACTCCCTTAACCACCAATCCCACTACCTTACCCCACAATCCCACTGGCCCCCACAATCCCACTCGCTTACCTTCCAATCCAAACTCCCTTACCTCCCAATCTCACACCCTTAGCCCCAATCCCACTCCCTTACCCCCAATCCCACTCCCTTATCCCCAATCCCACTCCCTTACCACCCAATCCCACTCCCTGAGCCCCAATCCCACTCCCTTACCCCCCAATCCCACTCCCTTACCCTCCAATCCAACTCACTTACCCCCATCCCACTCCCTTACCCCGCAATCACACTCCCTTACCCACCAATGCCACTCCCTTATCCTTCAATCCCACCGGCGACCTCAATCCCACTCACTTACACTCCATACCCACTCCCTGAGCCCCAATCACATTCCCTTACCCCCAATCCCACTCCCTTGCCACCAATCCCGCACATTTACCCATCAATCCCACTTCCTTACCCCCCAATCCCACACTTAGTCCCCAAACCCACTCCCTTACCCCTCAGTCCCACTGCCTTTACCCCCCAATCACACTCCGTAATGCCCAATCCTACTCCCTTACCCCACAATCCCACTCCCTTTCCCCCCAATCCCACTGCCCTCCCAATCCCACTCACTAACACCCATCCCATTCCCTTATCCCCCAATCCCACTGCCCCCCTCAATCCCACTCCCTTACCTCCCAATTCCACTCCCTTACCCACAATCACAATCCCTAACTCCCCAATCCCACTCCCTTACCCCAATCCCAATCCCTTACCCCCAATCCCACTCCCTTACCCCCAATCCCACTCCCTTACCCCATTCCCACTCCCAAACCCTCCAATCCCATTCCCTTAGCCCCAATCCAGCTCCCTTACCCCACAATCCCACACCCTTACCCCAATCCCACTCCCATACACCCCATACCCACTCCCTTACCCCCCAAACCAAATCCCTGAACCCCCAATCCCACTCCCTTACCCCACAATCCCACTGCCACCCACAATGCCACTCCCTTACCTCCCAGTCCCACTCCCTTACACCCCAATCCCACACCCTTACCCACAATCACACTCCCTTACTCCCCAATCCCACTTCCTTACCCCCAATCCCACTCCCTGAGCCCCAATACCACTCCTTTTTTCCCCCAATCCTACTGACCCCCAATCCCACTGCCACCCCAATCCCACTGCCCTCTATCCCACTCCCTTACCACCCAATCCCACTCCCTTACCACCCAATCCCACTCCCTTACCCCCCAATCCCACACCATTACCTCCAATCCCACTCCCTGAGCCCCAATTCCACTCCCTGATCCCATATCCCACTGCTCCCCCCATCCAACTCCCTTACCCCCCAATCCCACCCCTTAGTCCCAATCCAACTTCCTTACCCCTAGTCCCAATGCCTTACCCCAATTACACTGCCCCCCAATCCCATTCAGTTACCCCCCAATCCCACTCCCTTACCCCCATCCCACTCCCTTACACCCCCATCCCATTCTCTTACACCCCAATCACACTCCCTTACTCCTCAAACCCACTGCTCCCTCAATCCCACTCCCTTACCCCCAATCACATTCCATTACCCCCCAATCCCACCCTCTTACCCCCAATCCTACTGCCCCCCCAATCCAACTCTCTTACCCCCCAATCCCACTCACTTACCCCCATCCCACTCCATTACCCCCCAATTCCACTGCCCCGCAAATCCCACTCCCTTACCCCCCAATCCCACTCCCTTACCCCCCAATCCCACCGGCCCCCTCAATCCCATTTCCTTACCCCACATTCCCACTCCCTGAGCCCCAATCCCACTACCTTACCACCAATCCCACTCCCTTACCAACCAATCCCACTCCCTTACCCCCAATCCCACTACCTTACCCCCCAATCCCACTGCCTTTCTCCCCAATCCCACTCCCTTAACCCCAATCCCACTGCCCCCCAATCCCACTCCCTTACCCCCCCATCCCACTGCATTTACCCCCAATACCACTCCCTTACCCCCCAAACCAACTGCCTTTACCCCCAATCCACTCCCTTGCCCCCAAACCCGCATTTTACCCCGCAATCCAACTTCCTTACTCCACAATCCCAATCCCTTAGTCCCCAATACCACTTCCTTACCCCCCAATCCCATTCCATTAACCCCAATCTCACTTCGTAATGCCCAATCCCACTTCCTTAGCCCACAATCCCATTTGCTTACCCAATCCCACTGCACCCCTCAATCCCACTCCCTTACCTCCCAATCCCACTCCCTTACCCACAATCGCAATCCCTAACCCCCCAATCCCACTCCCTTACCCCCCCAATCCCACTCCCTTACCCCCATTCTCACTCTCATACCCTCTAATCCCATTCCCTTAGCCCCAATCCAGCTCCCTTACCCCACAATCTCACTCCCTGACCCCGCAATCCCACTCGCTTACCCCCATTCCCACTCTCATACCCTCCAATCCCACTCCCTTGCCCCCAATCCCACTCCCTTGCCCCCAATCCCACTCCCTTGCCCCCAATCCAACTCCCTTACCCCCAATTCCACTCCCTTACCCCCAATCCCACTCCCTTACCCCCAATCCCTCTCCCTTACCCCCAATCCCTCTCCCTTACCCCCAATCTCACTCCCTTACTTCCAATCCCTCTCCCTTACCCCCAATCCCACTCCCTCACCCCCCAAACCCACTCCCTTACCCCCCAATTCCACTCCCTTATCCACAATCCCACTCCCATACACTCCAATCCCACTCCCTGAGCCCCAATCCCACTCCCTTGCCCACAATCCCGCTCCCTTACCCCACAATCCCACTCCCTTACCCCCAATCCAACTTCACTACCCCCCAATCCCACTCCCTGATCCACAATCCCACTCCCATACCCCCAAACCCACTCCCTTATCCCAAATCCCACAGATCCCCCAATCCCACTACCTTACCCCCAATCCCTCTCCCTTACCACCAATCCCACTCCCTTACCCCCAATCCCTCTCCCTTAGCCCCAATCCCACTCCCTTACCCCCAATCCCTCTCCCTTATCCCCAATTCCTATCCCTTACCCCCAATCCCACTCCCTTACCGCACAATCCCACTGCCCCCCACAATCCCACTCGCTTACCTCCCAGTCCCACTCCCTTACCTCCCAATCTCACACCCTTAGCCCCAATCCCACTCCCTTACCCCCAATCTCACACCCTTAGCCCCAATCCCATTCCCTTACCTCCAATCCCACTGCCACCCCCAATCCCACTGCCCCCCAATCCCACTCTCTTAACCCACAATCACTCTCCCTCACCCCCAATCCCACTGCCATTACACCCAATCCCACTCCCTTAATCCCAATCTCTCTCCCATATCCCAAATCCCACTCCCTTATCCACAATCCCACTCACATACCTCCAATCCCACTCCCATACCCCCCAGTCCCACTCCCTAAGCCCCAATCCCACTCCCTTGCCCCCAATCCCGCTCCCTTACCCCTCAATCCCATTCCCTTATGCCCCAATCCCACCCCCTTACCCCCCAATCCCACTCCCTTACACCCCAATCTCACTCGCGTACCCCCATCCCACTCCCTTACCCCCTAATCCCACTCCCTTGCCAGCCAATCCGACTTCCTTACCCCCCAATCCCATTCCGTTAACCCCCAATCACACTTTGTAATGCCCAATCCCACTCTCTTATCCCACAATCCCACTCCCTTTCCCCCCAATCTCACTGCCCTCCCAATCCCATTCCCTTACACCCATCCCACTCCCTTACCCCCCAATCCCACTGCACCCCTCAATCCCACTCCCTTACCTCCCAATCCCACTCCCTTACCCACAATCGCAATCCCTAACCCCCCAATCCCACTCCCTTACCCCCATTCCCACTCCCAAACCCTCCAATCCCATTCCCTTAGCCCCAATCCAGCTCCCTTACCCCCAAACCAAATCCCTTAACCCCCAATCCCACTCCCTTACCCCACAATCCCACTGCCCCCCACAATGCCACTCCCTTACCTCCCAGTCCCACTCCCTTACACCCCAATCCCACACCCTTACCCACAATCGCACTGCCTTACCCCCCAATACCACACCTTTACCCCCCATTCCCACTGCCCCCCTATCCCAATCCTTACCCCACAATCACTCTCCCTCACCCCCAATCCCACTGCCATTCACACCAAGCCCACTCTATTATCCCCAATCCCTCTCCCTTACCGCCAATCCCACTCCCTTACCCCCAATTCCACCCCCTTACCCCCAATCCCACTGCCTTTCCCCCCAATTCCACTCCCTTAACCACAATCCCACTGTCCCCCCCAATGTCGCTCTCTTACCCCCCAATCCAACTGCCTTTAGACCCAATCCTGCTCCCTTACCCCCCAATCCAACTGCCTTAACCCCCAATCCCACTCCCTTGCCCCCAATCCTGCTCCCTTACCCCTCAATCCCACTCCCTTACCCCCCAATCTCACTCCCTTACACCCCAATCCCACTCCCTTACCCCCAATCCCACTCCCTTACTCCCCAATCCCACTCCCTTACTCCCCAATCCCACTCCCTTACCCCCAATCCCACTGCTCCCCCCAATCCAACTCCCTTACCCCCCAATCCAACCCCCTTACCCTCAATCCAACTCCTTTGCCCCCAGTCCCACTGCCTTATCCCCAATTCCACTGCCCCCCCCACTCCCACTCCGTTACCCCTCAATCCCACTACCTTACCCCCAATCCCACTCCCTTACCCCCCAATCCCACTGCCCCCCCAACCCCACTCCCTTACCCCCTCAATCCCACTGCCTTTACCCCCAATTACACTCCCTTACCCCCCAATCCAACTGCCTTTACTCCTAATCGCACTCTCTTGCCCCCAATCCAGCAACTTTACCCCTTAATCACACTCCCTTATCCACAATCCCACTCACTTACCCCCTAATCCCACTCCTTTACCCCCAATCCCACTCCCTAACCCCCAATCCCATTCTCTAACCAACAATCCCACTCCTTTACCCCCCATTCCCACTCTGTGAGCCCCAATCCCACTCTGTTACCCCAAAATCCCACATCCTTACCCCATCCCACTCCCTTACACTCCCAATCCCACTGCCCCGCCAATCCCACTCCCACTCACTTACCCCCCCAATCCCATTGTCCCCCTTAATTCCACTCCTTTGCCGCCAATACCACTCCCTTACCCCCAATCACACTGCCCCCCCCAATCCAACTCCCTTACCCCAATCCCACTGTCCCTTCAATTCCACTCCCTTACACACCAGTACCACCCCCTGACCCCCCATTCCCACTCCCTTACCCCTAATCACACTCTTTTACCCACAATTCCACTCCTATAGCCCCAATCTCACTCCCTTACACCCCCAAGCCCACTTCCTTACCCCCAATCCCACTCCCTTACTCCACAATCCCACTCCCTTACTCCCAATCCCTCTCCCTTACCCCCAATCCCACTCCCTTACCCCCCAATCCCACTGGTTTCCCCCCCCAATCCCACTCGCTTAACCCCAATCCCACTGTCCCCCCAATCCCACTCCCTCACCCCCCAAACCCACTCCCTTACCCCCCAATCTCACTCCCTTACCCCCCAATCTCACTCCCTTATCCACAATTCCACTCCCATACCCTCCAATCCGACTCCCTGAGCCCCAATCCCACTCCCTTGCCCCCAATACCGCTCCCTTACCCCGCAATCCCACTCCCTTACCCCCAATCCAACTTCACTTCCCCCCAATCCCACTCCCTGATCCACAATCCCACTCCCATAACCCCAAACCCACTCCCTTATCCCAAATCCCACAGATCCCCCAATCCCATTACCTTACCCCCAATCCCTCTCCCTTAGCCCCAATCCCTCTCCCTTAGCCCCAATCCCTCTCCCTTAGCCCCAATCCCACTCCCTTAGCCCCAATCCCACTCCCTTACCCCCAATCCTACTCCCTGAGCCCCAATCCCATGCCTTTACCCCCCCAATCCCACTGCCATTCCACCCAATCCCACTCCCTTAACCCCAATCTCTCTTCCCATACCCCAAATCCCACTCCCTTATCCACAATCCCACTCCCATAACCCCCAGTCCCACTCCCTAAGCCCCAATCCCACTCCCTTGCCCCCAATCCCGCTCCCTTACCCCCCAATCCCACTCCCTTACCCCCCAATGCCACTCCCTTACCCCCCAATCCCACCGGCCCCCTCAATCCCACTGCCTTTACCCCCTAATCCCACTCCCTTGCCACCCAATCCTACTTCCTTACCCCCAATCCCATTCCGTTAACCCCCAATCACACTTCGTAATGCCCAATCCCACTCCCATACCCCCCAGTCCCACTCCCTTACCCCCAATCCCACTGCACCCCCCAATCCCACTCCCTTACCCCCCAATCCCACTCCCTTACCCCCCAATCTCACTTCCTTACCCCCCAAATCCCACTCCCTTACCCCCATCCCACTCCCTTACCCCCATTCCCACTCCATGAGCCCCAATACCACTCCTTTACTCCCAATCCCACTGACCCCCAATCCCACTGCCACCCCATTCCCACTGCCCCCCTATCCCAATCCTTACCCCACAATCACTCTCCCTCACCCCCAATCCCACTGCCATTCCCACCAATCCCACTCTCTTATCCCCAATCCCTCTCCCTTACCGCCAATCCCACTCCCTTACCCCCAATTCCACCCCCTTATCCCCAATCCCACTGCCTTTCCCCCCAATCCCACTTCCTTACCCCTCAATCCCACTCACTTACCCCCATACCACTCCATTAACCCCAATCCCACTGCCCCCCCAACCCCACTCTATTACCCCCCCAAACCCACTGCCTTTACCCCCAAATCCCACTCCCTTACCCCCCAATCCAACTGCCTTTACCCCTAATCACACTCCCTTGCCCCCAATCCAGCACCTTTACCCCTTAATCACACTCCCTTATCCACAATCCCACTCACTTACCCCCCAATCCCACTCCTTTACCCCCAATCCCACTCCCTAACCCCCCAATCCCATTCTCTAACCAACAATCCCACTCCTTTACCCCCCATTCCCACTCTGTGAGCCCCAATCCCACTCTGTTACCCCCCAATCTCACACCCTTACCCCATCCCACTCCCTTACACTCCCAATCCCACTGCCCCGCCAATCCCACTCCCTTACCCCCAATCCCATTGCCCCCTCTTAATTCCACTCCCTTGCCCCCAATCCCACTCCCTTACCCCCAATCACACTGCCCCCCCAATCCAACTCCCTTAACCCCCAATCCCACTCCCTTACTCCCCAATTTCACTCCCTTACCCGCAAACCCACTCCCTAACCCCATTCCCACTTCCTTACACCCCAATTCCACTCCCTTACTCCCCAATTTCACTCCCTTACCCGCAAACCCAATCCCATTCCCTAACCCCCAATCCCACTCCCTTAGCCCCCAATCCCATTCCGTAACCACCAATTCCACTCCTTTACCCCTCCATTCCCACTCCGTGAGCCCCAATCCCACTCCGTTAACCCCAATCCCACACCCTTACCGCATCCCACTCCCTTGCACCGCCAATCCCACTGCCCCGCCAATCCCACTCCCTTACGCCCCAATCCCACTCCGTTACCCCCAATCACACTGTCCCCCCAATCCTACTCCCTTACCCCCCCAATCCCACTCCCTTACCCCCCAAACCCACTGCCCCCAAATCCCACACCCTTACCCCCCAATCCCACTCGCTTACCCCAAATCCAACTCTCTTACCCCCTAATCCCACTCTCTTACCCCCCAATCCCACTGCCCCACCCAATCCCACTCCCGTACCCCCCAATCCCACTCCCTTACCCCCAAACCCACTGGCCCCCCATCCCACTCCCTTACCCCCAATCCCACTGCCCCCCCAATCGAGCTCCCTTACCCCCCAATCCCACTTCCTTACACCCCAATTCCACTCCCTTACCCCCAATCCCACTCCCTTACTCCCCAATCCCACTCCCTTACCTCCAACCCCACTCCCTTACCCCCCAATCCCTCTCCCTTACCCCCAATCCCACTCCCTTACCCCCCAATCCCACTCCCTTAGTCCCCCAATCCCACTCTCTTAACCCCAATCCCTCTCCCTTACCCCCCAATCCCACTGCCTTACCCCCCAATCCCACTGCCTTACCCCCCAATCCTACTCCCTTAGTCCTCCAATCCCACTGCCTTACCCCCCCAATCCCACTCCCTTTCCCCCCCAATCCCACTCCCTTGCCCCCCAATTCCACTGCCCCCTAAATCCCACTCCCTTACCCCCAAACCCACTCCCTTTCCCCCATTTCCACTCCCTTACATCCCAATCCCACTCCCTTACCCCCCAATTCCACTCCCTTACACCCAATCCCACTCCGTACACCCAATCCCACTCTCTTACCCACCAATCCCACTCCCTTACCCCCCCAATCCCACTCTCTTACCCCCAATCTCACTCTCTTACCCACCAATCCCACTCCCTTACCCCCCAATCCCACACTCTTACCCTCAATCCCACTCCCTTACCCCCCATTCCCACTCTCTTACCCCAAATCCCACTCCCTTACCCCCAATCCCACTCCCTTACCCCGCAATCCCACTCCCTTACCCCCAATCCCACTCCCTTAGCCCCCAATCCCACTCCCTTACCCCCAATCCCACTGCCTTACACCTCCCCCCCCACCCCCCGATTCCATAGGAAGATAAGAACCAGGAGCAGGAATAGGCCATACAGCCCTTTGAGCCTGCTCTCCCATGGGTCAAATTTTTATTGATGTATATTTTATTCTGTCGTGATTCCGTTATTGGCAAGGATTAAGTCCACATTTTTATTCGTTTCTCTTGGAGTCCTGTTGAATTCACAAATCTGACTCATCCATATCTAAGAACATAAGAAATAGCAGCAGGAGTAGGCCATTCGGCCCCTTGAGCTTGCTCCGCCATTCAGTGAGATCATGGCTGATCTTCTACCTCAACTCCACTTTCCGAAACTATTCCCTTATCCCTTGATTCCACTCATGTCCAAAAATCTACCGATCTCATCCTTGAGTATACTCACTGATTCAGCATCCACAGCCCTCTGGGGCAGAGAATTCCAAAGATTCACCACCCTCTGAGTGAAGAAATTCCTCCTCATCTCTGTCTTAAATGGCCGACCCCTTATCCTGAGACTCTGACCCCTGGTTCTAGACTGTCCAGAAAGGGGGAAACAACCTCTCAGCATCTACCCTGTCAATCACCCTCAGAATCTTGTATGTTTCAACAAGATCATCTAAATTCCAGAGAGTATAGACCCATTCTATACTGAGATGAGGAGGAATTTCTTCTCTCAGAGGGTTGTAAATCTGTGAAATTCGCTGCCTCAGAGAGCTGTGGAAGTCAGGTCATTGAATATATTTCAGACAGAGATAGACAGTTTGTTAACTGATAAGGGAATAAGAGGTTATGGAGAGCTGGCAGGTAAGTGGAGCTGAATCCATGATCGGATCAGCCATGATCGTATTAAATGGCGGAGCAGGCTTGAGGGGCTGTATGGCCTACTCCTGCTTCTATTTCTTATGTTCTTATTCTACTCAATCTCTCCTCGAAGGACAACCCTCTCATCCTAGGAATCAATCTAGTGAACCTCCAAAGCAGGTATATCCTTGCTTAGATAAGGAGACCCAAACTGTGCACCGTACTCCAGGTGTGACCTCACCAAGGCCCTGTGCAATTGTAGCAAGACTTCCTTACTCTTGTACTTAAACCTGGCTGCCTTATCCCCCTGATCCCGCTGCCCTTGCCCTCTTTCTCCGGATACCAACCTGCTCTTCTGAGCGGGCGAGCGAGTGGGACACCCAGAGGTCGACAGTGGGGTCCTGCTATAAATATTTAGTTGGCGGCCTGAGCGGGGGAACAATGATGTTTCCCTTCAGCCTCCCTTTCCCCGGGCTCCGCCCCTCCCACAATCGCATCCACACCCCACCACCGCTCCCCCCCGCCCCCCCTCCCCTCACATCACCTGACGGTCGGTGAGCATTTCCAGGGAGGGGAGGAGTCTCTGGCTGTGGCCTCCTGCCGCTTTCCTGCCCCTGCTCCCGGCCCCCCCCTCTCGCCTGGTAAAGGGAGTCGGAGACTGGTGCCATAAACGTCCTCCACAACCCGCACTCCCTGGGCACGTGCCCAACCCAACCCCCACCTCTCTCCCCCCCCTGGCCCCTTTAAAACCGAGGCCGCTGTCTCTGTAGGTTGGAGGTAACAAGGTGTTGCCGGAGTTAACCTTAACAGGAACACACATCGCACGATAATTCTAGTCACAGGTCGCTAGGAATGTGTTAACGTTCACCCCGCGGGGGAATCTGAAAACCATTGTTACAAGAGAATGGTCCTAAAGTGGGAGATTTACTCTTGGTTTAAAATACCATGGGCTGGAAGTTGCGGTCTCTCCGGGTGTGTATGATGTGCGCATGTGCCCGAGACTCCCCGCAAGTTCCGGGTTTGTGCTGCAAAATGTCTTTTGGCATATCGCACGCTATTTGCCCAACTCCTGCCCAGCGAATGTCCTTCAAACTCTTCCGCCTGGTAAAAGCAGGCCAAGCAGCGAAAGAGTTTTAAAACACAGAAAAATAGCATTTTATCAATAATTTTTATATTAAATCCCTGTCCATTCAGGTAAGTTTATTTTTACCCCTATTAAAACACATTGGCCCAGAAATCCCGACCTCCCCGGGTCCGTATGGAGTGTGCACGGATCCGGGAAGGCATCGCAAAAGCCGGTTTGCAGCGCGTAATGGGCATGTGCCGAAAACCGGCTTTTCCGATCTGTCCAGCTCCAGTTTGACAGATCCTCCGTATCTCCGGAGCCAGGACATTTGCTTGGGCAAGATTGCAGGCTTTGCCCACATCTTGCCCGGCAAATGTCCTCAAAACTCTTGTGTCTGATAAAAGCATAGCCTACTGTTACAGGTGTAAGAATTTTAAAACACACAAAAACATAATAACATTAAATTTAAAAAACACATTTTATTGTTAAAATCCCTGTCCACCTAAGGTATGTTTATTTTAAACCATAATTTTAAAAACTTTTTTAACAATCGGAAAAATATATCTTTTTTACAAGACATTAATAACTTTAATTTAAATTAATCTTAAATATGTGGTATATTTCTTCTATTGTTTATTAGTGTTTTGGTTTTGGGGGCTGTTTCTCAACCATAATAATGGGAACTCCAACTTACGGAATCCCCATTGTTATGAATGAGAACATACTTTACCTTGATTGGCTGCCCAGAGCCATGTGACTGCAGCTCCAGCTCTGCGCACGTCCTGATGTGCATGTGATGCGATGCGCAGTCAGTGGAGGCCTCAGGACCGGGATTGCTGGTGGGCGCAGCAGGAACAGGTAGGTGCGTATCTTTTTTTTACCATTTTTACCCGATTGCCTGCGGGAAGCAGCCGGCCGGGATTTCTGGGCCATTAAATAAAAATGTAAAAAAATAAATTTTTGTCTAAAACATTCAATTTCAATTAATTTTAAATACGTGAAGTGTTTTTCTTATTTATTTTAAATGTTTGTGTTTTTGGGGGTATCCCCATTCATAGAGACGGTGATCTCCGTCCAAACAGAACTCACCATTACTGTGAATGGGGAGACGCCATTTTCATTGGTTGATCCGGCCCGCGTGATCCCGGGATGCACATTCGCTCCTGGAATACGTGGGCCCCTACGCTGGGCTGCGCATGGAGGCCTCTGAGCGCACGTGTCCATTCCTCCGGGACCACCAGGTACATTCCTAAATATATCTGTGGTCGGAGGTATCCGCCCGCGGGAAGCCTTCAACCGCAATTTCAGGGCCAGTATTTCTCCTGAATACTGTCACCTTTGCCGTTGGGTTTTGGGATGTCCAGTTGCTGATATTTACCGCAGTCTTGCCCCGAGGTTGGAACTGAACTCTTGGTCCCGGCCACAAACGCCCGGAGCAGCCTCCGTCCTTCTCCTCTCTGGTTCCGTGGGCCCAGCGCTCCCCCCTGCTGCCATTACTATCGCTCCCATGTGCACGGCAGTGTCGTGCTGATGTTACTGGGCGAGCAACCCAGAGCCCTGGACTCATGATCCAGAGAGCGGGAGCTCGCTTTAAATAAAACATCGAGAGTTTAAAAAGCTGGTGTCAGTAAAAGTGACCATGAAGCTGTCGGGTTGTTATAAAAACCCAACCGCTTCACTACTGTCCTTTCGTTGCGGGAGGAAAGATTTTTTTTTTATTATTCATGGGATGGGGCGTCGCTGACAAGGCCGGCATTTATTGCCCGTCCCTAACTGCCCTTGAGAAGGTGGTGGTGAGCCGCCTTCTTGAACCGCTGCAGTCCGTGTGGTGAAGGTGCTCCCACAGTGCTGTTAGGGAGGGAGTGCCAGGATTGTGACCCAGCGACGATGAAGGAACGGCCGATATATTTCCAAGTCAGGATGGTGTGTGACTTGGAGGGGAACTTGGAGGTGGTGGTGTTCCCATGCACCTGATGCCCTTGTCCTTCGAGGTGGCAGAGGCCATGGGTTTGGGAGATACTGTCAAATAAATGGCATGCGCCCCCAATTACACACGGCTAAACCACTCTTATTGCTATTCTAGCCCTGTGGGAAAGACGGTTGTCACCAATGACCGCTGGGGTTACGGCACAATCTGCAAACATGGCGGCTACTACACCTGTGCCGACCGGTATAACCCCGGTCACCTCCTGCCCCACAAGTGGGAGAATTGTATGACGATCGACACCAAGTCCTGGGGATACAGGAGAGAGGCAACCCTCAGCGATTACCTTTCAATAGAACAACTGGTAAAGGTAAAACATGTCTGTCTGTCCGTCACTCTCTCTTTCGCTCTCTCACCCTATATCTATCCCTCTATCTCTAGCTCTATCTATCCCTCTTAGCTCTCTCTCTCTCTATATATCTATATCTCTATCTATCCCTTTATCAATCTAACTCTCTCTCTATTCCTCTAACAATCTATCTCACTCTCTTTATCTATCCCTCTTTCTCTCTCTCGAACCCACTACCTATCCCTCTATCTACTGTGAAAGACAACCATCTTTGGTCATAAGTGCCGAGTGGATGATCCATGTTGGCCTCCTCCTGAGGTCCCCACCATCACAGAAGCCAGTCGTCAGCCAATTAGATTCACTCCACGTGATATCAACAAATGACCCGGCTGTTGTGCTGAAGACTTATGCTCCAGAACTAGACGCTCCTCGAGCCAAGCTGTTCCAGTACAGCTACAACACTGGCATATACCCGAAAATGGGAAAACTGCTTGTATGTCCTGTCCACAAAAAGCAGGAAAAATCCAATCCGGCCAATTACCGCCCCATCAGTCTACTCTCAATTATCAGCAAAGTGATGGATGATGTTGTTGACAGTGCTATCAAGCGGCACTTACTCACCAATAACCTGCTCACCGATGCCCAGTTTGGGTTCCGCTAGGACCACTCGGCTCCAGACCTCATTACAGCCTTGGTCCAAACATGGACAAACAGGCCGAGTTCCAGAGGTGAGGTGAGAGTGACTGCCCTTGACATCAAGGCAGCAGTTGATCGAGTGTGGCATCAAGGAGCCCCAGTAAAACTGAAGTCAATGGGAATCAGGGAGAAAACTCTCCACTGGCTGGAGTCATACCGAGCACAAAGGAAGATGGTTGTGGTGGTTGGAGGTCAATCATCTCAGCCCCAGGACATCGCTGCAGGAGTTCCTCAGGGCAGTGTCCTTGGCCCAACCATCTTCAGCTGCTTCATCAATGACCTTCCCACCATCATAAGGTCAGAGGTGGGGATGTTCGCTGATGATTGCACAGTGTTCAGTTCCATTCTCAACTCCTCAGATAATGGAGTCCACGCCCGCAAGCAGCAAGACCTGGACAACATTCAGGCTTGGGCTGATAAGTGGCAAGTAACATTCACACCACACAAGTGCCAGGCAATGACTATCTCCAACAAGTGAGAGTCTAACCACCTGCCTGACATTCAACGGCATTCCCATCACCGAATCCCCCACCATCAATATCCTGGGGATCACCATTGACCAGAAACTTAACTGGACCAGCCAAATAAATACTGTGACTACAAGAGTAGGTCAGAGGTTGGGTATTCTGCAGCGAGTGTCTCACCTCCTGACTCCCCAAAGCCTTTCCACCATCTACAAGGCACAAGTCAGGAGTGTGATGGAATACTTGCCTGGATGAGTGCAGCTCCAACAACACTCAACAACTGGGTGGAGGCGGGGGTGGGGGGGCAGGGCAGGTTAGGCCGGGTGGGGGAGGGGCGGGTTGGGCCGGGTGGGGGGAGGGGCAGGTTGGGCCGGGTGGGGGGAGGGGCGGGTTGGGCCGGGTGGGGGGGGGGGCGGGTTGGGCCGGGTGGGGGGAGGGGCGGGTTGGGGGTGGGGTGGGGGGAGAGGCGGGTTGGTCCGGGTGGGGGGAGGGGCGGGGTGGGGGGAGGGGCGGGTTGGGCCGGGTGGGGGGAGGGGTGGGTTGGGCCGGGTGGGGGGTGGGGCGGGTTTGGCGGGTTGGGGGAGGAGCGGTTTGGGCCGGGTGGGGGGGTGGGGTGGGGGGAGGGCCGGGTTGGGCCGGGTGGGGGGGTGTGGTGGGGGGAGGGGCGGGTTGTGCCAGGTGGGGGGAGGTGCGGGTTGGGCCGGGTGGGGAGGGCCGGGTTGGGCCGGGTGGGGGGTGTGGTGGGGGGAGGGGTGGGTTGGGCCGGGCGGGGGTTGGGTGGGGGGAGGGGAGGGGCGGGGCTGGTCGGATGGGGGGAGGGGCGGTTTGGGCCGGGTGGGGAGGGCCGGGTTGGGTGGGAAGGACCGGGTTGGGTGGGGGGAGGGGCGGGTTGGGCCGGGTGGGGGGAGGGGTGGGTTGGGCCGGGCGGGGGTTGGGTGGGGGGAGGGGAGGGGCGGGGCTGGTCGGATGGGGGGAGGGGCGGGTTGGGCCGGGTGGGGAGGGCCGGGTTGGGTGGGGGGAGGGGCGGGGTGGTGTGGGGGGAGGGGCGGGTTGGGCTGGGTGGGGGGAGGGGTGGGTTGGGCCGGGTTGGGTGGGGGGAGGGGCGGGGTGGTGTGGGGGGAGGGGCGGGTTGGGCTGGGTGGGGGGAGGGGCGGGTTGGGCCGGGTGGGGAGGGCCGGGTTGGGTGGGGGGAGGGGCGGGGTGGTGTGGGGGGAGGGGCGGGTTGGGCCGGGTGGGGAGGGCCGGGTTGGGTGGGGGGAGGGGCGGGGTGGTGTGGGGGGAGGGGCGGGTTGGGTGGGGAGGGCCGGGTTGGGTGGGGGGAGGGGCGGGTTGGGCTGGGTGGGGGGAGGGGTGGGTTGAGGAACATTTGCCCGCCCGCGATACTGCACGTTGCGGACAAGGTGGTGAGTTCCATCGAGATGAACGCCGCTTCCCCACATGGCAACCGACAGGAAATGATTTGCTGAACACTCTTCCGTGAGGGGCGCCACCACTTCAGGTGTTCTTTCTTTCAGACGCTGGTGGAAACCGTTTCCTGTGGAGGCAATCTGTTAATGAACATTGGGCCCACTCACGACGGGCGGATACTGCCCATCTTTGAGGAGAGGCTGAGGCAGATGGGGCAGTGGCTGCGGGTGAACGGAGAGGCGATATACAATAGCCAGCCCTGGCGGGAGCAGAACGATACCATCACGCCCGGGGTGTGGTAAGTGTAGAACCAAAGCAGCGCGGGCAGGGATTTAGACACAAAGGGCTGGATTCTAATGGGGAAGGCGGGTTGTGGGGGGGGGGTGGGGGGGGAGTGGGTGTGTTGGGGAAGCTCTGAGGCAGGTCGGGAAACCCGGGGATAAGGTTTCCCGCAGGCAATGCCGACTTTAACAGGACGCCTGATTCCCACTCGCAGCCAGCCAGCTTGAGAGGCTGGTGTGTCGGCCTGTGGTGATAGGCCGCAGAGAGGAGGGAGGGAGGGATCACGTGGGGGCTGGGGGAAGGGGATCAGGAGGTGGGGGGGTTGTCAGGGAGAGGATCGGGGCTGCACTCCTGAGAATCAGGGGTGTGGGGTGGTGATGGAGGGAGAGACGGACAGGGGTGTGGGCAGGGGGCGGGGGCAGAGAACCAACGATCGGGACTGGAGCATCGACGGGGTGGGGGGGGGAGCATCGGGGCCAGCCTGAGGATCAGCAGTGGCGGTGGGTGAGAGGGTGGTGGGAGGGTGAGGGGCGGGCGGGAGTACAGGAAGGTGATTGGTGGCCACGTGAGGGGGTCTCTGATCGCGGGGGGTGGGTTCGGCAGGGACACTGGATCCAGCAGGTCGGTGTGGAATCAGCAGTCCCTGCCTCGCTGTAACTGCCGTGTTTTACAGGCCTGAGAAACCCGACCCACTGCAGTTAAACACTAAATGCAGAGTAAAGCCTCATTGTAATATTTAAATCGATGCCCCGCCTCCTGGCAGCTGATTGGCTGCCCATTCCCGCCCCGCCTCCGTTAAACCTGGAAGTGTGCGGGTTAGAGGTGGCTTCTGACAGGGATTCCAATTTTAACACTTGAACTTCCCATACGACCCCAACACACCCGTTTGTATAGGTTAAAATTCCCCCCCCCCCCCCCACAAAATGTCACTGTCGGAGAACGCAACACGTCAGCCGTGGCTCAGTGGGCAGTACTCTCATCTGTGAGGCAGAAGGTCATGGGTTCAAGTCCCACTCCAGAGAATTAAGCCCATAATCCAGGCTGACACTCCAGTGCAGTGCTGAGGGAGCGCTGCACTGTCGGAGGTGCTGTCTTTCGGATGAGACATTAAACCGAGGCCTCGTCTGCCCTCTCAGGTGGATGTAAAAGATCTATTTTGAAGAAGAGCGGGGGAGTTATCCCCAGCGTCCTGGCCAATATAATTATCCCTTAACCAGCATCACTAAAACAGATTATCTGATCATTATGTCATTGCTGGTTGTGGGAGCTTGCTGTGCGCAAATTGACTGCTGCCAATTTCCCACATTACAACCGTGACTACACGCCAAAACGACTTCATTGGCTGTAAAGAGCTTTGGGACGTAACGAGGTCGTGCAAGGCGCTATATAAATGTAAATTCTCCCGCGCCTAACCTGACCTGGAACTTTTCAAAAACTGTTATTTACAGACACTGTATTATCGGAGCAGGTCGGGGAGCGGAAGGAGCAGCGTGGTGGCCTGGCCCAGCAGGCTGAGCGAGCCCCCGGCCTATGAGCACCATCGGAGCAGGTCGGGGAGCGGACAGAGCAGCGTGGCGGTGTACCACTGCAGGGAGCAGCACGTGCTGGAGCAGGAGAGCAACGGCAGTGAACAGGGACGTCACCAAGATCCAGGTCGGCGATTGGAGCAGTGGGCAGATACAGCAGGAGCGGCGAGGTCGGGGCGATGGAGCGGCGAGAGATTGCAGAGAGACGTGATCGGGGCCCAGGAGAGGCGTGAGTTCGGGGCCCAGAAGAGGCGAGGGCCCAGGGGCAGCACGGGCCCAGCCCACACTGCGATATGTGTGCGCACTAGGTCCGTGCAGCAGAGCAGGTCTCCAGTCGTCTTGGATAATCCTTGCTACTGGGCCAAGACCGAGCTCTGTCAAGCCCGTGTGGTGGCTGGTGTGCAACGGCCACCCCACGTTAAAAAAATCCACGCACAGGCATCTTCCACCCTTCAGGATTTAGTTCGGGATCTGGAATATTAGGTCCTTCATTGAAACACCCGTGAACTTTTTGACGTGGAAGCAAGTCATCCTCGATTCGAGGGACGGCCTATGATGATGATCTACTGCAGCAACTACCTCGACTTTTGGATGAGACGTTAAACCTCGCAGGTGGGAGTAAAAGACCCCAAGACACTACTGCGAAGAAGAGCAGGGGAGTTTTCCCCGGTGTCCTGGGCCAATATTTATCCCTCAGCCCCTGGGAGAAGGGTTAAGCAGCATCGATGCCGCTCAATAACACTCTGACTCCTTCCCCTCTCTTGTCGATGGCGCTGTGGTCCGGTTTTCCGGGTAACACATTCCCTTGTTACTGTGTGCGGCTGGACACTCAATGTCGACAGCGTTTATAATCTGCTTTAGGTATTCTATTTTCTGATCACGGGTCTGTATTTTGACAGGTACACGTCTGCACCAGAGAAACGGCTACTTTATGCAATATTCCTCACCTGGCCCAAAATCGGATTGCTGAACCTTGGCGCTCCCTACGTCACCGCAGGGAAAACAAAGGTCAGAGTTCTTTCAATAAAAACGTAATCGCGTGATACCAGATTAAGGCGCTCAGCCTGGCGCAATCCAACTCTCACACCATCGAGTTTATCTGTGTTGTTTTATTTTTATTAACAAGGTAAACCTCGTGGGATACTCCCAGCCTCTGCAGTGGGAGACGTTTGGAGACCAGGGACTTGTTGTGGTGCTGCCCAGGTTCAACATCAGACAACTCCCCTGCCAGTGGGGCTGGACACTGAAACTGATTGATGCAGCTTGACGAGATCGAGCAGTTATTGAGTGACAATTTGATGATTGGCCAGTGTCGCAGAAATTGGACCAACTTAATCCCTTTTCACCCCACTTCTTTTGTTTAATCGATTATTTTATACCTGAGAAATTTCAGTTACTGAGAAAAATAATGGCACCCTTTTAGCAGATATGGAAAGTGATTATATTGGTGCGCTGAGCACGATGCACAATGAATCTTCGCCCCCCACCCCTTATTAACATAAGAACATAATAATTATTAGCAGATGCAGGCCATTCGGCCCCTTGAGCCATTCAGTGAAATCATGGCTGATCTTCTACCTCAACTCCACTTTCCTGCACTATCCCCATATCCCTCGATTCCCTTAGTATCCAAAAATCTATCGATCTGTGTCTTGATTATACTCAAAGACTGAGCCTCCACAGCCCTCTGGGGTAGAGAATTCCAAAGATTCACCACCCTCTGAGTTTCTCCTCATCTCAGTCCTAAATGGCCGACCCCTTATTCTGAGACTGTGACCCCTGGTTCTAGACTCCCCCAGCCAGAGGAAACATCCTCCCTGCATCTACCCTGTCAAGCCCTGTAAGAATTTTGTATGTTTCAATGAGATCACTTCTCATTCTTCTAAACTCTAGAGAACGTAGGCCGAGTTTACTCAATCCCTCCTGTCTACAAGTGTGTAAAATGTCACACTGGGCTGGGGAGTTGCGGCTGCAGTTTGCGCTCAGTGCTGTCCCGAGTCGGATAGGTCGACGGCCATCGCAGGGTGCTGTATGGCGGCTGCATTGCTCCTTGTCCCTCTGAGAGGCCTGCGGTCTTAGTCAGCATGGGGGCGGCCCCATTCACAGAGCCAGCAGGTGAAAGGCTAGTTGCTGTGACCCGATACCTAACCATGGAGCAGCACAGGGGCCAGAGGGAGCAGTACTTTGGGATGGCAAAGCGCATGGTAGCGCAGTGATCGCCCGTTATACGCCCGGCCCGATATCCGGCTCCATTGACGTCGGTGTCAAGTGGGGGTATAACGGGTGCCAATGCCATACCACCCTCTGCACAACCACCCGGGACTACTTCCTACCCCTTTGAGTGTCTACTGACTCAACTGCAGCAACTTGCATTTATATAGCGCCTTTAACGTAGTAAAACATCCCAAGGCCCTGCACAGGAGCAATATCAAACAAAATTTGTCACTGAGCCACATAAGGAGAAATTAGCGCTGATAACCAAAAGCTTTATCAAAGAGATATGTTTTAAGGAGTGTCTTAAAGGAGGAAAGAGAGGTAGAGAGGAGGAGAGGTTGAGGGAGGGAGTTCCAGAGCTTGGGGCCCAGGCAACAGAAGGCATGTCTACCGATGGTTGAGTGATTATAAAGAGGAATGCTCTTGAGGGCAGAATTTAAGGAGTGCAGACATCTCGGAGGGTTGTGAGGCTGGAGGAGATTACAGAGATAGGGAGGGGCGAGGCCACAGGGAGGAATTTGTAAACGATGAGAATTTTAAAATTGAGGTGTTGCTTAACCAGGAGCCAGTGTTGGTCAGCGAGCACAAGGGTGATGGATGAGTGGGACTTGGTGCGAGTTAGGACACGGACTACCGAGGTTTGGATGACCTCAAGTTTATGGAGGGTGGAAGATGGGAGGCCAGCCAGGAGTGCATTGGAATAGTCAAGTCTAGAGGTAACAAAGGCATGGATGAGGGCTTCAGCAGTAGATGAGCTGAGGCAAGGGCTGAGCTGGGCGATGTTACGGAGGTGAAATGTTACAAATTTTCATGTTCTCTTAATTTGAGTCATTTAAGTTACTGTAAATACAAAATAAATAAGAGTTTAATTGTTAGCATTTTTGGGAGCGTTTGGTAGCTATGTTAGAAGTTTCATTGTTACAAATTAGAAGTAATTGAAAACAATGTTATTTTAACTGAATACATTTTGAACAGATGATAACGTGAGTGCACACTGCTTAATAAGCGCAGGCTTTATAGACCTGTCTGTGCCTACCTCTGGGTGAATTAGCCTATAGCCCAGGCTGATGCTCTAGTGCAGTACTGAGGGAGTGCTGCACTGTTGGAGGTGCCGTCTTTCAGATGAGACATTAAACCGAGGCCCCGTCTGCTCTCTCAGGTGGATGTAAAAGATCCCATGGCACTATTTTGAAGAAGAGCAGGAGAGTTATCCCCGGTGTCCTGGCCAATATTTCATCATTATCATCATCCCTCAATCAACATCACTAAAACAGATTATCTGGTCATTGTCATATTGCTGTTTGTGGGAGCTTGCTGTGTGCAAATTGGCTGCCGCGTTTCCTACATTATGACACAGTGACACATTTCAAGAATTCTTCATTGGCTGTAAAGCACTTTGTGATGTCCTGAGGTTGTGAAAGGCGCTATATAAATGCAAGTCCTTTCTTAATAATTAAGAAGCAAATGTGCAATGAATCAAAGATGCAGGAAGTGGAGCGCTCAAAGCTCCTTACGATGGAATGCCTCCTCACACCACCACTTGTTGATCAACACTTTGGGGAACCAGTAATCTGGATTTCAAATCCACCATGGCAGTTTGAAAATATCAATTCCGTTTTCAAAAGCTGGTCAAAGTCACCATGAAGCTGTCGGATTGTCGTAAAAACCCAACTGGTTCTCGAATGTCCTTTCGGGAAGGAATCCTGCCATCCTTACCCGGTCTGGCCGATAGGTGACTCCAGTCTCACACTGCAATGTATTTGCTTCGTGGGTTCGCTGCTTAAGAATTCAGAGCAACACATTGCTATTAAGAACTAGTTGGTTTATTAACAAAGGTTTAACAATCACACTACACATTCCCAGTTCATCCACTAGGCTCACAACTACATACCTCATCGTGGCTTCCCTGAACCCAACTGGCTGGGGTTTTATTGAGTCTTGTGAACATTGCGTGACTGGCTAAGTCAATCACAATGCAACAGCTCTACAACTATTTAAAGTTGAAACTATAAATCAAGTGCCACCTTATTAAAAGGGCACTAAAACCGACAAATAAACAAATTAAGCTTTGGACATTAAATGGATCAAATTAAAGTTTGGTTGCCGGGGGTGATGATGCACTCCAGTCCCTCCGGCGCCCACCTCTCACGGAAGGCCGTGAGCGTACCGGTGGACACCGTGTGCTCCATCTCCCGGGACAGCCTGGCTCGGATATAACCGCGGAAGAGAGGCACCTGTGAGCATACTCACAGGCGCGTGCATTGCACACACCGGCAGGTATGACTCTTAGCTGCCCTGTGAAGTGACCCAGGGATGGCCAAGAAATGCCGAGCCTGTCAATGTCGCCCAGATCCTGAGATAATTTATTTGTGGAGGCAATGAAAGTGCCTGACGGGGGCAGGGTTTAAAACAGCGTGCTGGGGAGAGCAGGCGGCCAGAATCAAATCTTGGAGATGTCACCAACACGGCTCTCTGCCTTGACAACCTTTGGGGAATTAAAGCTTGTTCATGAGGGGATCACACAAGCAGCACAGAGACCGTCACTGAGGGTGCCCATGTGTTCGAACCCCAATCCGGGGACACGCACCGTACCAGCACAGTAAAGCAGCCAGGGTGGAAGATGGAGGCTGTTCAGTGAGGTAATATCATTTGTTGTTTGGATGCAAACTCAATCTGCAAAAAACAGTGCCGGAACTTTACGCCTGAACAACGCGGATGCTGTTCACAAAACCTGCCTGCCGCTATCACCGGCTCCCCCTGCCCTCCCCTCACAGCCCGCCCCTCCCCTGCACTGTCCGAGGCCCCGCCCCCTCACAGCCCCGCCCCCTCACAGCCAGCCCCTCCCCCACACTGTTCGAGGCCCCGCCCCCTCACAGCCCGCCCCTCCCCCACACTGTTCGAGTCCCCTCCCCCTCACAGCCCGCCCCTCCCCCGCACTGTCCGAGGCCCCGCCCCCACACTGTACGAGGCCCCACCCCCTCACAGACCGCCCCTCCCCCACACTGTCCAAGGCCCCGCCCCCTCACAGCCCACCCCTCCCCCACACTGTCCTAGGCTCCGCCCCCTCACAGCCCGCCTCTCCCCCACACTGTCCGAGGCTCCGCCCCCTCACAGCCCGCCCCTCCCCCACACTGTCCGAGGCTCCGCCCCCTCACAGCCCGCCCCTCCCCCACACTGCCCAAGGCCCCGCCCCTCACAGCCAGCCCCTCCCTCACACTGTTCGAGGTTCCGCACCCTCACAGCCCGCCCCTCCACCACACAGTCCGAGGCTCCGCCCCCTCACAGCCCGCCTCTCCCCCACACTGTCCGAGGCTCCGCCCTCTCACAGCCCGCCCCTCCCCCACACTGTCCGAGGCTCCGCCCCCACAGCCCGCCCCTCCCCCGCACTGTCCCAGGCCACCGAGCTCTCTGACCCAGCTCTCGGCTCCGGCCCCCACTACTCGGACATTTTGGCCCTGGGGCCGATTTCTCTTCAACAACAACAACTTATACAGCGCCTTTAACGTAATGAAACATCCCAAGGCTCTTCACAGGAGTATTATGAGATAAAAATTTGACACCGAGCCGCATAAGTAGAAATTAGCGCAGGTGACCAAAAGCTTGGTCAAAGAGGTTAGTTTTAAGGAGGAAAGGGAGGTAGAGAGGCGGAGAGGTTTAGGCAGGGAGTTCCAGAGTTTGGGGCCCAGGCAACAGAAGGCACGGCCACCGATGGTGGAGCGATTATAATCAGGGATGCTAAGGAGGGAAGAATTAGAGGAGCTCTGATATCTCGGGGGGTTGTGGGGCTGGAGGAGATTACAGAGATAGGGAGGGGGCGAGGGATTTGAAAACAAGGATGAGAATTTTGAAATTGAGGCGTTGCTCAACCGGGAGCCAATGTAGGTCAGCGAGCACAGGGGTGCGTTGGAATAGTCACAACCGAATATCTGGGAATTGGTGAGGGGGCGGGGAGCGTTGGAATTTTCAGGGGGGACGGGCCACGGGGGGACAGACCATGCGTACTGCAGCCACGGAGCGCGATCTCTGCATAAGTTCATAACCCTCGGTAAGATTGACATCTCTCTCTCGAATCAGTGCTCTCCCCTGCCGCACAGCCCCACCCACTTTATTGGCCGAGGGCTGGGCAGCTCAGGGTCACGTGGCTCCTGATTTGAATATGCGGGGAGCGTTTCCTGCAGGGACATTGTTTGACCCGGGACACGGTCCCTGATCCGGAGATTGTTCCCGGGAAACGTGGAGGTCTGCTCACCGACCGCAGCGAGCTCGATGGTCTGTGGAAGGAGTGGGCCATCGTGGGTCAAGTGGCCTTTTTCTTGATCGATAAATTATTCAGTCCGGATTCTGTTACTGGCACGGATTGTCCACATTTCTGTTTGTTTCTCTCAGAGTTCTGTTGACGTCATAAATATGACTCATCAGTATATAAGAACATTAGAATGGGGAGAGCGTGAGACAGTGGGATTTGTTTGGGATTGATACAGGGCTATGGGGAGAGAGCGGGGCAGTGGGATTAGTTTGGGATTGATACAGGGCTATGGGGAGAGCGTGAGACAGTGGGATTAGTTTGGGATTGATGCAGGGCTATGGGGAGAGAGCGGGGTAGTGGAATTAGTTTGGGATTGATACAGGGCTATGGGGAGAGAGCGGGGCAGTGGGATTAATTTGGGATTGATACAGGGCTATGGATAAAGAGTGGGGCAGTAGGATTAGTTTGGGATTGATACAGGGCTATGGATAAAGAGTGGGGCAGTAGGATTAGTTTGGGATTGATACAGGACTATGGGGAGAGAGCGGGGGGATTAGTTTGGGATTGATACATAACATAAAAATTAGGAACAGGAGTAGGCCATCTAGCCCCTCGAGCCTGCTCCGCCCAGGGCTATGGAGAGAGAGTGAGGCAGTGAGATTAGTTTGGGATTGATACAGGGCTATGAGGAGAGAGCGGGGAAGTGGGATTAGTTTGGGATTGATACAGGGCTATGGGGAGAGAGCGGGGCAGTGGGATTAGTTTGGGATTGATACAGGGCTATGGGGAGAGAGCGGGGCAGTGGGATTAGTTTGGGATTGATACAGGGCTATGGAGAGAGAGTGAGGCAGTGGGATTAGTTTGGGATTGATACAGGGCTATCGTGAGAGAGCGGGGCAGTGGGATTAGTTTGGGATTGATACAGGGCTATCGTGAGAGAGCGGGGCAGTGGGATTAGTTTGGGATTGATACAGGGCTATCGTGAGAGAGCGGGGCAGTGGGATTAATTTGGGATTGATACAGGGCTATGGTGAGAGAGTGAGGCAGTGGGATTAATTTGGGATTGATACAGGGCTATGGTGAGAGAGTGAGGCAATGGGATTAATTTGGGATTGATACAGGGCTATGGTGAGAGGGAGGAACAGTGGGAGTGGTTTGCAATTATTACAGGGCTATGGATAAAGAGTGGGGCAGTAGGATTTGTTTGAGATTGATACAGGGCTATGGGGGAAGAGAACGGGGCAGTGGGATTAGTTTGGGATTGATACAGGGCTATGGGGAGAAAGCAGATTATCTGGTCATTATCACGTTGCTGTTTGTGGGAGCTTGCTGTGTGCAAATTGGTTGCCGCGTTTCCCACATTACAACAGTGACTGCACATCAAATGTACTTTATTGACAGTAAAGCGCATTGGGACATCCGGTGGTTGTGAATGGCCTTTCTTTTTTCTTTTAACAATTTGTTCGAATGTTTAGCATTTTAAAAACATTTAGCCTGTTCCAGGCGTGCATCTCGAAATTACGACCCCAATTTCAAATCGTCTCGAGACTACCAATGCCTTTAAACCTGGTTCCACCTGCAGCAGTCCTCACTTCCTGCCATCCACCACCAGGCGGCGCTGCTGCAGCTTGCTCTTCCTACAATTCACCACCAGGTGGTGCTGCTACAACTCGCTCTTCTTGTACGTCACCACCGGGGGCGCTGCTGCAGCCTGCTCTTCCTACACTTAACCACCAGGAGACGCTGCAAGCACATCCTGTCCAAAAGGCTTTTACAAATAAGTTGGATTTCAGTTCCCCAGTTTTAATATATGTAATAGTCCAGTATGGGATCTGCAATCTCTGTCACAGGTGGGGCAAAGGGTAGTTGGAGGGACGGGTGGGTGGGGTACTTTTGTTGCCGTGCGCTCCTTCCGCTGTCTGTACCTCTTCAGCTTAATATAGAATTAAATAAACAGCAAGTTACTTGCAAAAGAACTTGCATTCATACAGCGTCCTTTATGCCCAACAGACGTCTCAAAGCGCTTTACAGGCAATGAACTACTTTTGGAGTGTAGTCACTGTTGTAAAGTAGAAAACAATCAGCCAATTTGTGCACGGGAATGTGACAGAAGAAGAGAAATAGGAACAGGAGTAGTCCACACGGCCCCTCGAGCCTGCTCCGCCATTCAATAGGATCATGGCTGATCTGATCTTGGCGTCAACTCCACTTCCCAGCCCGCTCCCCATAACCCTTCACTCCCTTATTGTTCAAAAATCTGTCTATCTCCACCTTAAATATATTCAATGACCCAGCCTCCACAGCTCTCTGGGGCAGAGAATTCTAAAGACTCACGACCCTCTGAGAGAAGAAATCCCTCCTCATCTCCGTTTTAAATGGGCGACCCCTTATTCTGAAACTATGCCCCCTAGTTCTAGATTCCCCCACGAGGGGAAACATCCTCTCTGCATCTACTTTGTCGAGCTCCCTCAGTATCTTATATGTTTCATTAAGATCACCTCTCATTCTTCTAAACTCCAACGAGTACAGGCCCAACCTGCTCCCAGCAGCGGCATATTCACTGGCGGGGCGGGACCGGGGTCAGCACCGGTCGGTAAGGGGTCGGCGCGTGCCCAACGGGGTGGGAAGACAGCCGGGTGAGGCGGTCTCGTACACCGCTCCAACAATAAAGGAGGGCCCTGCCTGCAGACCGAGTGGTGAGTGCTCTCCGCACTATTGCCGCCTCGGTAATGGCTCCTAAAGAAGAGGGCAATGTTGGCCCCAGAGCATATAAACATAAGAGTACACCATGATGTAGAGTCAGAGTAGGGAAAAATGGGTAAAAAAAACAACATTAAAATCTCTTTATCTGAATGCACGCAGCATTCGTAACAAGACAGATGAGTTGACGGCACAAATAGATATAAATGGGTACGATCTGATAACCAATACAGAGACGTGGTTGCAAGGTGACCAAGGCTGGGAACTGAATATTCAGGGGTATTTGACAATTCAGTAGGATAGGCAGAAAGGAAAAGGAGGTGGGGTAGCTCTGTTAATGAAGGATGAGATCAGTGCAGTAGTGAGATATTGGCTCAGAGGATCACGATGTAGAACCAATTTAGGTGGAGATAAGAAATAATAAGGGAAATCAGTCACTGATGGGCATAGTCTATAGGCCCTCTAACAGTAGCTACACTGTTGGACGGAGTATAAATCAAGAAATAATGGAGGCTTGCAAGAAAGGTATGGCAATAATCATGGGCGATTTTAACCTTCATATTGATTGGACAAATCAAATTGGCCAAGGTAGCCTTGAGGATCATGTGGGATAGTTTCTTGGAACAATATGTTGTGGAACAAACCAGGGAGCAGGCTATTTTAGGTCTAGTTCTGTGTAATGAGATAGGATTAATGCTCTTATAGTAAGGGATCCTCTTGGGAAGAGTGATCATAGCATGTTAGAATTTGAAATTCAGTATGAGGGTGAGAAACTTGGGTCTCAAACTAGTGTCCTAAACTTAAATAAAGGCAATTACAAAGGTATGAAGACAGAGTTGTCTAAAGTGGACTGGGAAAATAGATGAAAGGGTAAGGCGGTAGATAAGCAGTGGCAGATATTAAGGCGATATTTCATAACTCTCAGCAAAGATATATTTCAGCGAGAAAGAAAGACTCGAAGAGAAGAATGAACCATCCGTGGCTAACTAAGGAAGTTAAGGATGGTATCAAATTGAAAACAATGGCATACAATGTTATGAAGATTAGTGGTAGGCCAGAGGATTGGGAAATTTATAGAAACCAGCAAAGGATGACTAAAAAAAAATAAAGAGAAAGAGGCTAGATTATGAGAGTAAACTAGCAAGAAATATAAAAACATACAGTAAGAGCTTCTAAAGGTATGTAAAAAGGAAGAGAGTAGCTGAAGTAAACGTTGGTCCCTTAGAGGAATATAATTGGGGAATTAATAATGGGAAACAGGGAAATGGCAGAGACTTTGAACAAATATTTTGTATCGGTCTTCACGGTAGAAGACACTAAAAGCATCCCAAAAATAAAAGATAATCATGGGACTAGAGGAAGGGTTAACTTAAAACAATCACTATCACTAGAGAAAAAGTACTGAGCAAACTAATGGGACTAAAGGTGGACAAGTCCCGTAGACCTGATGGCCTGCATCCTAGGGTCTTAAAAGAAGTCACTGCAGAGATAGTGGATGCATTGGTTGTAATCTACCCAAATTCCCTGGATTCTGGAGAGGTCCCAGTGGATTGGAAAAAGCCCAAATGTAATGACCCTATTCAAGAAAGGAGGCAGACAGAAAGCAGGAAACTATCGACCAGTTAGCCTATGTAAGTGGTTTTTTCTTAGGTGTTTTCGAAGCACCTTCACTCTACAATAGTTCTAACGCTGGGAATTATTACTGTACAGGACAGATGGATGAGTCAGGGATGGGTATCTTAGTCCGAGTACCGGCAATGCTTTTATTAAAGTTAAAATTTGAACCTGCACCCAGTAAAGCCACCTGGTGTGTAAAACAAACAAATGCAGTACAATACACAGTGTGGCCTGTCTAACAGGCCCCTAACGCAAAGTATCCCAACGTCTAAAACCCCTGTAAACCCCTAAGAATTTGGTTGGGAGAACACACGATACCCCCTCACACCATGGCTGTGATCTTAAAAGACGTGTGTGCAGAGATAATGCTCACCGATTCGCTGCCTTACTCGCTGCTTCTTCCGATGAAAAGGTTTCTCTTCTGGTTTCTTCTCTCTGTCCCATACGGAGGGTTGGATTCTTGTAGAGGTGAAGCAGCGAGGCAAAAGAGAGAGAGTGGCCACACGGCCACATTTATATCCCAATACTGTCCATCCTTTCAGGCTGAATAAAGTTTGTTTCGAGGCGAGACTTCTGCTTTTAGCTCAATAAAGTTTTCTTCCTTTGTTTCGAGGTTTCCTGTTTTTCCAGTGATGGGTTTCACTTCCGAGCAGTCTGGGGCTTAATGGCTTTCTATTGTTCTGGTACTACTATTGTTTGGGGAACAAAGAAATGGCAGACCAATTGAACAAGTACTTTGGTTCGGTATTCACTAAGGAGGACACAAACAACCTTCCGGATATAAAAGGGGTCAGAGTGTCTAGTAAGGAGGAGGAACTGAGGGAAATCCTTATTAGTCGGGAAATTGTGTTGGGGAAATTGATGTGATTAAGGCCCATAAATCCCCAGGGCCTGATGGACTGCATCCCAGAGTACTTAAGGAGGTGGCCTTGGAAATAGCGGATGCATTGACAGTCATTTTCCAATATTCCATTGACTCTGGATCAGTTCCTATCGAGTGGAGGGTAACCAATATAACCCCACTTTTTAAAAAAGGAGGGAGAGAGAAAACAGGGAATTATAGACCGGTCAGCCTGACCTCAGTAGTGGGTAAAATGAAGGAATCAATTATTAAGGATGTCATAGCAGCGCATTTGGAAAGAGGTGACATGATAGGTCCAAGTCAGCATGGATTTGTGAAAGGGAAATCATGCTTGACAAATCTTCTGGAATTTTTTGAGGATGTTTCCAGTAGAGTGGACAAGGGAGAACCAGTTGATGTGGTATATTTGGACTTTCAGAAGGCTTTCGACAAGGTCCTACACAAGAGATTAATGTGCAAAGTTAAAGCACATGGGATTGGGGGTAGTGTGCTGACATGGATTGAGAACTGGTTGTCAGACAGGAAGCAAAGAGTAGGAGTAAATGGGGACTTTTTAGAATGGCAGGCAGTGACTAATGGGGTACCACAAGGTTCTGTGCTGGGGCCCCAGCTGTTTACACAGTACATTAATGATTTAGTCGAGGGAATTAAATGTAGTATCTCCAAATTTGCGGATGACACTAAGTTAGGTGGCAGTGTGAGCTGCGAGGAGGATGCTATGAGGCTGCAGAGTGGTTAGGTTAGGTGAGTGGGTAAAAGCATGGCAGATGAAGTCTAATGTGGATAAACTTTGGTGGTAAAAACAGAGAGACAGACTATTATCTGAATGGTGACAGATTAGGAAAAGGGGAGGTGCAACGAGACCTGGGTGTCATGGTACATCAATCATTGAAGGTTGGCATGCAGGTACAGCAGGCGGTTAAGAAAGCAAATGGCATGTTGGCCTTCATAGCAAGGGGATTTGAGTACAGGGGCAGGGAGGTGTTACTACAGTTGTACAGGGCCTTGGTGAGGCCACACCTGGAGTATTGTGTACAGTTTTGGTCTCCTAACTTGAGGAAGGACATTCTTGCTATTGAGGGAGTGCAGCGAAGGTTCACCAGACTGATTCCCGGGATGGCGGGACTGACCTATCAAGAAAGACTGGATCAACTGGGCTTGTATTCACTGGAGTTCAGAAGAATGAGAGGGGACCTCATAGAAACGTTTAAAATTCTGATGGGTTCAGACAGGTTGGATGCAGGAAGAATGTTCCCAATGTTGGGGAAGTCCAGAACCAGGGGTCACAGTCTAAGGATAAGGGGTAAGCCATTTAGGACCGAGATGAGGAGAAACTTCTTCACCCAGAGAGTGGTGAACCTGTGGAATTCTCTACCACAGAAAGTTGTTGAGGCCAATTCACTAAATATATTCAAAAAGGAGTTAGATGAAGTCCTTACTACTCGGGGGATCAAGGGGTATGGCGAGAAAGCAGGAATGGGGTACTGAAGTTGCATGTTCAGCCATGAACTCATTGAATGGCGGTGCAGGCTAGAAGGGCCGAATGGCCTACTCCTGCACCTATTTTCTATGTTTCTATGTTTCTATGGTATCTCACCCAGGTAATGGCTCGATCACTGGTCAGTTCACTTGACGAGTTCATATTGCTTAACAAAACACAGTCCATTTGTTCATCACCTGCGATGGATTGCCTTATCTTGGCCATCGTCTTCCCAGACCCCCTGCCCCTCATTCTAAGTCTAACATGGAGCGGCTCCTGGGCCCCTCCCACAACAGCTTCCAGCTTTTTCTGCGGTGAGAAAAATATTAAAAAGCAAATTCTTGGGGATTAAAACGCAATGTCCAGATCCTTGGGGATTCGATGCTTACACCTAACATCTGTCATTGAGAAAATGCTGGAGTCCATTATTAAGGAAGTAATGGCGAGACATTTAGAAAATCATATTACAATCAAGCAGAGTCAGCATGGTTTTATGAAAGGGAAATCATGATTGACAAATTTGCTGGAGTTCTTTAAGGATGTAACGAGCAGGGTGGATAAGGGGGAACCAGTAGATGTGGTGTATTTGGATTTCCAGAAGGCATTCAATGAGATGCCATATAAAAGGTTACTGCACAAGATAAGAGTTCACGGGGTTGTGGGTAATATATTAGCATGGATAGAGGATTGGGTAACTAACAAAAAACAGAGAGTCAGGATAAATGGGTCATTTTCCGGTTGGCAAACAGTGACTAGTGGAGTGCCACAGGGATCGGTGCTGGGTCCTCAACTATTTACAATCTATATTACTGACTTGGATGAAGGGGCCGAGTGTAATGTTTGCTGATGATACAAAGATCGATGAGAAAACAAGTTGTGAAGAGTACACAAAGAACGTGCAAAGAGATACAGACAGGCTAAGTGAGTGGGCAAACATTTGGCAGATAGAGTATAATGTGGGAAACTGTGAGGTTATCCACTTTGGTAGGAAGAATAAAAAAACAAATTATATTTTAAATGGAGAGATTACAACATCCTGCTGTACAGAGGGATCTGGGGGCGATAGTTAAAGTTGTAAAAATCTAAATCTCCATCCCAATCTGCCTCCAATGTGGGGCGGGCATCCAACCAGGCCTGAGGCCTGAGCTTTAACCTGCTGTGCAGGTGTAACTGCAGGCGGTGGGGGTCCTCGGCTCCCGGGATCCTGGGTCTGGGGGTTCTGGGTGGGGGGTCCTGCGGCTGGGGGTCCTGGGTCTTGGGGGTTATGGGGGGGTGGTCCTGGGTCTGGGGGTCCTGGGGGGGGGTCCTGGGTCTCGGTGGTTGTGGGGGGGGGGGGGGCTCCTGGGTCTGTCGGGTTCTGGGTCTGGGGATCTCGGGTCTGGGGGTCCTGGGTCTGTCGGATCCTGGGTCTGGGGATCTCGGGTCTAGGGGTCCTAGGGAAGGGAGCCCTTGGGGGGGAGGGTCCTGGGTCACGGGGGTTGTGGGGGGGGATCCTGGGTCCGTGGGTCCTGGGGGGGTGGGTTCCTGTGGGGGGTCCTGGGTCTGGGGGGTCCTGGGTGGGTGATCCTGGGGGGGACGGTCCTGGATCTGGAGAGTTGTTGGGGGTGGGGGTCCGGGTCCTGGGGGGGGGGTCCTGCAGCTGGGGTTCCTGGGTCTGGGGGTTCTGGGTCTGGGGGGTCCTGGGTGGGGTCCTGGCTCTAGGTGATTCTTGGAGGGGGGTCCTGCGTCTGGGGATCCTGGGTCTGGGAGGTCCTGGGTCTGGGGATCATGGGTCTGAGGGTCCTGGATCTGAGGGTCCTGGGTCTGGGGGTCCTAAATCTGAGGGTCCTGGGTCTGGGGGTCCTGGGGTGGTTCCTGCAGTTGGGGGTGTGTCTGGGGATCATGGGTCTGGGGGTCCTGGGTCTGGGGGTCCTGGGTGGGTGATCCTGGGGGGGACGGTCCTGGATCTGGAGAGTTGTTTGGGGTGGGGGTCCGGGTCCTGGGGGGGGGGGGGGTCCTGCAGCTGGGGGTCCTGGGTCTGGGGGTTCTGGGTCTGGGGGGTCCTGGGTGGGGTCCAGGCTCTAGGTGATTCTTGGGGGGGGGGTCCTGCATCTGGGGATCCTGGGTCTGGGAGGTCCTGGGTCTGGGGATCATGGGTCTGAGGGTCCTGGATCTGAGGGTCCTGGGTCTGGGGGTCCTGGGGTGGTTCCTGCAGTTGGGGGTGTGTCTGGGGATCATGGGTCTGGGGGTCCTGGGTCTGGGGGTCCTGGGTCTGGGGATCTCAGGTCTGGGGATCCTGGGTCTGGGGGTCCTGGGTCTGGGGGTCCTGGGTCTAGGGATCATGGGTCTGGGGGTCCTGGGTCTGGGGATCATGGGTCTGGGGGTCCTGGGTTTGAGGGTCCTGGGTCTGGGGGTCCTGGGTCTGGGGATCATGGGTCTGGGGGTCCTGGGTCTGAGGGTCCTGGGTGGGGGGGTCCTGCGGGGGTTCCTGGGTCTAGGGGGTTCTGGGGGTCCTGGGTCTGGGGATCCTGGGTCTGGGGCGGTCCTGGGTCTGAGGGTCCTGAGTCTGGGGGGTCCTGGGTCTGGGAGGTCCTGGATCTGGGGGTCCTGGGTCTGAGGGTCCTGGGTCTGGCGGTCCTGGGTCTGGGGATCCTGGGTCTGGGGCGGTCCTGGCTCTGGGGGTCCTGGGTCTGAGGGTCCTGGGTCTGGGGGGTCCTGGGTCTGGAGAGTCCTGGGTCTGGGTGGTCCTGGGTCTGGGGGGTCCTGGGTCTGGGAATCTCGGTTCTGGGGGTCCTGGGTCTGGAGATCTCGGGTCTGGGGGTCCTAAGTCTGGGGGGTCCTGGGTCTGGGGAGTCCTGGGTCTGAGGGTCCTGGGTCTGGGGGTCCTGGGTCTGGGAATCTCGGTTCTGGGGGTCCTGGGTCTGGAAATCTCGGGTCTGGGGGTCCTAGGTCTGGGGATCTCCGGTCTGGGTATCCTGGGTCTGAGGGTCCTGTGTCTGTGGGTCCTGGGGGGGGGGGGAGGGGGGAAATCCTGTGTCTGGGGGTCCTGGATCTGAGGGTCTTGAGTAGCTGCAGCGAGGCCAGTATAGCCTTGTGGGTCGGGAGGAGCAGGAGTGCTTCCAGCTGGCCCCCACAAGCTCTCCTACCATCAGCTCGCCCCCTCCCTCTCCTGAGATCTCCCCTCCTCCTCCTGGAGATCGGACCACCCCAGGGGTTGCCCCCCCGAGGCTCATCACCCCACCACCGGGGATCGGACCCTCTCCCCGCAGGCCTGGACCCCACCCCTCCCCGGAGATCGGACCACCCCAGGGGTTGCCCCCCCGAGGCTCATCACCCCACCACCGGGGATCGGACCCTCTCCCCGCAGGCCTGGACCCCACCCCTCCCCGGAGATCGGACCCACCCCAGGGGTTGCCCCCCCGAGGCTCATCACCCCACCACCGGGGATCGGACCCTCTCCCCGCAGGCCTGGACCCCACCCCTCCCTGGATATCGGACCACCCCAGGGGTTGCCCCCCCGAGGCTCATCACCCCACCACCGGGGATCGGACCCTCTCCCCGCAGGCCTGGACCCCACCCCTCCCTGGAGATCGGACCACCCCAGGGGTTGCCCCCCCGAGGCTCATCACCCCACCACCAGGGATCGGACCCTCTCCCCGCAGGCCTGGACCCCACCCCTCCCCGGAGATCGGACCCACCCCAGGGGTTGTGCCCCCTCCCCCCCCCCGAGGTTCACCCCCCCGGGATCGGACCCTCCCCCCACAGACCTGGAACCCCCCCCCGGCCCACCTTGAACCCCGCACCTACCTGTTCCTGCGGTGTCCTGTCCAGCCTGCGTTCCCCGCCCCATTGGAAGCCAGCCTGTCAATACAAGCTGGCTTGCGGCGGGGAAACCCGCCCATTACGTCACATGAATGCAACTCCTCAGCGTGTCAGGAATTCCCAGGGTCTACCGGGTCCCTCTGCTCCGCGTGTGTGAGAAACAGGAAAATCCGGGCCCTAGCCTGGCTCTGGGGTCACATTTCGCCCCAGACGGGGTAGGTGCGGCAAGTTTCCTTCCAGAATTAGTGAACCATATGGGTTTTATGACAATCTGACAGCTTCATGGTCACTTTTAATGGTGCTAGTTCTTAAATAAGCAGATTGATTGAATCCAATTTCACAACTTGCTGTGATGGTATTGTAACTGCTGAACCATTGGTGGCCGTGCCTTCAGCTGTGTGGACCCCAAACTCTGGAACTCCCTCCCCAAACCTCTCTACCTCTCTACCTCTCTTTCCTCCTTTGAGACGCTCATTAAAACCTATCTCTTTGACCAAGCCCTGCTCTAATTTCTACTTATGTAGCTCAGTGTCAATTTGTTTGTTTTGTCTTTAAAACACTCCCATGATGCAACTTGGGACATTTTACTACATTAAAGGCGCTATATAAAATACAAGTTGTTGTTGTTGATGACTCGTTCAGTGTCAAAACCACTCAGCCACCGTACCTGTACATTATTGGATGGCGGTGGGGACACAACACTGGGCCTCATGTTGCCAGGCAAGGGCAAAGGAACAACCAGCCTGGGCTCCTGCTCCACCAGCCCTCTCTCCCTCCAGTGGTGTAGGGTGTTTGTTTTACACTCTACTCTGAGTCTTCGACATCGGAACTTGTAGAGGGAAAGGACAACATTTAGGCTTAACCCAGTGTCAGTTTTATTACGCAACAAAAACCAACTAAAACTACAGGACTAGACTTAAGACATACAATCACCATTCCTGGCTGTAGCTATTGTAGGTTCGTGGTCATTGGTTCCGTGACCGGTTGGTTCTTCTTCTGTCCGTTCTCTGCCTTGCTGTTTCCGTTCCTGTCCTTCTGTTTACCTGTTTGTCTTTCTTTGTTCCTGTCCTTCTGCCTCCCTGTTTGTCTTTCTTCATTCCTTGTGTTTCTGTATTTGTATATTTATATCCACAGTATGAATAAGTTTCCTGCTGGGCCGGGGTCCGATTAATGCCTCTAGATCGATGCGGTGATCTGTTTAACTGGCTGTGGTGAGGAGTCTGAATGGCTACTAATTTGCACATGGAGTCGACAGTGCAAAAGATAACTCCTTATCCTTAATGCCCTGTTATCCAAATATCAGCATTTTGTAGGGTCCTTTGTAGTCCTGCTTTCTTGCAGACTTGTAGTGTCTGGGGTGAATTGTTTTACCCCCTGCGGCCAATCAACTCTGGGGCTCTTCGGAGAGATGGTATCAATCTCTTTGTCTGTATGCATAACTAAGTTTAGTCCTTGACCACAGAGACTGCTTTTAATGGGTGATGAGTCACCACTTGCCTCAGGCTGGTGCTTTTCCCCCTCCCAGGTAGTCTAAAAGGTTTTACTTTAAAAAAGTTTGTTTGTGGCCTCTTCCTGTGCCTTGTTCCAAGAAAAATAGGCGTACCCCTACAGTGGAAAGTTCAGAACTTCAACGCCTCTCACCGACCACACAACATTACTTCAGAGACGGGTAGCAGGAAGGACCTGGAGGTGAAAGGTCGGGCGCTGGCAGTGTGAGTGTCTTACACGCACCCTGTGAGTGTGGGGCCACCACAACTGTGTAACTGAGCCAGGAATTCTCTGTAGATGTGGTCCTCAGATGGAATTAACCTCTTTAACCATTTGTGTATAAAGAAGAAAGACTTGCATTTATATTGCGCCTTTCATGACCTCAGGATATCCCAAAGCGCTTTACAGTACTTTTCTAAAGTGTAGTCACTGTTGTCTTCTTCTTAGGCAGTCCCTTGGAGTCGAGGATAACTTGTTTCCACATTAACATGAGTTCTCAGTTGACTGATGAGTCCAATGGGGGACCTACAGTCTCTGTCACAGGTGGGGCAGACGGTGGTTGAAGGGATGGGTGGGTGGGGTGCTTGGGTTGTCGTGCGCTCCTTCCGCTGTTTGCGCTTGGCTTCTGCGTGCTCCGCGCCTTCCCGGATGCTTCTCCTCCACGTTGAGCGGTCTTGGACCAGGGATCCCCAAGACTAGGTGGGGATGTTACATTTTTTCAGCGAGGCTTTGAGGGTGTCCTTGAAGGGTTTTCTCTGCCCTCCTGGGGCTCGGTTGCCATGACGGAACTCGGAGTAGAGCGCGTGCTTTGGGAGTCTGATATCGGGCATGCGGATGATGTGGTCCGCCCAACGGAGCTGGTCGAGCGTGGTCAAGACTTCGATGCTGGGGATGTTGGCCTGAGGGAGAACACTGACATTGGTGTTACATCTATCCTGCCAATGGATTTGCAGGATCTTGCGGAGGCAGCGTTGGTGGTACTTCTCCAGTGCTTTGAGGTGCCTGCTGTACATAGTCCGCATCTCTGAAGCATATAGGAGGGCGGGTATCACTGCTGCTCTGTAGACCATGAGCTTGGTACCGGGTTTGAGATTCTGGTCTTCAAATACTCTTTTCCTCAGGCGAACGAAGGCTGCACTGGCTCACTGAAGGTGGTGTTGGATCCAATCATCGATGTCTGTCCTAGCTGACAGTAGACTCCCGAGTGTAAGGGGTTCTGGGGAGTGTTGTGCCTTGGGTTTCTCTCTGGGCTTTTGCCCTCACAGCTTATGCCTGGCCTGTGAGGTACCCTGAGTGCTGCAAGAGCACCCCTGGAGAGACTGTGTCCACAGCTTATGAAGGGGGTTTTGAGACTCGTGCGTCCACACAGCTTATGCCTAGCCTGTGAGGCACCTGTGAGTGTCAAACACTCCTAACCCCTTCTTCCCTAGCCTGTGGCACAGAGTTGAGCATTTTCGAGGCGCTCCTAGCTTCCCTTACACTGTTCTGACACAAGACTCACGATCAGGAGATGTAATACAACACAACTGAGATGAGGCGATTCCAAGAGGATCTTTAAGCTTCCAATTTATTTGACAAGGTGTATCTCAACAAACAGCAATACACCAACAAAACAATCCCCCTAAATCCCACTAAACAGACACAACGGAAATTTTTACACGAGTTTAACAGCAGTGCAATGCCCAACCTCCCACCTTCCTGACCTAACTGAGTTGGGAGTTCTGGGGACCAGAGATTATACTCACCACAGCCTTTACAGTCTTTCCAGGTCAAAACGCGGTTTCGGGGTTCTCCTTATGCTATCTTCAGGCTCTTGAAGTTACTTTTTCGGTTGTGGTTTTCTTGGGAACTTGGTTGTTGTTGCGTCTTGTTGTTGCTGTGGATCTACCTGAGACCAGCTCTCAGGGGAAAATCCTTGTGGAAAAGAAAGGGTTCAGTCTTCAGTAGCGAAAGGAGGCTGAACTGATGCCGTCTCGGGATGGTGGTTTGCTTCTTCTGTCTTCAGTGTCTTCGGACACTGGTCTTCCTTCTGTGTCGAAAGGCTGACTGCTTGCTGGAACACGAGAACGGAACAACTTGTCGGGGCAGAAACCCCTTCTTATATCCAGTTATCCAGCCAGACTTTGTGAAATAAATCCTTCCCATTGGTGGGCTTGTGATTTTTGAAAAATGCAGCAGTGTTGGATTTCTCGGGAGTTTTCCACTGGCCATCCCTGATGTTAACCTAATCAAGGGTTGAGTAGGTGTTAATTGGGTTGGCAGGGTGTGGGCCTCCTGTAGCCATTGTGTCGGCCCTCGGTTTGTTTTGGGTTCCCTAGTTTTCTTAAGGCCTGCATAATATCCCTCCATCGTGTAAACGTGGGGGAGACAATATCCCGGTATCGGTGATGAGTCAGTCCCAAGTTTTCAAGCAAGGGCACTCCCATTGGCTTGGAGCCCCCTTGCTTCGGGCTGACTCTGTCCCACCATTGGCCCTCCAGTGTCCTCCCCCGTCCAATCACTGCCCTGCCAAGGCCACACCGTCTCGGTTTCAATCCACATCTGGTTCTGGGTTCCCTGTTCCTTCCAGGACACTGGCCTGCTGCAGCACAGACAGATCCCACAGCCCTTTTCCCTCTGGGTAAAATGAGGGTTTTTTCGTCCTCCCCTACACGAGGTATGGAAAATTGTCCACGATGTCCAAGGCCTCATCGTGGACCTTGATAATCGGGGGCAGTACGGTGTGGTGGGGCCGGTTGGGAGAGAAACTTTGTTTTACAGATGTTTAATGTAAGGCCCAGACTTTCGTACGCTTCAGCAAAGCTGTCAAGGTGAATGGTTTGGAGTTCGGCCTCCGCGTGTGCGCAGACGCAAGCGTCGTCTGTGTACTGTAATTCAATGACCGAGGATCGGACAACCTTGGATCTGGACTGGAGATGATGAAGGTTGAACAATTTCCTGTTCGTCCTGTAGATTAACTCCACTCCAGCGGAGAGTTTGTTGAAGGTGAGATGAAGCATTGAGGAAGATAGAGAAGAGCGTTGGTGCGATGACACAGCCCTGCTTGACCCCGGTCCGTACGTGGATTGGGTCTGTGGTGGGTCCGTTGGTAAGGATCACGGCTTGCATGTCATCGTGAAGCAGGTGGAGGATGGTGACAAATTTTTGAGGGCAGCCGAATTTGAGGAAGACACTCCATAATCCCTCCTGGTTGACAGTGTCAAAAGCCTTTGTGAGGTCAAAGAAGGCCATGTACATTGGTTGATGCTGTTCCCTGCATTTCTCTTGAATTTGACACACGATGAAGATCATGTCCATTGTGCCCCTTAGTGGACGGAATCTGCATTGCGACTCTGGGAGGAGCTCCTCAGCCACTGGGAGGAGACAATTGAGGAGAACTCTTGCGATGACTTTCCCTGTGGCGGACAGCAGGTGAATGCCTCTGTAATTACCGCAGTCGGACTTGTCACCTTTCTTGAAGATGGTCACGATTATTGAGTCTCTGCGATCCCCCGGCATGTTCTCCTCCTTCCAGATAAGCTCATGGATTCGCTCTGAGTACTTTTCCACCATGCTTTAGTGCTTCAGCGGGGATTCCATCTGCTCCTGAGGCCTTGTTGTTCTTCAGGTGTCGAATGGCCTTTTCTACCTTATGCCGGGCTGGGGTTGTGCTGAGGTGGTGGCGGGTAGCATGCTGCGGGATGGAGTCGAGGACACACACATCGAAGACAGAGGAGCCAAAATTGGCCACTGCCCGAAACGAATCGCACCTACTGCTTTTTTTGGCTGCGTTACCGCGGCGGCCATTCGAGCGAAATTCAGCGGTTTTGTTGAAAGAAGGAGCGGGGCGGTATTGGCGGTGGGAACGGGCTGTTTGCAGCGGTGTGGGGGCCGACTGGCCGATTGGGCCCCAGAATTCAGCTGCTGCCCATTGACTGATGACGAGGCAACAGCTCCCCGGCCTTCTTAAAGGGGCCGGCTTTGCAGCTGGGCCCTGAGCATTGAGTTTGTCTCTGGTGCTTCTGACAAAATGGCTAATGCAGTAGCTTCAAGGAGGGCCAACAGATTCTCTGATGTGGAACTCGAGACCCTGGACCAAGCTGTGGGGGGAAGGAGGTGCGTTCTTTATCCCGACACAGGCAGACCGACTCGCGCTGTGTTTGTCAATGCCTGGAGATAGATCACTGTGGAGATCTCGGGGACGGTTTCCATTCATGACCACACTGCCACCCAATGCCGCAAAAGGCTCAATGTCATAATTCGACCGATGAAAGTGAGTACATGTTCCCCCAGCTACTCACCTTCCATTTGCGAGTCTCTTCTTCACCTTCTCTTATTTCCCGCCTTCACTATATCATCAATGAAGCACTATTTGATTGGAGGCCTATAATATATATATATATATATATATACACATATGTGTATGCGTTCCTGCAATGGAGGCTCCCTTTCATGTCAGAGTTACGCTTGCATGTAATGGACCCACACTTGCACTCATTGCCAAGGCCTCATGACACTGCTCCTCAGAAAGCCTTATTTGCTTTTGCAGGCGAAGGTATCTCACAACCATTTAGAGCAACAGAGGACTGGTGGGGACGAGCCAGATATCCAGTCATCTTGAAGAAACATAGAAACATAGAAACTAGGTGCAGGAGTAGGCCATTCGGCCCTTCGAGCCTGCATCGCCATTCAATGAGTTCATGGCTGAACATGCAACTTCAGTACCCCCTTCCTGCTTTCTCGCCACAGCCCTTGATCCCCCTAGTAGTAAGGACTACATCTAACTCCCTTTTGAAGAAAGGGTGCAGAGGCTAGTGGGCCGACATGTTGCCTTCCCCGTGGCTGTCGGTCATGTGGATCCCGCTGGGGGCAACATCGGTGAGTGAAAGCCTCCCTTTAATGCCATCTCTCCCTGAAAGTCCAAACACCGACCACGCGATGGCTTATGCTTGTGTGCAAGTTGCAGGCTGCACGGTGCAATGCCTACCTCACCCCATACGGGACCCTTTGTGCCATTTATGATTGCAGATAAGACCCCGAGTGCGAGCCAGAGCGAGACCGAGACCCCTGAGGCGATTGCAGACATTGGCGACATATCCGATGAGGATGATGACGAGGGGGACACTGCAGGCAGCACCGTGCCACTGCTTCCTACACTCGCACGCACCAACTCAGATACTGGGAGTACATGGTTGGGACAGTTAGAATTAGCAGAGGGATCTGCACTGGGTGAGTCACCTGGGTCTAGTGGGCTGCAGCATGGGCAAGGGCAAAGGCAACCTCGGGTGCCATCTCTCCGGGGGGGGGCGAGTCCGCTCGCGAGTTCTGTTGCAGATGACTCAGATGAGCCCATCGATGTTGGGGCTCATGAAACAAGGGTGGAGGCCATGCCTTCCCAGATGTTGGGTGCAATGGCAAGGGTGCCCGAGAGCCGGTCGCAAGTGATCAGGAGTGTGGAGGAGTCCGCCTCCCGTATTGTGGACAACTCTGCCCACACCATGGGGACCATCATTGACAATATGCAGATGGTGGTGGACTCCCAGAGTCATGGTGTGGATACAGCTGTGATGCCGCGTGTCGTGGGCGATGTGGCAGCTGCCATTACAGCACAGGTGCGAGGGAACAAACGTCTGAATGATGCTCTGGAGAGGATGACCGCTGCCCGAGAAGCTCAAAATACTCTCATGCACTCTGGGCAACAGGCCACGGAGCATCTTACTGCTGTCCTCTCTGGTGGCATCGAGACTGTATCTGCTCTCATGCAGTCTCAGCTGGATGCCAAGCGAGATCTGACTGTTGCCATCGCGGCTGGGTCCACCACGGCCCCCGGGGAACTTCCGGTGTCGTGCCACACCACCGAGCTGTGCTCCAGCTGATTGGTGGGGATGGTGAGGTGCTGCCCCGGGGGAGTGGAGCAGGCTCCTCGGACCAGGATTCTGATGTGCTCTCTCAGGATCACAGTAGTCCTGAGCCGAGACCTCTCACTCCGCCATTGCCACCAAGCATGGAATCGCCCCAGCCAATCCCGACTGAACGCACCGAGGAGGGTGCGGTCTAGTCTGCAGCCGGTGCTTCCAGGGAAAGAGCTGGTCCAGGGCATCCTGGAAGGACATCTGTAGCTTCTGTACCTGAAACAAGCAGCCTTCCCAGACGCATGATGCAGCCACAGGCGAGACACTGGGGCGTAGTTCAAGAATAGGTTTGCGTAAGAGAGGTTATAAGGAAATGCACAAGGGTGATAATTGATAACATATATGTTTTGTTGATCCATTATTTATTGTGTAATAAATCTTTATTTTGGGTTTGTATATGTGTGGGTCTCTCATTTCACTGAGGGGAATGACTGGTTTGCCCATGGAGATAAGAACATAAGAACATAGAAATGGAGCAGGAGTCGGCCATTTGGCTCCGCCATTTAATATAATCATGGCTGATCTGATAATGGACTCAGCTCCACTTCCCTGCCCACTCCCCATAACCCTTTACTCCTTTATTGTTCAAAAATCTGTCCATCTCCGCCTTAAATATATTCAATGACCCAGCCTCCACAGCTCTCTGGGGAAGAGAATTCCACAGATTTACAACCCTCTGAGAGAAAAAATTCCTCCTCATCTCTGTTCTAAATATGCGACCCCTTATTCTGAGACTATCCCCCCTTGTTTTAGTTTCCCCTATGAGTGGAAATATCCTCTCTGCATCCACCTTGTCAAGCCCTCTCAATAACTTATATGTTTCAATAAGATCATCTCTCATTCTTTTGAACTCTGATGAGTAGAGGCCCAACCTACTCAACCTTTTTCCATAAGTCAATCCCCTCATCTCCGGAATCAACCTCGTGAACCTTCTCTGAACAGCCTCCAATGCAAGTATATCCTTCCTTAAATACAGAGACCAAAACTGTACACAGTACTCCAGGTGTGGCCTCACCAATACTCTGTACAGTTGTAGCAGGACTTCTCTGCTTTTATACTCGATCCCCCTTGCAATAAAGGCCAACATTCCATTGGCCTTCCTGATCACTTGCTGAGTTTCATGCTCAAGAACCCCCAGGTGCACAGATGAAGACTAAAGTGGGCATGAACTCAGCGGAAACAATCAGAAATGAGACGGTTTTGCACTTCCTTTGCAGGGTTAGGATGGCGACACCGTCTCCTGTGCCTCCTCCTGTTCCTGCTCCTGCGCATCCTCATCCTGTGTGTCCTCCTCCTGCTCCTGGTCCTCGTCCTGTGCCTCCTCCTCCTGGTCCTCATCCTGTGCCTCCTCCTCCTGGTCCTCATTCTGTGACGACTCCTCCTGGTCCTCATCCTGTACCTCCTCCTCCTGGTCCTCATCCTGTGACTCCTCCTCCTGGTCCTCATCCTGTGACTCCTCCTCCTGCTCCTGCTCCTCGTCCTGTACCTCCTCCTCCTGGTCCTCATCCTGTGACTCCTCCTCCTCCTCCTGGTCCTCATCCTGTACCTCCTCCTCCTGGTCCTCATCCTGTGACTCCTCCTCCTGGTCCTCATCCTGTACCTCCTCCTCCTGGTCCTCATCCTGTGACTCCTCCTCCTGGTCCTCATCCTGTGACTCCTCCTCCTGCTCCTGCTCCTCGTCCTGTGCCTCCTTCTCCTGGTCCTCGTCCTGTGACTCCTCCTCCTAGTCCTCATCCTGTGCCTCCTGCTCCTGGTCCTCATCCTGTGCCTCCTCCTGCTCCTGCTCCTCGTCCTGTGTGTCCTCCTCCTCCTCCTGGTCCTCATCCTGTGCCTCCTCCTCCCGGTCCTCATCCTGTGACTCCTCCTCCTGGTCCTCATCCTGTGCCTCTCCTCCTGGTCCTCGTCCTGTGCGTCCTCGTTCTGGTCCTCGTCCTGTAACTCCTCCTCCTGGTCCTCATCCTGTGCCTCTCCTCCTGGTCCTCGTCCTGTGCGTCCTTGTTCTGGTCCTCGTCCTGTAACTCCTCCTCCTGGTCCTCATCCTGTGCCTCCTCCTGCTGTTCCTCCTCCTCCTGGTCCTCTTCCTCCTGGTACTGGTACTGGTCCTCCTCCTCCTGGTCCTCCTCCTCAGCTGATACTGGTGCCTCGTCCTCCAATGGTTGTGCCCTCATGATTGCCAGGTTATGAAGCATGCATCAGATGACCACGAATAGGGAGACCCGCTCAGGCGAGTACTGGAAGAGTGATCCAGGCAACGGAACCTCTGTTTAAGGATTCTGATGCACTGCTCAATGAAGCAGCTGGTGGCTGAATGAGAGTCATTGCCGGCTTGCTGCACAGCAGTCCTAAGGTTGTGAAGGGGAGTCAGCAGCCAAGTGCACAGTGGGTAGCCCTTGTCTCCAAGGACCCAGCCGCAACCTTGGCTTGGTCCAACAAACACGTCAGGCACACCGCTCTGGCGCTGGATGAAAGCAACGAGGCTGCTGCCAGGATACCAGGCATCAGCTGCCATGATTTTGTGGTGGGGTGTCACACACCAGCTGCACATTGAGGGAGTGGAATCCCTTGCAGTTTCTGAAGATCTCGGGATTGTTCTGTGTCGCCCTCATTGCGACGTGGGTGCAGTCAATGGCACCCTGAACCCTGGGGAAGCCCGCACACCTCCCGAATCTGGTCTCCACACCAACTGTTTGTCCCTGCTCATCGGGAAGGATAACTAGTCCCTCCTTCTCTTATAGAGAGCATCTGTCACTTAATGATGGAGCTACGCGCGGTGAAATGTGAAATGTTCGAGATGTCTACTGTAGCAGCTTGGAATGATCAAGTCGCATAGAAATGGAGTGCTATGGTCACCTTGGATGCAACGGTCAGCGCTGTCCTCAACTTTGTTCGAGGCTGGAGGTCTGGCTGCAGGAGATTGCACAGGAATCGAAGTCTCCGGAGACACTGGTCATCCGTCAGGTCCATGTATGAGAACTGCTGTCTGTACACCCTTGGACGATAGGGCCTTCTCCCCGCCATGTCTATGTTCACGTCTTCCGATGGCAGCTGCCTCATTGCCTTCTCCTTCATGCTCTTGCTGCTCCTCACCCTCTGCAGCCTGCTGCTGGCAAGCATCTGCCTCCTGTGCACCCTGCCTTCTCTCCATTTCACCCAATATCTGTATCAGTGTAACTGACCCTCCTCCTGATGGCAGGTCCTTCCTGGGCCACCTCTCTGGGTTGAGGTCAGTCGTCATCTCTATGGCCTTCTGCATGTTCACCAGCCATGTGTGCTGCGTCTCTTGCCCGCTACTGTCATGTATCTTACATTATTATATATAACTGTATCCTAACATGCTATACATGACTGTAATAAGATATGACCTGTAACCACCAGCATATGTTACCACCGGGGGTGCACGTGCAAGAGACAGGTATATAAGGACATGTCTCAGGCAAGTGCAGCATTCCAGGGCTGTGAAATAAAGGTGCAGGTCCAGAGTGACCTTGACTTCACTACATGCCTCGTGTGAATCTGTACTGAGGGGACAGGACTTTACAGTGGCGACGGGTTACGGGATCACAGAATCCACAGAATGGCGAACAACGGATCAGATGAAAAGTACAATGCGGGAGACAATTGGGAGGACTTTATAGAAAGGCTCCAGCAAAGCTTTGTAACCAAAGACTGGTTAGGTGATGATAAGGCAGACAAGAGAAGAGCCCATCTCTTGACCAGCTGTGGCTCGAAAACATACGCTTTAATGAAGGATCTGTTGGCACCCGAGAAACCAGCAAGCAAGTCGTTTGAAGAATTGAGCACACTGGTGAGAGACCACCTGAAGCCAACGAGCAGCCTACACATGGCCAGACACAGGTTCTACAACTACAGACGCTGTGTGGGTCAGAGCATACCCGACTTCGTGGCGGAACTTCGGAGGTTGGCTAGTTTATGTGAGTTCTCCGATGAACTGAGGAGAGAAATGCTGAGAGACTTTTTCATTGAAGGAATAGGCCATGCAGGCATATTCCAAAAGCTCATAGAGACCAAGAACCTTACCTTAGAGGCAACAGCACTGGTTGCACAGACATTCTTGGTCGGAGAAGAAGAAACGAGGTTGATTTACAATGCAGGTATGACAACTAACGAAATAGCGGAAGAAGAAGTTCACAGCACTAAACAAGCTGCTACCCCCACACACAGTCAAAACTGGGAGAACAGGCTCTCGACAGCAGGCAGAAGCCATCAAGGGCCACAGGAACGGTCGTTCACACCTCATCAACCTACAATGCGAGCAATCAACTATAAACTGAGAGAAGCTCAAGAGAGATCAGCCAGACGCAGCTCATTCTTTGGAAACTCTTTGAACAATGGAACAGGTCTGTGCTGGAGCTGTGGGGGTGGGCACTCGTCAAGAGGATGTCGATTTCAGCAGGCTGTTTGCAGAAATTGTGAATATACAGGGCATTTGGCCTGCATGTGCAAAGAAACGGCAGCTCGGCTGGTATATGAATCGGATGGGTCGGAAAGCGGACCAGAAGATGGTGGGGACAGTACCCGGGACACCGATGTACAGCGGGTCAACACGATCAATGGCCGCTGCTCCTACAACAGGACGCCTCCTATAATGATGAGGGTCCTACTCAACGGGATATCTGTCAACATGGAGCTGGATACGGGAGTGAGTCAATCTCTCATGGGCGCTCAACAATTTGAACAACTGTGGCCGCATAAAAGAGACAGACCAAAACTCACAAGGGTCGACACCACACTAAGGACCTATACCAAAGAAATCGTACCAGTCCTCGGCAGCGCCATGCTATCTGTCACACACAAAGGGACAGTGAACCGACTTCCCCTGTGGATTGTCCCCGGAGACCCCCCAGCACTGCTGGGGAGAAGCTGGCTGGCAAAACTAAACTGGAAATGAGATGATGTCCATGCCAAGTCATTAGAGGAACGGACCTCCTGCTCAACAGTTATAAAGCGATTTGAACATCTCTTTCAGCCAGGTGTGGGCACTTTCAAAGGGGCCAAAGTCAAAATCTACATCACACAGGATGCTAGACCGGTCCATCACAAGGCCAGAGCTGTACCCTATGTGATGAGGGAAAAGATTGAACACGAACTAGACAGGCTTCTGCGGGAAGGCATTATATCACCTGTGGAATTTAGCGACTGGGCAAGTCCCATCGTCCCAGTCATGAAGCCTGATGGATCCGTACGAATCTGTGGGGACTACAAATCTACCATAAACAGAGTCTCCCTACAGGACCAGTACCCGCTGCCCAGAGCGGAGGACTTATTTGCCACATTGGCTGGAGGTAAACTTTTCTCAAAATTAGACCTCACATCTGCGTATATGACGCAAGAATTGACCGAGGAATCCAAGCTACTCACCACCATCAACACACATCGAGGCCTTTTCATGTACAATCGATGCCCATTCGACATCAGGTCGGCAGCTGCCATATTCCAGCGCAACATACGAGAGTCTGCTCAAGTCCATCCCGGGGACGGTTGTATTTCAAGACGACATACTTATCACGGGCAGGGACACCGACTCCCATCTCCATAATTTGGAGGAAGTACTAAAGCGGTTGGATCAGGTTTGCCTACGAGTCAAGAAATCCAAGTGCCTGTTTCTTGAATTTTTGGGCAGAAGGATTGCCGCTGATGGAATCCGCCCAACAGAGTCCAAAACAGAAGCAATTCGCCTGGCACCCAGGCCCCGGAATGTCTCAGAACTGCACGCATTTCTCGGGCTACTCAATTACTTTGGGAACTTTATGCAGAACTTAAGCACGCTGCTGGAGCCTCTCCACGTGCTACTCAGGAAGGGGTGCGATTGGTTTTGAGGGGACGCCCAGGAACGCGCCTTCAATAAGGCTCGCAACCTTCTGTGTTCCAACAGTGTTTTGATTTTCTTTGACCCAGGTAAAAAGCTAGTTCTCACATGCGATGTGTCAGCGTATGGGGTCGGGTGCGTTTTGCAACATGTCAATAGTGCGGGCAAATTACAACCCATAGCTTATGCCTCCAGGTCACTTTCGCGGGCAGAGCGTGGTACGGAATGGTAGAGAAGGAGGCGCTCGCGTGCCAAAAAGATGCACCAATAACTTTTCGGGGCCAAGTTCGCGTTAGAAACTGACCACAAGCCCCTCACGCCCCTCCTATCCGAGAGCAAGGCAATAGGCGCCAACGCCTCGGCGCGAATTCAACGGTGGGCACACATGCTGGTGTACTACGACTGTACCATAAGGCACAGACCAGGCACAGACAACTGTGCCGACGCGCTCAGCAGGCTACCCCTGGCGACCACGGAAGGGTCTGACGAACAGGACTGTGAGATAGTCATGGCAATCAATGCCTTTGAGTCCACAGGTTCGCCCATGACGGCTCGCCAAATCAGAGCCTGGACGGCCAGCGACTCTACGTTATCCTTAGTAAAAAGATGTGTCCTAACCGGTGACTGGGCAGAGGCTCGCGATGCCTGCCCCGAGGAAATAAAATCCTTTCACAGGCTATCACTACAAGCAGACAGCCTGATGTGGGGCAGCCGAGTAGTCATGCCTCTGCGAGGCAGAGAGGCATTTGTCCGGGAGCTCCACCGCGAGCACCCGGGGATCATTCTCATGAAGGCCATAGCCAGATCCCACGTCTGGTGGCCTGGTATTGACGCGGACTTGGAGCTCTGCGTCCGAAGGTGCACCATTTGTGCCCAACTCAGCAATGACCCCAGGGAGGCTCCACTGAGCCCCTAGCCCTGGCCTACCAAACCGTGGTCGCGGGTGCACGTAGACTATGCGGGCCCATTCATGGGCAAAATGTTCCTCGTAGTTGTAGATGCATTTTCAAAGTGGATTGAATACACCATTTTAAACTCGAGCACAACTTCCACCACTGTGGAGAGCCTCGTAACCATGTTTGCAACACACGGAATCCCTGACATATTGGTCAGTGACAATGGTCTGTGCTTCACCAGCGCAGAATTCCAAGACTTTATAATTGACCACGGCATAACTCACATCAAGACGGCACCATTCAAGCTGACCTCCAACAGCCAGGCGGAGAGAGCAGTGCAAATTATTAAACAAGGCATGCTTAAAATCCAAGGTCCCACGCTGCAGGGTCACCTGTCGCGACTGCTGCTGGCATACAGATCTCGTCCGCACTCACTGACTGGGATCCCCCCCGCGCAACTGTTGATGAAAAGGACTTTAAAAACAAGGCTCTTATTAATCCTCCCAGACATGCACGAAATTGTTGAGGCAAAGCGCCGTAAGCTGACTGAGTACCATGACAGAAATTCAAGGGGGAGATGGAATGAGATAGGGGACAAAGTGTTTGTACTAAACTATGGCAGGGGTCCCAAATGGCTTGTCGCGACAGTAACGGGCAAGGAAGGAAACAGGCTACTGGTAGTACAAATGGACAATGGCAAAACCTGCTGGAGGCATGTAGACCAAGTCAAAAGCAGATTTACCAACAACACTGCGGAACCAGAGGCAGACTACAATGTGGAACTCGCACCACACCTGGTGGACAGACAGAGGGAACAACCTGAGGAAAGGACAATCCCAACAGACAGCCCAGGCGAGTCAACAACAATCACACCAATCGAAACAGACAGCCCAGGCGAGATACCAGCAACCACACCCAAAGAAAAACAGACACCAAGGCAAACAACTGAACCACAACTCAGACGCTCCACGCGAGAGCGTAGACCACCTGAGAGACTGAACCTATAAAGACAATAAAACCTTGGGGGAGGGTGATGTCATGTATCTTACATTATTATATATAACTGTATCCTAACATGCTATACATGACTGTAATAAGATATGACCTGTAACCACCAGCATACCTTACCACCAGGGGTGCACTTGCAAGAGACAGGTATATAAGGACAGGTCTCAGGCAAGTGCAGCATTCCAGAGCTGTGAAATAAAGGTGCAGGTCCAGAGTGACCTTGACTTCACTACATGCCTCGTGTGAATCTGTACTGAGGGGACAGGACTTTACAGCTACCTCTAGGGCCATTGAGAGACGGCACCACCTTCTCCTGCGTGCCTCCCTGCCACGCACAATGTGCAGGAGGCATTCCGATGCCAGCACTGCCCCCATTTAGTAATCCTCCTCAAGCCCAGCCTCCTCAATCAGCGCACTCTGTTGTAGAGTATGAAGAGCCTGGGTCCTACGGCCCATGTACCCAAGGCCCTACCCCACTGAGGGCCAAGAACGGAGAGGTACTCATCAGGAACAGAGAGGCAGTCAGTGCCTGCTGGAAGGAACACTTCAAAGATTTCCTTAACCGAGACTCTGTCTTTGATGTGAGCATCCTCTACTCCATCCCACAGTCACCATTGCAGTGTCGGAAACGCAGCAGCCAATTTGAGCTCAGCAAGATCCCACAAACAGCAATGAGATAAAGGACCAGATAATCTGGTTTTTAAGTGATGTTGGTTGAGGGATAAATATTGGCCAGGACACCAGGGAGAACTCCCCTGCTCTTCTTCTTCGAAATAGTGGGATCTTTGACATCCACCTGATAGAGCAGACAGGGGCCCCTGTTTAATGTCTATTTGAAAGACGGCACCTCTGGCAGAACAGCGCTCCCTCAGCACTGCACTGGAGTGGAAGCCGCGATTATGAGTTTACGGGGGGGTGAAATTGCCCCATTTTACGATGCCAGCTAACCAGCGCTCCCAGGAGGAACTAACGGGCAAAGCACCGGCTCCCGCAAAATTGCCCGAGAGTTTGCAGAGGCCTTGTCACAGCAGCGCCGTGCCCTGTGGGTAACGACCCGGGACAACGTGCAACCAGCAATGACATCTTCAGCGTGCGCCGACCCCTTCCTGCCCCGCAGCGGCCCTCTCCTTTAAGCGAAAGGAGGGGCGTCGAAGAGCATCAAAGCACTCCCGCTCGCCCCCTCTGGCCCAGCCCCTACAAGGGGTGCAGCGCATGATAGGGGCGGTAAGCTCAATTCAGCGGCCGGGGCGGGACTTCCGTGCCGGGCACAGGAAGTGCCACCCACCATATTACCGCCCCCAATCAGGGCGCACGGCTAATTCGCCCCCCTAAGTCCCTGGACTGGGACTTGAACCCACAACCTTCTGCATGAGAGCCGAGAGTGCTGCCCACTGAGCCACAACTGACACACCTTATCAAGGATTCAAACTCGCGATTGACCACACCACACTGACAATTATTCCAATATTCTTTATTAAGCATTTTATAATAAGGTGCAGTTGCCTGGGCTGATGTAAATCCAGTTCCTTATTCTACTGATAGGTGCAGTGAAAAGACATCAATGATAAGCAAAGTGGAAACCATTTAATAAAAGCTCATTTTGTCGTCAGGCTTATGTCCGAGACTTGCTACAGCCTAGAGGACCATGCTGAGGTTTGAACCCGTGACCTCTGGGGCCGCTAGTCTAGGACCAGCACCACAGGGCTTTACTGAGGCCCTGAGGCCAAGTCTCTGCCAAGCTCCCCTGCCGCCTGTGCACTTTTCTGGCACTTGGTTGGTGCCTGGTGACTGGCATCGTTTGCAGAAGCTGGGGTGTCACCCATTACACATCATTTAGCACAACACATCACCACTCTTTCACACTCTGCAGTTACACAGATTAATCTACTAATAAAAAGTTCCCTTATATTCTTGCATATTTCCAACCATCACACATCACTAACACTTGGAAACAGACTGTGCATTACAATCAAAATACAATTATTTGACAATCTCGCTCAGTATCTGCAGTGCAAACAGGTCTCAGCAATCTTTGGTCACTATCACTCTTAGTACAAGAGCTAAATCAATTCTCACAGCGTTAAGCAGATGAAAGGCAGTGCAGAACCAGATTCCAATCAGTTCCACTTCCAACACTTGTGACTTGAAGGGACAATATCATTGAACGAGTGAAACAAACAACATCATTGCATTTATATAGTGCCTTTAACGTAGTAAAAAGTCCTAAGGCGCTTCGCAGGGGATTTATCACACAAAATTTGTCACCGAGCCACATAAGGAGACATTCGGACAGGCGACCAAAAGCTTGGTTGAAGAGGTAGGTTTTAAGGAGCATCTTGAAGGAGAAGGGAGTGGCAGAGAGACGGAGATGGATAGGGAGCAAGTTCCAGAGCTTAGGCCCAGGCAGTTGAAGGCACGGTCGCTGATGGTGGAGTGATGAAAGCACAGAAATCAAAACTTTTGTTCCAATGTTATAATTTTTCTAAATAGGCAAAGTTCTACACTGCGTTCACACCTTCTGCTGGTCCCAGGGCTAGGACCTGGCGTTGGCCACTTCCTCAGCTGTGTCATCCCAATTCCCTCCTCTATGATTAAAGGAAAGAACTTAGATTTATACAGTGCCTTGCACAACCTCAGGATGTTCCAAAGTGCTTTCGGGCCAATAATGTACTTTTGAAGTGTGGTCACTGTTTTAGGAAATACGGCAGCCAATTTGCGCACAGAAAGCTCCCCCAAAACAGCAATGAGATAATTCTGTTTTTTAGTTTGCTGGTGAGGCTCCACTCCATTGCAAGCCCTGATCTTGTTGGGCTCTTGAGGGTTGGTGGGGGTTGGAGGGGTTAAAATCAGGGCTCTGGAACTGGAGCGGAGTGCCAACGTACTACACCACGAGATGGTGGGACCTGGGGAATTTGCTTCCGTCATTCCGCCACCCACCACCAACCTGTCCCCCAATTCCCCTTTGGGGAGACAACAAAGAAAGGCCAGAAGTTCCACACAAGGAAGGCAAACTGCAGGAAGAGTCAATGAGTGGGTGGCCTGGAGCAGCATTGGCTGAGAGTCCGTTGTCCCACACAACACAGCAACCGGACCTGGAGGACTAAGGCACGTCTCTGGACAATAACGGACAATTCTGATAATCCATTGACTGTCTAGCTTACATTCTCTCGGATAAATTTCTGGAGAATCTCATTCACTAAAAGAGTGGTGCTTGCTCAGAACATGACACCGTCTACAGCGCTGAAAACAGCTGGTCCTACTTGAGAGCGATGAATATCGAAGTTCTACAGGAATAAAAAAGGAGGCTACTTTTGTACAATCCAGGGCTGTGGATAGTTGGAGGAGTAAAGTTCAATTTTCCAATAGTTTAATCTCTTGCTCTAATCTGCCAGCATTCTGGGATCTGTCTTACTTTTACTGGCAAACCTTCTTCATCAAGTTGGTGTTAGACTAATCCTTCAAAGGCTCCACAGTAATTAATAAGGGTTGGTGGATGATCAAAGCTACCTAGAGGGAAGTTGAGTCAATTAGTCTCCTGATGAGTGCCCATGAGTCACTGCTGCTCCCATGAGCCTCTGCTGCTCGGCCTACATTACGCCCCACCCACCCCTTCCCTCCTGCCTTGAACGATGATCGTGTTCCTCGCTCCTGATGCAATCGCTTTTGCAATTTGCTTTCCCTGCCAGAATGTGTCCTATTACAGCTCAGGCAAGCTTCAACTTGGACCGAGTTCGGTGCAGATTGTACGTTGCCCAGACATGTTCCTTTCGGCAGCACACTTAGCAAGCTTATAACCTGGAAGCCCGCCCTAACTCCTCGCTGCACTTTGGTCTGTTCTTGGCCTAGAATGTCAGGCCAGGGGGAGCGCAGCTTTTCCAAGTATTAGTGACAAGATAATCCAGAGCTGCACATTGCCATGGTCACACCCCAACTGGAGTTCAGTCCTGGGTCCCGCACCTCAGGGAGGATATATGGCCCTCGGAAGGGGGAGCAGTGCAGATTCACCAGAACGATACCCAGGGCTAAAATGGTTAAATTGGGTGGACAGGCTGCGTTAACTTGACTTGATTCCCTTGCGTTTGGAAGGTTGAAGAATGATCTGACCGAGGTGTTTAAACTGACTTAATAGGGTAGTGAGAAGAACGATTTCCTCTGGTGGGGGGAAACCCAGAACAAAGGGGGCATAACCTTAAAATTAGAGCCAGGCCGTTCAGGGGTGAAACCAGGAAGCACTTCTCAAAGAAAGGGCAGTGGGGATCTGGAACTCTCTTCTCCCAAAAAGGCTGAGGATGTTGGGGGTCATTTGGAGCTTTCAAGACTCAGACTGAGAGATTTTTGTTGGGCAAGGGTATTGAGGGATATGGAACAAAGGCGCGTTAATGGATTTGTGGTACAGATCAGCCTTGATCGGATTAAATGGCAGAACAGGCCCGAGGGGGCTGAATGGCCCCCTCCTGCTCCGGTGTTGTGGCCATTGCTGCATATACCGCCTGTGCCCCACATCCCGGAGAAGCTCATTGTGGCATTAGTCGGGCAAGTGAAAGGTGGCCACACCACACGGGTCTGGATTCATGTGTAGGTCTGAGCACACAGAGGCTGCAGTGAACACCAATCCGGGAGTTTTTATTATCACCTTTCGTTCTGGTGACAGCCACAAAATGGCCGCGTTTATTGAAGTAATTTCTATAATTTGCCAAGGAGGGATTTTAACTCATGACCTCTGCCCAGCAGCATAACCTCGACATTCCCACATTTGCCAGGAGCTTATCTGTTTTGATGGGATGTGCAATGACGGAATGGCATAAAGGTTGAGTTTTACCAGTGACTGATGCATGGTGACTTCTTCAGGCACTGTGTCATTGGCAGTGTGTCCTCTAAAGAGCTACAGAGCCTTGGTCACACCCCACCTGGAGTAACTGCGTTCGGTCCTGAGCCCCGCGCCTCAGGGAGGCTATATTGCCCTTGGAGGAGGTGCAGGTGCAGATTCACCAGAATGATAGCAGGGTTTAAAGGGTTAAATTATGACATCAGATTGCATAAGCCTGGCTTGTACCCCCTTGAGTTTGGAAGGTTGAGGTCTGATCTGACCGAGGTGTCCCCCCGCTCGTTACCCAATACCCACCAGTTCAATGTGGTCCGCAGTAATCCACCCTTACACATCCCATCGGAGGCTGTGGTGAGTGGGGAGAGTCTTACAAAAGGTGATCTACTGTACTCAGCATCACCCTCCCATTCATGGCATTAATAGGTTTCATAGAATCACAGGGACCGATATTTCTCCACATCCCGATCGGGCAGGGGGGGGGTGTGGGGGTAAACTTGCGGTCCGTGACTTTTATCGCGCAGCCCGGAGGTCCCGCCCCTCCCCAACCCGGAATTGGGCACGTGCGCCCCCTCCTTCAGTTAAAGGGGCGGGCCGCTGCGCGCTCTGCAGGCCCTTTGGTGGTCGCCACTGGGCAACCAGGGAGGCGCAATCGACCGGGGCCAGCAGCCCGGCTCCCGTTAACGGAACGGCGGGCTGCACGACGGAGGGCCGGTCAAGGCGAGGACCGCTATGGTCGGGCCCGGGCCGACCAAAGAGTCGCCGACAAAGAAACGCGGCGGCCCGCGGCCCAAAAAGACCTCCCCTTTATGGGGTTCAGCGGCGGCGGATGTGCCTCGTGAAGATGGCGGTCATTTGCCCCCGCGGGGCACAGAGGGGTCGGCGTGCGCGGCGATGACGTCAACGGCGGATTGCACCGGACCGGGGCGCAAATCACGGGGCGCGGCGATACCGGCCCAATATCGCCCCCCCCCCCACCACCCCCAGCAAACCTCCAGGCAATTTCCCAGGAAGGGTAATCACCCCTCTCGTCCGGGGAAAAACTTCACTGCGCCCCCTGAGTGCCCCCCGGAGGTGCGAACGGGGCTGTAAAAAGGGGCAATTCTGGCCCCATAGAATCGTACAGCACAGAAGGAGGCCAGTCAGCCTATCGGGCCTGTGCCGGCTCTTTGAAAAAGCTATCCAATTAGTCCCCCTGCCCCCTTGCCCTTTCCCCATAACCCAGTAAATTCCACCCCCCAACCCCTGGATTTAGCCTCGTTTTTTATTCCACATCTATTTGTGAGATAAGGGACAGGCAGTCCCTGTCTGCTTGCTGTAGCCGGACCACCTTACTTCATATTCATTTGGTACTGTATCGCCTTCAGCTCTTTGACCATTTTCATGACCCGTGCATCATAAGCCAGCAGCTCGTTGTGGGAGTTCTGTTGCTGTATGGTTTTAAAGGTCTCCTCTATGACAGGCATGATTGGATCCAAGCTGTATATGTCCTTGCAGGAGTTGTACAAGACTTCCACTGCCCCATGGAGGCTGTAGAGGTAGTTGTAGCAATACTTCAGTTTGCACTTGACGTCTGCCAGGGCCCCGGATGCCCTCTGCATCTTTTCCACCTCTCTTTCAGCTCGGCCCAGGCTCTCTTTCACCCTCTCGATTTCTTTGCTTTTCTCCGGGATCTGACTGTTGCACTTGCTCATTTCCTCTTCGTTCCGCTTGACGTCGGCCCTCAGCCGATGCATGTCGCCCTCCACCGTCTTCACCAGGCTTTTCATGCTCTTTAACTCCTTGCTGTTGTCGACGGTCATCGGAATTCCTGGAAGGAAGACGAAAAAAAAAAAGCGTCATTGACAATCGTCAGCGGAATTGTGAAATGAGCGAGGGGCAGAGCTCTGGTATCTTCTAAATGTAGGGCTGCAATCGGCAGGATGTTCACTGAAAGGGGCCAGCAGCATTGGGATATAAATTAACTTCGTAACTTGTTGACTGTGACGATAATGTCTGACACTGATCTTTCTCATTACAAATCTATTCTCTCGTGCCCCTCTTCACAAAACTTGGGTAAATGACCTTGAGTGTAAAGCCACAAGTCTGGCTTTGTGTCTCTGCACTGAACCTGTGGAGCTTTTCCCGAGAGTATCGGTAAGATCTAGACCGTGACTGACAGTGGCTGATGGCTCGCATCGAGCCATGTATTCCTTTTCTGCCTTCTCTACGTTGATGGGTGATTGTCACATGGGAGATGTAAGGGGGTACATGGGGGATGTAAGGGGGTACATGGGGAATATAAGGGGGTATATGGGGGATGTAAGGGGGTATCTGGAGGATATAAGGGGGTATATGGGGGATGTAAGGGGGTACATGGGGATGTAAGGGGTACATGGGGGATGTAAGGGATACAAGGGGACTGTAAGGGGTACATGGGGATGTAAGGGGGGTACATGGAGGATGTAAGGGGTACATGGGGACTGTAAGGGGTACATGGGGGATGTAAGGGGTACATGGTGATGTAAGGGGGTATCTGGGGGATATAAGGGGGTATATGGGGGATGTAAGGGGGTACATGGGGATGTAAGGGGTACATGGGGGATGTAAGGGATACATGGGGACTGTAAGGGGTACATGGGGATGTAAGGGGGGTACATGGGGGATGTAAGGGGTACATGGGGATGTAAGGGGGGTACATGGGGGATGTAAGGGGTACATGGGGGCTGTAAGGGGGTACATGGGGGATGTAAGGGGGTACATGGGACGTAAGGGGGTACATGGGGGCTGTAAGGGGTACATGGGGACTGTAAGGGGTACATGGGATGTAAGGGGTACATGGGGATGTAAGGGGTACATGGGGGATGAAAGGGGGTATATGGGAGGATGTAAGGAGGTACATGGGAGGATGTAAGGGGAACATGGGGGATGTAAGGGGGTATATGGGGGATGTAAGGGGGTATCTGGGGGGATGTAACGTGTACATGGTGGGATGTAAGCGGGTACATGGGGATGTAAGGGGGTATATGGGGATGTAAGGGGGTACATGGGGATGTAAGGGGGTACATGGGGATGTAAGGGGGTATATGGGGGTATGCCCCTGTATAAAAAAGTTGGGTCAAGTCTCTTCAGCAGGGCTATCACGGGGCAGTTGAAGGCTATTGGACTGCTTTCTTGCTCTTTTTTGTTTCGTTGCTGTAAACGTCAGATTGCACGCGCACTCAGTTGTAGTAATGGCAGGGTCAGGTCTTTATTTAAGCTTCATACGACACAAAAACCAGGATGAAAGTTACTGAGACACCCACTTCCATTCCAGTGTATGCTCCATGCTCTTGAGACACACACCCCATAGTACATGCTGCTAAAACAGTGTTCACTCATAACCTCTGAAACAAAATCAGGTCTTTGATCTCTATATTCCATTCATACTATCAATAAATCATAGAAACATAGAAAATAGGTGCAGGAGTAGGCCATTCGGCCCTTCTAGCCTGCACCGCCATTCAATGAGTTCATGGCTGAACATGCAACTTCAGTACCCCATTCCTGCTTTCTCGCCATACCCCTTGATCCCCCTAGTAGTAAGGACTACATCTAACTCCTTTTTGAATATACTTAGTGAATTGGCCTCAACAACTTTCTGTGGTAGAGAATTCCACAGGTTCACCACTCTCTGGGTGAAGAAGTTTCTCCTCATCTCGGTCCTAAATGGCTTACCCCTTGTCCTTAGACTGTGACCCCTGGTTCTGGACTTCCCCAACATTGGGAACATTCTTCCTGCATCTAACCTGTCTAAACCCATCAGAATTTTAAACGTTTCTATGAGATCCCCTCTCATTCTTCTGAACTCCAGTAAATACAAGCCCAGTTGATCCAATCTTTCTTGATATGTCAGTCCCGCCATCCCGGGAATCAGTCTGGTGAACCTTCGCTGCATTCCCTCAATAGCAAGAATGTCCAGCCTCAAGTTAGGAGACCAAAACTGTACACAATACTCCAGGTGTGGCCTCACCAAGGCCCTGTACAACTGTAGCAACACCTCCCTGCCCCTGTACTCAAATCCCCTCGCTATGAAGGCCAACATGCCATTTGCTTTCTTAACCGCCTGCTGTACCTGCATGCCAACCTTCAATGACTGATGTACCATGACACCCGGGTCTTGTTGCATCTCCTCTTTTCCTAATCTGTCACCATTCAGATAATAGTCTGTCTCTCTGTTTTTACCACCAAAGTGGATAACCTCACATTTATCCACATTATACTTCATCTGCCATGCATTTGCCCACTCACCTAACCTATCCAAATCACTCTGCAGCCTCATAGCATCCTCCTCACAGCTTACACTGCCACCCAACTTAGTGTCATCCGCAAATTTGGAGATACTACATTTAATCCCCTCGTCTAAATCATTAATGTACAATGTAAACAGCTGGAGCCCCAGCACAGAACCTTGCGATACCCCACTAGTCACTGCCTGCCATTCTGAAAAGTACCCATTTACTCCTACTCTTTGCTTCCTGTCTGCCAATCTGTTCTCAATCCACATCAGCACACTACCCCCAATACCATATGCTTTAACTTTGCACATTAATCTCTTGTGTGGGACCTTGTCGAAAGCCTTCTGAAAGTCCAAATACACCACATCAACTGGTTCTCCCTTGTCCGCTCTACTGGAAACATCCTCAAAAAATTCCAGAAGATTTGTCAAGCTTGATTTCCCTTTCACAAATCCATGCTGACTTGGACCTATCATGTCACCTCTTTCCAAATGCGCTGCTATGACATCCTTAATAATTGATTCCATCATTTTACCCACTACCGATGTCAGGCTGACCGGTCTATAATTCCCTGTTTTCTCTCTCCCTCCTTTTTTAAAAAGTGGGGTTACATTGGCTACCCTCCACTCCATAGGAACTGATCTAGAATCTATGGAATGTTGGAAAATGACTGTCAATGCATCCGCTATTTCCAAGGCCACCTTCTTAAGTACTCTGGGATGCAGACCCTCAGGCCCTGGGGATTTATCGGCCTTCAATCCTATCAATTTCCCCAACACAATTTCCCGACTAATAAGGATTTCCCTCAGTTCCTCCTTCTTACTAGACCCTCTGACCCCTTTTATATCCGGAAGGTTGTTTGTGTCTTCCTTAGTGAATACCGAACCAAAGTACTTGTTCAATTCGTCTGCCATTTCTTTGTTCACCGTTATGACTTCCCCTGATTCTGACTGCAGAAAACCTATGTTTGTCTTTACTAACCTTTTTCTCTTTACATATCTATTGAAGCTTTTGCAGTCTGTCTTAATGATCCCTGCAAGCTTCCTCCTGTACTCTATTTTCCCTGCCCTAATCAAACCCTTTGTCCTCCTCTGCTGAGTTCTAAATTTCTCCCAGTCCCCGGGTTCGTTGCTATTTCTGGCCAATTTGTATGCCACTTCCTTGGCTTTAATACTATCCCTGGTTATGGTATATCAAAGGTACAACAAATACTAACAGAATGACAATGTAAACTAAACAACCAGCCACTCGACCTCCTGAAATTGGTTTGTTGCCACAATCGACTCTTGCCGTGCAGTTAATGACTATAACGCACATGTAACCAAATTGACACATTCGAACATGGCTGAATGACTCTCACACCTTCGAGAATCTCCTTCCCTGTTGGGGCATCCTCTGCTTTGATCTGGTACCTAATTTATCACCCATGCTCATCAGAAAGCTGCTTGAACTTTTAACCCAGCATGTGCTAATCTCACAGAGTGCGCAGAGAGTGAGGTATTCAGGTAATATGGAATTCCGTTCCCACAAAGACGAGGTTCAATGATAGCAAAACTGTTACTTGAAAAAGGCATGAAAGCCTGCTGGGCTAAGACAAGGGAAGCTAGTTAACTAAAGACAATGGAAAGGCAGTCGGGGAAAATTGGTGAACTTCTGTTGTGTGAACACTCCTCCAATGACTCAGTGGCTAAATGGACCAGCTGGTGTGGCAGCGAGACACACAGAGCTTTGACCCATGCTCTGTGCTGAGCCAGCTGATGGGCATCAGCATTAACACAACAATCACCATCACCATCAGCAACTACATACAAGAAAACGTCCCACGATACTTCACAGGAGGGTAATCAGACAAAACGTGACACAGAGCCGAAGAATGAGATATTAGAAGGGATGATTTAAAGCTTGGTCAAAGTGGTCAAGGTTTTAACGAGGGTCTTCAAGGAGCAGAGAGAGCTGATGAGGGAATTTCAGGGCTTCGGGCCGAGATGGCTGAAGGCACGGCGGGGCGAAAGGAGTGGGGGTGTGTAAGAATAAGAGTTGGAGAAATGTTTTCGGTCTGGGATAGATAGGAGAAAGGTTAGGAACCGCACTCCTGATGAATGATCTGGTGGGACCCGCTGCACAGATTGTGCGTTGAGACATCAAAGGGTAAAGGATTCTGCCAGTGACCATGCCAATGCTTAACGTGCTTGTGCTGACATTCTCCAGAGGTGTTACCCATCACAAATAAACGGGTGAATGTCCTTTGTTAACAGTTTGAATTATGCCATTTAAAGTCCCCCTGAACTGCAGACTGAGGCCTCAGTTTAATGTCACATCCAAAGGGCAGCGCTTCTAACAATGCGCCACTTCCTCGGAGCTACCCTGGTATGTTACAGGATGTGGAGCTTGGAGGTTGGCCTTCTAGGTGGCAGAGGTCGCGGGTTTGGGTGGTGCTGCCCAAGAGGCCTTGATAATAGCGGAGCCAAGAAGAGGCCAACCTGTGAGAGATCATCATCATCATCATAGCCGTCCCTCGGAGTCGAGGAAGACTTGCTTCCACTCCTGAAGTGAGTTCTTAGGTGGCTGACCAGTCCAATACGAGAGCCACAGTCCCCGTCACAGGTGGGACAGATAGTCATTGAGGGTAAGGGAGGGTGGGGCAGGTTTGCCGCACGCTCCTTCTGCTGCCTGTGCTTGATTTCTGCACGCTCTCGGCGACGAGACTCAAGGTGCTCAGCGCCCTCTTGGATGCACTTCCTCCACTTAGGGTGGTCTTGGGCCAGGGGCTCCCAGGTGTCAGTGGGGATGTCGCACTTTATCAGGGAGGCTTGAGGGTGTCCTTGTAACGTTTCCTCTGCCCACCTTTGGCTTGTTTGCCGTGAAGGAGTTCCGAGTAGAGCGCTTGCTTTGAGAGTCTCGTGTCTGGCATGCGAACTATGTGGCCTGCCCAGCGGAGCTGATCAAGTGTGGTCAGTGCTTCAATGGTGGGTCTGTTGGCCTGGTCGAGGACGCTAACTTTGGTGCGCCTGTCCTCCCAGGGGATTTGTAGGATCTTGCGGAGACATCGTTGGTGGCAGTTCTCCAGCGATTTGAGGTGTCTACTGTACATGGTCCATGTCTCTGAGCCATACAGGAGGGCGGGTATTATTACGGCCCTGTAGACCATGAGCTTGGTGGCAGATTTGAGGGCCTGGTCTTCGAACACTCTTTTCCTCAGGCTTCTTCTGTGAGAGAAAGAAGGTAACGGTAGAGGTAGGAGCAGGGTAAGCAGAACATTGTTGCCCCATAATTTCAGTGGAAAAGCCATTTCCGAATATAATCAGCCTAGTCGGATGTGAAAAGACGAGGTGGGCTGTAGTCTTCGTCGTGGGGAATGAAAACCTAGTGTGAGGACCACGGAATAGCAACAAGACCTCTGTCTACGCCAAAACAGATTGGTCCATCGTGGGTTGCTGAAATCAGAAATGATCGAGGAACAGGATGTAGTGTGAAATAAAGCACCCAATAGTGGCTGGCTGAAGGAGGAAATGCTGTCCATTCCCATTAAAGGGATGCACAGTCCATTTGGTGAATGTGGACTACCATTGATCTCATTCATCTGTTTCAGCATCTCATCTCAAAAACTCCTCCGACACCAGCAGCTGTACCCGTGATATCAGTGATCATAAGAAATAGGAGCAGGAGTAGGCCATTCGGCCCCCTCGTGCCTGCTCCGCCATTTAATAAGATCATGGACTGATCTGATCATGGACTCAGCTCCACTTCCCAGCCCGCTCCCCATAACCCTTTACTCCCTTAACGCTCAAAAATCTGTCTATCTCAGCCTTAAATATATTCAATGACCCAGCCTCCACAGCTCTCTGGAGCAGAGAATTCCACAGGTTTACAACCCTCTGAGAGAAGAAATTCCTCCTCAGCTCAGATTTAAATGGGCCGCCCCTTATTCTGAGACTATATCCCCTAGTTATTCTAAGAATATGTCCCCTAGTTTTAGTTTCCCCTATGAGTGGAAATATCCTCTCTGCATCCACCTTGTCGAGCCCCCTCATTATCTTATATATTTCAATAAGATCACCTCTCATTCTTCTGAGCTCCAATGTGTATAGTCCCAATCTGCTCAACCTTTCCTCATAAGTCAACTCCCTCATCTCCAGAATCAACCTAGTGAATCTTCTCTGAACAGCCTCCAATGCAAGTATATCCTTCCTTAAATACGGAGACCAAAACTGTACACAGTACTCCAGGTGTGGCCTCACCAATACCCTGTACAGTTGTAGCAGGACTTCTCTGCTTTTATACTCTATCCCCCTTGCAATAAAGGCCAACATTTCATTGGCTTTCCTGATCACTTGCTGTACCTGCATACAAACTTTTTGTGTTTCATGTACAAGGACAACCAGGTCCCTCTGGACTGCAGCACTTTGCAATTTTTCTCCATTTAAATTATAATTTGCTTTGCTATGTTATATTAGTGGATAGGCTTGACTCTCTATATCTGGAGCGGTGTACCTGAGGTGTAGTATTATTGTCCCTACATTCTGAGACTGAATGCATCACCTTACAAATCCCATGGTGTTGTTCTTCAGTGATTGGATGTTTAAAGGCTTCCCAATATCTGGGGTTCGGGAAGGTGAAATAAAACTCGGGCTAAGTTTTAACCTTGTGCACAAACCTGCTCCTCATCAGAAAAGGGGAGACTCTGGGAACTCGACAAAGCACTTTTGCTTCCAGGGCATCTCAGGACTACAGACCTTGTTGCCCAGTAATAGAATGCCAGGAGCAGCCGAAAAGAGGGACACCATGATTCCAGTCCCTATCCTGTGATTTCCGTCTCTTTCGTGACTCATAAGAACATAAGAACTAGGAGCAGGCATAGGCCATTCAGCCCCTTGAGCCTGCTCCGCCATTCAGTGAGATCATGGATGATCATCGACCTCAACTCCACTTTCCCGCCCGATCCCCATATTCCTTGTTTCCCCATGAGTATAAAAACCTACCTATCTCAGCCTTGAATACACTCACTGACTCAGCATCCACAGCCCTTTGGGATAGAGAATTCCAAAGATTCACAACCCTCTGAGTGAAAAAATTTCTCCTCATCTCAGTCCTAAATGGCCGACCCCTTATCCTGAGACTGTGACCCCTGGTTCTAGACTCTCCAGAGAGGGGAAACATCCTCCCTGCATTTACCCTGTCAATCCCCCTCAGAATCTTATATATTTCAATGGGATCATCTCTCATTCTTCTAAACTCCAAAGAGTATAGGCCCCAATCTACTCAACCCCTCCTAAAAGGACAACCCTTTCATCCCAGGGATTAGTGCAGTGAAACTTCATTACACCACCTCTAAGGCAAATACACCCTTCCTCATCTCCATCCTGTGATTCCCATCTCTATCCTGTGATTCCTGAATCTATCCTGTGATTCCCATCTCTATCCCATGATTCCTGTCAATATCCTGTGATTCCCGAATCTATCCTGTGATTCCTGTCTCCATCCTGTGATTCCCGTCTCCATCCGTGATTCCCGAATCTATCCTGTGATTCCTGTCTCCATCCTGTGATTCCCGTCTCCATCCCGTGATTCCCGAATCTATCCTGTGATTCCCATCTCCATCCCGTGATTCCCGTCTCTATCCTGTGATTCCTGTCACTATCCTGTGATTCCCGTCTCCATCCTGTGATTCCCATCTCCATCCCGTGATTCCCGAATCTATCCTGTGATTCCCATCTCCATCCTGTGATTCCCGTCTCCATCCCGTGATTCCCGAATCTATCCTGTGATTCCCGTCTCCGTCCTGTGATTCCCATCTCTATCCCATGATTCCTGTCACTATCCTGTGATTCCCGTCTCCATCCCGTGATTCCCGTCTCCATCCTGTGATTCCTGTCACTATCCTGTGATTCCCGTCTCCATCCTGTGATTCCCGAATCTATCCTGTGATTCCCGTCTCCATCCTGTGATTCCCGAATCTATCCTGTGATTCCCGTCTCTATCCCGTGATTCCTGTCTCTATCCTGTGATTCCCAAATCTATCCTGTGATTCCGGAATCTATCCTGTGATTCCCAAATCTATCCCATGATTCCCGTCTCAATCCCGTGATTCCCGAATCTATCCTGTGATTTCCGTCTCCATCCTGTGATTCCCGAATCTATTCTGTGATTCCAAAATCTATCCCGTGATTCCCATCTCTATCCTGTGATTCTCGTCTCCATCCCATGATTCCCGTCTCCATCCATGTCTCCATCCCATGATTCCCGAATCTATCCCGTGATTCCCGTCTCCATCCTCTGATTCCCGTCTCTGATCAATTATTTCACTTCCCAGTTGGGTCTGTTGAATGATCATTCTTTACTTCTGGTGCCTGTAAGGTTGGGTGCCTGAGATGATGTACCCGTGATACTCTCCAGCAGGATGGTGGGGGACTCGTTGCCTATGGTGGCTTGTTCCTGGAACGTGGAACAGGGAAAGAAATGGACCTGCCTCAGGAGCCAGAAGTTACTGCTTCCTGTTTGTGGTCGAACTGAAATCAAGCAGAATCCATGAGTAGGGCTGGTGGGATCAAGGAGACAGGTAGTCCCCCTCCCCCACCTCAGTGCTAGAGTTGTGCTGGTGTTGAGGACTGTCCAGTGCTCCTACAGCTGAACCTGTTACCTACCTTTCGTTAGGGGTGACCTCTGTTCCAGGAGGTACCTGTGCACCCTGGGGCAGGGGGCACTGCTCGACTTTTCTCCTGCAACTATTTGGCCAGCATGGTGGCTGTCTAAGTGACAAAAAACACCAGTCAGAAATTGAGAACCATCCTGTCATTGGGAGCACAGACATTGAAATAATGACTGGCTCAAGAGCCCAGCGCAGCATAGATCCGAGGTCGGCTCCATTAGAGTGAAGAGAAAAACCCCTGAGCAAGCAGCACCCTCACCCACACACCGCAGGCATTCAAGTTCCAGCTAGACCCTAATGTGTCGCTTGTCAGATGCCACCTTGCTTTTATGGTTTTTTTTGTATAGCCTGTAAATCATTCCCTTCACACCAAGCAGGTACTTGTTAAGAAGGCAAACAGTTGTTTCTTTGTCAATGGAGATAGTAGAAGCAGGTCAATTGCTCACATGCTACGCAAGCAGAAAGGTAAAGGACCAATAGCGGGAAAGAAAGAAAGACTTGCATTTGTATAGCACCTTTCACAACCTCAGGACGTCCCAGAGCGCTTTGGAGACAATAAAGTACTTTTGACGTGTAGTCACTGTTGTAATGTAAGAAACACGGCAGCCAATTCGCATACAGCAAGATCCCACAAACATCAATGTGTTAATGACGCATATAATCTGTTTTTTTATGGATGTTGGTTGAGGGATAAATATTGGCCAGGACACTGGGGATAACTCCTCTGCTCTTCTTCAAAATGGTGCCATGGGACCTTTCACTTTCACCTGAAGGGGCAGACGGGGCCTCGGTTTAACGTCTCATCCAAGAGTTATGCATGCTCAGTGAGAGCCAAATAGCCTTTCCTGAAACCCTTCCTTGTCTTTTCAATCTTCCTGAAACTAAAGATTTGGAGATCTCGTGATGGAGCATTGTGAGATGAATCTGGTTAGAACCCTTAACGTTGGACACTTTTTATGCATGGCCTGTTGTTTGGGATCTTGCTATCAAAATCACTAAGGGGGTGGTACTCAGTAAGATAATAGGACTAAAGGCAGATAAATCCTCTGGATCTGATGGCTTGCATCCTAGGGACTTTAGAAAAATAGCAGCAGGGATTGTAGATGCATTGGTTGTAATTTACCAAAATTCCCTGGATTCTGGGGAGGTCCCAGCAGATTGCAAATGTAACACCCCTATTTAAAAAAGGAGGTAGACAAAAAGCAGGAAACTATAGACCAGTTAGCCGAACATCTGTGGTTGGGAAAATTTTTGCGTCCATTATTAAAGAAGTAGTAACAGGACATTTGATAAGCAAACTTCGGTCAGGCAGAGTCAGCATTGATTTATGAAGGGGAAGTCATGTTTGACAAATTTGCTGGAATTCTTTGAGGATGTAACGGATAGGGATAAAGGGGAACCAGTGGATGTGGTGTATTTGGACTTCCAGAAGGCATTTGACAAGGTGCCACATAAAAGGTTACTGCACAAGATAAAAGTTCACAGGGTTGGGGGTAATATATTAGCATGGATAGAGGATTGGCTAACTAATAGAAAACAGAGAGTCGGGATAAATGGTTCATTCTCTGGTTGGCAACCAGCAACTAGTGGAGTGCCGCAGGGATCAGTGTTGGGACCCCAACTATTTACAATCTTTATTAACGACTTGGAAGAAGGGACTGAGTGTAACGTAGCCAAGTTTGCTGATGATACAAAGATGGGAGGAAAAGCAATGTGTGAGGAAGACACAAAAAATCTGCAGAAGGACATAGACAAGCTAAGTGAGTGGGCAAAAATTTGGCAGATAGAGTATAATGTTGGAAAGTGTGAGGTCATGCAATTTGGCAGAAAAAAATCAAAGAATAAGTTATTATTTAAATGGAGAAAGATTGCAAAGTGCTGCAGTACAGCGGGACCTGGGGATACTTGTGCATGAAACGCAAAAGGATAGTATGCAGGTACAGCAAGTGATCAGGAAGGTCAATGAAATCTTGGCCTTTGTTGCAAAAGGGATGGAGTATAAAAACAGAGAAGTCTTACTACAGCTACAAAGGATATTGGTGAGGCCACACCTGGAATACTGCGTGCAGTTTTGGTTTCCATATTTACGAAAGGATATACTTGCTTTGGAGGCAGTTCAGAGAAGATTCACTAGGTTGATTCCGGGGATGAGGGGGTTGACTTATGAGGAAAGGTTGAGTAGATTGGGCCTCTACTCATTGGAATTCAGAAGAATGAGAGGTGATCTTATCGAAACGTATAAGATTATGAGGGGGCTTGACAAGGTGGATACAGAGAGGATGTTTCCACTGATGGGGGAGACTAGAACTAGAGGGCATGATCTTAGAATAAGGGGCCGCTCATTTAAAACAGAGGTGAGGAGGAATTTCTTCTCTCAGAGGGTTGTAAATCTGTGGAATTCGCTGCCTCAGAGAGCTGTGGAAGCTGAGACAGTGAATAAATTTAAGATAGAAAAAGACAGTTTCTTAAACGATAAGGGCTAAGGGGTTATGGGGAGTGGGCAGGGAAGTGGAGCTGAGTCCATGATCAGATCAGCCATGATCTTATTGAATGATGGAGCAGGCTCGAGGGGCTGTATGGCCTACTCCTGCTCCTATTTCTTGTGTTCTTATTCCTTCGCTGCTCACCCTAAGGATCTGTGCACTTGTGATAACCTTGGAGAATATGCCGAGCACCTCTTACCAACACATGGGACGATGAGCATTAAACCAATTCCCACGTCCCTTCCAGTGACCTTCTCGCCCCTCCTGGCCTCGGCAGTTCTCAGAGCGTTCTCTGCGTGCTGCAGGGACGATCTGTCCACTTGAAGCTGATCGTTGACCTGGTATCTGCGGCTCTCCAGCGAGATTAGCTCGTCCTTCTTGACCCAAAGGCTCTGCTCCAGGTTCTTCCTGTCCTCCCGGGTCTTGTCTAAATCCACCGCCAGCTGCATGGTGTCGGCCGTCAGTGAGTCGATCACCGCCTTGGCCTCTCTCTCGGCTACGCTCATCTCGGTATAGGCCGACCCCACGTCCTGCTTCACCTTCGCGCACTGCGGCTCCTCGAGGTCCTTGTCGCCAAACACGGCGGCCGAGTTAGCGAAGGACAAGATGGCGGATATCCCGCTGACAAAATGGGGCAAAGCGACATCTTTAAACTTCTTCTCGTACGATTCATATTCGAACGTGTTCATGGCTGCTCTGGAGAGTCACAAAAATACATAACAGAAAGCCGATTAGTGATTGAGCAGTGCATCAGTTTAGTTTCAGCTGCGGCTCAGTGGGCAGCGCACTTGCCTCTGAGTCAGAAAGTTGTGGGTTCAAGTCCCGCTCCAGGGACCTGAGCACACAAATCTAAGCTGACACTCCAGTGCAGTACTGAGGGAGTGCTGCACTGTTGGAAGGCTGTATTTCAGATGAGATATTAAACCGAGGCCCCATCTCAGGTGGACAAAAAAAAATCCCACAGCCCTATTTTGAAGACAAACAGAGGAGTTATCCCTGGGGGGCCAATATTTATCCCACAATCAACATCATTTTAAAACAGATTATCTGGTCATTATCACATTGCTGTTTGTGGGACATAAAAGGAGCGGAGTTGAGCAGCCTCGGGAGCAGCGTGGAGGCATGTCACTTCAGGGAAGGAGAGTGACGGCAGCGAAGAGTGACGTCATCAAGGTCCAGGTCGGTGATTGGAGCGTGGGCGGATACAGCAGGAGCGGCGACAGACTGTGGAGGGACGTGATCGGGGCCCAGGAGAGGTGTGAGTTCGGGACCAGGGGCCCAGGGGCAGCACGGGCCAGCCCACACTGCGATATGTGTGCACGCTAGGTCCGTGCAGCAGAGCTGGTCTCCAGTCGATTTGGTTAACCCTTGCCACTGGATCAAGACCTAGCTCTGTCAAGCCCGTGCAATGGCCATGCCACATTAAAAAAAATCCACGCACAGGCATCTTCCACCCTTCAACATGTAGTTCGGGATCCGGAATATTAGGTCTTTCATTGAAACATTTGTGAACTCATCCTTTTTTGGCGTGGAAACAAGTCATCCTCGTTTCGAGGGACTGCCTATGTTTATGGGAGCTTGCTTGTGTGCAAATTGGCTGCCGCGTTTCCTACATTACCACAGTGACTATACTTCACAAAGTACGTCATTGGCTGTAAAGTGCTTTGGGATGTCTGGTTGTCGTGAAAGGCGCTATAGAAATGCAAGTCTTTCTTTGAGTTCTGCTGAATTCACCATTACACAGAATGACTGTAGAGTCACAAATCAAATCAAATGGTCTGAATCTTTTATGTGTAGGTTTCTTGCAGACATAGAAAACCTCATCAAAAGGGATAAGTAATAGCAGTTTGCTTTTAAGGTTTCTTTGGGCTTTTGCAAGAAAATTGTAAGTTATTCAAAATCCCATTAATGTAGTTCCTAGGCTGACAAATTGCATAATGACCTCCATTCAGCATTATTCCTCCCTTCCCCTTTCCCGGTAAGTGCTGGACATGTAATTGACCTGCGATTAGTATTCTACAAGTCTCAGGTCTCCTGATACTGCCTCGCTTTTACCAGTGTCTAGAATTCATCTCAACCCCCAGGCCAATCGTCTGTCTGCCATATCGGCATTTCTGGGCCATACTGAGGGCTGGTACGTTAAAGCTGGAGCTAGAGAGCCCGGAGTGGGGCTTGAACCCACAACCTTCCCACTCAGAAGGCTGTAATTCAGCTCGAAATGGCACTGGATTGACAAGCACGTGAGAAGGACCACAGGTACGGCTGGGGTTGAAGCTGAATTTTCACACCAGGGCAGTAGGGGGCGATGTTCTGCGATCAGAGTCGAGGCATCTCATTGGGCAGTGAGAGAGGGATCATTCTCACATTGCCCAATCACGCCTGACCTGGGAGAACTGCCCACTGACACAAGGGGGGAAATATTAACATATTTATATATAAAATACTGAAAATGAACAAAAATTAAATAGAGACAGTCAGAATTGTATCTGTTAGGTAGAACTTTTAATTTCACAGTCCGTGAAAGAAAGACTTGTATTTATACAGCGCCTTTCACGACCTCAGGAAGTCCCAAAACACTTTACAGGCACTAAAGTATTTTTGGAGTGTAGTCACTGTTATAATTTAGGAAACGTTGCAGCTAATTTGTCCACAGCAAGATCCCACAAATAGCAATAAGATATATGACCAGATAATCGGTTTAATTCCATTCCTGGGATGTGGGCGTCGCTGGCAAGGCCAGCATTTATTGCTCATCCCTAATTGCCCTTAAGAAGGTGGTGAACCCCCTTCTTGAACCGGTGCGGTCCGTGTGGTGAAGGTACTCCCACAGTGCTGTTAGGGAGCGAGTTCCAGGATTTTGACCCAGCGACGATGAAGGAACGACGATATATTTCCAAGTCAGGATGGTGTGTGACTTGGAGAGGAACTTGCAGGTGATGATGTTCTCATGTGCCTGCTCCCTCTCCATCTCTCCTCCCACGCCCTCTCTCTCTCCTTCCTTCTCTATCTCCCTCTCTCTTTCCTTCTCCTCTCCCTCTCCTTTCCTCTCTGTCTCCTTCTCTCCCTCTCTTCTCCCTCGCCCTCTCTCTCTCTCCTTCCCTCTCTGTCTCCTTCTCTCCCTCTCCTTCCCTCCCTCTCCTTCTCTCTCTCTGTCCCTCTCCCTTGTCCTTCTCGGTGATAGAGGTCGCGGGTTTGGGATATTGGTTTAGCGAAGTTGGTTGAGGGATAAATATTGGCCAGGACACTGGAGGAGAACTCCCCTGCTCTTCTTCGAAATAGTGGCGAGAGATGTTTTACATCCACCTCATAGCACCTCCGGCAGTGCAGGACTCCCTCAGCACTGCACTGGAGTGTCAGCCTGGATTATGTGCTCAAATCTCTGGAGTGGGACTTGAACCCACGACCTTCCCACTCAGAAGGCTGTAATTCAGCTCTAAATGGCACTGGATTGACAAGCACGTGAGAAGGACCACAGGTACGGCTGGGGTTGAAGCTGAATTTTCACACCGGGGCAGTAGGGGGCGATGTTCTGCGATCGGAGTCGAGGCATCTCATTGGGCAGTGAGAGAGGGATCATTCTCACATTGTCCGATCACGCCTGACCTGGGAGAACTGCCCACTGACACAAGGGGGGAAATATTAACGTTATATATAAAATACAGAAAGAGAACAAAAGTTAAATAGAGACAGTCAGAATTGTATCTTTTATACTCATAGGTAGAACCTTTAATTTCACTGTCAGTGAACTCACCAGATTAACACATTAAGGTGCAGAATTTCTGAATCCAACAGTGCAGCTACTAATATATACTTTATCAAAATGTACAGAAATAATGTTTTATTTAACACATTTATCTGAGGCCGCAGTTGCCCCTGTCGGCTCCCCTTGGCTGTCACGCAGGATCGAGCGGACAGAGCAGATTGAGACTGAGAATTCCTGTCCACCCTTACACTGAATTACATCGAGTCTACAACACAGAACCAGGCCATTCGACCCGACTGCTCTGTCCTGGTATTTATGGTCCACTCGAGCCTCTCCCACCCCTCTTCATCTCCCCCAGTCAGCATAACCCTCCATTCCCTTCTCTCTCAGATGCTTATCGAGCTTCCCCTTAAATGCATCGATACTATTCCCCTCAACCACTCCCTGCGGTAGCGAGTTCCACATTCTCACCACTCTCTGGGTAAGACGTTTCTCCTGAATTCCCATATTGGGTTTATTAGTGACTGTCTTATATTGATGTGCCCCTAGTTCTGGTCTCCCCTGTCATGTATTCAACCAGCATTGTAACCCATGTATAATCTGACCTAAATTGTACACTGTGAGAACACTGACCACTAGGTGGTGAACTTGTGGGAGACACTCTTAACCTAGACCTTCAGCTATAAAAGGGGAAGCTCCACCCACTTCCATCACTTGAGTGCTATGAAATAAAGGACAGGTCACAGACTGACCCTCTCTCAAGCATGGGCCTCGTGTGCATTTATACTGTATAGTAAGGACGTATCATCCCCTACAAGTGGAAACATCTCGCCCCCTAGCCCTTGCCCCTCCGAATCATGGCAGTGTAAGTGGTTACTGCAGACGCGTGTGGTTGAAAGCTGCACGTGTTGGGCAATAATCTTGAGGGAAACACAATGCTGGGGCAAGGTACCAAACAACATCAAACCGCCATTTGGACATACGAGGGTCCACAGGTCTCGCGTTAACAAGAACCAGCGACAGCACATGTGACTGAATAGTGCCGTCCCCTCCTTCAACGGTATACCTCGGAATAAAGAAATGCGTCACAGGCAGGAAAGCAATAGGTCCCATCGTGTAGGGTGCAGAACCAAAGCTCGCCACTAATGGGGAGGGTTCGCACGAACATCTCATTCTGAGCCTCAGCCACCCAGTGAGGGGCTCATGCAATACACCACGCCACCACTGTCTGCCTCGCCTGCAGTCCTTGTAATGCGTCCTGTGCTGTAAATACATCAAACTACAGCACTGTTCCATCCTCAGTAACACTACCAGAAGTAGCTCAAACAATACCAAATGTATGATAGAGGAATAATACAATCACAGTAAACTCTGGTAATAACAGTTCTCCGATTGAATCCAATGAGTTCTGATTACTGTCACTGCACTTTATTGGGCTTTGTTAGACAAAATCATTTAGTTTTAACTCAGGTATGTGAAATGGCTGCTTGAAAGTGTTCAATTAGATGAGCCATTTAATCAGAGCCTATCCTCTGCTTCTCCCTCCCTCTCTGTGTCTCCCTCTCCCTCTCTCCTTCCCTCTCTCTGTTTCCCTCTCCCTCTCTCCTCCCTCTCCCTCTCCCTCCCTCTCTCTGTCTCCCTCTCCCTCTCTCCTCCCTCTCCCTCTCCCTCCCTCTCTCTGTCTCCCTCTCCCTCTCTCCTCCCTCGCCCTCTCCCTCCCTCTCTCTGTCTCCCTCTCCCTCTCTCTCCCTCTCTCCTTCCCTCTCTCTGTCTCCCTCCCCTCTCTCCTTCCTTCTCCCTTCCCTCTCCTTCTCTCTCTCTGTCTCCTTCTCCCTCTCTCCCTCCCTCTCCTTCCCTCTCCCTCTCTCCTTCCATCTTCCTCCCTCTCCCTCTCCTTCCCTCTCTCTGTCTCCCTCTCCCTCTCTCCTCCCTCGCCCTCTCCCTCCCTCTCTCTGTCTCCCTCTCCCTCTCTCTCCCTCTCTCCTTCCCTCTCTCTGTCTCCCTCCCCTCTCTCCTTCCTTCTCCCCCCCCTCTCCTTCTCTCTCTCTGTCTCCTTCTCCCTCTCTCCCTCCCTCTCCTTCCCTCTCCCTCTCTCCTTCCATCTTCCTCCCTCTCCCTCTCCCTCTCCCTCTCTCCTTCCCTCTCTCTGTCTCCCTCTCCCTCTCTCCTCCCTCGCCCTCTCCCTCTCCCTCTCTCTCTCTGTCTCCCTCTCCCACTCTCTCTGTCTCCCTTCTCCCTCTCGCCTCCATTCCCTCCCTCTCCCTCTCCTCCCCCCTCTCTGTGTCCCTCTTTCCTTCCATTCCTCTCTCTCTCTCCTTCTCTCCTTCCTTCCCCTCTCTCCCTTTCTCCTTCCTTCCCCCTCTCTCCCTCTCTCCTTTCCTCTCCCTCTCTCCTTCCTTCTCCTCCCTCTCCTTTTCACTCGCCCTCTTCTCCCTCTCCTTCCCCCTCTCTCCCTCTCCCTCTCATTTCCTCTTCCTCTCTCTTTCTCTCTCATTCTCACTCTCCCTCTCCTTCTCCCTATCCTTCATCCTCTCCCTTGCCCTGACCCTCTCTCCCTCTTCCTCGCCTCCTTTTCCCTCTCTCACTCCCTCTATCCTCCCTCTTTCTTTCAATGTCTGAATTTTTCTCTTTTAGAATAATCTCAAAGTTCACATTTGTTGAGCCTGCAATAAAACTGGCCCCTGGAATTCTGTGTTAAAAATCAGGAGCCAGATTTCTGACTCGCAAAACAGAAATCCGGAGCCAGATTGCTCTCGGGAAGCCTGCCGCGCCCAGATTTCCAGATTTCCACATCTCACAAACACATGAGGGGCTGGTTTCCCTCTCACATGCAATATAACAGGGCCTTTCTGTCTCGGAAACAACAATTCATGAAAGTTCGCTTCAAAATAAAACTATGGGAGTTGATTTCTACTTTCAAATAAAGATGACATTCATATTTCTCTCTCTCTCAGAACCAAACTTTAAAGGCCAGACATTTCTGCTCCAACTCTGTGCCTCTTTGTCTCTCTCTGCCTCTGACCTCAAGCAGAATAAAGCTCAGTTGAGGATTTTTCTTTTTAGAAAAAGACACACACAGCGACTGAAAGTCCATTAATTCTCCCCCAGATTGCTCCTGAATAAAGAATTCTCCGAGTAAAGTGCTTTCTGAATAGTAAACCTGTTGGATGGATTTCCCCCTCAAAAATACAAACTTAGTTTCAAGATCTCTCTCCCTTTCTCTCTATCGGAAACAGAAGCCTCACTTTCCTCTTCCGAAAACAGAAATTGCAGGCATATATATCTATAAATGTCTGATGGTGATATTTTCTTTTTACTTTTAAAAAGCAACAACTGGAGTTGGTTTCCTCTCGGAAGGGCACCTGGGCGAGGAGATTTCCCTCTGCCTCTCACTATGAGATCAGACTCCCCCCTCTCTCTTTATACCTTGAGGTGTGTCTCACCTTCTAAAAGTCAAACCCTGTGCAGTTAAGTGTCTTAATGGGGAAGCCTTTGCGCTCTCTCGAAACCTCCAGACAAACTCGATCTGTAATCTAGGCAGGGACTTTCTTGAGAGAGTACTAGCCCCTGCACGCACACACACACACACACACACACACACACACACACACACACTCGATGTCCCAATACTCTGGCTCGATTAAACCCCTTTGCTGGTGAAAGCCAACTTGCTTCACTGAAGTACGACAGGAGCACGAGATTAGAAAGGGCTACAGGCGCGGCCAGGAGCAGTCAGCACACTTGCATAAACCACGAGGCTCGATCCACCCTGGCTTCTCGATGCACAGAATCAGCCCTAATCTGCCGGGAAAAGTCTTTCAAACACTTGGATCCTCGGCAATTTCGACCCGAGTCCCACTTCACGTCAGTTCGATCAGCTCAAGCCCTGTCTAAACCTCACTGGCTAAACTTTACAGTTCTCCCCCCGCCCCCCCCCCACCACCCTCTTAACACAATAATATCATCGAGGACCGATTAACACTCTGAGCACGTGCGAATCAACTTAAATCCCACGCAATCTACTTCAATAGGAACCTCTCTGGGAGAATTAAAACCCCACCAAGAAACACAAACTCCAAGGCAGTGAGGAGAAAATTTCCTGCACACTGAGGCAAAAAAACGTCGAAATAACCCTGAAATGTTACTCACTGTTCGGTCCTGTCGCGTTATCCTTCAAAAAAAAATCAGTTCTCTTCCTTTTCCAGCAGTGTGAGGGCAGCTAATCTGCAAGAAAAAGCATAGCTCCAAATGGTGGATGCAAGGACATTCAACAAATTCAACCATACAGCCAGTAACTAACAGCAAAATCTGTGGTGTAGCAGCTTTTATACCAGGCTCAGTGATGGGAGGGGCATAGTTCTAACAGACAAGTGGATGGAGGAACATTAATGTATTTAAGTCCATCCCTCCTCCTTCAGGTTCCCCAGTTTGATTCCTACCCAAGGATCTTGGGCACAGTGGCTTGGGAGAAAGCTCCATTGACCCAGGTCCACCGTACTAAAGGGCCCATCCATGGGCGCTACTCAGATCCCTGATTCATCGATATTCCGATAGGCGAGGACTGGCCTCCCTCCCATCCCCACTCGCCCATCTTCGATCCGCAATATCTCTGCAGATAAATCACTGGTTAGGCCTCAGCTGGAAAATTCTGGGCATCGTACTTCAGGAATGATGTAAAGACCCCAGAAAGGGCACAGAGGAGGTTTACCAGGGTGTGACCAGGGATGAGGAGAGGTTGGTAGAGTTAGGATGGTTCCCCTTGGAACAGAGAAGGTAACGAGGTGGCCCAATAGAGCTTTTCAGGATGGTAAGAGGATTTAATAGAGTAAATAGGGAAAGAATACTCCCTCTGGCGAGTGGGTCAGTAACCAGAGGTCATCGATTCAACATCATTGGCAAAGATCCAGAGGGGAGATGGGAGAATGTTTGCAATCCGAGAGCTGTCCAGATTCGGGACGCTGACGGTTGTGGAAGCTGATTCCATCAATCATTTTAACCGAGAGTTGGGAAGGTGCTGGGAGGATGAGCAACTGACACAAAGCGGGAATGTGGGACTGAGCACGGCGGCTCGATCAAAGGGCCAGCACGGGCTCGACGGCCCAATGGTTTCCTCCTGCGCTGCAAGTTTCTAAGCTTCCATACACCGAAGGAATCTTTCCACAATCAATAAAGGTCGTCCAGCTCACTTACTGCCTGTTCTCCTGTCACAACTGAGGAATTATATATCTGGCAATCATTTAACGTGGTAGAATTGCAAACTCGTCAGACTAAGACAATTTGTAATTAGTTTTGAGAAGAATTTGCTTCCGATCCAGCAAACGGCACATGATTGGTTGGATGAAAGCGAATCGATTAGTGCAATCCAATATGCATAAGAGGTCTACTGAGGCATCGAGATATACTGTGGGCTTAAAAAAGGGAGCAGGAATCCGATAGTGTCAGATGTTACTGCTGTTTCAGGAAGGACAGTGATGGAATGGGTTAGAATGATTAACGAGGGTGTAGGTGTATCTAAATTGATGGTGTGCTCTCTGAACACTCTGCCTGAAAGAACCCTCGGTTACAAGCATGCAAAGGCTTTAAAGAAGTAAGTGGTGTAAAAGCCTAGGGAAGATGTAGCATTTGAAAACTGTGCAAATGTGAAACGTTCAAACAGTCGGCTGTTTGGAGAAGTCTTCAGTCACACCATTAATCTGAACATAGGGACAGCAGGAGGCCATTTTTCCCTTCGAGCCTGTTCCATGGCTGACCTGCGACCTAACTCCATATACCCGTCTTTGGCCCATATCCCTTTCTAACTTTGGTGAACAAGAATCACTTCATCTCAGAGTTAAAATGAGCAATTGATCCACCATCAATTGTTAATTTGCGGAAGACAATTCCAAACATCTGCCACCCTTTGTGTGTAGAAGTGTGTCTAAGCTTCACTCCTGAAAGGTCTGACTCTAATTTTTAGGCTTTGCCCCCTAGTCCTGGAATCCCTAACCAGCGGAAATAGCTTCTCTGTGTTGACTAACTGGGAGCCAATGCTCAAAGCTTGCCACCCTCAGCTCCCCCGTGACCCCCTCTCCCCCACCGCGGCCCCGAGGCCTGTCCTGGATGGAGACTATTGGCATGGCTGTAATTTCGTTAAAGGAAATGTGGTAGAATTTAAAGGCCATTCCCTTGATGTAACAGAGATGCTCCCTCGCTTACAGAGTCTGTTTCCCGATGTGCGATCTTTACTTCCATCACACTCTCCCTCTCTCTTTTTCATTGAGAATGTAATAAACTATATGCTGATGCTTTTTGTGCATGAATATAGCTTTTGTAATAATGTGTGACTGCAACATACTTGCATTGAGCTGCGATATAGCTGGCACCTATGCCTTGTTGAGCCACATGCAGCAAGATGACATTGTAAGGCCTAACATGACAGGCCTTACAATGTGACCACACGCACCAATATCAGGCCTAACAAGACAGGCCATAGAATGTGACCACATGCACCAATATCAGACCTAACATGACAGGCCTTACAATGTGACCACATGCACCAATATCATGCCTAACAAGACAGGCCATAGAATGTGACCACATGCACCAATATCAGGCCTAACATGACAGGCCATAGAATGTGACCACATGCACCAATATCAGGCCTAACATGACAGGCCATAGAATGTGACCACATGCACCAGTATCAGACCTAACATGACAGGCCTTACAATGTGATCACACGCACCAATATCAGGCCTAACAAGACAGGCCTTAGAGTGTGACCACATGCATCAATATCAGGCCGAACAAGACAGGCCATAGAATGTGACCACATGCACCAATATCAGGCCTAACAAGACAGGTGTTAGAATGTGACCACATGCACCAATATTAGGCCTAACAAGACAGGCCTTAGAGTGTGACCACACACACCAATATCAGGCCTTATGGGTAAGGCCTTAGAATGTGACCACATGCATCAATATCAGGCCTAACAAGACAGGTGTTAGAATGTGACCACATGCACCAATATTAGGCCTAACAAGACAGGCCTTAGAGTGTGACCACACACACCAATATCAGGCCTTATGGGTAAGGCCTTAGAGTGTGACCACATGCACCAATATCAGTTCTAACAGAACAGGCCTTTGAGTGTCCCCACATGAACCATAGAAACTTAGAAACATAGAAAATAGGTGCAGGAGTCGGCCATTCGGCCCTTCGAGCCTGCACCACCATTCAATAAGATCATGGCTGATCACTCATCTTAGTACCCCTTCCCTGCTTGCTCTCCATACCTCTTGATCCCTTTAGCCATAAGGGCCATATCTAACTCCCTCTTGACTATATCCAATGAACTGGCATCAACAACTGTGGTAGGGAATTCCACAGGTTAACAACTCTCTGAGTGAAGAAGTTTTTCCTCATCTCAGTCCTAAATGGCTTACCCCATATCCTTAGACTGTGTTCCCTGGTTCTGGACTTCCCCAACATCGGGAACATTCTTCCCGCATCTAACCTGTCCAGTCCCATCAAAATTTTATATGTTTCTATGAGATCCTCTCTCATCCTTCTAAACTCCAGTGAATAAAGGCCCAGTTGATCCAGTCTCTCCTCAATTGTCAGTCCAGCCATCCTGGGAATCAGTCTGGTGAACCTTCGCTGAACTCCCTCAATAGCAAGAACGTCCTGCCTCAGATTAGGAGACCAAAACTGAACACAGTACTCCAGGTGTGGCCTCACCAAGGCCCTGTACAACTGCAATAAGACCTCCCTGCTCCTATACTCAAATCCCCTCGCTATGAAGGCCAACATACCATTTGCCTTCTTCACCGCCTGCTGAACCTGAATGCCAACTTTCAATGACTGATGTACCATGACACCCAGGTCTCATTGCACCTCCTCTTTTTCTAATCTGCCGCCATTCAGATAATATTCTGTCTTTGTGTTTTTGCCCCCAAAGTGGATAACCTCATTTATCCACATTATACTGCATCTGCCTCTCGTTTGCCCACTCACCTAACCTGTCCAAGTCACCCTGCATCCTCTTAGCGTCCTCCTCACAGCTCACACTGCCACCCAGTTTAGTGTCATCTGCAAACTTGGAGATATTACAGTCAATTCCTTTATCTAAATCATTAATATATTATAAGTAGCTGGGGTCCCAGCACTGAGCCCTGTGGCACACCACTAGTCACTCCCTGCCATTCTGAAAAGGACCCGTTTATGCCGACTCTCTGCTTCCTGTCTGCCAACCAGTTCTCTATCCACGTCAGTACATTACCCCCAATACCATGTGCTTTGATTTTGCACACCAATCTCTTATGCGGGACCTTGTCAAAAGCCTTTTGAAAGTCCAAATACACCACATCCACTGGTTCTCCCTTGTCCACTCCACTAGTTACATCCTCAAAAAATTCCAGAAGATTTGTCAAGCATGATTTCCCTTTCATACATCCATGCTGACTTGGACTGATCCTGTCACTGCTTTCCAAATGCATTGCTATTTCATCTTTAATGATTGATTCCAACATTTTCCCCACTCTGATGTCAGGCGAACCGGTCTATAATTACCTGTTTTCTCTGTCCCTCCTTTTTTAAAAAGTGGTGTTACATTAGCAACCTCCAGTCTAATATCATGCCTAACAGGACAGGCCTCAGAGTTTGACCACAAGCACCAATATCAGGCCTAACAAGTCAGGCCTTAGAATGTGACCACACGCACCAATATCAGGTCTAACAAGACAGGCCTTCGGAAGAGTAATGTTACAATGTGTGTCACTGAATTGCCAATGGCAAGCCATTCTGTAAACGAGGTGAACAGGTAGTTGAAGTGAGCGGTTTTCAATCCGCCAGGGACATTGCCCTTCTCACTCCTAACTTCAGGAAGTGTTTTAACTTGTGTCCCTTGATTTTTGAACCCATCACCAGAGTGAGCATATTTCCTGGATAAACGTCACCCAATCCCTTCATAATCTGCAAAACTTCAGAGACATCAGCTTCTTGCAGGCTCTCCTTCATCAAAAGAACCTCTGGAGGGAGGGTGGGCGAGGGTGAATTTTCAGGGTTTCTCCAGTTACTCCTCCTATGCACATTTAAGGGAAAACCCTGGAAATTTCAGCGAAATTCCGTCAAAGTTAGGCGGGCGGCACGGGAGGAGGCCCGCTGAAACCCATCCCCTCGGTATGAGCTGTGAGCATCTTTGGCACTTTATTGTTTTAATCTTTAAATAATTTTCTACCTTTCACCTTCACCTTAAAGGTCGGTCCCTCCACACAGTGATCCCGGTTAGGGTCGGTGTGTCCACACGGTGATCCCGACTAGGATCGGTGTGTCCACACGGTTATCCCGGCTCGGGTCGGTGTGTCCACACGGTGATCCCGGCTAGGATCGGTGTATCCATGCAGCGATCCCGGCCAGGGTCGGTATGTGCACACGGTGATCCCGGCTCAGGTCGGTGTGTCCACATGGTGACCCCGGCTAGATTTGGTGAGTCCAAACAATGATCCCGGCTAGGGTCGGTGTGTTCACACGGTGATCCCGGCTAGGGTTGGTTCCTCCACACGGTGATCCCGGCTAGGGTGGGTGAGTCCGCACGGTGATCCCGGCTAGGGTCGGTGTGTCCACATGGTGATCACAGCTAGGGTCGGTGTGTCCACACGGTGAACCTGGTGAGGGTTGGTGCCTCCACATGGTGACCCCGGCTAGATTTGGTGTGTCCACACAGAGAACCCGGCTAGGATCGGTGTGTCCACATGGTGATCCCGGCTAGGGTCGGTTCCTCCACATGGTGACCCCGGCTAGATTTGGTGAGTCCAAACAATGATCCCGGCTAGGGTCGGTGTGTCCACATGGTGATCCCGGCTAGGGTCGGTTCCTCCACATGGTGACCCCGGCTAGATTTGGTGAGTCCGCACGGTGATCCCGGCTAGGGTCGGTGTGTTCACACGGTGATCCCGGCTAGGTTTGGTTCTTCCACACGGTGATCCCGGCCAGGGTCGGTGTGTCCACACAGTGATCCCGGCTAGAGTCGGTTCCTCGATACTGTGATCCCGGCTAGGGTCGGTGTGTCCACATGGTGATCACAGCTAGGGTCGGTGTGTCCACACGGTGAACCTGGTGAGGGTCGGTCCCTCCACATGGTGACCCCGGCTAGATTTGGTGTGTCCACAAAGAGAACCCGGCTAGGATCGGTGTGTCCACATGGTGATCCCGGCTAGGGTCGGTTCCTCCACATGGTGACCCCGGCTAGATTTGGTGAGTCCACACAATGATCCCGGCTAGGGTCGGTGTGTTCACACGGTGATCCCGGTTAGGGTTGGTTCCTCCACACGGTGATCCCGGCTAGGGTGGTTGAGTCCGCACGGTGATCCCGGCTAGGGTCGGTGTGTTCACACGGTGATCCCGGCTAGGGTTGGTTCCTCCACACGGTGATCCCGGCTAGGGTGGTTGAGTCCGCACGGTGATCCCGGCTAGGGTCGGTGTGTTCACACGGTGATCCCGGCTAGGTTTGGTTCCTCCACACGGTGATCCGGGCTATGATCGGTGTGCTCACACGGTGATCTCAGCTAGGGTGGGTGTGTCCACACGGTGATCTATTGGCTAGAGTCGGTGTGTCCACATGGTGATTCCGGCTAGGATCGGTCCCTCCACACGGTGATCCCGGCCAGGGTCGGTGTGTCCACACAGTGATCCCGGCTAGAGTCGGTTCCTCGACACTGTGATCCCGGCTAGGATTGGTGTGTCCACACGGTGATCCCGGCCAGGGTCGGTGTGTCCACACGGTGATCCCGGCTAGAGTCGGTTCCTCGACACTGTGATCCCGGCTAGGGTCGGTGTGCTCACACGGTGATCTATTGGCTAGAGTCGGTGTGTCCACATGGTGATTCCGGCTAGGATCGGTCCCTCCACACGGTGATCCCGGCTAGGGTTGGTGTGTCCATGCAGTGATCCCAGTGAGGGCCCGTCCCTCCACAAGGTAATCCCAGCTACAGTCGGTGTGTCCACACGGTGATCCCGGCTAGGGTCGATGTGTCCACATGGTCATCCCGGCTAGGGTTAGTGTATCCGTGCAGTGATCCTGGCTAGGGTCGGTGTGTCCACACGGCGATCCCGGCTAGGATCGGTGTATCCATGCAGCGATCCCGGCCAGGGTCGGTGTGTGCACACGGTGATCCCAGCTCAGGTCGGTGTGTCCACATGGAGATCTCGGCTAGGGTCGGTGTGTCCACACGTTGATCCCGGCTAGGATCGGTGTATCCATGCAGTGATCCCGGCCAGGGTTGGTGTGTGCACACGGTGATCCCGGCTAGGGTCGGTTCCTCCACACGGTGATCCCGGCTGGGTCGGTGTAACCACACGGTAATCTTGACTAGGGTCGGTGTGTCCACACGGTAATTCCGGCTAGGGTCGGTGTGTCCACATGGTGATCTATTGGCTCGGGTCGGTGTGTCTACACGGTGAACCCGGTTAGGGTCGGTCTCTCCACACGGTGAGCCCGGCTAGAGTCGGTGTGTCCACACGGTAATTCCGGCTAGTGTCGGTGTGTCCACATGGTGATCCCGGCTAGGGTCGGTTCCTCCACATGGTGACCCCGGCTAGATTTGGTGAGTCCACACAATAATCCCGGCTAGGGTCGGTGTGTTCACATGGTGATCCCGGCTAGGGTTGGTTCCTCCACACGGTGATCCCGGCTAAGGTGGGTGAGTCCGCACGGTGATCCCGGCTAGGGTCGGTGTGTCCACACGGTGATCCCGGCTAGGGTCGGTGTGTTCACATGGTGATCCCGGCTAGGGTTGGTTCCTCCACACGGTGATCCCGGCTAAGGTGGGTGAGTCCGCACGGTGATCCCGGCTAGGGTCGGTGTGTCCACACGGTGATCCCGGCTAGGGTCGGTGTGTCCACACGGTGATCCCGGCTAGGGTCGGTGTGTCCGCACGAGGATCCCGGCTAGGGTCGGTGTGCCCACACGGTGATCCCGGCTAGAGTGGGTGTGTCCACACGGTGATCCTGGCTAGAGTCGGTGTGTCCGCACGAGGATCCCGGCTAGGGTCGGTGTGCCCACACGGTGATCCCGGCTAGGGTCGGTGTGCCCACACGGTGATCCCGGCTAGGGTCGGTGTGTCCACATGGTGATCCTGGCTAGGGTTGGTCTCTCCTCTCTGTGATCCCTGCTAGCATCGGTGTGCCCACACGGAGCTCCTGGCTAGAGTTGGTGTGTCCACACGGTTATCCCGGCCAGGGTCGGTCCCTTCACACGGTGATCCCAGCTAGAGTCGGTCCCTCCACACGGTGATCCCGGCTAGGGTCGGTGTGCCCACACGGTGATCCCAGCTCGAGTCGGTCCCTCCACACAGTGATCCCGGCTAGGGTGGGTGTGTCCACACGGTGATCCTGGCTAGAGTCGGTGTGTCCGCACGAGGATCCCGGCTAGGGTCGGTGTGCCCACACGGTGATCCCAGCTCGAGTCGGTCCCTCCACACAGTGATCCCGGCGAGGGTCGGTGTGTCCACATGGTGATCCTGGCCAGGGTCAGTATCTCCACATCGTAATCCCGCTAGAGTCAGTCCCTCCACACGATGATCCCGGCTAGGGTTGGTTCCTCCACACGGTGATCCCGGCTAAGGTGGGTGAGTCCGCACGGTGATCCCGGCTACGGTCGGTGTGTCCACACGGTGATCCCGGCTAGGGTCGGTGTGTCCACACGGTGATCCCGGCTAGGGTCGGTGTGTCCACACGGTGATCCCGGCTAGGGTCGGTGTGTCCACATGGTGATCCTGGCTAGGGTTGGTCTCTCCTCTCTGTGATCCCTGCTAGCATCGGTGTGCCCACACGGAGCTCCTGGCTAGAGTTGGTGTGTCCACACGGTTATCCCGGCCAGGGTCGGTCCCTTCACACGGTGATCCCAGCTAGAGTCGGTCCCTCCACACGGTGATCCCGGCTAGGGTCGGTGTGCCCACACGGTGATCCCAGCTCGAGTCGGTCCCTCCACACAGTGATCCCGGCTAGGGTGGGTGTGTCCACACGGTGATCCTGGCTAGTGTCGGTGTGTCCGCACGAGGATCCCGGCTAGGGTCGGTGTGCCCACACGGTGATCCCAGCTCGAGTCGGTCCCTCCACACAGTGATCCCGGTGAGGGTCGGTGTGTCCACATGGTGATCCTGGCCAGGGTCAGTATCTCCACACCGTAATCCCGCTAGAGTCAGTCCCTCCACACGATGATCCCGGCAAGAGTTGGTGTGTCCACATGGTGGTCCCGGCTAGGGTGGGTGTGTCCACACGGTGATCCTGGCTAGAGTCGGTGTGTCCGCACGAGGATCCCGGCTAGGTTCGGTGTGTCCACACGGTTATCCCGGCTAGGGTCGGTGTGTCCACACGGTGATCCCAGCTAGAGTCGGTCCCTCCACACGGTGATCCTGGCTAGGATCGGTGTAGCCATGTGGTGATTCCGTCTAGGGTCGGTCCCTCCACACAGTGGTCCCGGCTAGGGTCGGTGTGTCCACACGGTGATTCCGGCTAGAGTTGGTGTGTCCACACGGTGATCCCGGCTAGAGTTGGTGTGTCCACACGGTGATCCCGGCTAGAGTTGGTGTGTCCACACGGTGATCCCGGCTAGAGTTGTTGTATCCATGCAGTGATCCCAGCTAGGGCCGGCGTGTCTACATGGTGATCCCGGCTAGAGTCGATGTGCCCACATGGTGATCCCGGCTAGGGTTTGTGTGTCCACATGGTGATCCCGGTTAGGGTCGGTCTCTCCACACAGTGATCCCGGCTAGGGTTGGTCGCACCACACGGTGATCCCAGCTATGGTCGGCATGTCGACACGGTTATCCCAGCTAGGGTCATTATGTCCACATGGTAATCACAGTTAGGGTCAGTGTGTCTACACGGTTATCCCAACTAGGGTTCATCCTGGCTAAGGTCGGTGTGTCCACATGGTGATCATAGAAACAGAGAAAACAGGTGCAGGAGTAGGCCATTCGGCCCTTCGAGCCTGCACTGCCATTCAATAAGATCATGGCTGATCATTCCCTCAGTACCCCTTTCCTGCGTTCTCTCCATACCCCTTGATCCCCTTAACCGTAAGGGCCATATCTAACTCCCTCTTGAATATATCCAATGAACTGGCATCAACAACTCTCTGCGGCAGGTAATTCCATACGTTAACAACCCTCTGAGTGAAGAAGTTTCTCCTCATCTCAGTCCTAAATGGCCTGCCCCTTATCCTAAGACTATGTCCCCTAGTTCTGGACTTCCCCAACATCGGGAACATTCTTCCCGCATCCAACTTGTCCAGTCCCGTCAGAATCTTAGATGTTTCTATGAGATCCCCTCTCATTCTCTAAACTCCAGTGAATAAAGGCCCAGTTGATCCAGTCTCTCTTCATATGACAGTCCAGCCATCCCGGGAATCAGTCTGGTGAACCTTCGCTGCACTCCCTCAATAGCAAGAATGTCCTTCCTCAGACTAGGAGACCAAAACTGAACACAATATTCCAGGTGAGGCCTCACTAAGGCCCTGTACAACTGCATTAAGTCCTCCCTGCTCCTATGCTCAAAACCCCTAGCTATGAAGGCCAAAATACCATTTGCCTTCTTCACCGCCTGCTGTACCTGCATGCCAACTTTCAATGACTGATGAACCATGACACCCAGGTCTCGTTGCACCTCCCCTTTTCCTCATCTGCCGCCATTCAGATAATATTCTGCCTTCGTGTTTTTGCCCCCAAATTTAATGCGGCGTTGCTAGCTCAAACTTTCATGGCGGGGGAGTAAGAGACGAAAATAATATACGCGCGCAATTCTGCCTCTAACGCGGCGATGGATCAGGGAGTCAACATCATCAATGCGACTCAGAGCCCCGCAGGCAGGCAGGGGCAGTCCAACACTCCCCAGGCAGCAATAGTACTCAGAGTAGGACTTCAACAGAGACAATGGCAGGCTGAACGGACATTCACGCCATCACAGTGGACAATGCGGCATGGGATGGGGCCATTGACACCCACTAACAGGGTACTTAAAAGCAGTCAAAGGGACAGTTAGCACGGAATGCCTGGCCATAGTCCCTTTGTTCCCAACAATGGATACTTTAACCCATGCTGGAGGTGTGGGGGAAAACACTCAGCTAGATCTTGCAGATTTCAACAGTTTGTCTGCAGGAACTGCAATCTCAGTGGCCACTTAGCTCGAATGTGCAGGAAGTCTGCAACCAGACTAATATATGAGGCGGATGGACCAGAAGAGGGTTCTTTGAGGTAGGATGACTTTTGGGGCAAATCGATGGTCGCCGAGGTTCAGCGATTCCATGTGGCGAATATTCACAGTTCATACACCAAAACGCCACCAATGATGATGAGGGTTTTATTAAACGGTATCCCTGTACACATGGAGCTGGACACTGGGGCCAGCCAGTCACTCATGGGCGTTCAGCAATTTGAGAAGCCAGTAGACCCAAATTAGCACGTACTGAGACACAATTACGGACTTACACTAAAGAAATCATTCCGGTGCTAGGCAGTGCAATGTTGGTTGTCACACACATTGAATTAGTGAATCGGCTGCCGCTCTGGATTGTCCCGGGCAATGGTCCCGCTCTGTTGGGGAGGAGCTGGTTAGCCGAGATGAACTGGAAATGGGGGATGTTTACGCAATGTCATCTGTGGAGCGAAGTTCGTGCTCACAAGTCCGACAACAATTCGATTCACTATTCCAACCTGGCGTCAGGACTTTCAAAGGCACTAAAGTAGTGATACATATCACCCCTGTCAGGGGTGGTTTGCAGGGGGTCAGCTTTCCCTTCTGACCTTATATGAGCGGTTCCGAATCGCTCCCACACCCTTGGTTCTAGACACTGGAATTATGAAGGGACTGTGACAGACTTGGACAGACAATCGGTTTCAAGGTAGGAAGCAGGTATGGCTTTATTGTGTTTAAAAAGAAGTAAAAGGCACACCTTTAATAACACACACAGACCAATACATACTGAGGGGTACAACACATTGAATAAATTGTCAAATTACAGCCTGTGGGGAAAAGAATACGGCTTAAACTCTAAATGGGGTAAAAAGGAGAATGCACAAGTTATCCCAGCCTCCCTCCTCCCAATTCCCCTAACTAACGAACTTATAGCTCTGGGGGGGTTCAGGGGCTATGCTCACCAATCCCCTTTTTGACAGTTCCAACTCCAGGGTTCGCCTTAGTTGTCCCTGGGGTTCGCCTTAGTTGTCCACGTTCTGTAGTCTGTACCCCTTGGTAGTGTAGGACTAGCTTGTAGAGTGGAAAATCTTCCGTTTTTCTTCGGTTTTGTCGGGTTGGTTCCGGTTGACTGTTGGGTTGGTCGCGATGGCCTGCAACTTTCCAATAGTCGTTTTGACAGCCTGTTTGCTGTTGTGGTGCTGTCCTTCTGGGTTTTAGAGATTCCTTTCACCGATGTTTCGGGATCCCACTGTTCGAGGCTGGTGTAGAACTTATGCAACGAGACTGCTAACATAATAGTGTCTCTTGAAGCACACCTAACTGCCAGAACAGACTTCAATTATACTAAAACAGGCTTCTTTATCTTCCATCAAATCTAGCTCAGTTCTTTGTTTCGATTTTGCAGCCAGCTAACTGAAACTTGATTAAGTGGTTTTAATCTGGCGTTAATAGGCTTTTCGAAGTTGGTGAGCTAGCCTGGCCTGAGCCAGATATTTCTATGCCTGTTGAAAAGGTGTTGGAATATGTATGTGACAGTCGGGAGCAGCGTCGAGGAGGTGCGTGGAGAGGCCTATAAAAGGCACAGCGGGGAGTCCGGGGCCCAGCGTCGAGGAGGTGCGTGGAGAGGCATATAAAAGGCACAGCAGGGAGTCCGGGGCCCAGCGTCGAGGAGGTGCGTGGAGAGGCCTATAAAAGGCACAGCAGGGAGTCCGGGGCCCAGCGTCGAGGAGGTGCGTGGAGAGGCCTATAAAAGGCACAGCAGGGAGTCCGGGGCCCAGCGTCGAGGAGGTGCGTGGAGAGGCCTATAAAAGGCACAGCAGGGAGTCCGGGGCCCAGCGTCGAGGAGGTGCGTGGAGCGGCCTATAAAAGGCGGGACTTGTGCAGCTACAGGGAGAAGGTAAAAAAGAAGTAGAAAGAAATCAAAAGGTGACGTCACAGCCAAGAGGGTAAGTGATTGGCTGGTGATTAGTGAGTAGTTTTTCTTTTTTCTCTTCTATATCAGTGAGTAACTTTTAACACTGTTGTTGCCAATTTAAGTGTATCTAAGGGTTAAGTCATGGCAGGAGAGCTCGGTCGGGTGTTATGCTCCTCCTGTACCATGTGGGAACTCAGGGACACTTCCGGTGTCCCTGACGATTACGTGTGCGGGAAGTGTATCCGCCTCCAGCTCCTGACAGACCGCGTTGCGGAGTTGGAGCTGAGGGTGGATTCACTCTGGAGCATCCATGATGCTGAGAATGACGTGAGTATCACGTGTAGCGAGTTGGTCGTACCACAGGGAAAGGGTCCACAGCCAGATAGGGAATGGAAGACCAACAGGAAGAGCAGTGCAAGGAAGGTAGTGCAGGAGTCCCCTGTGGTCATCCCCCTGCAAAACAGATACACTGCTTTGGGTACTGTTGAGGGGGATGACTCATCAGGGGAGGGCAGCAGCAGCCAAGTTCATGGCACCGTGGCTGGCTCTGCTGCACAGGAGGGCAGGAAAAAGAGTGGGAGAGCAATAGTGATTGGGGATTCAATGGTGAGGGGAATAGATAGGCGTTTCTGCGGCCGCAACCGAGACTCCAGGATGGTATGTTGCCTCCCTGGTGCAAGGGTCAAGGATGTCTCGGAGAGAGTGCAGGATATTCTAAAAAGGGAGGGAGAACAGCCAGTTGTCGTGGTGCACATTGGTACCAACGACATAGGTAAAAAGAGGGATGAGGTCCTACAAAACGAATTTAAGGAGCTAGGAGCTAAATTAAAAAGTAGGACCTCAAAAGTAGTAATCTCGGGATTGCTACCAGTGCCACGTGATAGTCAGAGTAGGAATCGCAGGATAGCGCAGATGAATACGTGGCTTGAGCAGTGGTGCAACAGGGAGGGATTCAAATTCCTGGGGCATTGGAACCGGTTCTGGGGGAGGTGGGACCAGTACAAACCGGACGGTCTGCACCTGGGCAGGACCGGAACCAATGTCCTAGGGGGAGTGTTTGCTCGTGCTGTTGGGGAGGATTTAAACTGATATGGCAGGGGGATGGGAACCAATGCAGGGAGACAGAGGGAAACAAAAAGGGCGCAAAAGCAAAAGACAGAAAGGAGATGAGGAAAAGTGGAGGGCAGAGAAACCCAAGGCAAAGAACAAAAAGGGCCACTGTACAGCAAAATTCTAAAAGGACAAAGGGTGTTAAAAGAACAAGCCTGAAGGCTTTGTGTCTTAATGCAAGGAGTATCCGCAATAAAGTGGATGAATTAACTGTGCAAATAGATGTTAACAAATATGATGTGATTGGGATTACGGAGACGTGGCTCCAGGATGATCAGGGCTGGGAACTCAACATCCAGGGGTATTCAACATTCAGGAAAGATAGGATAAAAGGAAAAGGAGGTGGGGTAGCATTGCTGGTTAAGGAGCAAATTAAGGCAATAGTTCGGAAGGACATTAGCTTGGATGATGTGGAATCTATATGGGTAGAGCTGCAGAATACCAAAGGACAAAAAACGTTAGTGGGAGTTGTGTACAGACCTCCAAACAGTAGTAGTGATGTTGGGGAGGGCATCAAACATGAAATTAGGGGTGCGTGCAATAAAGGTGCAGCAGTTATAATGGGTGACTTTAATATGCACATAGATTGGGTTAACCAAACTGGAAGCAATACGGTGGAGGAGGATTTCCTGGAGTGCATAAGGGATGGTTTTTTAGACCAATATGTCGAGGAACCAACTAGGGGGGAGGCCATCTTAGACTGGGTGTTGTGTAATGAGAGAGGATTAATTAGCAATCTCGTTGTGCGAGGCCCCTTGGGGAAGAGTGACCATAATATGGTGGAATTCTGCATTAGGATGGAGAAGGAAACAGTTAATTCAGAGACCATGGTCCAGAACTTAAAGAAGGCTAACTTTGAAGGTATGAGGCGTGAATTGGCTGAGATGGATTGGCGAATGATACTTAAGGGGTTGACTGTGGATGGGCAATGGCAGACATTTAGAGACCGCATGGATGAACTACAACAATTGTACATTCCTGTCTGTCGTAAAAATAAAAAAGGGAAGGTGGCTCAACCGTGGCTATCAAGGGAAATCATGGATAGCATTAAAGCCAAGGAAGTGGCATACAAATTGGCCAGAAATAGCAGAGAACCCGGGGACTGGGAGAAATTTAGAACTCAGCAGAGGAGGACAAAGGGTTTGATTAGGGCAGGGAAAATGGAGTACGAGAAGAAGCTTGCAGGGAACATTAAGACGGATTGCAAAAGTTTCTATAGATATGTAAAGAACAAAAAGGTTAGTAAAGACAAACGTAGGTCCCCTGCAGTCAGAATCAGGGGAAGTCATAACGGGGAACAAAGAAATGGCGGACCAATTGAACAAGTACTTTGGTTCGGTATTCACTGAGGAGGACACAAACAACCTTCCGGATATAAAAGGGGTCAGAGGGTCTAGTAAGGAGGAGGAACTGAGGGAAATCCTTATTAGTCGGGAAATTGTGTTGGGGAAATTGATGGGATTGAAGGCCGATAAATCCCCAGGGCCTGATGGACTGCATCCCAGAGTACTTAAGGAGGTGGCCTTGGAAATAGTGGATGCATTGACAGTCATTTTCCAACATTCCATTGACTCTGGATCAGTTCCTATGGAGTGGAGGGTAGCCAATGTTACCCCACTTTTTAAAAAAGGAGGGAGAGAGAAAACAGGGAATTACAGACCGGTCAGCCTGACATCGGTAGTGGGTAAAATGATGGAATCAATTATTAAGGATGTCATCGCAGTGCATTTGGAAAGAGGTAATATGATAGGTCCAAGTCAGCATGGATTTGTGAAAGGGAAATCATGCTTGACAAATCTTCTGGAATTTTTTGAGGATGTTTCCAGTAGATTGGACAAGGGAGAACCAGTTGATGTGGTATATTTGGACTTTCAGAAGGCTTTCAACAAGGTCCCACACAAGAGATTAATGTGCAAAGTTAAAGCACATGGGATTGGGGGTAGTGTGCTGACATGGATTGAGAAATGGTTGTCAGACAGGAAGCAAAGAGTAGGAGTAAATGGGGACTTTTCAGAATGGCAGGCAGTGACTAATGGGGTACCGCAAGGTTCTGTGCTGGGGCCCCAGCTGTTTACACTGTACATTAATGATTTAGACGAGGGGATTAAATGTAGTATCTCCAAATTTGCGGATGACACTAAGTTGGGTGGCAGTGTGAGCTGCAAGGAGGATTCTATGAGGCTGCAGAGCGACTTGGATAGGTTAGGTGAGTGGACAAATGCATGGCAGATGAAGTATAATGTGGATAAATGTGAGGTTATCCACTTTGGTGGTAAAAACAGAGAGACAGACTATTATCTGAATGGTGACAGATTAGGAAAAGGGCAGGTGCAAAGAGACCTGGGTGTCATGGTACATCAGTCATTGAAGGTTGGCATACAGGTACAGCAGGCGGTTAAGAGAGCAAATGGCATGTTGGCCTTCATAGCGAGGGGATTTGAGTACAAGGGCAGGGAGGTGTTGCTACAATTGTACAGGGCCTTGGTGAGGCCACACCTGGAGTATTGTGTACAGTTTTGGTCTCCTAACCTGAGGAAGGACATTCTTGCTATTGAGGGAGTGCAGCGAAGGTTCACCAGACTGATTCCCGGGATGGTGGGACTGACCTATCAAGAAAGACTGGATCAACTGGGCTTGTATTCACTGGAGTTCAGAAGAATGAGAGGGGACCTCATAGAAACGTTTAAAATTCTGACGGGGTTAGACAGGTTAGATGCAGGAAGAATGTTCCCAATGTTGGGGAAGTCCAGAACCAGGGGACACAGTCTAAGGATAAGGGGGAAGCCATTTAGGACCGAGATGAGGAGGAATTTATTCACCCAGAGAGTGGTGAACCTGTGGAATTCTCTACCACAGAAAGTTGTTGAGGCCAATTCACTAAATATATTCAAAAAGGAGTTAGATGAAGTCCTTACTACTAGGGGAATCAAGGGGTATGGTGAGAAAGCAGGAATGGGGTACTGAAGTTGTATGTTCAGCCATGAACTCATTGAATGGCGGTGCAGGCTAGAAGGGCCGAATGGCCTACTCCTGCACCTATTTTCTATGTTTCTATGTTTCTATGTTTCTATTTGGGTCCTCCGGGTGCGGTGATAAATGTTTCTTCCATCGTTGATTGTTTAAATGCTAATGTTTTCAAGGGGCAAGTTTCGAGGGTATACAGTTCCCAGACAATTTGATTAGTTCCAATGTCCAAACTGGCCCTTTAGATATTGACCCCACCCCTTTTCTTGCAGACCCAACATACACCTTTTAAAAATCCCAAAGTCGATTAAAGTTCGTAGTTTCTTCCATGTGCACTTTAAGATTTCAAACTTTCTGGTAGATAGTTCCAAATTAAATTCCCTTTCCTATGAGTCCAAACACTGGGGTGGGGGGGAGGTCTCCATGAATGCATCCCCTTTTATCCCCTGCAGGCCTCGTCTGCCCCTTTAAAATTCATTTGTGTCCCAAAGTTTTCCTTCCATTTTAAAAGTCCAGAAAGGGATTCTTCTCCTCTGCAGGGGAAAGGTACCTGGAATCTTTGCGAGATATTGATAAATTCTACACCCCGGACGCCAGGCCAGTGCACCACAAAGCCAGAGCAGTGCCGTATGTGATGCGGGAAAAGATCAAGAGCGAATTGGACCGACTGCTCAGAGAGGGCATCATCTCACCTGTTGAATTCAGCAACTGGGCGAGATCCATCGTTCCTGTCCTAAAAGCGGATGGCTCTGTCAGGATCTGTGGCCACCATCAATCGAGTGTCTCTCTAAGATCAATACCCGCTCCCGAGAGCGGAGGACCCCTTCGCCATGCTGGCAGGCCACAAGCTGTTCACCAAGTTGGACCTCACTTCAGCCTATATGACCCAGGAACTGGCCGACGAATCTAAACTACTGACCACCATTACCACGCACAATGGACTGTTTGTTTATAACAGGTGCCCGTTTGGCATTCGATCAGCGGCCGCGATTTTTCAATGAAATATGGAAAGCCTGCTTAAATCCATTCCTGGACGACATCCTTATCATGGGTCGAGACACCGAGGAACACCTCCACAACCTGGAGGAGGTGCTACGCCGACTGGACCGGGTAGGCCTGCGACTCAAGATGTCTAAATGTGTGTTCTTAGCTCCTGAGGTTGAGTTTCTGGGCAGGAGGGTTGCTGCAGATAGGATTCGGCCCACCGAATCCAAAACAGAGGCAATTCGACGAGCACCCAGGTCCTGCAGCACATCGGAGTTGCGTCCATTCCTGGGACTGTTGAACTATTTTGGGAACTTTCTGCCAAACTTGAGCACATTGTTTGAGCCGCTACACGTGCTCCTGTGTAAGGGTTGTGATTGGTTTTGGGGGGACTGTCAGGAATGGTCTTTGATCGGGCGCGAAACCTACTTTGTTCGAACAAGTTGCTGACGCTGTATGACCCCTGTAAAAAATGTGTTCTGACATGTGATGCATCGCCCTATGGGGTTGGGTGCGTGTGCAGCAGGGCAATGCTGAGGGTCAACTACAACCTGTGGCTTATGCCTCCAGGTCACTCTCTTAAGCAGAACGGGGCTATGGGATGTTCGAGAAGGAAGTGCTTGCATGTGTCTATGGTGTAAAAAACATGCATCAGTACATCTTTGGTAGGAAGTTTGAATTAGAGACGGACCACAAGCCATTAACATCCCTGTTGTCAGACAGCAAGGCTGTCAATGCCAACACATCAGCTCGCATACAGCGATGGGCTCTCATGCTGGCTGCTTATGACTACTCCATCCGGCACCGGCCCGGCACTGAAAATTGCGCTGACGCGCTCAGCAGGCTTCCACTGGCCACCACTGAGGGGGCAGCGGAGCAAAGCGCCGAGATGGTCATGGCTGTCGATGTCTTTGACAGCGCAGGCTCCCCCATCACAGCCCGCCAGATCAAAATCTGGACAAACAGAGATCCCCTCCTATCTTTGATTAAGAAATGTGTCCTGACTGGGGATTGGGCGCCCGCACACGGAGCATGCTCTGAGGAGGTCAGACTGTTCCACAGACGGATGGATGAGCTCTCCATCCAAGCCGACTGCCTACTATGGGGCTGCTGAAGGCCATTGCCTGGTCACACGTTTGGTGGCTTGGAATTGATTCAGACCTGGAACACTGTGTTCGCAGGTGTACGACGTGTGCCCAGCTGGGTAATGCCCCCAGGGAGGCCCCGCTCATCCCGTGGCCCTGGCCCACCAGGCCATGGTCACACATTCATGTTGACTACGCGGGCCCGTTCATGGGTAAGATGTTCCTTATTGTGGTAGATGCGCACTCGAAATGGATCGAGTGCATCATTCTGAATTCATGCACATCATCCACCACCGTGGAAAGCCTACGTGCGATCTTTATAACCCATGGCTTGCCGGACATCCTGGTTAGTGATAATTGCCCATGTTTCACAAGCTACGAATTCCGAGAGTTTATGTCAGACAATGGCATCAACCACGTCAGGACTGCGCCGTTCAAGCCGGCCTCCAATGGCCAGGCAGAATGTGCGGTCCAAATCATTAAGCAAGATATGCTCAGGATTCAAGGACCCTGCCTACAATGCCGCCTATCGCGTCTCCTGCTGGCCTATAGATCCCGACCGCACTCGCTCATGGGAGTTCTTCCCGCAGAGCTACTAATGAAATGGACACTCAAAACTCGGTTGTCCCTCATTTACCCAGTCCTTACTGACATAGTTGAGGGCAAGCGCAAGTCACAAAACGAGTACCATGACCATAATTCGAGGGGGAGATGTATAGAAATAAATGATCCTGTATTTGTCCTCAATCACGCCATGGGGCCCAAATGGTTTGAGGGAACTGTAATTGACAAAGAGGGGAATAGGGTCATCGTGGTAAAACTCAACAATGGCCAGATATGCCGTAAGCATCTGAGCCAAGTAAAAAAAAGGTTCAGCATGGACACGGAGGAACCTGAAGAAGACCATGAGATGGAGCTCACAACACCGCCAGTGAACGAGCAACAAAAGCAATCAGAAGAATGCACAGTCCCTGCGGTCAGCCCAGACAGGCCGGAATCACCACAGGTGACAGACACTCACGTCAGAGTCCAACAACCAGAGCCCCAACTGCGGCGCTCCACGAGGGAGCGTAGACCACCTGAAAGACTAAACCTCTGATCCCAGTGGACTTTGGCGGGGAGAGGTGATGTCATGTATGTAACCACAATGTAACACCACTGTAATACTGTATACACTCAACCTAGATGCACACCTTGACCACAAGGGGTGAACTTGTGGGAGACACTCCTTACCTGATCACACAGGTATAAAAAGGGAGGTCCCACGCAGGGTCATCGTCTTTGGAGTCCTGTGAATAAAGAGTTCAGGTCACAGAGTGATCTTGTCCCCAGAATGTGCCTCGTGTGGTTTCATACTGTAGAGTAAGGACTTTACACACACGGTGATCCCAGCTTGGGTCGATGTATCAACACGGTAATCCCGGCTAGGGTCGGTGTGTCCATACTTTGATCCCGGCTAGGGTCGGTGTGTCCACACGGTGATCCCGGCTAGGGTCGGTGTGTCCACATGGTGATCCCAGCTAGGATCTTTAGAACACAGAATTCTGGCGGGGGGGAGACCTAATTGAGGTGTATAAAATTGAGGGGCCTAGATAGAGCAGATAGGATAGTCTTATTCATCTTAACAGAGAGGTCAATAACCAGGGGCCACATACTTAAAGTAATTGGTAAAAGGTTTAGAGGGGAGTTGAGGAGAACTTTTTTTCATCCAGAGGGTGGTGGGGGTCTGGAACTCACGGCCTGAAAGGGTGGTGGAGGCAGAAACCTTCCCCACATTTAAAAAGTACTTGGCTGTGCACTTGACATGCTGTAACCTACAGGGCTACGGATCAAGAGCTGGAAAGTGGGATTAACTCTTCTTCAGCTGGCACAGACACGATGGTCTCCTTGAGTGCCGTACATTTCTATTATTCTATGATTCATTGATTGCAACGTTGTTCATTATCACTGTTATAAATAGAATGGGGAACCTGATATGTGAATGACCCGATGTTGGGTAAGAGATAAATAGGAAATGAGAACTGAAAGGAATGCAGCGCAGATTCACCAGAATGTGACCAGGGCTCCAAGGGTTAGATTACGAGGAGAGATTACATAAACTAGGCTTGTATATCTCTGGAATATTGAAGGTTATGCGCTGATTTGATTGAAGTTTTTTGTATTATGGAAGGAATTGATGGGGCATATAGAGATAATGTATTTTCACTGGTGGGGGAGTCTAGGATAAGGGGACTTAACATTAAAATCAGAGTCAGGACATTCAGCAGAGAAGTTAGGAAACACTTCTTCACGCAAAGAACATAAGAAATAGGAGCAGGAGTAGGCCATATGGCCCCTCGAGCCTGCTCCGCCATTCAATAAGATCATGGCTGATCTGATCATGGATTCAGTTCCACTTCCCTGCCCGTTCCCCATAACCCTTTACTCCTTTATCGCTCAAAAATCTGACTATCTCCACCTTAAATATATTCAGTGACCCAGCCTCCACAGCTCTCTGGGGCAGAGAATTCCACAGATTTACAACCCTCTGAGAGAAGAAATTCCTCCTCGTCTCAGTTTTAAATGGACGGACGCTTATTCTGAGACTATGGGCTAGAACCTCCACTTTTGTGCTTATTTGTTTTGTTTGTAGAGAAATACTGATGATTTCAGACTAATGTTTGGTTTAAATGTTTTTTATTTAACAAAACCTTACAGCACATTGGCTCAGATAGCTGCACCATTACATACTGGTGATTCCTTAACATCAAGGGGGTAATCACACTTAACTTCAATCAACGTAAACTTTAACTGTCACCAAGGTGATGCCCACCATTGATGTATGACCTGCACACCCAGCAGTGTATCAGCCTTGTAAATAAAAGCAATGTTCTTTCAGGCAAAGCGCTCATTGATGAGCTCCCGACATCAAGCTCTTGCAGCTATCATGCCACCATGGGCCCTTTCATGTGGTCTACAGGGGGGGAGGGGGAGGCATGGCTTCAGCGTCAGCCTGATTGCCTGGCCCGATGTCAGCATCCGCCTCCTCGTCCTCCTCTTCCTCTCTCTGGTGAGGTGGACTGTCAGACTCATCAGGCAATTCTTGTCCCCTCCTGATAGCCAGGTTGTGTAGCATGGAGCACAACACCACGAATTGTGCTACCTGCTCAGGGTGGTATTGGAGCTCGCCTCCTGAGTGGTCCAGGCACCTGAAGTGCTTCTTCAGCACTCCAATGGTTTTCTCCACGATATTGCGCATTGCTCTGTGGCTCTCATTGTATCGCTTCTCGGCCTAGGTGTGGGCATCACGCAGCGGGGTCATCAGCCAGGTGGCGAGGCCATAGCCTTTGTCCCCAAGCATCCAGCATTGACCTTGTTGCTGATTGTTAAACAAGTCAGATACAGCGCTCTCACGCAGGATGTGCGCATCATGGATGCTGCTCGGAAATTGAGCATTCACTGCCAGTATAATTTGCTGGTGTTAACAACCAGCTGGACATTCAGGGAGTGGAATCCATTGCGGTTCCTGAAAACATCAGCAATGTGAAAAGGTGCCCGCATCGCGATGTGCGTACAGTCTATTGCTCCCTGCACCTTGGGGAAGTTTGCAATTCTGGAGAAACGTAAAGCCCTCTCACTCTGTGCCTCCCTGGTCATAGGGAAGCTGATCAAGTCCCTCCTGCGTGTGTACAGGGCTCCAGTGACCTGTCTAATGCACCAATGGCATGCTGAGAAAGTCCGCAAATGTCGCCAGCTGTGGCCTGAAAAGAACCCGAGGCATAGAACAACAGTGCCGCGGTGACTTTGACCTCGACAGATGGTGCTGGCAGGCTGCAGATCTGCCCTTATCAGCTGGCATACCTCAGTGATAACCTCTTTATGGAAGCTCAGTCTCTGAAGGCAGGTGGTGTCGGGCAAGTTGAGGTAAGAATGCTTCTCCTTGTACTTGCGGGGGGTGTAACATCTGGTCCTCCTCATCTGTCTGTCACGTCTTACATTGGGCACATAATGCAGTGGAGCGTTCCTTCGGCGATGTCGAGTCTGCTGCATGGATTTGATCACCAAGAGAGGGTGAGAAAGGACAGGCCCCATTGCAGTAGCTCTCTGTTTTCCACCGATTGGTCACAAACAAGGAATGTCCCGACGAACACACCTCTTCAATTCCAATCGGTCACAGTGTGGTCAAGATGTTTTTAGAGATGTTCACATCAACTCCAACGACCCGCAGAATACATCCGAACTCCGCCGAGGTTGAAGCAAAACAGCCTTTTAATGGATGTGACATGTGATCTACAACATGGTGCCCATAACGCTGTGATTCGTTCCACTTTTTCTGGGCCTTTTTTTGTGCGAGCGATATTGTGGGCGAAATGTGTGCGAGGTGATGAAATTGACGACGGGCGATATCCATGGCCACTAGTTTGGGTAAATATGCTCTTTACGACAAAGAAAAGTGGGCGAGCGTTAATATTGAATCTCGGCATTATTTCCGTGTGGAAAGTAATGCTGGCCGATATTATGGGCATTGAATTCACCCATCCTACTGATTCCGCCCAAAAAAAGTGGGCGGGCGATAATATTTTTTCTCAGCGTTAAGCACATGGGGAAAGTAACGCTCGGCGATAAGTTTCCTAAAAAATGCCAAAATGGGCGATATATGGGCGTTATAGGTCATTTCAGCAGTAAAATGGGCGTTAAGTGGGCTAACAGGCAAAAAAAGTGGAGGTTCTAGCCCTATGCCCCCTAATTTTAGATTCCCCTATGAGTGGAAATATCCTCTCTGCATCCACCTTGTCGAGCCCCCTCATTATCTTATATGTTTCGATAAGATCACCTCTCATTCTCCTGAACCCCAATGAGTATAGGCCCAACCTACTCAACCTATCCTAATAAGTCAACCCCCTCAGCTCTGGAATCAACCTAGTGAATCTTCTCTGAACAACCTCCAATGCAAGTATGTTCTTCCTTAAATATGGAGATCAAAACTATACACAGTACTCGAGGTGTGGCCTCACCAATACCTTGTATCGTTGTAGCAGGACTTTGCTTTTATACTTTATCCCGCTTGTCATAAAGGCCAATATTCTATTTGCCTTCCTGATTACTTGCTGTACCTGCATACTAACTTTTTGTGTTTCATGCACCAGGACCCCCAGGTCCCTCTGTACTGCAGCACTGTGCAATTTTTCTGCATTTAAATTAGAGTGGTAGAAGTGTGGAAAACTCTCCCACAAAAAGCAGTCGATAAGAACATAAGAAATAGGAGCAGGAGTAGGCCATACGGCCCCTCGAGCCTGCTCCGCCATTCAGTAAGATCATGGCTGATCTGATCATGGACTCAGCTCCACTTCCCCTCCCGCTCCCCATAACCCCTCAACGTTTAAGAAACCGTCTATTTCTGTTTTAAATGTATTCAATGTTCCAGCTTCCACAGCTCTCTGAGGCAGCGAATTCCACAGATTTACAACCCTCTGAGAGAAGACATTTCTCATCATCTCTGTTTTAAATGGGTGGCCCCTTATTCTAAGATCATGCCCTCTAGTTTTAGTCTCCCCTATCAGTGGAAACATCCTCTCTGCATCTACCGTGTCAAGCCCCCTCATAATCTTATACGTTTCGATAAGATCACCTCTCATTCTTCTGAATTCCAATGAGTAAAGGCCCAACCTACTCAACCTTTTCTCATAAGTCAACCTCCTCATCCCCAGAATCAACCTAGTGAACCTTCTCTGAACTGTCTGCAAAGCAAGTATATCCTTTCGTAAATATGGAAACCAAAACTGCACGCAGTATTCAGGTGTGGCCTCACCAATACCTTATATAGCTGTAGAAAGATTTTCCTGCTTTTATACTCCATCCTCTTTGCAATAAAGGCCAAGATACCATTGGCCTTCCTGATCACTTGCTGTACCTGCATACTATCCTTTTGTGTTTCATGCACAAGGACCCCCAGGTCCCGCTGTACTGCAGCACTTTGCAATTTTTCACCATTTAAATAATAACTTGCTCTTTGAGTTTTTTCTGCCAAAGTGCATGATCTCACACTTTCCAACATTACAGAAGCATAGAAATATAGAAAATAGGTGCAGGAGTAGGCCATTCGGCCCTTCGAACCTGTCACCATTCAATAAGATCATGGCTGATCATTCACCTCAGTACCCCTTTCCTGCTTTCTCTCCATACCCCTTGATCCCTTTAGCCATAAGGACCACATCTAACTCCCTCTTGAATATATCCAATGAACTGGCATCAACAACTCTCTGCGGTAGAGAATTCCACAGGTTAACAACTCTCTGAGTGAAGAAGCTTCTCCTCATCTCAGTCCTAAATGGTTTACCACTTATCCTTAGACTGTGTCCCCTGGTTCTGGACTTCCCCAACATTGGGAACATTCTTCTTGCATCTAACCTGTCCAGCCCCGTCAGAATTTTATATGTTTCTATGAGATCCCCGCTCATCATTCTAAACTCCAATGAATACAGGCCCAGTCGATCCAATCTTTCCTCATATGTCAGTCCTGCCAGCCTGGGAATCAGTCTGGTGAACCTTCGCTGCACTCCCTCAATAGCAAGAACGTCCTTCCTCAGATTAGGAGATCAAAACTGAACACAATACTCCAGGTGTGGCCTCACCAAGGCCCTGTACAACAGTAGTAACACCTCCCTGCTCCTATACTCAAATCCTCTCGCTATGAAGGCCAACATGCCATTTGCCTTCTTCACCGCCTGCTGTACCTGCATGACAACTTTCAATGACTGATGTACCATTACACCCAGGACTCGTTGCACCTCCCCTTTTCTTAATCTGCCGCCATTCAGATAATATTCTGCCTTTGTGTTTTTTGCCACCAAACAACCTCACATTTATCCACATTATACTGCATCTGCCATGCATTTGCCCAAATCACCCTGCAACCCCTTAGCATCCTCCTCACAGCTCAAACCGCCACCCAGCTTAGTGTCATCTGCAAACTTGGAGATATTACAGTCAATTCCTTCATCTAAATCATTGATGTATATTGTAAATAGCTGGGGTCCCAGCACTGAGCCCTACGACATCCAACTAGTCACTGCCTGCCATTCTGAAAAGGACCCGTTTATCCCGACTCTTTGCTTCCTGTCTGCCAACCAGTTCTCTATCCATGTCAGTACATTACCTGCAATACCATGTGCTTTAATTTTGCAGACCAATCTCTTGTGTGGGACCTTGTCAAAAGCCTTTTGAAAGTCAAAATACACCACATCCACTGGTTCTCCCTTGTCCACTCTACTAGTTACCTACGCAAAAAATTCCAGAAGATTTGTCAAGCATGATTTCCCTTTCATAAATCCATGCTGACTTGGACCGAACCTGTCACTGCTTTTCAAATGTGCTGCTATTTCATCTTTAATAATTGATTCCAACATTTTCCCCACTACTGATGTCAGGCTAACCGGTCTATAATTATCCATTTTCTCTCTCCCTCCTTTTTTAAAAAGTGGTGTTACATTAGCTACCCTCCAGTCCATAGGAACTGATCCAGAGTCGATAGAGTGTTGGAAAATGATCACCAATGCATCCACTATTTCTAGGGCCACTTCCTTAAGTGCTCTGGGATGCAGACTATCAGGCCCTGGGGATTAATCGGCCTTCAATCCCATCAATTTCCCTAACACAATTTCTCGGCTAATAAGGTGTCCTTCAGTTCCTCCTTCTCAATAGACCCTCGGTCCCCTAGTATTTCCGTAAGGTTATTTATGTCTTCCTTCGTGAAGACAGAACCAAATTATTTGTTCAACTGGTCTGCCATTTCTTTGTTCCCCATTATAAATTCATCTGATTCTGACTGCAAGGGACCTACGTTTGTCTTCACTAATCTTTTTCTCCTCGCATATCGATAGAATCTTTTGCAGTCAGTTTTTATGTTCCCAGCAAGCTTCCTCTCATACTCTATTTTCCCCCTCCTAATTAAACCCTTTGTCTTCCTCTGCTGAATTCTAAATATCTCCCAGTCCTCAGGTTTGCTGCTTTTTCTCGCCAATTTATACTCCATCTGTCAAATTGTTGCCCACTCACTTAGCCTGTCTATGTCCTTTTGCAGATTTTTTGTGTCCTCCTCACACATTGCTTTTCCTCCCATCTTTGTATCATCAGCAAATTTGGCTACATTACACTCGGTCCCTTCTTCCAAGTCGTTAATATAGATTGTAAATAGTTGGGGTCCCAGCACTGATCCCTGCGGCACCCCACTAGTTACTGGCTGCCAACCAGAGAATGACCCATTTATCCCGACTCACTGTTTTCTGTTAGTTAGCCAATCCTTTATCCATGCTAATATATTACCCCCAACCCTGTGAACTTTTATCTTGTGCAGTAACATTTAACGTGGCACCTTATCAAATGCCTTCTGGAAGTCCAAATACACCACATCCACTGGTTCCCCTTTATCCACCCTGTTCGTTACATCCTCAAAGAAGTCTAGCAAATTTGTCAAACATGACTTCCCCTTCATAAATCCATGCTGACTCTGCCTGACTGAATTTTGCTTTTCCAAATGTCCTGCTACTGCTTCTTTAATAATGGACTCCAACATTTTCCCAAACACAGATGTTAGGCTAACTGGTCTATAGTTTCCTGCTTTTTTACTGCCTCCTTTTTTAAATAGCAGTTTTCCAATCTGCTGGGACCTCCCCAGAATCCTGGGAATTTTGGTAAATTACAACCAATGCATCCACAATCCCTGCCAGCTGCCAGATGCCAGCTCAATTAATAATATTCAATCTGAGATGGATATATTTTTTGCTAGACAAGGGTATGAAAGGATCTGGAGCTAAGGCAGGTGGATGGAGTTGAGATACAGATCAGCCATGATCTCACTGACTGGTGGAACAGGCTCGAGGGGCTGTTCCTATGATTAATGCAGACATTACAGATTAACCTAAAACACTTATCGTTATCTTTCAAAAAGTGATTTCAGGAAACAGAAAAATGAGAAATGCAGTCAGCATGGATTCTTTGAAGGAACACTGATGTCGTGAAACTGTGCTTGGCAAATCTCAGGGAGAGGATCAAGCAGCCCTGTACTATTGGGTCATGTTGTGAGAGATAATATGATGCATTGCAACAGTTTGCAAAATCAAAACTTGGGGCAGGTCTCTCTGGAACATCGAATGATAAGGGAAATCATATGGAGAGTTTCAAAATTGTGAAAGATTTCAAGGGATTGAAATCGTGAAAAATTGTCTCCATTGGGTGGTGATTCCAAGAAATAAATAATTTTAATTTCTACCGCGTTTTTCCCCACCTCGACGACCCAAAGCGCTTCACAACCAGCGAAGTACTTTTGAAGTGTAGTCACTGTTGTAATGTAGGACATGGGCTAATAGACTCAGGATCATAACCACAGATTGAAGTTCGAAGAGAAGTTATAAAACAGAGGCCGGTTCGTCTGAGCTGGCGGCTTGTGTGGAGACCATTTGTAATTGAATGTAAATTTATAATATTAATTTAACTTATATAAGAACATAAGATCATAAGAAATGGTATGTTGGCCTTCATAGCGAGGGGATTTGAGTATAGGAGCAGGGAGGTCTTACTGCAGTTGTACAGGGCCTTGGTGAGGCCTCGCCTGGAATATTGTGTTCAGTTTTGGTCTCCTAATCTGAGGAAAGACGTTCTTGCTATTGAGGGAGTGCAGCGAAGGTTCACCAGACTGATTCCGGAATGACAGGACTGACATATGAAGAAAGACTGGATCGACTAGGCTTATACTCACTGGCATTTAGAAGAATGAGAGGGGATCTCATAGAAACATATAACATTCTGACGGGATTGGACAGGTTAGATGCAGGAAGAATGTTCCCAATGTTGGGGAAGTCCAGAACCAGGGTCACAGCCTAAGGATAAGGGGTAGGCCATTTGAGGAGAAACTTCTTCACTCAGAGAATTGTGAACCTGTGGAATTCTCTACCACAGAAAGTTGTTGAGGCCAGTTCATTAAATATATTCAAAAGGGAGTTAGATGTGGCCCTTACAGCTAAAGCGATCAAGAGTAAGGAGAGAAATCAGGAATGGGATACTGAAGTTGCATGATTAGCCATGATCATATTGAATGGTGGTGCAGGCTCGAATCATTTACTCCTGCACCTACTTTCTATGTTTCTATGTTTCTATGAAATAGGAGCAGGAGTAGGCCAATTGGCCCCTTGAGCCTACTCCACCATTCAATAGGATCATGACTGATCTGATCATGGGCTCAGCTCCACTTCCCTGCCCGCTCCCCATAACCCTTTAATCCCTTATTGTTCAAAAATCTGTCTATCTCCGCCTTAAATATATTCAATGACCCAGCCTCCACAGCTCTCTGGGGCAGAGAATTCCACAGATTCACAACCCTCTGAGAGAAGAAATTCCTCCTAATCTCAGTTTTAAATGGGCGACCCCTTATTTTGAAACTATGCCCCCTAGTTCTAGATTCCCCCATGAGTGGAAATATCCTCTCTGCATCTACCTTGTCGAGCCCCCTCAGAACCTTATGTTTCACTAAGATGACCTCTCATTCTTCTAAGCTCCAATGAGTATCGGCCCAACCTGCTGAACCCCTTCATCTCAGGAATCAACCTAGTGAACCTTCTCTGAACTGTCTCCAATGCAGGTATATCTCTCCTTAAATCAATCGTTCTCTATGTTGTCAAAGTGTTGTCACTCGCATTGAAGAATGTATCGAAGACGCTCTCTGTATCGTTCCACTTGTCTGTTGACGAGCGTTTCTATCATGTTTACAATATTCTGTCACGACCTCTTCAAAAAACATCCGAATCACCTTGCTCACTGACTTCTCCAGGGTGCGAGACATCTTCAACACTCCTGACAAGCAGCCAAGAGCCGTGCTTTAACAAATACCTTAATCAGCTCAGTGGTAATAACAGTACTTGTGTTAACATGGTGCCTTTCAGGTCAAAACATCTCAAAACACTTCGCACAAGGAGTTACGTTTCTCAGTGCAGTGACTTATTATATAAGCAAACATTGCCAATAATGTCCCACAAACGGCAATGTGATGAACGACCTGTCAATGTAGGCTTGGACGGCACTGGTTGAGGGAGGATTGTTGGGCAGGAATTATGGGAAGTTCCCTGCTCTTCTGTAAAGTGACACTGTTCCGAGGAAGGGTCTTAAACCTGAGGCGTTAACTGACTTCTGTCGCGTGGTGTCAGCTGTGGCTCAGTGGGTAGCACTCTTGCCTCTGAGTCAGAAGGTTGTGGGTTCAAGTCCCACTCCAGGAACTTGAGCACAAAAATCTCAGCTGACACTCCAGTGCAGTGCTGAGGGAACGCTGCATTGTTGGAGGTGCCGTCTTTTGGATTAAATGTTAAACCAACTCTTTCAAGTGGACATAAAAGGTCCCATGGCACTATTTCGAAGAAGAGCACGGGAGTTATCCCCAATGTCCTGGCCAATAACAGATGATCTGGCCATTATCACGTTGCTGTTTGTTGGAGCTTGCTGTGCGCAAAATGGCTGCCACGTTTCCCACATTACAACAGTGACTACACTCCAAAAGTACTTCATTGGCTGTAAAGCGCTTTGTGACGTCTGATGGTCGTGAAAAGCATTATCTGATACTGCCTGACCTGCTGAGTGTTTCCAGCATTTTTTTGTTATTGTTGCCACTTTTAATGGCAGAAATCAGCCCAGGGGGAAAATGGGGGCCCAGAGGTCCAATCCAAACAGCGGCAGAAACACGGCCGATGCCACATTGGTTTGTGCTCACTCGAGGCATCCCTGGTGTCAGCCTGAACTGGGTGTTAGGCCCCTTGCATTTGCTAATGGGCAGGCTGTTTAAGGACCCTGCTTCCTGAATCTGGGTTTCCATGAGCAGAGCAGGCATCGAGCTTCAAAGTTCCGGGAGTAGATGTGGCCTAACATCTTCATTTGAAATACTCTTCTTGCGGAGCCAGGAGGAGCTCGTCCAGGTTCCACAGCACTCCCGAGGACCCCGCTGATGGTCCACAGTCTCGCCCACGCTCGTTCTTCTTCCACCCCACCTCCCCCAGCACTGAGCTGAGGGACACTGCCGGTATCACAGCGGCCCGAGATTGACCTCTGCTCCTCCGGCGAGTTTCCAGTGTGTGCAGGGTAGGCGTCGACAGCTTGCCTGAGTTATTAAGTAAAGGCCCGAGGTGCAATATCCATCAGGCCTCGTGCCTATCAGGGAACATTCCCAGGGCCCAGTTCTCACCAGCCTAGCATCGCTAACGCATTTCTATCCCTTGAATAACCCGAGCCAGCAGACAAAACCTTGGTTTAACATCTAATCCAAAGAATGGCACCCCCTTAATACTGCGCTGGAGTGTCAGCCTCCATTGTACACCCAAGCCTGGGTGTGAAGCACACACCCCACATTTAGTTGAAAGGCAAATTCCGAACTGATCTGCAGAAATTCTCCTTCATACAGAGAGTGATCAACAGCAGTGGACACCCAGATACAGTTGTGGAGGCGATAAATCTGCAATCATTTAAGACACAATTGGATGTGCATCTTTCTGGATGGGGGAAATAAGACGGGCTGAATGGCCTCCCTCATCGAATTTATCTTGTGATCATGTGAACTTTCCGATTGGAACATAGGAATTACTGGATGAGGAAAGACCCCGGTCCATTCAGTCCACCTTCTCCCATCCGGGCAGTCACATGATGCAACGATAATGGGGTTATTGACTAATCCCAGCGAACAGCCAACTGAACCATGTAACTTCTTACAGTCCAGCTTGTTACCTCGAATTAGTAGCTTGGAAAAATACCAATGAATGTTTAACACTTACTGGTCCAGACTGCAAGATCTGAAATGGTGCAGTCAGATCTAAACGTAGAGGCTATGGTTTCCAATGATCTGAATTAATTAAGAGGCTGGTTTTCGAGTTGGTGTCTTGCAAAAATTGCCATAAAGCCATTAAAATAATCAAGCCAAGCACTGTGTTTTATTTCTAGAGAGAAATACATTGAAAAGCAAAGAAGTTATATTAAACTTGTATTGAACCTTGGTTAGACTGCACTTGGAATATTCTGAACAGTTTTAGTCTACATCGTGTATAAATGATGTAGAGGCACTGGAGAAGGTGCAAAAAATATTCACTCGGTTGATACCAGACCTGAGACGTTACATCTATCAGGTAAGTCTGGACAGGCCGGGGGTCTTTTCTCTGGAAAAGAGAAGCAAGGTTGAGGGGTGACCTGATAGAGGTCTTTAAAATGATGAAAGTGTTTAATAAGGCAGACAGAGACAAAACATTTCCACTTGTGGAGGAATCTGAGAAACTAGGGGGCCATAAATCTCAGATAGTCACTAATAAATCCAATCGTGAATTCAGGAGAAACTTCTTAACCCAGAGAGTGGTGAGAATGTGGAACTCGCTACCACAGGGAGTGGTTGAAGCGAAGAGAATAGATGCATTTAAGGGGAAGTTAGATTATCACATGAGGGAGAAGGGAATAGAGAGTTATGTTGATAGGGTGAGATGGAGTAGGGTAGGAGGAGGTTCGTGTGGAGTACAAACAGCAGCATGGACCAGTTGGGCCGGATGGCCTGTTCCTGAGCTCTAAATTCTACATCATTTGGGAAGAATGAACAGCATTATGGAGCAACGGCGGATGGATGGAGTTAGGTCACAGATCAGCCACGATCTCATTGAATGGCAGAATAGACTCGAGGGGCTGAATGGCCTCCTCCTGTTCCTGTGTATGGTTTTTGTCATGTTGATATCTGTAAGCTATACCGAATTTTGATGTGATTTGCATAATTCTGCGTTGCACTTGGTAGCCATTAGAAGAGAATGGCAGTGGATGCGGTGAGAGGGACCATGCAGTGATACTCTGTCCCGCACTGTCTGACCGTTGACTCGGTTAGTGGCTGTTTGGTTGGAGTTAAAGTTACTGTGAGTTGTTGCGAAGTGGGATCTCGGTCAGCGGGAGCTAGTTCTTGAGTGCTGAAGCTGTGACTAAACTGAATTGCCATCACCACCAATCTGAGAACTGTTTCCCTTCATTTACATACTGATAGATTGCTGTGAGCAGCAAGAGAGTCACCACGGGAACGGCAATTCAGTTTGCACCAGTTGATTGTGAGTGGCTTACGAGTAAAACCAGTCGTAAGTTTCTAGCGATGTAAAGTTAGGAATTCGGTCAACGTTTCAAAGAGAGATCGGGCCAGGTCACGATGCCTTCCCTTGTTTATCGACTAGTACAGCACAGGAGGAGGCCATTCGGCCCATCGAGTGCCGACCCTTTCGAAGAACAATCCAGTCAGTCCCACTCCCCCCGTTCTTTCCCCATATTCCGGCAATTGTTTCTCCTTCGAGTATTTATCCAATTCCCTTTTGAAGGCTGCTATTGAATCTGTGTCCACCGCCCGATCAGGCAGGGCTTCCAAATCCTAACCACTCGCTGCGTATAAAGGTTTTCCTCATCTCGCCTCCGGTTCTTTTCCAATCACCTTAAATCTGTGCCCTCTGGTTATTGGCCCTGCAGCCATTGAAAACGATTTCTCTTTATTTACTCTATCTAAACCTTTCATAATTTTAAACAAGGAGAACAACCCCAGCTTCTCCAGCTTAATATTTTTTGACTAAGAATCAAACCAGTAGTGAAATTCTGCTGCTCCTCCTGTGGTCTGATATGGAAAGACAGAAAAAAAAGACTTGAAAATGAATCAATTCTCAAAACATAAATAAATGATGAAGTTAATGCACAAAACACCAGCGGAACCATGAATAAATTATTGCATTAATGGAGAAAGCATTAGGTGCAAAATAAGCTACTGATTGCATTAACTCACAAAACGTTATCAGCAAAATAAAAATATATCCAAACATGAGCTAAAATATTTTTAAAACAATACATTTCAAATTATTCCTTCTGCCCCTTTAAACCAGTTTGCTTTAGAAAGCAAAGCTGAGATTTGTACAGCTTATCCAATCCGCAAGGTGCCCCAAAGTGCTTCCCCTCCAACTAATTACTTTGGAGGTGCATCACTCTCGTTAGGGAGGCAAGCATCGCAGTCAATCTGCACACGGCATGATCCCACAGACATCGTAGGAGGGATGACATTTACTCCTTATTGCCAGCGGTGGTTGAGAGAGGAATGTTGGTCAGGACACTGGGGAACACCCCTTGTCCTTCTTCCAGTAATGCCTTGAGATAACTTACAAACTCAGACAGAGCAGCACTTCCTCAGTACTATATTGAAGAGTCTGCCTGAGTTATATACTCAACAGCTCGATTGGGGTTTGAACCCACAACCCTCTGACTCCAAAATGAGAGTGTTGATGTTGGTTGAGGGATAAATATTCGCCAGGACACCGGTGATAACCCCCCTGCTCTTCTTTGAAATAGAGCAATGGGAGCTTTCTCATCCGCCAGCGAGGGCAAATGTCTCAGTTTAACGTCTCATTCAACAGAAGGCATCTCTGACAGTGCAGCACTTGCTCGGTACTGCCCCTCCGACAGTGCAGCACTCCCTCAGTACCCCCCTCCGACAGTGCAGCACTCCCTCAGTACTGCCCCTCTGACAGTGCAGCACTCGCTCAGTACTGCCCCTCCGACAATACAGCACTCCCTCAGTACCCCCCTCCGATAGTGCAGCACTCCTTCAGTACTGCCTCTCCGACACTGCAGCACTCCCTCAGTACTGCCCCTCCGACAGTGCAGCACTCGCTCAGTACCCCACTCCGACAGTGCAGCACTCCTTCAGTACTGCCCTTCCAACAGTGCAGCACTCCCTCATTACTGCCGCTCCGACAGTGCAGCACTCCCTCAGTACCCCACTCCGAAAGTGCAGCACTCCCTCAGTATCCCCCTCCGACAGTGCGGCGCTCCCTCAGCACTGCCCCTCTAACAGTGCAATACGGCGCTCCCTCAGTACCGCCCCTCCGACAGTGCAGCACTCCCTCAGTACTGCCCCCCGACAGTGCAGCGCCCCCTCAGTACCCCACTCCGACAGTGCAGCACTCCTTCAGTACTGCCCTTCCAACAGTGCAGCACTCCCTCATTACTGCCGCTCCGACAGTGCAGCACTCCCTCAGTACCCCACTCCGAAAGTGCAGCACTCCCTCAGTATCCCCCTCCGACAGTGCGGCGCTCCCTCAGCACTGCCCCTCTAACAGTGCAATACGGCGCTCCCTCAGTACCGCCCCTCCGACAGTGCAGCACTCCCTCAGTACTGCCCCTCCGACAGTGCAGCACTCCCTCAGTACTGCCCTTCCGACAGTGCAGCACTCCCTCAGTACTGACCCTCTGACAGTGCAGCGCCCCCTCAGTACTGCCCCTCCGACAGTGCAGCACTCCCTCAGTACTGCCCCTCCGACAGTGCAGCACTCCCTCAGTACTGCCCCTCCGACAGTGCGGCACTTCCTCAGTACTGCCCCCCGACAGTGCAGCACTCTCTCAGTACTGCCCCTCCGACAGTGCAGCACTCCCTCAGTACTGCCCCTCCGACAGTGCGGCGCTCCCTCAGTACTGCCCCTCCGACAGTGCGGCGCTTCCTCAGTACTGCCCCTCCGACAGTGCAGCACTCCCTCAGTACTGCCCTTCCGACAGTGCAGCACTCCCTCAGTACTGACCCTCTGACAGTGCAGCGCCCCCTCAGTACTGCCCCTCCGACAGTGCAGCACTCCCTCAGTACTGCCCCTCCGACAGTGCAGCACTCTCTCAGTACTGCCCCTCCGACAGTGCAGCACTCCCTCAGTACTGCCCCTCCGACAGTGCGGCGCTCCCTCAGTACTGCCCCTCCGACAGTGCAGCATTCCCTCAGTACTGTCCCTCCGACAGTGCAGCACTCTCTCAGTACTGCCCCTCCGACAGTGCAGCACTCCCTCAGTACTGCCCCTCCGACAGTGCGGCGCTCCCTCAGTACTGCCCCTCCGACAATGCAGCATTCCCTCAGTACTGTCCCTCCGACAGTGCAGCACTCTCTCAGTACTGCCCCTCCGACAGTGCAGCACTCCCTCAGTACTGCCCCTCCGACAGTGCGGCGCTCCCTCAGTACTGCCCCTCCGACAGTGCAGCATTCCCTCAGTACTGTCCCTCCGACAGTGCAGCACTCTCTCAGTACTGCCCCTCCGACAGTGCAGCACTCTCTCAGTACTGCCCCTCCGACAGTGCAGCACTCCCTCAGTACTGCCCCTCCGACAGTGCAGCATTCCCTCAGTACTGTCCCTCCGACAGTGCAGCACTCTCTCAGTACTGCCCCTCCGACAGTGCAGCACTCCCTCAGTACTGCCCCTCCGACAGTACAGCGCTCCCTCAGTACTGCCCCCCGACAGTGCGGGGTGCTCCCTCAGTACTGCATTGGAGTGTCAGCCTAGATTTTTGTGCTCAGGTCTCTGGAGTGGGGCTTGAACCCACGATCTGCTGACTCAGAGGCGAGGGTGCTCTACACTGAGCCACGACAGGCATGGTCGGATGTGATTAGTGAAGTTACAGTGGAGTCCGACTGTGAGCCCTCTGCTATTTGTAAACTGTATGCAGAAAGGGACTGCTAGTAAGTGATCAAATTTAACGATTCCATTAAGCTCTGTGGTCAGATGCTCAAACTCAAATGGATATTGACATAAAGTGTATTGGTGAAGAAAAGCTAGTTGGAATTTAATGCAGGAAAAGATAAACTAATGGAATTCGGTGCAGGCCAGATGGGAAGTGTACAAGGGGGTGGGGTCCATTGGAAAAGGTGGAAGTGAAAAAGTTGTTGCGACTGATTGAGAGAATCAATGTGAGGCTGTAATCAGTAAGTCTAATCGACTGGAATAGGTTGTGAGTATGAGACACAATCGATGACTTTAATCATGTGTAATTGACGGAGAAGGTGACATTGCCTGCGGTTCTGAGCCTCCTCCCATCAAAAGGATGTTGGAAATGTAACAAGGAAAATCCCAGGACTCAAGGTTACTTACGTTGCAAGGAAAGCACTTCTGAAAGCAACCCGTTGGCTGTGCAGTGCTTGGAGACCTCTTGCAGATGTGATGAGGTCTCCAAACAAAGGCAGCCTCTACCTTGCAAACACAACAATGGGATGGATTGACAGAAGCTCATTTGTTTTCATTGGGGGAAAGAGTTATCAATTGGAACCGAATCCAGTCTTGGGAAGGCTGAAAGACACAGTTAATTGTGATGCAGAGAGTTGTGTAGTGCTTCCCGATGGATGAACAGAGAACCACGAGCACAACATCGGCAAAACTCAGATAAGACTGAGTGGTAGAAGAATTTTAAATTGTGCATTGTGTATTACACGTCTGAACTGGGCTATCTGGTTAAGAATGGACTAAAGTTAACTGATCAAGCGACCTCAATCCCCCGGCCTACTTTGCTCCCCATGCAAGCGCAGGTCATAAAAAACCCAGGGGTATCAGTGCAGGTCCTCCCACAGGAATCATGCGCTCGAAGTCATAGAATCTTACAGCACAGAAGGAATCCATTTGGCCCATCGTGCCTGTGCCTGTGCTTTAATAGAGCTATCCAATTAGTCCCACCCAGTCCCCTGCTCTTTCCCCATATCCCTGCAGATTTCACCCCTTCAGTTTCCTTTTGAAAGTTTCTGTTGAATCTGCTTCCACCGCCTTTTCAGGCAGTGCAAACACAAAGGGGCAGAAGAGAGTGACACAGTTGTTCAGAGACGAAAGTCCTGAACTTAAAGAAAGGTAACTTCGACGGTATGAGACGTGAATTGGCTAGGATAGACTGGCGAATGATAGTTAAGGGCTGACGGTGGATAAGCAATGGCAGATATTTAAGGATCACATGGATGAACTTCAACAATTGTACATCCCTGTCTGGCGTAAAAATAAAAAGGGGAAGGTGGCTCAACCGTGGCTTACAAGGGAAATTAGGGATTGTGTTAAATCCAAGGAAGAGGCATATAAAGTGGCCAAAAAAAGCAGCAAACCTGAGGACTGGGAGAAATTTAGAATTCAGCAGAGGAGGACAAAGGGTTTAAATAGGAGGGGGAAAATAGAGTATGAGAAGAGCTTACAGGGAACATAAAAACCGACTGCAAAAGCTTCTACAGATATGTGAAAAGAAAAAGATTAGTGAAGACAAATGTGGGTCCCTTACCATCAGAATCAGGTGAATGTATAATAGGGAACAAAGAGGTGGCAGACCAATTGAACAAATACTTTGGTTCTGTCTTCACTAAGGAAGACATGAATAACCTTCCGGAAATACTAGGGGACCGAGGGTCTAGCGAGAAGGAGGAACTAAAGGAAATCCTTATTAGTCAGCAAATTATGTTAGGAAAATTGATGGGATTGAAGGCCGATAAATCCCCAGGGCCTGATAGTCTGCATCCCAGAGTACTTAAGGAAGTGGCCCTAGAAATAGTGGATGCATTGGTGATCATTTTCCAACATTCTAACGACTCTGGATCAGTTCCTATGGATTGGAGGGTAGCTAATGTAACACCACTTTTTAAAAAAGGAGGGAGAGAAAACAGGTAATTATAGACCTGTCAACCTGACATCAGTGGTGGGGAAAATGTTGGAATCAATTATTAAAGATGTAATAGCAGTGCATTTGGAAAGCAGTGACAGAATCGGTCTAAGTCAGCATGGATTTATGAAAGGGAAATCATGCTTGACAAATCTTCTAGAATTTTTTGAGGATGTAACTAGTAGAGTGGACAAGAGGGAGCCAGTGGATGTGGTGCATTTAGACTTTCAAAGGCTTTTGACAAGGTCCCACACAAGAGATTTGTGTGCAAAATTAAAGCACATGGTATTCGGGGTAATGTACTGACGTGGATAGAGAACGGGTTGGCAGACAGAAAGCAAAGAGTAGGAATAAATGGTTCCTTTTCAGAATGGCAGGCAGTGACTAGTGGGGTACCGCAAGGTTTAGTGCTGGGACCCCAGCTATTTACAATATACATTAATGATTTAGATGAAGGAATTGAATGTAATATCTCCAAGTTTGCAGATGACACTAAGCTGGGTGGCAGTGTGAGCTGTGAGGAGGATGCTAAGAGGCTGCAGGGTGATTTGGACATGTTAGGTGAATGGGCAAATACATGGCAGATGCAGTATAATGTAGATAAATGTGAGGTTATCCACTTTGGTGGTAAAAACAAGAAGGCAGATTATTATCTGAATGGTGACAGATTAGTAAAAGGGGAGGTGCAACGAGACCTGGGTGTCATGGTACATCAGTCATTGAAAGTTGGCATACAGGTTCAGCAGGCGGTGAAGAAGGCAAATGGCATGTTGGCCTTCATAGTGAGAGGATTTGAGCATAGGAGCAGGGAGGTCTTACTACAGTTGTACAGGGCTTGGTGAGGCCACACCTGGAATATTGGTCTCCTAATCTGAGGAAGGACATTCTTGCTATTGAGGGAGTGCAGCAACGGTTCACCAGACTGATTTCCGAGATGACAGGACTGACATATGAAGAAAGACTGGATCAACTAGGCTTATATTCAATGGAATTTAGAAGAATGAGAGGGGATCTCATAGACTCATATAAAATGCTGACGGGATTGGACAGGTTAGAGGCAGGAAGAATGTTCCCGATGTTGGGGAAGTCCAGAACCAGGGGCCACAGTCTAAGGATAAGGGGTAAGCCATTTAGGACCGAGATGAGGAGAAACTTCTTCACTCAGAGAGTTGTGAGCCTTTGGAATTCTCTACCACAGAAAGTTGTTGAGGCCAGTTCGTTAGATATACAGCCATGATCATATTGAATGGCGGTGCAGGCTAGAAGGGCCAAATGGCCTACTCCTGCACCTACTTTCTATGTTTCTATGTAAGTTCACTATCTGTTTGCGGCGTTCATTTTTAAAAATGTGAAAAGTTAGCGCCAGGTGAAAACAATTTCAAACTTAAAAAAAATTTGGTGTTTGCACTCTAAGAAGGAAGTGGAGCGTTAATTCAAGTGTTGCAGCTCCTTCTTGGAGAACAATGGACAGCAGGCAGGGCGGTGACTTCGGCAGTGCTGCATACTGGGCCGTGCAGCACTGCTGCGTTCAAAGGCTCCTTCCCTCCCTTAAAGGCTCTGCAAAATAAAAAGTCCCTACCTGGACCACCACGGCAGTGGCGATCCCGCGCGATCAGGCGGAGTGCCGGGCTGATCGATCGCGGCCAGGGACCCGGGAAAAAAACTCGAAGAAAAAAGGTATGTTTGTTTTTCACTCAGCTCGGCCACCTCGCCTTTAAGCATCGCCCCGGTAACGGCCGGCTGCCCTTTGCACGCCTCCTGTAGCTGTCCGTGTTTTGTCCGGCGAGGCCGGACGTCACTGTCGGGTCCGGGATGCTCACGGAGCGATGCACACGGCAAGGATGTCAGGATCTCCGGGCGAAGGAGATCGGGGCGTAATGCCAGCAAAACTCCCACCATCGATTATCATCGCCACGCCCTGTCGGAAGCTATTTGCGTCCAGTTAGTGGTCCCGGGAGGCACAAAGCCACCCAACTGTACCCACCAAAATGTACAAAGGCTTCATAAAACAGGAATGGGAAAGTGTGTTTTAATAAGCTATGTGCGCGAATGCATTTTGTTTGAGAATTTAATTAATAAAAGAGGGAGTAGACAAAAAAGAACCGATTAAAGTCTATAATATGTGAACTGATGCAGATCAGATATCTGCTCTTCCATTAAGTGCATCCCATCAGAGATCATTAATCTGCACTGTGAAGTTGGATTGATTTCCTATACTCTGCACTTAGTTATTAGGAACACAGAGCAAAATGTCCTCTTTGCTGATCCAGGATGGATTTACTTGTGGTTACTCACCTCCCGCAGGATGTTAAATTAGTTGTGCAGAGTTGATGTAGTGTAAATTGTCTATGGCGCTTGGGGATGATTGAGTTTGATGGGCCCAATGGTATTTCCTCATTCAATACTTTGTTAGGGATGAAGCAGTGATAGGGATGTTCAAGCAATTCTCACTTGAGCACCAAACGGCGATAAACTCAAGTAATAGGAAAGGCCAGTCTGGTCCAAGAGTGTGATATGCTGTCGGTGGGAAATGGAGTAATGTGAAATCACAGAATCAGTGAATCCTACAGCACAGAAGGAGGCCATTCGGCCAAACATGCCTGTGCCGGTTCTCTGAGAGAGCAATCCAATTCACTCAAAGGGTGGTGAATCTTTGGAATGCTCTACCCCAGAGGGCTGTGGAGGCTCAGTCATTGAGTATAATCAAGACAGTGGTCGATGCATTTTTGGGAACTAAGGGAATTCGGGGATATGGGGATAGTGCAGGAAAGCGGAGCTGAGGTTCTTCTACCACTCAGTCTTATCTGAGTTTTGCCGATGTTGTGTTTGTGCCTCCATTGGGAAGCACTACACATGTATCACCTCTCTGCATCGCCAGTAACTGTGTCTTTCAGCCTTCCCAAGACTGGATTCGGTTCCAATTGATAACTCTTTCCCCCAATGAAAACAAATGAGCTTCTGTCAATCCATCCCATTGTTGCGTTTGCAAGGTAGAGGCTGCCTTTGTTTGGAGACCTCATCACATCTGCAAGAGGTCTCCAAGCACTGCACAGTCAACGGGTTGCTTTCAGAAGTGCTTTCATTGCAATGTAAGTAACCTTGAGTCCTGGGATTTTCCTTGTTTAATCAGCCATGATCTTATTGAATGGCGAAGCAGGCTCAAGGGGCCAAATGGCCTCCTCCTGCTCCTAATCCTTAAGTTCTTATGTAATGAGTTCAACTTCTCTGCTTGTTCCTCAAAGCCCAGTATCTATTCAATTGCCTTTTAAAAGTTAGTATTGAATCTGCCTCCAGGGCCCTTTCAGCGCATTCCTGATCACAACAACTCACTGCGTAAAAAAGTTCTCGTCTCTGGTTCTTTTGCCAATTCTCTTAAATCTGTGTCCTCTGGTTATCGACCAATCTGTCAGTGAGAACTGTTTGTAAATTATGCCACAGAGATCTATCTTGTTTGCTCACAGTCTAATAATAGTAATGAAGTTCATGACCTGACTAAAGTCCATTTGACCCTTAAAAATAAACTGTACAAGAAATGTTGGTGCAGAGAGTCAATCGAAGCAATATGATGCACTATGGTCCAAGTGAGAAAGCTTCACTTCACCCCAGTGAACAAAGGTTAATAACTAATGTTATTATCAACATAGAAACATAGAAAATAGGTGCAGGAGTAGGCCATTTGGCCCTTCGAACCTGCACCACCATTCAATAAGATCATGGCTGATCATTCCCTCAGTACCCCTTTCCTGCTTTCTTTTCCATTAGCCATTAGGGCCATATCTAACTCCCTCTTGAATATATCCAATGAACTGGCATCAACAACTCTCTGCGGTAGGGAATTCCACAGGTTAACAACTCTCTGAGTGAAGAAGTTTCTCCTCATCTCAGTCCTCAATGGCTTACCCCTTATCCTTAGACTGTGTCCCCTGGTTCTGGACTTCCCCAACATCGGAGTGAGTGTGTGGGAGAGTGAGTGGGAGAGTGAATGAGTGAGTGACTGAATGAGTGGGTGAGTGAGTGAGTGAGTGGGTGAGTGAGTGAGTGAGCAAGTGAGCGAGCGTGAGTGACTGAGTGAGTGAGTGATTCTTTGCAATGGGTATTTTCTGACAAAGTGAATTCTGTTCTTCAGTCTGAAATATTTCCTCGACCTAGTCTGAGGAGACAGCAGAGTATTCATTCAGACTCCAGTCCACGGTTTGCAAAGAGATTCATTTTAGTAAGTTGGATGACAATAGCAACTTGCACTTTGTAAAAAGAACCATGCTGGGTTTCTGACAGATATGAGCCGAGGAACACACAGATCTTTAACCCCCTCGTTTGGAAGAATCTGGGGTTTACCTCCCAACGTCGGTTTAGGAATGGGTCAGTTCATCAAACTGCCCTCACACTAACCAGTTCGAATTGAATTTAAATCTTAGTTTAACCCTGGATTAGGAGACGCACAAGGCACTGAGTGAATGACTTCATCCTTTCTTGCTGAATCATCAAGGAAGATGTGAGACAATTGGTCGTGCTCTATAAGACTGTTTATTAGTTACAAGATCTCAACTTAAGGTTAAAGTGGGGTACATGATCATTTGGTACATATGAATAGATACAGGGAGAGATCCTTAACAAAATGAGTAGCCGAGGTTACGCAGACACTTTAGCATATCACTATAAATCGCCATTAACAAACAATGAGTATTAATTATAGCAGTGACCAGAGCTTGAGGTAATTGCCATTGCTGAAATTATTTTAGGGATAAACCCCTAGGTAGCTGACAAATTAACAGCTTAATAGGCAGTCTATTCGACAGATTCAGCTAAATACTGGTGTTTCAGAGCTTACACGACTTTGTCCTTATGAGCGACGTGGTTGATTTGATCTCTTTCCTTCCCTGGGTCGCAGCCATTAACTCCTGAGAAATGACTGAGCCCCCTTTCAGCACTGCGGTTCGCTGTTCCACTTGGATCTTTGGCTCTGGCTGAATCCACTTTGCACATGAGCGACGATACTTGAGCTGGCTTCACTCTTACCTTTCTCTGATCTTAGACTGCGCTTCTTCGAAATAGTGCCATCGGATCTTTTATGTCCAACCTGAGGGTTTAACATGTCATCCGAAAGATAGTGCAGCACTCCCTCAGTCTCTCCTTGATAAAGTGCAACATCCCCACCGGCGCCTGGGAATCCCTGGCCCATGACGGAGGAAGAGCATCTGGGAGGGCACTGAGCACCTTGAGTCTCGTCGCCGAGAGCATGCAGAAATCAAACGCAGGCAGCGGAAGGAGCGAGCGGCAAACCAGACTCCCCACCCACCCTTTCCTTCAACCACTGTCTGTCCCACCTGTGACAGAGCCTGTAATTCCTGCATTGGATTGTACAGCCACCTGAAAACTCACTTTTAGAGTGGAAGTAAGTCTTCATCGATTCCGAGTAACTGTCTATAATGATGATGGCTCCCTCAGTATTGCACTGGAGCGTCAGCTAGAATTTATGTGCACAAGTCTCTGGATTCAGAGGCAAGAGAGAGTGCTACCCACTGAGCCACAGCTGACACTGATAATTAACAGAGGGACTGCGACTCCGACAAAGACACTGAGAGACAATTGTACCGATTGTTTGCTATTCTACTATAGATACTGTATGCTAATTTCAATGGGTGGTTGCCCTACATTCAGTGAACCGATCAGAGTTACACACGTGTTAGAAGGCCTCATTCGCCCTTCTGCAAATCAAACCTAATAAATGTGGAGTCCCAGATCAGTCACTTACCCCCAGCAACATGGGCTTTGTGTTGATGAATTTATGGTCTTGTCCTGATCAATCTTAGCATTTTGTGAGAGTTTTTTCCACGCACATGGGGAGATATCATCATGTTCCGTTCCATTAGATGTCATTCTAAATGGTTTGAATGGTCAGGAATAATGGCTTCTCATACGATGCATCATTTGAAATGGGATAGAAATGAATGCAACAAAATTTCAAGGATAATACTGTCCAACTATCTACATTTGTCATAGATGCTTCTGACCAACCTAACTAGCATTCGTAGATTAATGCTATTTGATTATTTCTTTACATCTTAGGGAAGGGAGTCCAGAATTAATTCCAGGTGTGTGTCCCAGTTTTACCTTATGATTTGAAAGTCTTTTCCTCAACCTGTTTCAAGATATGCGAGAGAAATTGTACCATTCCAGGAAGAATGTTCCCATCACCGCCTCTGGCTTAGACCATCCTTTGCTGAATCCCTCATCCATGCCTTTGTTTCCTCCAGAGTCGACTATTCCAAAGCTGTCTTGGCCAGCCACCTGTTGTGTATGCAATAATTCAATAGATTGAATACTGTAAACTCCGAACAGGTACAAACCTGGCTCTATTTTATTAGGGCCCAAAGTGATTACATTACAAGATGGCTGGCCTTTTATACCTGGACCGCACACACAGCTGCTTACAGCCCAATGACCTCCGATATGGTGCCATCTGGTGGCTAGTAAACCCAAGCATACATACATGACAATATCCCCCTTTAAGATATTAGTAACTGTCTTTTTACACATTGAGACAGTTCAGGGCTTTCCGCTCCCGAGTTGAATGTCTCAGTTCGACTCCTGCCTTGGGCAAGGGTTCTGAGTCTGTTATGACTGGGGGCTGGGTAGCCGATCTGATGGGAGTGGCAATGACCATGTCAGGGATTGAAAGTCCAGATTCATTGACCATGTCAGGGATTGAAAGTCCAGATTCATTGATGAAGGCGGAGTCCTCTGATGACTGAGGGTAGGTTGGTTGGTCACTGATTGTGGCTTCCTCAGACTGTTCCGATTCATCCGTGTGCTGCAGCTTTATCTGATCAACATGTTTCCTGCATGTTTGCCCATTCTTGAGCTTAACAATAAACACTCTGTTACCCTCCTTGGACGTATCAGTACATAATTCAGTACATACACAGGATCATTGATAGAAATGTCGCATGACACAGTAGCGCAATCATGATACCCTTGCCGACATGATGTTTGTATTTGACACGATTATTCAAGTCAGGGTGGACAAGAGAGAGCTTGGTCTCGAGACCTCTCTTCATCAATAGTTCAGCAGGGGAGACCTCGGTCAGCGTGTGAGGTCTTGTCCTGTAACTAAGCAATATGCGTGACAAGTAACTTTGCAGTGAACCTTGAGTTACACGTTTCATACTCTGCTGGATAGTTTGGACCGCACGCTCTGCTTGTCCATTAGATGCGGGTTTGAATGGTGCTGACCACACATGTTTGATACCATTGAGTTTCATGAACTCTTGAAACTCCATACTGGTGAAGCAAGCTCCGTTGTCGCTTACAACGATGTCAGGCAAACTATGCGTAGCAAACATGACACGAACACTTTCAATGGTAGCTGTGGATGTGCTGGATGACAAGATTGTACACTCTATCCACTTGGAATAAGTATTCACCACAACTAAGAACACCTTTCCCAGGAAGGGACCTGCAAAGTCGATGTGGATCCTGGACCATGGTTTAGATGGCCACTATTGTATTCCTAACACAGATGAGACTGCACACAGGGAGGTTAAAGTAACAGTGACCTCAGTCTTTATTAAGACACTCCAGAGTGAGGAACAGGCCTTAGGGGCCAGCTTATATACAGTGCTCCCAAGGGATGCTGGGATCCCTTGGGACTTCAGGGGATGCGCTCCCTGGTGGCGGAACATGGGAGTGCATGCTTTACAGATATACAACATCACTCCCCCCCAAAGTCAAAGTGAAAACTATTTACAAGGTGAGGCTGTCGGGAGCCTTTCTTTCCCTGGTGGACCGCCTCGGTACAAATGTCTGTTCTGGTGTGTTGGCTGCGCCCTCGCTGGGCTGGTGTGTTGTTGGCCCTGCAGGGCTGCTGGGTGAGCCTGGCCTTGCTGGGCTGTTCGGCATGATGGGTTTGATCTCCTGGTCCTGGGTGGTGTCGTTGATCCTTTGGGTGTGTGTTGTGGGCTCGAAAAAGGTGGTGTCTGCTGTGGGTTATTCAGGGCAGTCTGTGAACCGCAGCCTCGTTTGGTCCAGGTGCTTTCTGCAAATTTGTCCATTGTCCAGTTTGACGACAAACACCCTACTCCCTTCTTTAGCTATCACCGTGCCCGCGATCCACTAGTACCATGTCCATACTTTAGCACATACACAGGGTCATTCAGATCAATTTCCCGTGACACAGTGGCGCAACCATTGTTTACATTTTGTTGCTGCCGCCTGCTCTCTACCTGATCATGCAGGTTGGGGTGAACCAGCGAGAGTCTGGTTTTCAGTGTCCTTTTCATGAGTAGCTCAGCCGGGGGCACCCATGTGAGTGAGTGGGGTCCCGTGCGGTAGCTGAGCAGTACTCAGGACAGGCGGGTTTGGAGTGAACCTTCTGTGACTCGTTTAAGGCTTTGTTTGATTGATTGTATTGCCCGCTCTGCCTGCCCATTGGAGGCTGGTTTAAACGGGGCCGAGGTGACATGTTTGATCCCATTGCGGGTCATGAATTCTTTAAATTCGGCACTGGTGAAACATGGCCCGTTGCCACTGACCAGTATGTCAGGCAGGCCGTGGGTGGCAAACATGGCCCTCAGGCTTTCAATGGTGGTGGTGGCGGTGCTTCCCGACATTATTTCACATTCAATCTATTTTGAAAAAGCAGCCACCACCACCAGGACCATTTTACCGAGAAACGGGCTCGCATAGTCGACATGGATCCTCGACCATGGTCTGGAGGGCCAGGATCACAAACTTAGTGGTGCCTCTCTGGGCGCGTTGCTCAACTGAGCACACACGCTGCATTGCCGTACACAGGATTCTAAGTCAGAGTCGATACCGGGCCACCACACGTGGGATCTGGCTATCGCTTTCATCATTACTATACCCGGGTGTGTGCTGTGGAGAACAGAGATGAACGTCTCCCTGCCCTTTTAGGGTAGCACTATGCGGTTACCCCACAACAGGCAGTCTGCCTGAATGGACAGCTCGTCCTTTCGCCGCTGGAACGGCTTGATTAGCTCTTGCATTTCAACGGGGATGCTGGCCCAGCTCCCATGCAGTACACAGTTTTTTACTAGGGACAGCAGAGGATCTTGGCTGGTCCAATAATCTGGCGGGCCATGACAGGTGATTTATCATTTCCAAACGCTTCCATGACCATCAACATGTCTGCGGGCTGCGCCACCATCAACAAGTTTGCAGGCTGCGCCATTTCCACCCCCGTAATGGGCAATGGTAGCAGACTGAGAACATCCGCACAGTTCTCGGTGCCTGGCCTGTGGCGGATGGTATAGTTATACGCTGATAGCGCGAGTGCCCACCTTTGTATGCGGGCTGAGGCATTAGTATTTATCCCCTTGTTTTCAGCAAACAGGGATATGAGGGGCTTGTGATGGTTTCCAGCTTAAATTTGAGGCCAAACAGGTACTGATACATTTTCTTTACCCCGAACACACACACTAATGCCTCTTTCTCAATCATGCTGTAGGCCCTTTCGGCCTTAGACAAGCCCCTAGAGGCATAGGCGACAGGTTGCAACTTCCCCGTAACATTAGCTTGTTGTAATACATACCCGACTCCGTACGACGACGCATCACATGCTAGCACAAGTCTTTTACACGGGTTATACAATACAAGCAGCTTGTTGGAGCATAAAATGTTTCTGGCTTTCTCCAAAGCAATTACTTGGTTTATTTCCCCATACCCAGTTCTCACCTTTGCGCAATTACACATGTAGGGTCTCAAAAAGGGTGCTTAACCCCAGTAGAAAGTTACCAAAATAGTCGAGGAGTCCCAGGAACGACCGCAGCTCCATGACGTTCTGTGGCTTGGGCGCGTTCCTGATAGCCTCTGTCTTGGCGTCTGTGGGCCGAATGCCGTCCGCCGCGATCTTTCTCCCCAAAAACTCCACTTCTGTTGCCATGAAGATGCATTTCGACCTCTTCAGCCGCAGCCCTACGCGATCCAGTCGCTGGAGGACCTCCTCCAGGTTTTGTAGGTGCTCGACGGTGTCTCGTCCCGTGACCAATATGTCGTCCTGAAAGACCACCGTGCGTGGTACCAACTTGAGTAGGCTCTCCCTGTTTCTCTGGAAGATCGCTGCAGCCGACTGAATTCCAAACGGGCATCTGTTGTAGGTGAACAGTCCCTTGTGCGTGTTGATGCAGGTGAGGCCCTTTGAAGACTCCTCCAGCTCCTGCGTCATATAGGCCGAAGTCAGGTTGAGCTTGGTGAATGTCTTGCCTCCTGCCAGCGTTGCAAATAGGTCGTCTGCCTTTGGTAGCGGGTATTGGTCCTGTAGCGAGAAACGATTAATAGTTACTTTATAATCGCTGCAAATTCTGACCGTGCCATCACTTTTGAGTACTGGAACAATCGGGCTGGCTCACTCACTGAATTCCACTGGGGAGATGATGCCCTCGCGTTGCAGCCTTGACCATTTCCACTCTCTCCACATGTGAGGTACCGCTCGTGCCTTGTAGTGAATGAGTCATACCTCTGGGACCAAGTGGACCAAGTGGATCCGCACATTTGCCCCAGAAAAGTTTCCAATGCCTGCCTCAAAAAGGGAAGGAAATTTGTTAAGAACCTGGGTACATGAGGCCTCGGATGTCATTACAGTTCCAGCGGATTTTGCCCAGCCAGCTCCTTCCAAGCAGTGTGGGGCCATCGCCCGGGACAATCCAGAGTGGCAGTTCGTGCACCGTGCCCTCGTAGGTGACCTTGACCATGGCACTGCCCAGGATAGTGATGAGCTCTTTGGTGTACGTTTTCAGTTCCGTGTGGATGGGGCTCAGGGCTGGTCTGAGTGCCTTGTTGCACCACAGTCTCTCAAACATCTTTTTTACTCATGATGGATTGGCTAGCGCCAGTGTCCAGTTCCATGGCTACGGGTAAGCCATTCAATTTTACATTTAGCGTTATAGGTGGACATTTCGTCAAAAATGTGTGCACCCGTGTACTTCAGCATCTGCCTCCTCTCTCTGAGGCTCGAAATTGCTTTGATCCACCATGGACCGATCTTCCTCTGCCACGTGGTGGTTAGCAGGTTTTGCAGAGCTTGCAGCTCGTCTGCAAGTTCATTGGAGGTGCCCCATTGTTCCACAGCTCTTGCAAACATACCCTTTGAAGCAGCATGAATAGGCTGAATGGAAGCCTCCACAATGCCAAAAAGGTGTGAATTGCCTTGCATTCATTCTTTGTTGCGGACTCTGAGTCATCTGGGTCACCTGAGGCCTGCTGGCAGTTGCAGACTCATAGTTTCTGCCCTGTACATTTCTGCTCGCAAACACAGATCCAGTTAAGTTATGAACTTTGCTAGCACTTGTGTGCTGAGAGATTTGTTTGGTGTTATCACTGGTGGACATAAACGTCCGTGCTATCACAATGGCCTTAACTGAGGGTCGGTGTCTCGACAGTCAAAAGTTTTCGTTGGATGGTCTCGTGGCCAATGGCCAGTACAAAAAAGTCTCTGAGCATTTGCTCCAGGTAGCCATCAAACTCACATTGTCCTGCAAGTCGCCTTAGCTCGGCGAATTAGCTCGCCACTTCCTGACCTTCAGATCGCTGGCACGTGTAGAACCGATACCTCGCCATCAGCACGCTCTCCCTCAGGTTAAGATGCTCCCAAACCAGTGTATGCAGCTCCTCATACGATTTATCTGTGGGCTTCACCGGAGCCGGAGGATTCTTCATGAGGCTGTAGGTCGGTGCCCCGCAGACCGTGAGGAGGAACGCTCTCCTTTTTGCAGCGCTTCCTTCTCCGTCCAGCTCATTGGCTACAAAGTACTGGTCTAGCTGTTTGACATAGGCTTCCCAGTCCTCACCCTCTGAGAACTTCTCCAGGATGCCCACAGTTTGCTGCATCTTTGCGTTGGATTTGTATACTCGTTGCCAGTTATTGTGTTCCTAACACAGATGAGGCTGCACACAGGGAGGTTAAAGTAGCAGTGACCTCAGTCTTTATTAAGACACTCCAGAGTGAGGAACACACCTTAGGAGCCGGCTTATATACAATGATCCGAAGGGATGCTGGGATCCACACATGATTCCAGATCAGAGTCAATTCCAGGCCACCATACATGAGACCTGGCAATGGCTTTCATCATGACAATAACGGGATGCGTGCTGTATAGATCATGCACAAATTTCTCTCTTGGGCATAACAATATAATTACCCCACAGTATACAATCTGATTGAATGGATAGTTCGTCTTTGCGACGGATGTAAGGTTTGGTCTCCTCACACATTTGCTTGGGTATGGGAGACCAATCACCACTAAGGATACAAAGTTTCACAACTGATAATATCGGGTCCTGCCTGGAACAATCCATAACGGTAAATCGGGAACCGCACCATCGTAGTACACCTTGATTACTGTATTGCCAATCACCGTTATGAATTCTTTTGTGTACGTATGCAACTTGGCATTGACTGGACTTAGCTGAGGCCTCACAGCCTTAGTATCCCACAGCCTGTCGAATGTCCTCTGGCTCATTATTGATTGACTCGCACCCGTATCCAATTCTATCGATACCGGCACACCGTTAAGTTTTACATTAATCATTATCGGTTGGGTCTTTGTTAGGAACGAATACAGTCCATACACTTTCTCCTCTGGTATCTCGGATTGCATATCAGGATCTGCGCTAGACTGGTCATCATCCTCCACGTGGTGTGTCGCAGCACGCTTGCTCAGTTGCGGACACATGCGCTGGAGATGCCCCACTCTCGGGCAGCCTTTACAAATATACTGTTTAAACTGACACTGATGATGCCGATGATTTCCCCCACAACGCCAACACGGTGATATCGGATTCATTCCCGTTGGCGGACTTTGAGCAGCCACAGGTTTCGAGTACGCAGTCGGGTAGGCCCTGCCATATGCAGCTCTGCCAAACAACGATACTATTTTATTTACAGTATTTGCCGAGTTCTGATTTTTCAATGATATCTGCTTTAAGCTTTTGTCTGTCGTCATGCACGATTGGGCAATCATGATGGCCTTGCTCAAATCCAGCATCTCCGCCGCCAGTAGCTTACGCAGGATCACCTCGTGTTGATGCCGATTACAAAGAAGTCCCGCAGCATGTCTGCCAATGCAGTTTCGAACTTACACGGTCCAGCTAGACGTCTTAGGTCGGCAACGAATTCGGATACATCCTGGCCCTCAGAACGAACGTGCGTGTAGAATCGATATCTTGAGATGATGATGCCTTCATCTGGTTTGAGATGGTCATGTACCAGAGCACACAATGTTTCATAGTCCTTGTCCATTGGACTTAAGGGCAAGAGGAGATTCTTTATGAGTCCATAGATTTTTCGGACCACAAACCGTGAGGATCGCCCGGCACTGAACTGCGTCTGCCTCTTTCTCCATTTTGTTGGCCACGAAGTACTGGTTCAAGTGGGCTACAAACTTCTCCCTCCACGAATCGCTCCAGAATTCCAGTTGTGCTCATTTTTGCATGTGTAGGTTCTTCTTACCTCAACGCCAAATGTTGTGTATGTAATAACTCAATAGACTGAATACTGTAAACTCCAAACAGGTACAAACCTGGCTCTACTTTATTAGGGCCCAGAGTGATTACATTACAAGATGGCTGGCCTTTTATACCTGGGCCACACACACCTGTACAGCCCAATGACCTCCGACAGTGGCGCAATCTGGTGGCTAGCAAACCCAAGCATACATACATGAGACCACCCACCTTGCATCTTCTGTAAGCCCGAGGCCATCCAAAACTCTGCTGCCTGTGTCCTAACTCGCACCAACACCCGTTCACTCATCACCCCTGTGCTCGCTGACCTACATTGACTCCCGGTCTGGCAAAAATTCTCAGACTTGTTTTCAAATCTCTCCATGCCCCTCCCTATCTCTGTAACATAGAAACATAGAAATTTACAGCGTGGAAGGAGGCGATTTCGGCCCATGGTGTCTGCGTCGGCCAACAAAGAGCCGCTCAGCCCTCGGTCAACAGCCCTGAAGGTTACATATACACCCATGAACAATGAACAATGGCGGAAAGGCAAAGAGCACCCGGCCCAACCAGTACGCCCCACACAACTGCGACACCCCTTACACTGAAACATTCTACACTCCACCCCAACCGGAGCCATGTGATCTCCTGGGAGAGGCAAAAAACAGATAAAAACCCAGGCTATTTGGGGGAAAAAAATCTGGGAAAGTTCCTCTCCGACCCATCCAGGTGATCGAAACTAATCCAGGAGATCACCCTGACTGTATTCGATTCCCTGCAGTACTTACCATCCTATCTGCGCCAGCCAACAGAAGATTATCCAGTCGAATCCCAATTTCCAGCTCTCGGTCCGTAACCCTGCAGGTTACGGCACTTCAAGTGCCCATCCAAGCACCTTTTAAATGTGGTGAGGGTTTCTGCATCCACCATCCTTCCAACTCATTGAATGGCGGTGCAGGCTAGAAGGGCCGAATGGCCTACTCCTGCACCTATTTTCTATGTTTCTATGTTTCTATGTAACAATGAGTTCCAGACCCCTACAACCCTCTGCATGAAGAAGTCCCCCACTCAAGTCCATTCTGAACCTTCCACCAACCCCCTTAAAACTATGCCCCCTCATAATAGACCCCTCCACCAATGGAAATAGGCCCTTACTATCCACTATATCCAGGCCCCTCAAAATGTTGTACACCTCAATGAGGTCTCCTCTCAACCTCCTCTGTTCCAATGGGAACAAATCCATACTATCCAATCTGTCCTCATAGCTAAGATTCTCCATTCCAGGCATCATCCTAGTAAACCACCTCCAGCCCTACAACCCTCCAAGATCTCTGCACTCCTACAATTCTGGCCTCTTGTGCATTCCCAATTTTCATCACCCCACCATTCCCTCCCTAAATCTTTCCGCCTCTCTACCTCTCTTTCCTCCTTTAAGACGCTCCTTAAAACCTGCCTGTATGACCAACCCTCAAAGCCTCCTTGATAAAGTGCAAAATCCCCACCGACACCTGGGAGCCCCTGGCCAAAAAGCGGCCTAAGTGGAGGAAGTGCATCCGGGAGGGCGCTGAGCACCTCGAGTCTCGTCGCCGAGAGCGTGCAGAAACCAAGTGCAGGCAGCGGAAAGAGTGTGTGGCAAATCTGTCCCACCCACCCTTACCCTCAACGACTATCTGTCCCACCTGTGACAGAGACTGTGGCTCTCGTATTGGACTGTTCAGCCACCTAAGAACTCATGTTAAGAGTGGAAGCAAGTCTTCCTCGATCCCGAGGGATGGCCTATGATGATGATGATGGTCACCTGTCCTAATATCTCCTTGTGTGGCTCAGTGTCAGATTTTGTTTAATGACCCTCCTGTGAAGCACCTTGGGACGTGGCTGCTATTGCTGTTTGTGTGGGAGAGGGGCACTCACATTCCCTGGTGGTCAGCTTTGATGGTCAGACATGGGTGGTGCGGTGGGGGGAAAGTGCAGGCGGGGTTACATTTGGCCACAACAGTTCAGTTGTTGTTGTTGTTGTTGGACATGAGCGCGGGCGTGTGGGACAGTGAGAGGAGCGGCTGCAGATAGAGTTAGGCCCGAGAGCCTGGAGGGAGCGCGAGTGTCAGGGAGCGAGGCAAGTGGTGTCTGCACAAGGGAAGGGGCTGATTGGTGAGTAGTTGGTAATTGTTTTTTTGAAGTCTTAAAGTTGTTTCTGTTAAGTTACTTAAAAAAAATAAGTTAATAAATAGTTGTATAAATAAAGCCATGCGAACCGCCCTAATTGGAGGAAGAGCATCCGGGAGGGTGCTGAGCACCTGGAGTCTCGTCGCCGAGAGCATGCAGAAAGCAAGCGCAGGCAGCGGAAGGAGCCTGCGGCAAATCAGACTCCCCACCCACCCTTTCCTTCAACCACTGTCTGTCCCACCTGTGACAAGAGACTGTAATCCCCGTATTGGACTGTTCAGTCACCTGAGAACTCACTTTTAGAGTGGAAGCAAGTCTTCCTCGATTTCGAGGGACTGCCTATGATGATGATGAAATAAAGCCACGACAGGGCAGCTCGGCCCAGAGGAATGCATATCCTGTGCCATGTGGGAACTTCAGGACACTTCCCTTGTCCTGGACAACCACGTGTGCAGGCAGTGTTGTCAGCTGGAGGAGCTCGAGCTCCGGGTTTCGGAGCCTGAGCAGCAGCTGGCGACACTGCAGAGCATACATGAGGCTGAGAGCTACGTGGATAGCACTTCAGCAGGTGGACACCCCACAGCTTAAGGGTGCGCTGGCAAAGAGGGAATGGGTGACTGCCAGACAGAAGAGGCGAATCAGGCAGGTAGGGCAGGAGTCTCCTGAGTGCACCTCGCTCTCCAACCAGTATTCTGTTCTGTGTACTGGTGAGGGCGATGGTGCCTCTGGAGAATACAGCCAGAGCCAAGTGCACAGCACAATGCGTGGCTCAGCTATATAGGGTGGGCGGGGATGGGGAGGGAGAAAGACAGGGAAAGCAAAATTGGTAGGAAGTCCTTTAGTTAGGGGAGTAAGCAGGCATTTCTACGGCCGCAGACGTGACTCCAGGATGGTATGTTGCCTCCCTGGTGCCAGGGTTAAGGGTGTCACTGAGCGGCTGCAGTGTGAACAGCCAGAGATCGTGGTCAATATTGGTACCAGTGACATTGGTATAAAGAGAGATGAGGTCCTGCAGGCAGATTTTAGGGAGCTAGGCTAGAGATTAAAAAGCAGGACCTCAAAGGTAGTAATCTCTGTGTTACTGCCGGTGCCACGAGCCAGTGAGTATAGAAATAGCAGATCAATGCTTGGCTGGAGTGATGGTGCAGGAGGAGAGGGCTTTAGAGTCCTGGAACATTGGGACTGGTTCTGAGAGAGGTGGGGCCTGTACAGGCCAGATGGGTTGCAGCTCAACATAGCCGGTGTCAATATCTTCATGGGGAGGTTTGCTAGAGCTGTTGGGGAGGGTTTAAATTAAGTTGGCAGGGGGGTGGGGACCCAGGATTTGGCATTAGAAAGGAGAAACAAAGGGCACAAAGGATTGGGAGAGACGGATAGCATTAGATTAAGAAATAGTAAGGTGGGGTCAGTCGTAGAGAGAACACAGGATGGTATAAGATGGGTCTACAGTGTATCTATGTGAACGCATGAAGCATGGTAAGTAAGGTTGTTGAGCTGCAGGTTCAAATAGCCACATGGGAATCTGGTGTTGTGGCAATAACTGAGTGCTGGCTCAGAAAACGGCAGGTTTGGGTATTAAATATTACTGGATATAGGGTGTTCAGGAAAGATAGAGAAGGAACAACAGGAGGTGGTGTGGCAGTATTGGTTGAGGAGAATGTTCCAGTGTTGGAGAGGAAGAATGTCCTGGAGGGGTCAATGACAGAAACTATTTGGTTAGAGTTAAGAAATGATAGAGGTGTCATTACATTACTGGGTGTATTCTACAGACCAGCAATAGTGGGAAAGATATAGAGGAGCAAATTTGCAGCGAAATTACAGAGAGATGCAAGAACTATAGAGTGGGATAATGGGGGACTTCAACTATCAAGAATACACCTGAGAATCAGACTAAATATAGAAAGTTCAGAGGAGAGGTGAAAAAGAAAATAAGTGGGGCAAAGAGATGGTATGAGAATAGAATGGAACCTAACAAAAGTCTTCTATTGGCATTTAAATAGTAAACGGGCTGTAGGAGGAAGGGTGGGGCCGAGTAGGGAGCAAAAAGGAGACCTACACATGGGGGCAGAGGGCATGGCTGAGGTACGAAACCAACACTTTGCACCTGTCTTCACCAAGGAAGAGGATGCTGCCATAGACATAGTGAAGGAGGAGATAGAGGAAATACTGGGTGGGATAAAAATTGATAAAGACGAGATATTAGAAAGACTGGCTGTACTTAAAGTAGATAAGTCACCAGGACAGGATGGGATGCATCCCAGGACGCTGAGGGAAGTTAAGGAGGAAATACTGGAGGTACTGGCCATAATCTTCCAATCCTCCTTAGAAACAGGTTTGATGTCAGAGGATTGGAGAATTCCAAATGTTACACACTTATTCAAAAAAGACAAACGCAGCCTGTCAATTTAACCTCAGTAGTCGGGGAGGACATAAGAAATAGGAACAGGAGTAGGCCATTTGGCCCCTCGAGCCTGCTCTGCCATTCAATAAGATCATGGCTGATCTGATCATGGACTTAGCTCCACTTCCCTGCCCGCTCCCCATAATCCTTTACTCCCTTATCATTCAAAAATCTGTCTATCCCCGCCATAAATATATTCAATGACCCAGCCTCCACAGCTCTCTGGGGCAGAGAATTTCACAGACTTACAACCCTCTGAGAGAATCCCTTTGCAGATTCATGCTTGACAAACCTTCTGGAATTTTTTGAGGATGTTTCCAGTAGAGTGGACAATAGAGAACCAGTTGATGTGGTGTATTTGGACTTTCCGAAGGCTTTCGACAAAGTCCCACACAAGAGATTAATGTGCAAAGTTAAAGCACATGGGATTGGGGGTAGTGTACTGACGTGGATTGAGAACTGGTTGGCAGACAGGAAGCAAAGAGTAGGAGTAAATGGGGACTTTTCAGAATGGCAGGCAGTGACTAGTGGGGTACCACAAGGTTCTGTGCTGGGCCCCAGCTGTTTACATTGTACATTAATGATTTAGACGAGGGGATTAAATGTAGTATCTCCAAATTTGCAGATGACACTAAGTTGGGTGGCAGTGTGAGCTGTGAGGAGGATGCTATGAGGCTGCAGAGTGACTTGGATAGGTTAGGTAAGTGGACAAATGCATGGCAGATGAAGTATAATGTGGATAAATGTGAGGTTATCCACTTTGGTGGTAAAAATAGAGAGACAGACTATTATCTGAGTGGTGACAGATTAGGAAAAGGGGAGGTGCAACGAGACCTGGGTGTCATGGTACATCAGTCATTGAAGGTTGGCATGCAGGTACAGCAGGCGGTTAAGAAAGCAAATGGCATGTTGGCCTTCATAGCGAGGGGATTTGAGTACGGGGTAGGGAGATGTTACTACAGTTGTACAGGGCCTTGGTGAGGCCACACCTGGAGTATTGTGTACAGTTTTGGTCTCCTAACTTGAGGAAGGACATTCTTGCTATTGAGGGAGTGCAGCGAAGGTTCACCAGACTGATTCCCGGGATGGCGGGACTGACCTGTCAAGAAAGACTGTATCAACTGGGCTTGTGTTCACTGGAGTTCAGAAGAATGAGAGGGGATCTCATAGAAACTTTTAAAATTCTGACGGGTTTAGACAGGTTAGATGCAGGAAGAATGTTCCCAATGTTGGGGACATCCAGAACCAGGGGTCACAGTCTAAGGATAAGGGGTAAGCCATTTAGGACCGAGATGAGGAGAAACTTCTTCACCCAGAGAATGGTGAACCTGTGGAATTCTTTACCACAGAAAGTTGTTGAGGCCAATTCACTAAATATATTCAAAAAGGAGTTAGATGTAGTCCTTACTACTAGGGGGATCAAGGGGTATGGTGAGAAAGCAGGAATGGGATACTGAAGTTGCATGTTCAGCCATGAACTCATTGAATGGAGGTGCAGGCTTGAAGGGCCGAATGGCCTACTTCTGCACCTATTTTCTATGTTTCTATGTTTTTATGCTTATGGGATCCTGGGCTTCATCAATAGAGACATAGAGTACAAAAGCAAGGCAGTTATGATGAACCTCTATAAAACACTGGTTCGGCACCAACTGGAGTATTGTGTCCAGTTCTGGGCACCGCTCTTGAGGAAGGATGTGAAGGTATTCGAGACGGTGCAGAAAAGATTTACAAGAATGATTCCAGGCATGAGGGACTTCAGTTACGTGGATAGACTGGAGAAGCTGGAGTTGTTCTCCTTGGAGCAGAGAAGATTGAGAGGAGATCTGAGAGAGGTGTTCAAAATCACGAGGGGGTCTGGACAGAGTAGATAGAGAGAAACTGTTCCCATTGGTGGAAGGGTCGAGAACCAGAGGTCACAGATTGAAGGTGATTGGCAACAGAACCAAAGGTGACATGAGGAAAAACCTTTTAGCGAGAGGTTATGATCTGAAATGCACGGCCTGAAAGGGTGGTGGAGGCAGATTCAAATACTGCTTTCTAAAGGGAATTGGATTAGTACCCAAAAGAAAAATATGTGCAGGGCTATAGGCAAAGGGTGGGGGAGTGGGACTGGCTGAAGTGCTCTTGCAGAGAGCCGGCACGGGCTTGACGGGCCGAAAGTCCTTCTTCCGTGCTGTAACCATTCAATGATTCTATGATTCTAAGGCTGAGTGAATTGGAGAGAAAGAAAAAGAGAAGGAAAGAGAGAAAGAAAGAAATAAAGAAGGAAAGAAAGTAAGAAAAAACTCAAGATGTCCTAAAGCGCTTTACAACCAATGAGGCATTTTGTGAAGTGTTGTCACTGTTGTAATTTTGCAATTTATGCACAGTAAGATCTCACAAGCAGCAGTGAGGTAATGACCAGATAATCTGAATTGCTGGTGTAGGTTGAGGATAAATATTAGCCAGGTCAACAGCGAGAGCTCCCCTGCCCTTCTCCGAATCGTACCGTGGGATCTTTTATACTCGCGGACAGGCTGAAGAATCAACAGTGGCAGCGATGATTGACACTGAACTAGTCATGGGGGGTCCTGACAATGTCCTTGGACTCTGCAATATGAATATTTTAATGAGCCTCCTTCCCTGTTTCCGGTGGGAGTGTTCGCCACCCAAACCTTGGTCCATCGGAAAATCAGAGACGGCTGACCTCCAGCGATAAGTCAGTGATTTTATTTACAATTTCCGTTCCATTACCGCCCTCGTTTACGCCTGAAAACAGGGCAGGAGCGAGATGAACACCTGCCCCAGTGATTCTATTGGGTAGAAATTAGACCTCGTGGCACCATTCTACAGGCATAAAATGGGCACAATGAGGTCCAATCTCACGGAGCAAAACCCTGCACTCAGTGACGCCTGAAAAACATTCAACCCAAAATTGGTAGCTGCCTAAAACAGCCCGTGATAATGAAGGGTCTTGACGCCTATTTAAGGACCTCCACTCGAAATTGGGCTTCCCTCCCTGGAACTTGAGGCCTGAGTTTCGGGATTTGGACGCGCTCTAGCCAACAGACGTCATTGAAAGGGTGAGTGAAATTTTATTTTTCATTTCCTGTGGAGCCGAGAGGGTCAGGTATGGTCTACATACTTCTGATGGTTGCTGCGCATTAAATAGTTACAGTTATAGAGCACCTTTCATGACCTCAGGACATCCCAAAGCTCTTTTACAGCCAATTAAGTACTTTTGCAGTGTATCACTGTGGTAATGCAGGGGAATGTGCAGCCAATTTGTGCACAGAAAGAATGCACAAACCCCAATGTGATAAACTTCCCACATTACAATAGTGCCCACACTCCAAAAGTACTTCATCGGCTGTAAAGCACTTTGGGACGTCCTGTGGTCGTGAAAGGCGCTATATAAATGTAAGTCATTCTTTTTTTAAATGACCAGATAATCTGAATTGGTTGACAGATAAATATTGGCCAGGTCACCGGGGAGAACTCCCCTGCTCTTTTTCAAAATAGTGGCCATGGGATCTGTTATGTTCAGAATAAATCCACAGGACTATATCACAAGCTCAAACTGTTGTGACCTTGGTCTCTTTATTCAGACTCCAGAGTGGGGAAGCAGCATGGTGAATCACCTTTTATACCTGCTTGCCCCAGGGTGCACAGGTGACCCTTAGGTCTCCCACAGCTGTGCCCCCTAGTGGCAAGTCTTACATTTGGGTAAGATCTATATACATACATAACATCACTCCCCCCCAAATCTTATTGTGCAAGTTATTTGCAAGTTGAGGCGATCTGGCGCCCCACGCCCCCGGGTCAATTGCCTGGGTTGAATTCCTGACATGGCAGGTTCATCTTTCTGCTGGACGGTGAAGTTGATCGTGTTAGTGGGTCACTGGGGACCAGGTCCTTTCACAGTGGTTCCTGGTTATCTGTCGTTCACAGTTTGGTCTTGTCCAAATGCTTTACTCCTTAGGCCGGTACATGGTTTCACAATCAAATGCTCCGTTTTCATCACATACACTCCATTTCCCCCCTTGGCTAATGCAGTGTTAGTGGCCCAACTGGGGCCCTGAACATGGTCCACATCACTTATTCTGATATTGCGTTGAAGGGGCGTGCACTTATGGTTCATTCTCTGCTGATAGCATGCGGATTCTGTCTGGTGATTGCATAACACCCAGGATAGCCGGGTCTGTCGGGAGACTACCGTGACACGCGTGGTGCTGGGTTTAATGATTTGGGCGCTGACCCTGAGGTATGCCAAGGCCAGGATGGCCACAATGGCCTTGAGACTTTCGGTCATGGCAGGAGACCTAGTGGACCCCATGGACATTGGGCCGTAGTATGGGGACCCCGAACCACCGACTGTGTGTAGCCGCCCTGCCTTGCTTTGCAACGTTGGGATAGGTCTATCGTCTCTGCGACGGATAGGTTGCCACATCCCGTCTAGCAGTTCACCTTTGGCAGGCGGTAACGTGGGATCTTGGCTCGTCCAGGTCCTAAGCTGGGGGGCCGTTATGGTTGACCCCTCGCTTTCTCGCACTTCCACAACCGCGAGTGTGTCTGCAGGCTGCGCCGTTTCCACCCTGGGGTTGGGCAACCGTAGCCAACTGAGAGCATAGGTGCCGCTCTCTGTGCCTGGCCCGTGCGGATCATGTTTCAGTGCACAGACAGTGTTGGACATTCTCGAAACAACACATCGATAATGGTGCCTCTGCTCTCCCAAACTTGTGGGATGAGCATCTTGTCTGACTCGAGCACATATTGGGACACTCTTTGGTACGTCTCTTTAGTCTCGTGATCACAGGCTGCTGCTTTGTTTAACATATTTGATACATGTTCAATCGTTTGGGGTTCGCCCGCTACTTTGGCTTGCTGTACAACACTCCCGACCCCGTGTGATACACATCATTTGTTACACGTACTTTGTCAGATACATATACGACCGTTGGTGTTTGCCTGCTACTTTGCCTTGTTGTAAGTTCCCCATTGGCCGCGAAAGACCGCTCGCAAGGGTTACATGGTGCACACAATTTATTGGAGCACAGTGGGTTCCTGGCTTTCACCGCGGCCACCCCTTTACATTTTCCCCAAGCCCAGTCGTCTTTCTTGCTGGGCGACACATTCCTCCGATCCGTTGCGGCAACTTTCCGTGGTCTGGACGCTCTCTCGTCCCGTGGCCTGGACGCTCTCTCGTCCCGTGTTCTGGATGTACCTTCGTCCTGTGGTCTGGACGCCTTCTCGTCCCGTGGTCTGGACACCCTCTCATCCCTGTCCGTGATGCCGACTGCCGTGATCTTCCTCCCTAGGTATCTTGCCTCTGGTGTCGGGAAGATGCATTTGGATCATTTCTCGGCCTCTGGGAAAGGGAGGCCTCGTTTGCCAGAGATGGTACGCAGTGGTCTTCCCAGTTCCAGCGAATCATCCCCATCCACATCCAGCCAAGCAGCGATGGCCCATCACCTGAAACAATCCACAGTGGTAAGTCGGCACTGCTCCCTCATGGGATACTCTTAGTCCGCACTACCAATAACTTACTACTAGAGGGATCAAGGGGTATGGCGAGAAAGCAGGAATGGGGTACTGAAGTTGCATGTTTAGCCATGAACTCATTGAATGGTGGTGCAGGCTCGAAGGGCCGATTGACCTACTCCTGCACCTATTTTCTATGTTTCTATGTTTCTATGTAACTGCTCTCAGTTCCTTGGTTTAGGTGCGCAGCTTTGCCTGAATCGGGATCAGCTCGGGTCGCTTGGCTTCGTCGCCCCACAGCCTCTCGAAAGCCTTTGGCTCATAACTGATTGGCTCGCCCCCGTGTCTAGTTCCATGGAGACTGGAGTGCCGTTAAGTTCAACTTTTAACATTATCGGAGGGCATTTGGTGGTGAAGGTGTGTATCCCATATACTTCCTCTTCATCCTCAGGTTTAGTTGCCTCTCCTGCTCATTCATTGTGATCCTCGCTGGATCGGTCGTCCTCTCCTGACTCTGCCACGTGGTGAGTCAGAGATCGTTTGCACATTCGCTGGAGGTGCCCCATTGTTCCACAGCCATTGCACACATAGGGCTTGAATCTACATTGATGAGCTCTATGACTGCCCCCGCAGCGTCAACATGGTGCTAATGGAGACGCATTCACACTCCACGGCGGACTCTGAGTCACTCTAGGCCTCGGGCTGACCTCTGCAATCGGGTTGGCCCTGCCCTGTGCCGTTCTGCCTGCTGCAAACATTATTTTGTGCACGGTGCTCGCCGGTGAGCTTCGATTCTGTGACGATATCTGTTTTGTTATCGCTCGTGGATATGAAGGCTTGAGCTGTCGTGATAGTCTTGCTCAGATCTAGGGACTCAGCAGATAGCAGTTTGCGAAGGATGACCTCGTGGCCAATTCCGAGCAACATTTCCCCCAAGGATCCTGCAAAGTTGCACTGCCCCGCAAGGCGTCTTAGGTCAAAGCTCACCACGTTCTGGCCCTGGGAGCATGTAAAAGCGGTACCTGGCCATCGGGATGCTCTCCTTTGGCTTGAGATGTTCCTTAGCCAGCATACACAGCTCTGCATAAGATTTGTCCATTATTTTGACCGGTGCCAGCAAATTTTTTAGGAGGCCATATACCGATGACCCACATATGGCAGGGCCCTGCTCTTGGCTGCCATCTCAGCCTTGTCCAATTCGTTGGCCACAAAGCACTGGTGGAGGCACACCATGAAGGCTTCCCAATCACCACCCTCAACAAATCTCTCTCGGATACCAACGGCAGTCATTACCGCATGAAAGTTCGTGATCATGGTGTTTGTCTATTTGTGATCAAAAAAAGCTTGTTCTGTATTGTATTGCTCAAAGTAAGAGGGTTTTTTATTTACAAAATTTTAAATGATTGATGACATTGTTCACCCAAAAAAAGTGCATGGTTTTTTTAAGGCCCATGTGACGTGCGTTGAGTGCATCGATTCGGGGTATTATTTTTAAAAGTTTCAAAAATTGCACAATATTTATTTTGTAAATGTGTCAAAGTTGAATTTATTATGTTCAGAATAAATCCACAGGACTGTACCGCAAGCTCAAACTGTTGTGACCTTGGTCTCTTTAGTCAGACTGCAGAGTGAGGAAGCAGCATGGTGCCCCTGGGTGCACAGGTGACCCTTAGGTCTCCCACAGCTGTGCCCCCTAGTGGCAAGTCTTACATTTGGGTAAGGTCCACATACATACATAACAGGATCTTTAGCATCCACATGATAGAGCAGATGGGGCCTCGTCCGAAAGAGGGCACCTCTGACAGCGTAGCACTCCCTCGGCACTGCACTGGAGTGTCAGCCTAGATTAGGGAGTTCGTGGTGAGTCAGCGAGAGGCTCGAGAGTTACATGGAGAGGCCTATAAAAAGTCCCAGCGTCCGTGAGTCGTCGGGAGTTCTTGGTGAGTTGTCGAGAGGCTCAGGAGGTGCGTGGAGAGGCCTATAAAAAGGCCCAGCGTCCGTGAGTCGTCGGGAGTTCTTGGTGAGTTGGCGAGAGGCTCGGGAGGTGCGTGGAGAGGCCTATAAAAAGGCCCAGCGTCCGTGAGTCGTCGGGAGTTCGTGGTGAGTTGGCGAGAGGCTCGGGAGGTGCGTGGAGAGGCCTATAAAAAGGCCCAGCGTCCGTGAGTCGTCGGGAGTTCTTGGTGAGTTGGCGAGAGGCTCGGGAGGTGCGTGGAGAGGCCTATAAAAAGGCCCAGCGTCCGTGAGTCGTCGGGAGTTGATGGTGAGTTGGCGAGAGGCGGGGCTTGTGCAGCTGCAGCAGGGAGGCAAAAAGAAGTAGAAGGAAATCGAAAGGTGACATCGCAGCCAAGGGGGTAAGTGATTGGTTGGTGATTGGTAAGTAGTTTTACTTTCTCTTTTCTATATCAGTAAGCAACCTTTAGCATTGTTGTTGCCAAATTAAGTTTACCAAAGGGTTAAGTCATGGCAGGACAACTCGGACACGTGTTATGCTCCTCCTGTACTATGTGGGATGTCAGGGATGCTTCCGGTGTCCCTGACGACTGCGTGTGCGGGAAGTGTATCCCCCTGCAGCTCCTGACGGACCACATTGCGGGACTGGAGCTGTGGGTGGATTCACTCTGGAGCATCCACGATGCTGAGAATGACGTGAATAGCACGTTTAGCGAGTTGGCCTCACCGCAGGTAAAGGGTACTCAGCCAGATAGGGGATGGATGACCAACAGGAAGATCAGTGTAAGGAAGGTAGTGCAGGGGTCCCCTGCGGTCATCCCTTTGCAAAACAGATATACCGCTTTGGGTACTGTTGAGGGGGATGACTCATCAGAGGAGAGCAGCAGCAACCAAGTTCATGGCACCGTGGCTGGCTCTGTTGCACAGGAGGGCAGGAAAAAGACTGAGAGAGCTAGTGATAGGGGATTCAATTGTAAGGGGAATAGATAGGCGTTTCTGCGACCGTAACCGAGACTCCAGGAGATATGTTGCCTCCCTGGTGCAAGGATCAAGGATGTCTCAGAACGGGTGCAGGACATTCTGAAAAGGGAGGGTGAACGGCCAGTTGTCGTGGTTCATGTAGGTACCAACGATATAGGTAAAAAACGGGATGAGGTCCTACTAGACGAATTTAGGGGGCTAGGAGCTAAATTAAAAATTAGGATCTCAAAGCTAGTAATCTCAGGATTGCTACCAGTGCCATGTGCTAGTCAGAGTAGGAATTGCAGGATAGCTCAGGTGAATACATGGCTTGAGGAGTGGTGCAAGAGGGAGGGATTCAAATTCCTGGGACATTGGAACCGGTTCTGGAGGAGGTGGGACCAGTACAAACTGGACAGTCTGCACCTGGGCAGGACCGGAACCAAAGTTCGAGGGGGAGTGTTTGCTAATGTTGGGGAGGAGTTAAACTAACAAGGCAGGGGGATGGGAATCTATACAGGGAGACAGAAGGAAATAAAATGGAGGCAGAAGCTAAAGATAGAAAGGAGAATAGTAAAAGTAGAGGGCAGAGAAACCCAAGACAAAAAACAAAAAGGGCCACATTACAGAAAAATTCTTAAGGGGCAAAGTGTGTTAAAAAGACAAGCCTGAAGGCTCTGTGCCTCAATGCGAGGAGTATTCGGAATAAGGTGGACGAATTAACTGCGCAGACAGCAGTTAACGGATATGATGTAATTGGCATCACAGAGACATGGCTCCAGGGCGACCAAGGCTGGGAACTCAACATCCAGGGGTATTCAGCATTTAGGAAGGATAGGCAGAGAGGAAAAGGTTGCTGGTTAAAGAGGAAATTAATGCAATAGTAAGGAGGGACATTAGCCTGTATGATGTGGAATCGGTATGGGTGGAGCTGCGGAATACCAAAGGGCAGAAAACACTAGTGGGAGTTGTGTATAGACCACCAAACAGTCGTAGTGAGATTGGGGACAGCATCAAACAAGAAAAAAGGGATGTGTGCAATAAAGGTACAGCAGTTGTCTTGGGCGAATTTAATCTACATATTGATTGAGCTAACCAAACTGGTAGCAATGCGGTGGAGGAGGATTTCCTGGTTAGGGATGGTTTTTTTGACCAATACGTCGAAGAACCAACTAGTTTATAATCCATGTATAAACTGACCTAAGTTGTACACTGTGAGAACACTGACCACTAGGTGATGAACTTGTGGGAGACACTCCTAACCTGGACTTTGAGGTATAAAAGGGGAAGCTCCACCCACCTTCTCCACTTCAGTGCTGGCAAATAAAGGTTACTGGTCACAGAGTGACTTTCTCTCCAGTATGGGCCTCGTGTGCATTTATACTCTATAGTAAGGATATATTACTGGCGACGAGAAACTGGGACTTAAGCCACGCGAGCATGGCCACCAGCAGCACAGACGAGAGGTACTGTGTTGGTGATGATTGGGACGATTTTATTGAGAGACTACAGCAAAGTTTTGTCACTAAGGAATGGTTGGGACAGGATTCGGCCGACAAACGCAGGGCTCATCTCCTGATGGTTTGTGGATCCAGGACGTACTCCCTGATGAAGGACCTTCTAGCGCCAGAGAAGCCGGTGGACAAGACTTTTGAAGAGCTCAGTAAGTTGATCGGGGAACACCTTAAACCGGCGAGCAGCATGCACATGGTGAGACACCGGTTTTACACGCACCGGCGGTGAGAAGGGCAAAGCGTTCCAGACTTCGTGGCAGACCTCTGGCGACTGGTGAGCCTATGTAAGTTCCCAGATGTATGCAGAGCGAAGATGCTGCGAGACTTTTTTATTGAGGGCATCGGGCACGCTGGGGTTTTCAGGAAACTGATTGAGACCAAAGACTTGACCCTGGAAACGGCGGCTTTGATGGTCCAGACATTTATCTCAGGGGAGGAAGAGACCAGAATGATGTTTGACAAAAATCTTGGTTTTAATGCAGCAAATGGACAGCGAGTCAACAATGTTAACGCGGCACACAGTTCTCCAGGCAGGCAGGGGCAATCGGACATGCCCGAGCATGTAGTCGAACCGAAAGGAGGAATTCAACAGAGACAATGGCTAGCTGAACGGCGATTCATGCCATCGCAATGGACAATGTGGCCAGAAATGGGGCCATCAACACCTGTCAATGGTGCGTTTAAGGACAGTTACAGAGACAGTCAGAGACGATCGATTGGTAATGGACCTCTTGTTTCCAACAGTGGCTCATGTTGGAGGTGTGGAGGCAAACACACAGCCAGAGCTTGCAGGTATCAGCAATATAGCTGCAGAAATTGCAACATCAGCGGTCACTTGGTGCGTATGTGCAGGAAGCCTGCAGGCAGGTTGATGTACGAGGAGGACGGGCCCGATGTAAGCCCTACGAGGCCAAATGGGCACTGGGGGAAATTGCTGGAAGCTGAAGTTCAGCGAGTTCATGTGGAGCACATATACAGTTTATACACCAGGACGCCACAGATAATGATGAAAGTGCTCCTCAATGGCATCCCAGTATCAATGGAGCTAGACACGGGGGCCAGCCAATCCCTGATGAGTATCAAACAGTTCGACAAGTTGTGGGTGTCCAAGGCCAGGAAGCCAAAATTATTGCCGATTGACGCACAGCTATGGACATACAAAAAGATCATTCCGGTGCTGTGCAGCGCCACGGTAAACGTGACCCACAAAGATTCAGAGAACAGGTTGTCACTTTGGATTGTCTCAGGGGACAGTCCCGCACTGCTGGGGAGGAGTTGCTGTCATGAACTGGAAATGGGGCGATGTCAATGCAATTTCTTCTGTGGAGTGAATATCATGCTCACAGGTCCTGGACAAATTTGACTCACTATTTCAACCCGGCATCTGCACTTTCTTGGGGGCCAAGGTAGTGATTCACATAAATCCGGATGCCAAGCCAGTACACCACAAGGCCAGAGCAGTGCCGTACGTGATGCGGGAAAAGATAGAAGGCGAATTGGACCCCCTGCTGAGGGAAGGCATCATCTTACCAGTCGAATTCAGTGACTGGGCAAGCCCGATCATGCCGGTGCTCAAGGCGGATGGGTCGGTCAGGATATGTGGCGATTACTAGGCCACCATCAATCGGGTGTCACTCCAAGACCAGTACCCGCTAACGAGAGCGGAGGACCTCTTTGCAACACTATCCAGTAGCAAACTCTTTTCAAAATTGGACCTGACCTCAGCATACATGACCCAGGAGCTGGCGAGTGAGTCGAAGAAGCTGACCACCATCACGACACACAAGGGGTGGTTTGAGTATAACAGATGTCTGTTCGGGATTCGCTCGGCCGCCGTGATCTTTCAACGAAACATGGAAAGTCTCCTCAAGTCGATTCCAAGGACGGTGGTTTTTCAGGACGACATCCTCATCACGGGTTGCGATACTGAAGAACACCTCCACAACCTGGAGGAGGCGCTATGCAGACTGGACCGGGTAGGGCTGCGACTGAAAAAGGTGAAGTGCATTTTCTTAGCTCCAGAGGTAGAATTCCTGGGGATGAGGGTAGCATCAGACAGGAGCAGACCTACTGCTTTGAAAACGGAAGCGATCCAGAGAGCACCCAGACCCCGTAACACGACGGAGCTGCGTTCGTTCCTGAACTATTTTGGTAACTTTCTTCCCAAATTGAGCACGCTGTTAGAGCCGCTACACGTGCTCCTACGCAAAGGTCGTGAATGGGTCTGGTGGGACAGCCAGGAAACGCAATTTGTTATGTTCCAACAATCTGTTAACGCTATATGACCCATGTAAGAAACTTGTGTTAACGTGCGATGCATCGTCCTATGGGGTCGGGTGTGTGTTGCAGCATGTCAATGCCAAGGGTCAGTTACAGCCAGTAGCTTATGCCTCCAGAAGTCTGTCCCAGGCAGAAAGGGGCTACGGGATGGTAGAAAAGAAAGCGCTTGCATGTGTATATGCAGTAAAAAAAATGCACCAGTACCTGTTTGGCAGGAAATTTGAGCTGGAGACAGATCACAAACCCCTAACGTCCCTTTTGGCCGACAAAAAAGCCATAAATACAAATGTGTCGGCCTGCATAAAGAGGTGGGCACTCACGTTAGCCGCCTATGACTATACAATTTGGCACAGAACAGGCACTGAAAACTGCGCCGATGCACTCAGCAGGCTCCCACTAGCTACCACTGAGGGGCAATCGAGCATCCTGCTGAGATGGTCATGGCTGTTGAAGCTTTCGAAAGCAAAGGCTCACCCGTGACAGCCCGTCAGATCAAAGTCTGGACAAATAGAGACCCGCTACTGTCTTTAGTCAAGCAATGTGTCCTGAATGGGGACTGGGCAGCCACGTACGGGACATGCCCTGAGAAATTTAAACCATTTCACAAGCGCAAGGATGAACTCTCGATTCAGGCCGATTGCCTACTGTGGGGAAACCACGTCATCATGCCCCAGATGGGCAGAGAGGCGTTCATTCGAGAACTCCACAATGAGCACCCGGGCATTGTCATGATGAAGGCAGTTGCCAGGTCACATGATTGGTGGCCATGGATAGACGCAGAGCTGGAACTTTGTGTTCGCTGGTGCAACACGTGTGCCCAGCTGGGCAATGCGCCCAGGGAAGCCCCTCTTCGCCCCTGGCCATGGCCCGCCAAGCCTTGGTCACACATCCATGTGGACTACGCGGGTCCTTTCATGGGAAAAATGTTTTTGGTTGTAGTAGACGCCTACTCCAAATGGATCGAGTGTGACATTCTCAATTCAAGCACATCCTCTGCCATGGTAGAAAGTCTACGGGCAATGTTCGCCGCCCATGGTCTACCAGACATCTTGGTCAGCGACAATGGCCCGTGCTTTACAAGCACTGAATTCCAGGACTTCATGGCAGGAAATGGTATCAACCATGTCAGAACGGCACCGTTCAAGCCGGCCTCAAACGGCCAGGCAGAACGAGCAGTGCAGATAATCAAACAGGGGATGCTCAGAATCCAAGGGGGTTCCCACTTATCACGCCTCCTGTTGGTCAATAGATCCCGACCACACTTGCTCACAAGGGTTTAGTAAAGTCCTTACACTACAGCATGAAACCATACGAGGCACATTCCAGGGACAAGGCCACTCTGTGACCTTAACTCTTTATTACAGGACTCCACAAGTGATGACCCTGCGTGGAACCTCCCTTTTTATACCTGTGTGATCAGGTAAGAAGTGTCTCCCACAAGTTCACCCCTTGTGGTCAAGGTGTGCATCTAAGTTGAGTGTATACAGTAATGCAGTGGTGTTACATTGTAGTTACATACATGACATCACCTCCCCCCCAAAGTTTTATTGGGATCATAGGTTTAGTCTTTCAGGTGGTCTACGCTCCCTCGTGGAGCGCCGCAGTTGGGGCTCTGGTTGTTGGATACTGATGTGAGTGTCTGTCACCTGTGGTGATTCCGGCCTGTCCGGGCTGACCGCAGGGACTGTGCATTCTTCTGATTGCTCTTGTTGCTTGATCACTGGCGGTGTTGTGAGCTCCATCTCATGGTCTTCTTCAGGTTCCTCCATGTCCATGCTGAACCTTTTTTTTACTTGGTCCAGATGCTTACGGCATATCTAGCCATTGTTGAGTTTTACCACAATGACCCTATTCTCCTCTTTGCCAATGACAGTACCCTCAAGCCATTTGGGCCCCATGGCGTGATTGAGGACGAATACGGGATCATTTATTTCTCTACATCTCCCACTTGAATTACGGTCATTGTACTCGTTTTGTGACTTGCACTTGCCCTCAACTATGTCGGTCAGGACTGGGTGGATGAGGGACAACCAAGTTTTTTTGAGTGTCCATTTCATGAGTGGCTCTGTGGGTGGGACCCGCTTGAACGAGTGCGGGCGGGATCTATAGGCCAGCAGGAGGCGCGATAGGCAGCATTGTAGGGAGGGTCCTTGAATCCTAAGCATATCTTGCTTAATGATTTGGACTGCCCGTTCTGCCTGGCCATTGGAGGCCGGCTTGAACGGCACAGTCATGACATGGTTGATGCCATTGCCCGACATAAACTCTCGGAATTCGTAGCTTGTGAAACACGGGCCATTGTCACTTACCAGGATGTCCGGCAAACCATGGGTTACAAAGATCGCACGTAGGCTTTCCACGGTGGTGGATGAGGTGCATGAATTCAGGATGATGTACTCGATCCATTTCGAGTACGCATCTACTACTGAGTGGGGCCTCCCTGGGGGCATTTCCCAGCTGGGCACAGGTCCTGCACCTGCGAACACAGTGTTCTAGGTCTGAATCAATTCCAGGCCACCAAATGTGAGACCGGGCAATGACTTTCATCAGCACAATGCCTGGGTGCTCGCTGTGGAGTTCTCTGATGAATGCCTCCCTGCCCTTCTGGGGCATGACTACCCGGCTGCCCCATAGTAGGCAGTTGGCTTGGATGGAGAGCTCATCCATCCGCCTGTGGAACGGTCTGACCTCCTCAGGGCATGCTCCGTGTGCGGGCGCCCAATTCCCAATCAGGACACATTTCTTAATCGGGGATAGGAGGGGATCTCTGTTTGTCCAGATTTTGATCTGACGGGCTGTGATGGGGGAGCCTGCGCTGTCAAAGGCATCGACAGCCATGACCATCTCAGTGCTTTGCTCAGCTGCCCCCTCAGTGGTGGCCAGTGGGAGCCTGCTGAGTGCGTCAGCGCAGTTTTCAGTGCTGGGCCGGTGCCGGATGGAGCAGTCATAAGCAGCCAGCGTGAGAGCCCATCGCTGTATGCGAGCTGATGCATTGGCATTGAGAGCTTTGCTGTCTGACAACAGGGATGTGAGTGGCTTGTGGTCCATCTCTAATTCAAACTTCCAACCAAAGAGGTACTGAAGCATTTTTTTTAGACCATAGACACATGCAAACGCTTCCTTCTCGCCCAAACCATATCTCCGTTCTACTTGAGAGAGCGACCTGGAGACATAAGCCACAGGTTGTAGTTGACCCTCAGCATTACCCTGCTGCAACACGGACCCAACCCCATAGGGCGATGCATCACAAGTCAGAACTAAATGTTTACAGGGGTCGTACAGGGTCAACAATTTATTTGAACAAAGTAGGTTTCGCGCCCGATCAAAAGCCCGTCCCTGACGGTGGGCCGAATCCCATCTGCAGCAACCCTCCTACCCAGAAACTCAACCTCAGGAGCTAAAAACACACATTTAGACTTCTTGAGTCGCAGGCCTACCCGGTCCAATCGGCGTAGCACCTCCTCCAGGTTGTGGAGGTGTTCCTCGTAATCTCGACTCGTGATGAGGATGTGGTTCTGGAATACGATCGTTCCAGGAATGGATTTAAGCAGGCTGTCCATGTTATGCTGAAAAATCGCGGCCGTTGATCGAATGCCAAACGGGCACCTGTTATAACCGAACAGTCCCTTGTGCGCGGTGATGGTGGTCAGTAGTTTGGATTCGTCGGCCAGTTCCTGGGTCATATAGGCTGAAGTGAGGTCCAACTTGGTGAACAGCTTGCCGCCTGCCAGTGTGGCGAAGAGGTCCTCCACTCTTGGGAGCGGGTATTGGTCTTGTAGGGACACCCGATTGATGGTGGCTTTGTAGTCGCCACAGATCCTGACAGAGACATCCGCTTTTAAAACGGGAACAATGGGGCTCGCCCAGTCGATGAATTCAACAGGCGAGATGATGTCCTCTTGCAACAGCCGGTCCAATTCGCTCTCGATTTTTTCCCACATCACATGGCACCGCTCTGGCTTTGTGGTGCACTGGCCTGGCGTCCGAGGTGATGTGTATCACTACTTTAGTACCTTTGAAAGTCCCGCTGCCCGGTTGAAATAGTGACTCGAATTGTTGTAGAACTTGTGAGCACGAACTTCGCTCCACCGAGGACATTGCGTGAACATTCCCCCATTTCCAGTTCATCTCAGCTAACCAGCTCCTCCCCAACAGTGCGGGGCCATTGCCCGGGACAATCCAGAGCAGCAGCCGATTCACTAACCCATTGTGTGTGACAGCCAACATTGCACTGCCTAGCACCGGAATGATTTCCTTGGTGTAAGTCCGTAATTGTGTCTCAATACGTGCTAATTTGGGTCTACTGGCTTTGAGTGGCCATAGCTTCTCGAATTGCTGAATGCCCATGAGTGACTGGCTGGCCCCAGTGTCCAGCTCCATGCATCAACAAAACCCTCATCATCATTGGTGGCGTTTTGGTGTATGAACTGTGAATATTCACCACATGGACCCGCTGAACTCGGCATCCATCGATTTGTCCCAACAGTCATCCTGCCTCACAGAACCCTCTTCTGGTCCATCTGTCTCATATATCAGTCTGGTTGCAGGTTTTCTACACATTCGAGCCAAATGGCCACTGAGATTGCAGATTCTGCAGACAATGTTGGAATCTGCAAGATCTGGCTGAGTATTTTCCCCCACACCTCCAGCATGGGTTAAAGTTTCCATTGTTGGGGACAAAAGGACTATGGACAGGAATTCCGCGCTGACTGTCCCTTTGACTGTCCTTAAGTACCCTATAAGTGGGTGTCAATGGCCCCATCCCAGGCCGCATTGTCCACTGTGATGGTGTGAACGTCCGTACAGCCTGCCATTGTCTCTGTTGAGGTCCTGCTCTGGGATCTATTGCTGCCTGGTAAATGTCGGACTGCCCCTGCCTGCCTGCGGGGCTCTGAGTAGCATTTATGTTGACTCCCTGATCCATCGCGTTAGAGGCAGAATTGTGCGTAAATCATTTTTGTCTTCCTCCCCCGCCATGAAAGTTTGAACTAACAACCCTGCTGCTTCCAAGGTCAAGTCCTTGGTCTCAATTAACTTGCAAAAAATTCCCGCATGACCGATACCCTCGATGAAGAAGTCCCTTAGCATCTCCCCGCTGCAGGCGTCTGTGAACTTACAGAGGCTGGCCAAACGCCGGAGGTCCGCTACAAAGTCCGGTATGCTCTGTCCTTCCCGACGTCGGTGGGTGTAGAATCTGTGTCGAGCCATGTGTATGCTGCTCGCCGGTTTGAGGTGCTCCCCGATTAATTTGCTGAGCTCTTCAAAGGTTTTGTCCGACGGCTTTTCGGGTGCCAGTAAGTCCTTCATGAGCACATAATTCTTTGGTCCGCAGCTGGTCAGGAGATGAGCCCTTCGCTTGTCGGCCGCTGCATCCCCCAGCCATTCTTTAGTTACGAAACTTTGCTGAAGCCTCTCGACAAAATCGCCCCAATCTTTCCCAACACAGTACCGTACTTCTGTGCTACCGGTGGCCATTCTCGTGGGTCGTGAATACCCGTTTCTCGTCGCCAATGTAAAGTCCTTACTCTACAGAATGAAATCACATGAGGCACATTCCAGGGACAAGGCCACAGTGTGACCTTAACTCTTTATTGCAGGACTCCACAAGTGATGACCCTGCGTGGGACCTCCCTTTATAAACCTATGCGATCAGGTAAGGAGTGTCTCCCACAAGTTCACCCCCTGTGGTCAAGGTGTGCATCTAAGTTGAGTGTATACAGTAATACGTGGTGTTACATTGTAGTTACAAACATGACAGGTTCCACCCGCAGAACTGCGAATGAAAAGGACGCTCAAAAGCAGGTTATCCCTTATACACTCCACCATGAAAGAAATTGTTGAGAGCAGGCGCCGGTCACAATGTGACTACCATGATGGGAATGCGAGGGTGCGATGTATTGATGTCAATGACCCTGTCTTTGTCCTCAACTACGCTGCAGGACCCAAATGGCTCGTAGGCACTGTGATTGCCAAAGAGGGGAATCAGATTCTGGCATGATGTGTAATGAGAAGGAACTAATTAGCAATCTTGTTGTGCGAGGCCCCTTGGGGAAAAGTGACCATAATATGGTAGAATTCTTTATTAAGATGGAGAGTGACACAGTTTATTTGGAAACTAGGGTCCTGAACTTAAGGAAAGGTAACTTTGATGGTATAAGGCGTAAATTGGCTAGAATATACTGTCAAAGGATACTTAAAGGGTTGACAGTGGATAAGCAATGACAAACATTTAAAGATCACATGGATGAACTTCAGCAATGGTACACCCCTGTCTGGAGTAAAAATAGAACAAGGAAGGTGGCTCAACCGTGGCTAACAAGGGAAATTAAGGATAGTGTTAAACCAAGGAAGAGGCATATAAATTGGTTAGAAAAAGCAACAAACCTGAGGACTGGGAGAAATTTAGAATTCAACAGAGGAGGACTAAGGGTTTAATTAAGAGGGGGAATTTAGAGTACGAGAGGAAGCTTGCAGGGAACATAAAAATTGACTGCAAAAGCTTCTATAAATATGTGAAGAGAAAAAGATTAGTGAAGACAAATGTAGGTCCCTTGTAGTCGGATTCAGGTGAATTTATAATGGGGAACAAAGAAATGGCAGACCAATTGAACAAATACTTCGGTTCTGTCTTCACGAAGAAAGACACAAATAACCTTCCGAAGGTACTCAGGGACAGTGGGTCTAGTGAAAAGGAGGAACTGAAGGATATCCTTATTCGCGGGAAATTGTGTTCGGGAAATTGATGGGATTGAAGGCCGATAAATCCCTGGGGCCTGATAGTCTGCATCCCAGAGTACTTAAGGAAGTGGCCCTAGAAATAGTGGATGCATTGGTGATCATTTTCCAACAGTCTATCGACACTGCATCAGTTCCTATGGACTGGAGGGTAGCTAATGTAACACCACTTTTTTAGAAAGGTGGGAGAGAGAAAATGGGTAATTATAGACCGGTTAGCCTGACATCAGTAGTGGGGAAAATGTTGGAATGAATCATTAAGGATTAACTGGCAGCGCATTTGGAAAACAGTGACAGGATCGGGGCAAGTCAGCATGGATTTATGAAAGGGAAATCATGCTTGACGAATCTTCTGGAATTTTTTGAGGATGTAACTGGTAGAGTGGACAAGGGAGAACCAGTGGATGTGGTGTATTTAGACTTTCAAAAGGCTTTTGACAAGGTCCCACACAAAAGATTGGTGTGCAAAATCAAAGCGCATGGTATTGGGGGTAATGTACTGACGTGGATAGAGAACTGGTTGGCAGACAGGAAGCAGAGAGTCGGGATAAACGGGTCCTTTTCAGAATGGCAGGCAGTGACTAGTGGAGTGCCGCAGGGCTCAGTGCGGGGATCCCAGCTCTTTACAATATATATCAATGATTTAGATGAAGGAATTGAGTGTAATATCTCCAAGTTTGCAGACGACACTAAACTGGGTGGCGGTGTGAGCTGTGAGGAGGATGCTAAGAGGCTGCAGGGTGACTTGGACAGGTTAGGCGAGTGGACAAATGCATGGCAGATGCAGTATAATGTGGATAAATGTAAGGTTATCCATTTTGGGGTCAAAAACACGAAGGCAGAATATTATCTGAATGTCGGCAGATTAGGAAAATGGGAGGTGCAATGAGACCTGGGTGTCATGGTACATCAGTCACTGAAAGTGGGCAGGCAGGTACAGCAGGCAGTGAAGAAGGTAAATGGTATGTTGGCCTTCATAGCTAGGGGATTTGAATATAGGAGCAGGGAGGTCTTACTGTAGTTGTACAGGGCCTTGGTGAGGTCTCACCTGGAATTATGTGTTCAGTTTTGGTCTCCTATTCTGAGGAAGGATGTTCTTGCTATTGAGGGAGTGCAGCGAAGGTTCACCAGACTGATTCCAGGGTTGGCTGGACTGACATATGAGGAGAGACTGGATCAACTGGGCCTTTATTCATTGGAGTTTAGAAGGATGAGAGGGGATCTCATAGAAACATATAAGATTCTGACGGGACGGGACAGGTTAGATGCGGGGAAAATGTTCCCGATGTTGGGGAAGCCCAGAACCAGGGGACATAGTCTTAGGATAAGGGTCAGCCATTTAGGACTGAGATGAGGAGAAACTTCTTCACTCAGAGTGTTGGTAACCCTGCCGCAGAGAGTTGTTGATGCCAGTTCATTGGATATATTCAAGAAGGAGTTAGATATGGCCCTTATGGTTTAGGGGATCAAGGGGTATGGAGAGAAAGCAGGAAAGGGGTACTGAGGGAATGATCAGCCATGATCTTATTGAATGGCGGTGCAGGCTCGAAGGGTCGAATGGCCTACTCCTGCACCTATTTTCTATGTTTCTATTATGCGCTTAAGTCTCTAGAGTGGGTTTTGAACCCACGAGCTTCTTAGAAGCTCACTGTGTGCACCGATCCCTCAATCGGCTTCCCCTCCATGAGCCACAATAACTGGTGTCGGTGTTATGGTGCGGGTGTGTGAGAAAGTTCACAAAACAGCGCATACCCAATCTGTGTGCAAGTGCCGAAATGCGAAAGGCTTTCTCTGTGAAGCAGTCACATGACTCATAAACTATTAAAAACCTGACCATTGATCTTTCAGGCATCAAAGAACTCCTTGTTTTCCAGCACTTCCTTCTTCATTGTTTTGCGCCTCTCTTTGCATTTTGATTTGAAGTTTTCATGATTAAAAGGGATTAACAAAAGCCGATTGTGGCAGAAGTGCACTGTGGCAGAGGGACACAGCTGTTGGATGTAAGGAGAGAAGAACAAATGAAACTGGTTCACCTCCAGGGTAATAGGTTACCAGGGAAGAGGCAGTTAGGGACGTTACTGCAGAAAGGGTCCCGTGAAAGATTTCCCCTGTGAAAGATTTCCCCTGTGAAAGATTTCCCCTGGGTACTGCTTCACAAACCGATAAACAAAATTACAAAGAGCAGGTCTTTGATTTAATTACGTAGCACCCTGGCTCATTGTGTGTTGTGTATGTGCAATACTCCCTAATGCTTTCCTCTCTGTTTGCTCTGCTGTTTGTCTTCTGGGTGGCTGAATGTATGACAGTGTCAAACTCGCTTTTGCTGAAAACCTGGAGCTGTTGACGCAGGAAGTGGCAGATGGATGGGGAGCAGAGGAGCAGGAAGGGGAGGAGAGGGTGAGGGCTGAGGTGGGGAAGGGTGGGGATTGGACGGGGTGGGAAGGTGATGGGCGGGGAGGAAAGAGGAAGGGAGGAGAGGGTGAGGGCTGAGGTGGGGATGGGCGGGGAGGGGAGGAAAGAGCAAGGGAGGAGAGGAGTGGTGAGGAGAGGGACGGGCTGGTGCGGGAAAGGGAGGTGAGGAGCGAAGCCGGAGGAGAGAGGATGGGTGGGATGGGGAGGGGAGCAGAGGGACGGGGAGGAGAGGAGGGGGTGATATAGGAAGGTGAGAGGCGGGGTGGGGAGGGGCAGGGAGGGGAGGGGCAGGAAGGGGTAGGAGGGGAGGGGAGGGGCAGTCCTGTTTCTGAACTGCTACCATAAGGTTGTGAAGGCTGTGATAAGAGGAGGGCAACAGCAAGCAGAGATCACATTGAAGAAAGAATGATTCGCATTTATATAGCCCCTTTCATGACCTCAGGTCATGCCGAAGTGCTTTACAGCCAATGAAGTACTTTTGAAGTGTAATCACAGTCGTAATGTAAGTAATCCAGGAGTCAATTTGCAGCCCAGCAAACTCTCACAAGCAGCAATATAATAACCAGATAATCTGTTTTTGTTGTGTTGGTTGAGAGATAAATATTGGCCAAGACATTGGGGATAACTCCACTGCTCTTCTTCAAATAGTGCCATGGGATCTTTTATGTCCAGTTGAAGGGCAGACGGGCCCACGGTTTAGTGTCTCATCCGAAAGACGACACCTCTGACAGTGCAGCACTCCCTCAGCACTGCCCTGGAGTGTCAGCCTAGATCTTGTGATCAAATCTCTGGAGTGGGACTTGAACCCACGACTTGACTCAGAGGCAAGAGTACTACCCACTGAGCCATGTCTGACACCACAGTGCAAAGGATATGGCCGCGCTGCCTGATGGAATGTAATGATCTCACCAGGAGGGGTAAGATGGGCCTGTGTGAGATGGTGGACAACATTCGATAAATCATCCCGGGAGTTTTTGAACCTTACTGGTGTTGAAATGGAGGGGGTAATTCTAACTTTGGCCAATGGCGTAATACGGGTTATATCGAATTAACTGTATATTATTCGCCATGGCTGATTTCCCCTTCCATGGGAGTCAATGGGGCCGATAATGGGCGGCCAGTTCCATATCACCTGTATTATACAATCGGCCAAAATGAACATTATCCATATTTACAAGAATCAGCTTGCGAGTTTGGTTTTTAAATACAGTGTTGAAATGGCAATGCTGTTCACTTGCCCATGATTCAGTCGCACTGTCTCACTCAGAAGGCATTGTACCTTTTCAGAGCCCAACATCATGCATGTTGCTGAGATAATTGGGCTGATAAAGCCCATTTTAGTCGTCAGTTTCCAGGTCTCGCTTTTAATCCTTAGCTTCAAACACATCCCCCTTTTTAAAAAAATTTATGTGAGCGTCGCTGGCAAGGCCGGCATTTATTGCCCTTGAGAAGGTGGTGGTGAGCTGCCTTCTTGAACCGCTGCAGTCCGTGTGGTGAAGGTACTCCCACAATGCAGTTAGGGAGGGAGTTCCAGGAGTTTGGCCCAGCCACGATGAAGGAACGGCTGATATATTTCCAAGTCAGGAAGGTGAGTGACTTGGAGAGAAATCTGGAGGTGGTGGTGTTCCCATTCGCCTGCTACCTTTGTCCTTCTAGGTTTCGGTGGTCAAGGGTTTGGGAGGTGCTTTTGAAGAAGCCTTGGTGAGCTGCTGTAGTGTACTCGTAGATGGTACACACTGCCACCACTGTATGCCGGTTGTGGAGGGAGTGAATGTTGAAGGTGGTGGATGGGGTGCTGATCAAACAGGCTGCTTCGTCCAGGATGATGTTGAGCTTCTTGAGTGTTGTTGGAGCCGCACTCATCCAGGCAAGTGGACCCTCTGTGTCATTCTCTCAGGATTTTAAATGCAGGCCTATTCTTTACCTTTTATTTTGCTCCATCCAGACCTTCAGGATGTACCAGGTGGTAGTCTATCTAGTTGTCACATCCTGGATGAGATGCTGGTTGGTAAAACCATGGTGGCTTTCACTAAACAATGGCAGTGAGCAGGCATTTCTAGATTGATTTGCATTGGGTTATTTTAGCTGGACCTGCGGGTGGATTTACACTGCATTTACACTGGAGCTGCGAGTGGATTTACTCTGGAGCATCCGCAATGCTGAGGATGTCATGAATAGCACGTTTAGTGAGTTGGTCTTACCGCAGGTAAAGGTTACACAGCCAGATAGGGGATGGGTGACCAACAGGAAAAGCAGTGGAAGGAAGATAGTGCAGGGGTCCTGGGTGTCATGGTACATCAGTCATTGAAAGTTGGCATGCAGGTACAGCAGGTGGTAAAGAAGGCAAATGGTATGTTGGTCTTCATAGCTAAGGGTTTTGAGTATTGGAGCAGGGAAGTCTTACTGCAGTTGTACAGGGCCTTGGTGAGGCCTCACCTGGAATATGGTGTTCAGTTTTGGTCTCCTAATCTGAGGAAGGATGTTCTTGCTATTGAAGGAGTGCAGCGAAGGTTCACCAGACTGATTCCTGGGATGGCTGGACTGACATATGAGGAGAGACTGGATCGACTGGGCCTTTATTCACTGGAGTTTAGAAGAATGAGAGGGGATCTCATAGAAACATATAAGATTCTGACGGGACTGGACAGGTTAGATACAGGAAGAATGTTCCCGATGTTAGGAAAGTCCAGAACCAGGGGACACAGTCTAAGGATAAGGGGTAGGCCATTTAGGACTGAGATGAGGAGAAACTTCTTCACTCAGAGAGTTGTTAACCTGTGGAATTCCCTACCGCAGAGAGTTGTTGATACCAGTTCTTTGGATATATTCAAGAGGGAGTTAGATGTGGCCCTTACGGCTAAAGGGATCAAGGGGTATGGAGAGAAAGCAGGAAAGGGGTACTGAGGTGAATGATCAGCCATGATCTTATTGAATGGTGGTGCAGGCTCGAAGGGCCGAATGGCCTGCTCCTGCACCTATTTTCTATGTTTCTATATTTAGTGTGTTAGACCGTTTGGGCGTGGAGATATCCATCATCCATACACGATCAACAAGCAGATTAGATCATAGGAACAGAAGGCCAAGCCTACACAATAAATTAAATAAACATTTGGCAGCATTGTCAGATCCGTGATTCAGAAACTTGCTGTTCATTCAGGGCGGGCCACATTGTCCGCATGGCTGACACAAGACTCCCAAAGCAAGCGCTCTACTCGGAACTCCTACACAGCAAACGAGCCAAAGGTGGGCAGAGGAAACGTTTCAAGGACACCCTCAAAGCTTCCCTGATAAAGTGCAACATCCCCACCGACACCTGAGAGTCCCTGGCCGAAGACCGCCCCTAAGTGGAGGAAGTGCATCCGGGAGGGCGCTGAGCACCTCGAGTCTCGTCGCCGAGAGCATGCAGAAATCAAGCGCAGGCAGCGGAAGGAGCCTGCGGCAAACCTGTCCCACTCACCCGTTCCTTCAACCACTGTCTGTCCCAGTTGTGACAGAGACTATAATTCCCGTATTGGACTGCACAGTCACCTGAGAACTCGCTTTTAGAGTGGAAGCAAGTCTTCCTCAATTTCGAGGGACTGCCTGTGATGATGATTCATTCAGAATCTCTAGATTGATTTTCAGGAATCCATTATTGGGTTCATTAAGTCAAAAGCAGCAACAGTTAGTATGATAATGTTATTCATATTGTAGCGAAACTTGGAAGGAGTAACTTTCTGATCTTCAACTATGCCAAACATTAATTTTAATGGTCAGGAAATCGTGGGCAGCATGAGTCTGAGTTCCTGACATGCGCCACTCATGGTCTCTCCCTTGGCAGCTCCTGTCAGAGAATGACCCCTGTAGTTACTAACTTTGCTGCTGGTATCTAATGACGGAACATTAACTCTACATCAAGTCTTTATTTCTGTCACACCGACGGGCTCCTCCGATTGGATCCGCCGATTGTTTCCATGACGACTCTTTGAAACTTCCCCTGTCATTGGGCTTATGGACATGACGTCTGGTCCGACCCTGCCAACTCTCGGGTTGGGCAATAAACGCTCGCCTTGCCAGCGACGCCCACATCCCGGAACGAATAAAGGAAAACACTGCACAGTGCTAAAATTATACTTTTCAAATCGAAACATCATTAGGTATTAATTTCGAAACCAAATAGAAAGCTTTGACATGGACTTTGTGTTCCTTTAAGATATCCAGGAATCATATTTTTAATGGAAAAACATTTTTTAACTGTCGAATGTGTTGGGAACTCATTCTGTCTCAATCCGTGGCAGACTCCAGTGTCTGTACAGGTTCATGTTCCTTTGGCCTGTCAAAATATTTAGCAGTGCTCATGATATCTCAGTCGGTGCTGTCCCAATGTATACCTTTTCTGGTAAATTTTTGGGCTCATTTTAAGATATGAAAGCCAAATTGGAAGAACTTTTCCATTTTTTGGCACTAAGTGTCAGCATACTCGGGGTAGTGTCACAGCATGGCTTGTTTATTAAAGCTGAATGGATTGTATTACTTGGAGAGTGTGAGTCTAGCTGGGGTAGAAGAATAAAGAGATCTTGCAGTACAAATACACAAATCACTACAAGTTGCAACACAGATTTGCAAGGCCAATAAAAAAAGCAAACCAAGCACTAGGGTTTATTTCTAGAGGTATAGAAGTGAAAAATATAGAAGTTATGCTAAACCTTTATCAAATCTTCATTAGGTCACATTTAGGGGCCGAAATTGATAAAGGCCCCCGCCCGCACAAGTGCAGCCCAAAGGACCACTGATGGCTGCTGATGTATTTACTGAGGAGTACGAAAGAATGGGCCTTACGCTAAACATCCGTAAGACAAAGGTCCTCCACCAGCCTGTCCTCGCCACACAGCACTGCCCCCCAGTCATCAAGATCCACAGCGCAGCCCTGGACAACGTGGACCATTTCCCATATCTCGGGAGCCTCTTATCAACAAAAGCAGACATTGACGATGAGATCCAACACCGCCTCCAGTGCATCAGTGCAGCCGTCGGCCGCCTGAGGAAAAGAGTGTTTGAAGACCAGGCCCTCAAATCTACCACCAAGCTCATGGTCTACAGGGCTGTGGTAATATTCGCCCTCCTGTATGGCTCAGAGGCGTGGACCATGTGCAGTAGACACCTCAAGTCGCTGGAAAAATACCACCAATGATGCCTATGCAAGATCCAACAAATCCCCTGGGAGGACAGACGCACCAACGTTAGTGTCCTCGACCAGGCCAACATCCGCAGCATTGAAGCACTGACCACACTCGATCAGCTCCGTTGGGCGGGCCACATTGTCCACATGCCAGACACGAGACTCCCAAAGCAGGCGCTCTACTCGGAACTCCTTCATGGCAAACGAGTCAGAGGCGGACAGAGGAAACATTACAAGGACACCCTCAAAGCCACCCTGATAAAGTGCAACAACCCCACCGACACCTGGGAGTCCCTGGCCAAAGACCGCCCTAAGTGGAGGAAGTGCATCCGGGAGGGCGCTGAGCGCCTCGAGTCTAATTGCCGAGGGCGTGCAGAAATCAAGCGCAGGCAGCGGAAAGAACGTGCGGCAAACCAGTCCCCACCCACCCCTTCCCCCAACGACTATCTGTCTTACCTGTGACAGGGACTGTGGCTCTTGTATGGACTGTTCAGCCACCTAAGGATGCATTCTAAGAGTGGAAGCAAGTCTTCCTCGATTCCGAGGGACTGCCGATGATGATGACCTAACGGTACTTTGGGCGGGGTTTTCGGCAAAAAGGTCCGTGAAAGTGCGGCGTGCGGCAAAAGAGGGATTTATGCCGCCAATCTGAGCGGCAGCCGGCGGTAGCTCCCAATCTCGGCGTCAGAGGCGCTTGCCGCCCAAGTGCCGCGAGGACGGAGTCGGGTCCACGGAGGGTCGAAGGCCTGGAAAGGAAAATCATCAAAAGAATAACCATCGGAGCACCTTCAGGGGGCTCCATCCAGGTAAGCCCCTGTAAAGAAAACATTCGAAAAATGTTTACTAACCTTTTTTTTCAGCTCTTCATACTCACCGTCGGGGATAGAACAGCCTCCAGCCAGCGGTCCTGCCCCGTTCTGGCGCCAACTCCCGCTCGCTCAAGCCCAAATAGAAAGTGGCACTGGGCGCAACCTGGAGAGGAATGTTGGCGGCAGTGGGCGACAATGGGCGGTAAGGCGATCAATTTCGGGCCCTTCGTGTGCTGCATACAGTTCTGGTCGCCATATTATAAAAAGCATATAGAGTCACTGGAGAGGGTGCAGAGACAATTTACAAAGATGGGACCAGAAAAAAGAGGGCTGAGGGGTGACCTGATAGAGAACATAAGAAACAGGAGCAGGAGGAGGCCAGTCGGCCCCTCGAGCCTGCTCCGCCATTCAATAAGATCATGGCTAATCTGATCCTGGCCTCAACTCCACTTCCCCCGCCCACTCCCCATAACCCTTGACTCCCTTATTATTCAAAAATCTGTCTATCTCCACCTTAAATATGTTCAATGACCCAGCCTCCACAGCTCTCTGGGGCAGAGAATTCCACAGATTCACGACCCTCTGAGAGAAGAAATTCCTCCTCATTTCTGTCTTAAATGGGCGACCCCTTATTCTGAAACTATGCTCCCTAGTTCTAGATTCCCCCACAAGGGGAAACATCCTCTCTGCAGCTACCTTCTCGAGCCCCCTTAGAATCTTATATGTTTCAATAAGGTCACCTCTCATTCTTCTAAACTCCAATGAGTATAGGCCCAACCTGTTCAACCTTTCTTCATATGATAACACCCCCATCTCCGAAATCAACCTGGTGAACCTTCTCTGAACTGCCTCCAATGCAAGTATATCCTCCCTTAAATACGGAGACCAAAACTGTACGCAGTACTCCAGGTGTGTCTTACCAACGCCCTGTACAGTTGTAGCAGGATATCTCTGTTTTTATACGCCATCCCCCTTGCAATAAAGGCATTTAAAATTATGAAAGGTTTTGATAGAGTGGAACAGAGAGAATGTTTCCACTTGTGGGGAAGAGCATAACCAGAGGCCATCAATATAAGATAGTCAGCGAGAAATCCAATAGGGAATTCAGAAGAAACTTCTTTACCCAGAGAATGGTGAGAATGTGGAACTCAGTACCACAGGGAGTGGTTGAAGCGAGTAGTATCGATGCATTTAAGGGGAGGCTGGACCAGCATATGAGGGAGAAGGGAATAGAGGGTTATACTGATAGATTTAGATGAGGAAAGACGGGAGGAGGCTCGAGTGGAGCATAAACGCCAGCATGGACTGGTTGGGCCGAATGGCCTGTTTCTGTGCCGTATATCCTATGTAAACCTATGTCTCAAAAATATGCCTTAAACTCACTATCGGTAAATCATCTGCAATGTCAGTGTTATTTCCCCGTCCCCTGCTTTCACACCAGCCATCTTATCACCTCCCGAGGCTATGTAGTGTTAAACCTGCATCAATTTCCAGGCAGTTTCGAGCGGTTGCACAGACCTCTGCAATAATGTCGTTGTCGTGGGACAGCGGATAGAAGAGAATTGTTCAGTCAGTCTGTGTTGGACCCAAGCCAAAATCTCTGAAATGAGAGGCGAATGTATTACCACACTGTCAGGCCCAATTTCCTGATCCACCATTGTGTGCTTTAAAGAGGCTCAGATTATGTAATTTAACTCAATTCTGAAAGGACATGAGTATTGATGAATAACTCGAGCAGAGCTATGAATTTTAATGCTCCTATTGTTTAACTTTCCAATTCTTTGACGCTCTCGCTTCACGTAGTAAGGCTGTAGACGGAAGCAGCACCACCAAGGAGAAGAGACTTGAGCATCAACACCCACTCCATATTCTTATAAAATAATAGGATTTCAAAAGTTCCACGTCAGGGAAGGCGAGGGTGGATTTCCATTAAAGAGAGAAAGAACGTGCATTTATATCGCGCCTCTCATGATCTTAGGACGTCCGAAAGTGCTTTACAGTCAATGAAGTACTTTTGAAGTGCAGTCACTGTTGTAATATATGAAACGCGGCAGCCAATTTGCACACAGCAAGCTCCCACAAACAGCAGTGTGATAATGATCAGATAATCTGTTTTTAGTGATGCTGATTGAGGGATAAATATTGGCCCATGTCACTGGGGAGAACTCCCCTGCTCTTCTTGGAAATACTGCCCATGGGATCCTTTACTTCCACCTGAGAGGGCAGCCGGGTTGAACTTCTCATCCGAAAGACGGCACCTCCGACAGTGCAGCACTCGCTCAGCACTTGCACTCGAGTGTCAGCCTGGATTGTGTGCTCAGACTCTGAGGCTTGGACCCACAGCCTTCTGACTCTGAGGCGGGAGTGGTATCCATTAAGTCAACAACTCATTACAGCCACAGTGCCAGCATGAAATGCTTTCCCTTTGCACTAAGACTGCAGTTAGACTATAAATGCTGCCTCAGTCTGGGGTCCACCGGTCAGCCCTGGAGGAGGAACCCAGCTCTTTACAATATACATTAACGATTTGGATGAAGGAATTTGAATGTAATATCTCCAAGTTTACAGATGACAATTAACTGGGTGGCGATGTGAGCTGTGAGGGGGACGCTAGGAGGCTGCAGGGTGACTTGGACAGGTTAGGAGAGTGGGCAAATGCATGGCAGATGCAGTATAATGTGGATAAATGTGAGGTTATCCACTTTGGGGGCAAAAACACGAAGGCAGAATATTATCTGAATGGCGGCAGATGAGGAAAAGGGGAGGTGCAACGAGACCTGGATGTCATGGTTCATCAGTCATTGAAAGTTGGCATGCAGGTACAGCAGGTGGTGAAGAAGGCAAATGATATGTTGGCCTTCATAGCTAGGGGATTTGAGTATGGGAGCAGGGAGGTCTTACTGCAGTTGTACAGGGCCTTGGTGAGGCCTCACCTGGAATATTGTGTTCAGTTTTGGTCTCCTAATCTGAGGAAGGACGTTCTTGCTATTGAGGGAGTGCAGCAAAGGTTCACCAGACTGATTCCCGGGATGGCTGGGCTGTCATATGAGGAGAGACTGGATCAACTGGGCCTTTATTCACTGGAGTTGAGAAGGATGAGAGGGGATCTCATAGAAACGTATAAGATTCTGACGGGACGGGACAGGTTAGATGCGGGAAGAATGTTCCCAATGTTGGGGAAGTCCAGAACCACGGGACAAAGTCTAAGGATAAGGGGTAGGCCATTTAGGACTGAGATGAGGAGAAACTTCTTCACTCAGAGAGTTGTTAACCTGTGGAATTCCCTGCCGCAGAGAGTTGTTGATGCCAGTTCATTGGATATATTCAAGAGGGAGTTAGGTGTGGCCCTTACGGCTAAAGGAATCAAGGAGTATGGAGAGAAAGCGGGAAAGGGGTACTGAGGGAATGATCAGCCATGATCTTATTGAATGGTGGTACAGGCTCGAAGGGCCAAATGGCCTACTCCTGCACCTATTTTCTATGTTTCTATGTTTCTACGAACCCCTATTAGACTTCACAGTCATATAATCCCAACTGGTTCACTAATGAACAGCGCTCCTGCTAAGCTGTGTGGCCATGTAGCTCTCTGCTAGTCCTGCGGAGCCCAGGACCAGCTTTTCCAAGGTGAGATTTTCCACGTGCACTAAACTTTGAATGGGCAGTGCAGCCCGTTGAAGGGGCCACGCACCCACATTTAAAATTAGGGGTAACGTTGCTAATGACCTGGAAACAGAAAACGCTGGAAACACTCAGCAGGTCAGGCAGCATCTGTGGAGAGAGAAACAGAGTTAACGTTTCCGATCGATGAGCTTTTGTCAGAACAGGAAAAAGTTACAGAGATGTAACAGGTTTTAAGCAAGGTAAGGAAATGGGGGGGGGAGGAAAGAACAGAAGGGAAGGTCTGTAATAGGGTGGAAGGCAGGAGAGATTAAATGTCTAAAGGGTTGGCAATACAAAGCCGAAGGAGATGGTAACGGGACAAGTAAAGGAACAAAAGATGTGTCTAGATGAGGTGTAAATGGGGATGGCAGAATCATCAACAGCTACCATGTGATGAAATAGTGGCAGAGGTTGTGGTCTGAAATTGTTGAACTCGATGTTGAGTCCAGAAGGCTGTCCCATTTCGAAGCTAAAGATGAGGCGCTGTACCTCAAGCTTGCGTTGAGCTTCATTGGAACAGTGTAAGAGGCCGAGGATGGGGAGCTCAGTGTGGGAGTGGAGCAGAGAATTAAAGTGACAGGCGACTGGAAGCTCGGGGTCACACTTACAGACTGAATAGAGATATTTGGTCAAAGAGCTAGGTTTTAAGAAGCGTCTTAAAGGAGGAAAGAGAGGTAGAGAGGCGGAGAGGTTTAGGCAGGGAGTTCCAGAGCTTGGGGCCCAGGCAACAGAAGGCACGGCCACCAATGGTGGAGCGATTATAATCAGGGATGCTCAGGAGGGCAGAATTAGAGGAGCACAGATATCTCGGGGGATTGTGGGGCTGGAGGAGATTACAGAGATAGGGAGGGGCGAAGGATTTGAAAACAAGGATGAGAATTTTGAAATCAAGGCGTTGCTTAACCGGGAGCCAATGTAGGTCAGCGAGCACATGCATGATGGGTGAGCGAGACTGGGTGCAAGTTAGGACACGGGCAGCCGCATGTTGGATCACCTCAAGTTTACGTTGGGTTGAATGTGGGAGGCCCGCCAGGACTGCATGGAATAGTCAACTCTAGAGGTAACAAAAGCATGGATGAAGGCTTCAGCAGCGGATGAGCTGAGGCAAGGAGATGTTACGGAGGGGGAAATGGGAGGTCTTAGTTATGCTGCGGATATGGGATTGAAAGCTCATTTGAGGGTCAAATATGACACCTACGTTGCGAACAGTCTGGTTCAGCCTCAGACAGGAGTTGGGGAGAGGGATGGAGTCAGTGTCTAGGGAATGGAGTTTGTGGCTGTCATGTATGTAACCACAATGTAACACCACTGTATTACTGTATACACTCAACCTAGATGCACACCTTGACCACAAGGGATGAACTTGTGGGAGACACTCCTTACCTGATCACACAGGTATAAAAAGGGAGGTCCCACTCAGGGTCATCGTCTTTGGAGTCCTGTGAATAAAGAGTTAAGGTCACAGAGTGACCTTGTCCCCAGAATGTGCCTCGTGTGGTTTCATACTGTAGAGTAAGGACTTTACATTGGCGACAAGAAACGGGAATTCACGACCCACGAGAAGGGCCACCGGTAGCACAGAGGAACGGTACTGTGTTGGGGAAGACTGGGGCGATTTTGTCGAGAGGCTTCAGCAAAGCTTCGTTACGAAAGAATGTCTGGGGGATGCAGCGGCCGACAAGCGAAGGGCTCATCTTTTGACCAGCTGCGGACCAAAGACTTACTAACACCTGAAAAGCCGGCGGACAAAATCTTTGAAGAACTTACCAAATTGATTGGGGAGCACCTCAAACCGGCGAGTAGCATACATATGGCACGACACAGATTCTACACCCACCGACGTCTTGAAGGACAGAGCATACCGGACTTCGTAGTGGACCTCCGGCGTTTGGCCATCTCTGTAAGTTCACAGACGCCTGCAGGGGGGAGATGCAAAGAGACTTCTTTATCGAGGGTATCGGTCATGCGGGAATTTTCCGCAAATTAATTGAGACCAAGGATTTGACCTTGGATGCAGCAGTGTTTATAGCTCAAACTTTCATGGTAGGGGAGTAAGAGACGAAAATAATATACGCGCGCAATTCTGCCTCTAACGCGGCGATAGATCAGGGAGTCAACATCATCAATGCGACTCAGAGCCCCGCAGGCAGGCAGGGGCAGTCTGACACTCCCCAGGCAGCAATAGACCTCAGAGTAGGATTTCAACAGCGACAATGGCAGGCTGAACGGACATTCACGCCATCACAGTGGACAATGCGGCCCGGGATGGGGCCATTGACACCCACTAATAGGGTACTTAGGAGCAGTCAAAGGGACAGTCAGCGCAGAATGCCTGACCATAGTCCCTTTGTTCCCAACAATGGAAACTTTAACTCATGCTGGAGGTGTGGGGGAAAACACACAGCTACATCTTGCAGATTTCAACAGTTTGTCTGCAGGAACTGCAATCTCAGTGGCCACTTAGCTTGAATGTGCAGGAAGTCTGCAACCAGACTAATATATGAGGCGGATAGACCAGAAGAGGTTGTTTGAGGCAGGATGACTTTTGGGGCAAATTGATGGATGCCGAGGTTCAGCGGGTCCATGTGGCGAATATTCACAGTTCATACACCAGAACGCCACCAATGATGATGAGGGTTTTATTAAATGGTATCCCAGTACGCATGGAGCTGGACACTGGGGCCAGCCAGTCACTCATGGGCGTTCAGCAATTTGAGAAGCTATGGCCACTTAAAGCCAGTAGACCCAAATTAGCACGTATTGAGACACAATTACGGACTTATACTAAAGAAATCATTCCGGTGCTAGGCAGTGCAATGTTGGTTGTCACACACAATGAATTAGTGAATTGGCTGTCGCTCTGGATTGTCCCGGGCAATGGTCCCACTCTGTTGGGGAGGAGCTGGTTAGCCGAGATGAACTGGAAATGGGAGGATGTTCATGCAATATCATCTGTGGAGCGAAGTTTGTGCTCACAAGTTCTACAACAATTCGATTCACTATTCCAATCTGCTGTCAGGACTTTGAAAGGAACTAAAGTAGTGATACACATCACCCCGGACGCCAGGCCAGTGCACCACAAAGCCAGAGCGGTGCCGTATGTGGTGCGGGAAAAAAATCGAGAACGAATTGGAGCGAATTGTTGAGAGAGGGCATCATCTCGCCTGTTGAATTCAGCGACTGGGCGAGCCCCAGCGTTCCCGTCCTAAAAGCGGATGGCTCTGTCAGGATCTGTGGGTACGACAAGGCCACCATCAATCGGGTGTCCCTACACAATCAATACCCGCTCCCGAGAGCGGAGGACCTCTTCGCCACGCTGGCAGGCAGCAAGCTGTTCACCAAGTTGGACCTCACTTCAGCCTATATGACCCAGGAACTGGCCGACGAATCTAAACTACTGATCACCATCACCACGCACAAGGGACTGTTCGTTTATAACAGGTGCCCATTTGGCATTCGATCAGCGGCCGCGATTTTTCAACGAAACATGGAAAGCCTGCTTAAATCCATTCCTGGAACAATCGTATTCCAGGACGACATCCTCATCACGGGTCGAGACACCGAGGAACACCTCCACAACCTGGAGGAGGTGCTACGCCGACTGGACCGGGTAGGCCTGCGACTCAAGATGTCTAAATGTGTGTTCTTAGCTCCTGAGGTTGAGTTTCTGGGCAGGAGGGTTGCTGCAGATAGGATTCGGCCCACCGAATCCAAAACAGAGGCGATTCGACGAGCACCCAGGTCCTGCAACACATCGGAGTTGCGTTCATTCCTGGGACTGTTGAACTATTTCGGGAACTTTCTGCCGAACTTGAGCATGTTGTTGGAACCGCTACACGTGCTCCTGCATAGAGGTTGTGATTGGTTTTGGGGGGACTGTCAGGAACGGGCTTTTGATCGGGCGAGAAACCTACTTTGTTCAAATAAGTTGTTGACCCTGTACGACCCCTGTAAAAAATGTGTTCTGATGCATCGCCCTATGGGGTTGGGTGCGTGTTGCAGCAGGGCAATGCTGAGGGCCAACTACAACCTGTGGCTTATGCCTCCAGGTCGCTCTCTCAAGCAGAACGGAGATATGGGATGGTCGAGAAGGAAGCACTTGCATGTGTCTATGGTGTAAAAAAAATGCATCAGTACCTCTTTGGTAGGAAGTTTGAATTAGAGACGGACCACAAGCCATTAACATCCCTGTTGTCAGACAGCAAGGCTGTCAATGCCAACACATCAGCTCGCATACAGCGATGGGCTCTCACGCTGGCTGCTTATTACTACTCCATCCGGCACCGGCCCGGCACTGAAAATTGCGCTGACGCGCTCAGCAGGCTTCCACTGGCCACCGCTGAGGGGGCAGCGGAGCAAAGCGCCGAGATGGTCATGGCTGTCGATGCCTTTGACAGTGCAGGCTCCCCCATCACAGCCAGCCAGATCAAAATCTGGACAAACAGAGATCCCCTCCTATCCCTGATTAAGAAATGTGTCCTGACTGGGGATTGGGCGCCCGCACATGGAGCTTGCCCACAGATGGATGGATGGATGAGCTCTCCATCCAAGCCGACTGCCTACCATGGGCCAGCCGGGTAGTTATGCCCCAGAAGAGCAGGGAGGCATTCATCAGGGAACTCCACAGCGAGCACCCAGGCATTGTACTGATGAAGGCCATTGCCCGGTCACACGTTTGGTGGCCTGGACTTGATTCAGACCTGGAACACTGTGTTCACAGGTGCACGACATGTGCCCAGCTGGGTAATGCACCCAGGGTGACCCCGCTCATCCCGTGGCCCTGGCCCATCAGGCCAGGGTCACGCATTCATGTTGACTACGTGGGCCCATTCATGGGTAAGATGTTCCTCATTGTGGTTGGTGCGAACTCGAAATGGATCGAGTGCATCATTCAAAATTCATGAGCATCATCCACCACCGTGGAAAGCCTACGTGCGATCTTTGCAACCCATGGCTTGCCAGACATCCTGATTAGTGATAATGACCCATGTTTTACAAGCTACGAATTCCGAGAGTTTATGTCGGGCAATGGCATCAACCACATCAGGACTGTGCCGTTCAAGCCAGCCTCCAATGGCCAGGCGGAACCTGCGGTCCAAATCATTAAGCAAGGTATGCTCAGGATTCAAGGACCCTCCCTACAATGCCGCCTATCGCATCTCCTGATGGCCTATAGATCCCGACCGCACTCGCTCACGGGGGTACCGCTCGCAGAGCTACTAATGAAACGGACACTCAAAACTTGGTTGTCCCTCATTCACCCAGTCCTGACCGACATAGTTGAGGGCAAGCGCAAGTCACAAAACGAGTACCATGACCGTAATTCGAGGGGGAGATGTATAGAAATAAATGATCCTGTATTCATCCTCAATCACGCCATAGGGCCCAAATGGCTTGAAGGCACTGTAATTGACAAAGAGGGGAATAGGGTCATCGTGGTAAAACTCAACAATGGTCAGATATGCCGTAAGCATCTGGACCAAGAAAAAAAAGGTTCAGCGTGGACACGGAGAACCTGAAGAAGACCATGAGATGGAGCTCACAACATCGCCAGTGAACGAGCCACAAGAGCAATCAGAAGAATGCACAGTCCCTGCGGTCATCCCGGACAGGCCGGAATCACCACAGGTGACAGACACTCACGTCAGAGTCCAACATCCAGAGCCCCAACTGTGGCGCTCCACGAGGGAGCGTAGACCACCTGAAAGACTAAACCTATGATCCCAATAAGACTTTGGGGGGGAGGGGGGGTGGCGGGGGGAGGTGATGTCATGTATGTAACCACAATGTAACACCACTGTATTACTCTATACACTCAACCTAGATGCACACCTTGACCACAAGGGGTGAACTTGTGGGAGACACTCCTTACCTGATCACACAGGTATAAAAAGGGAGGTCCCACGCAGGGTCATCATCTTTGAATAAAGAGTTAAGGTCACAGAGTGACCTTGTCCCCAAAATGTGCCTCGTGTGGTTTCATACTGTCCAGTAAGGACTTTACAGTGGCGGGGACCGAAAACAATAGCTTCGGTCTTCCCAATATTTAATGGGCGAAAATTTCTGCTCATCCAGAACCAGATGTCGGACAAGCAGTCTGACAATTTAGAGACTGTGGAGGGGTCGAGAGAAGTGGTGGTGAGGTAGAGCTGGGTGTCATCAGTGTACATGTGGAAACTGACACAGTGCTTCTGGATTATGTCGCCAAGGGGCAACATGTGATAGGAGGGGGCCAAGGATAGATCTTATATATCTTATATATTTGTGCCAAAATAATTGCACCGTAAAATGTTGATAAATTTTTCACTACGTTGTCCGACCAATGGTTTCCAGGAAAGATGAGGTATGGCTTAAAAGCAAAGTAGGATCCCTCTACATTGACCCCATCAATGCATTTTGTTCCCACAGCAGCCAATAGCACCTCAGCCTGCTGCTGTTCTTTACCACATCAGTCCTGCTTCTTTGAGTGGGCCCTGGTGCAGGATTGTGATCAGTTGGGTACAGTGGTCTTGCATTAAGAATACGAAAAATGACAGAAAGGTAAAGACCATCTGGTCTATCAAGCCTGTCCCACACAATTGCAATACCTTGTGTATCACAACACATACACCCCACCCTGCCCGAAACCATGTGATCTCCTGGGAGAGGCAAAAGAACAGATAAAAAACCCAGCTCATTTTGGGGGAAAAAAATCTGGGAAATTCCTCTCTGAACCAGCTAGGCGATAAAAGTTAAGACACTATTCACTGTGCTGAAGTCATTACACGTAGAACTTTTAAGACTGGCAAAACAAAAGGACATTCATCCCATCAATCTGCCCAGAATGGAACCCTAGAATGAAGCTTCTACAGGCATATAAAAAGGAAGCAAATAGCTAAAGTAAACGTTGGTCCCTTAGAGGATGAGACTGGGGAATGAATAATGGGAAACAGGGAAGCGGCAGAGACGTTGAATAAATATATTGTATCGGTCTTCACGGTGGAAGACACAAAAAGCATCCCAATAATTGATAATCAAGGGGCTAGTCGGAGGGCGGGGTGGGATTTAAAACAATCACTGTCACTCGAGAAAAAGTACAAGGAAAATTAATGGGACAAAGGTGGACAAGTCCCCTGGACCTGAGGCCTGCATCCTAGGGTCTTAAAATAGGTGGCTGCACAGATAGTGGATAAATTGATTGTCATGTTCCAAAATTTTGTGGATTCTGGAGAGGTCCCAGCGGATTGGAAAATTGGAAATGTGACACCCCTATTTAAGAAAGGAGGGAAACAGAAAGCAGGAAACTACAGATCAGTTAGTCCAACATCAGTCAAGCTCTTTATCTGAATGCACACAGCATTTGTAACAAATTAGATGAGCTGTCGGCACAAATAGTTACACATGGGTATGATCTGGTAGCCATAACAGAGGCGTGGTTGCAAAGTGACCAAGACTGGGAACTAGACATTCAGGGGTACTTGACAATTCGGAAGGGCAGTCAGAAAAGGAAAAAGAGGTGGGGTAGCTCTGTTGATAAAGGAGGGAATCACATCAATAGTGAGAAACGATATTGGCTCAAATGATCAGGATGTTGAAACAGTTTGGGTGGAGATAAGGAATAATAAGGGAAAAAAGTCACTGGTGGGTGTAGTCCATAGGCCCCCTAACAGTAGCAACTCTGTTGGTCGGAGCATAAACCAGGAAATAGTGAGGGCTTGTAAAAAGGGAACAGCAATAATCATGGGTGATTTTAACCTCCATATTGATTGGACAAATCAAATTGGTCAGGGTAGCCTTGAGGAAGAGTCCATAGAGTGCGTAAGGGACGGGTTCCTTGAGCAGTATGTAACGGAACCAACCAGGGGACAGGCTATCTTGGATCTGGTCTTGTGTAACGAGACAGGATTAATAAACAATCTCCTAGTAAAGGATCCCCTTGGAATGAGTGATCATAGCAAGATTGAATTTAAAATTCAGATGGAGGGCGAGAAAGTTGGATCTCAAACCAGCGTACTGAGCTTAAATAAAGGAGAATACAAAGGTATGAGGGCAGAGTTGAGTAAAGTGGCCTGGGAAAATAGATTAAAGTGTAGGATGGTTGATGAACAGTAGTGTACATTTAAGGAGATATTTCACAACTCTCAAGAAAAATATATTGCAGTTAGGAGGAAAGGGTGTAAGAGAAAAGATAGCCATCCGTGGCTAACTATAGAAATAAAGGATGGTATCCAATTAAAAACAAGGGCATACAAAGTGGCTAAAACTAGTAGGAGGACAGAAGATTGGGAAGCATTTAAAAGCCAGCAAAGAATGACTAAAAAAATGATTAAGAAAGGGAAGATAGACTATGAAAGTAAACTAGCACGAAATATAAAAAGAGATAACAAGAGTTTCTATTGGTATATAAAAAGGAAAAGGGTGGCTAAAGTAACTGTTCGTCTCTTAGAGGACGAGACCGGGGAATTAGTAATGGGGAACATGGAGATGGCAGAAACTCTGAACAAATATTTTGTATCAGTCTTTACAGTAGAGGAGAGTAAAAATATCCCAATAGTGGATAGTCAAGGGGCGATAGTGGGGGAAGAACTTAACATAATCACAAACACTAAGGAGTTGTACTCAGTAAGATAATGGGACTAAAGGCAGATAAATCCCCTGGACCCGATGGCTTGCATCCTAGGGTCTTAAGAGAAGTAGTGGCAGGGATTGTGGATGCATTGGTTGTAATTTACCAAAATTCCCTGGATTCTGGGGAGGTCCCAGCAGATTGGAAAACTGCAAAAGTAACTCCCCTATTTAAAAAAGGAAGCAGTAAAAAAGCAGGAAACTATAGACCAATTAGTCTAACATCTGTGGTTGGGAAAATGTTGGAGTTCATTATTAAAGAAGCAGTAGCAGGATATTTGGAAAAGCAAAATTCGGTTAGGCAGAGTCAGCATGGATTTATGAAGGGGAAGTCATGTTTGACGAATTTGTTGGAATTCTTTGAGGATGTAACTAACAGGGCGGATCAAGGGGAACCAGTGGATGTGGTGTATTTGGACTTCCAGAAGGCATTTGTCAAGGTGCCATATAAAAGGTTACAGCACACCTGGAAGAGGGGACAGAGTGTAGTGTAACAAAATTTGCAGATGACACAAAGATTAGTGGGAAAGCGGGTTGTGTCGAGGACACAGAGAGGCTGCAAGGAGATTTAGATAGGTTAAGCGAATGGGCTAAGGTTTGGCAGATGGAATACAATGTCGGAAAGTGTGAGGTCATCCACCTTGGGAAAAAAAAACATTAAAAGGGAATATTATTTGAATGGGGAGAAATTACAACATGCTGCGGTGCAGAGGAACCTGGGGGTCCTTGTGCATGAAACTCTTTTGGAGTTTACCTGTAAAACATAAACATTAATCGGTGCCACCCGATCTGGATGACACACCAGATATTTACAAGGCCCATTTTTTTTTCTTTTTTGTGCTTTTTTTTTTTTGGTTTTTTTTTGGGCACTAAAATCAAATTTTTTTTTCCCCCAGTGCCCCCTATAAAAGGGGAGGGGGACACTAAAAGCACCAGCAATTAAAACAAATTAAACTTTAAAACGTAAAATCAAATTAAAATTTGGTTGCCGGGCATGATGATGCACTCCTCCTTGTGCATGAAACTCTTTTTGAGTTTACCTGAAAAAAAACATAAACATTAAACCGTGCCACCCGCTCTGGATGACACAGCAGACATTTACAAGGCCCTTTCTTACTTTTTTTTTGTGTTTTTTTTTGTGTTTTTCTTTTTTTTGGTTTTTTTTTTGGGGCGCTAAAATCACATTTTTTCCAGTGCCCCCTATAAAAGGGGAGGGGGACACTAAAAGCACCGGCAATTAAAACAAATTAAACTTTAAAACGTAAATCAAATTAAAATTTGGTTGCCGGGCATGATGATGCACTCCAGTCCCTCCGGTGCCCACCTCTCGCGGAAGGCCGCGAGCGTACCGGTGGACACCGCGTGCTCCATCTCCAAGGACACCCTGGACCGGATGTAAGAGCGGAAGAGAGGCAGGCAGTCAGGTTGAACGACCCCCTCGACCGCCCGCTGCCTGGACCGGCTGATGGCACCCTTGGCCGTGCCCAGGAGCAGTCCTACGAGGAGGCCTTCGGACCTACCCGCTCCCCTCCGCACAGGGTGCCCAAAGATCAGGAGAGTGGGACTGAAGTGCAGCCAGAATTTCAGGAGCAGCCCCTTCAAATAATAAAACTCCTTGTGCATGAATCCCAAAAAGTTAGTTGGCAGGTGCAGCAGGTAATCAGGAAGGCGAATGCAATGTTGGCCTTCATTGCGAGGGGGATGGAGTACAAAAGCAGGGAGGTCCTGCTGCAACTGTACAGGGTATTGGTGAGGCCGCACCTGGAGTACTGCGTGCAGTTTTGGTCACCTTGCTTAAGGAAGGATATACTGGCTTTGGAGGGGGTACAGAGACGATTCACTAGACTGATTCCGGAGATGAGGGGGTTACCTTATGATGATAGATTGAGTAGACTGGGTCTTTACTCGTTGGAGTTCAGGATAGGGGATGATCTTATAGAAACATTTAAAATAATGAAAGGGATAGACAAGATAGAGGCAGAGAGGTTGTTTCCACTGGTCGGGGAGACTAGAACTAGGGGGCACAGCCTCAAAATACGGGGGAGCCAATTTAAAAACGAGTTGAGAAGGAATTTCTTCTCCCAGAGGGTTGTGAATCTGTGGAATTCTCTGCCCAAGGAAGCAGTTGAGGCTAGCTCATTGAATGTATTCAAATCACAGATAGACAGATTTTTAACCAATAAGGGAATTAAGGGTTATGGGGAGCGGGTGGGTAAGTGGAGCTGAGTCCATGGCCAGATCTTGTTGAGTGGCGGAGTAGGCTCGAGGGGTTAGATGGCCTACTCCTGTTCCTAACTCTTATGACTTTTGAATTTACAGGTGCCCCTCCCCCATCCCCTTATTCACAGGTGCCCCTCCCCTATCCTCCCATTTACTGGTGCCCCTCCCCTCTCCCCCCATTTACAGGTGCCCCTCCCCTATCCCCCAATTTACAGGTGCCCCTCCCCTATCCCCCCATTTACAGGTGCCTCTCCCCTATCCCCTTATTTACTGGTGCTCCTACCCAAAATTAAAGCAATTTAGTCAGTTTAGACAATAAACCTAAGTAAAAAGCACTCCCGTGCTTTAATTCATTGATAACAAGTTCTGCAGATGGAAACATCTGAGACTACAAAATCACCACTTGCACAATCAGCAGCTCGTTGGAAGGACGAAGATATTGGCCTGGAATTTGCAGTCAGCAGCAGAATCTCCCTCGCTGCCTTTCTCGTGTCTGTGTTCTGCCCAGAGAAATCCACAATGAGCTTGTGGGTGATAAAGACCTGGCTCGTGAGTGAACTGACATTCTGGAGGGAAACATGGAGAGGATTGAGGATTGTTGATCCTCCAGCAGAGTCCAGGAGGGGGAAAATGGTGGCTGGAGGGTGAGCAGCACTGGATGGGGATAGCAGCACTGGATGGGTGGGGGGGGGGCAGCACTGGATGGGGATAGCAGCACTGGATGGGTGGGGGGGGCAGCACTGGATGGGGATAGCAGCACTGGATGGGTGGGGGGGGGCAGCACTGGATGGGGATAGCATCACTGGATGGGTGGGGGGGGCAGCACTGGATGGGGATAGCAGCACTGGATATCCAATATCCAAGTACAAGTGCTTTCTATCAGGGATCACGAGAGGGTGATGCGGATTGATTTATTTTCCTGCTAACTGAGACACAGAGGTCGGTTGAAGTGATTATACAGCCTGTAGTGAAAGGCCAGTGGCCCCCACACTGGTGTGAGGTTTGAGGCCTCATACATCATTGACTTTGGGGGAGGTCGCTGTACATTAAGTGTACAACTTAAGTGTAAGTTGAAAAGACCCAGATGAATATCACAAATAAAAGTGAGGTTTGTTACAAACTACTTGCTGATGGTGTGTTCAGATATGTTTTATTTTCACCTGAACAAAGCTGAGCGCTAGTTTGTGCGTAGTGTAGCTTCTACAATCTATATTAACGACTTGGAAGAAGGGACTGAGTGTAAAGTTGCCAAGTTTGCTGACGATACAAAGATGGGAGGAAACGTAATGTGTGAGGAGGACACAAAAAATCTGCAAAAGGACATAGACAGGCTAAGTGAGTGGGGAAAAATTTGGCAGATGGCGTATAATGTTGGAAAGTGTGAGGTTTTCCACTTTGGCAGAAAAAAATCAAAGAGCAAGTTATTATTTAAATGGAGAAAAATTACAAAGTGCTGCAGTACAGCAGGATCTGGGGGTACTTGTGCATGAAACACAAAAGATTAGTATGTAGGTACAGCAAGTGATCAGGAAGGCAAATGGAATCTTGGCCTTTATTGCAAAGGGGATGGAGTATAAAAGCAGGGAAGTCTTGCTATACAGGGTATACAGGGTATTGGTGAGGGCACACCTGGAATGCTGCGTACAGTTTTGGTTTCCATATTTAAGAAAGGATATACTTGCTTTGGAGGCAGTTCAGAGAAGGTTCACTAGGTTGATTCCGGAGATGAGGGGGTTGACTTATGAGGAAAGGTTGAGTAGGTTGGGCCTCTACTCATTGGAATTCAGAAGAATGAGAGGTAATCTTATCGAAACATATAAGATTATGAGGGGGCTTGACAAGGTGGATGCAGATATGATGTTTGCACTGATAGGGGAGACTAGAACTTGAGGGTATGATCTCAGAATAAGGGGCCGGCCATTTACAACTGAGATGAGGAGGAATTTCTTCTCTCAGAGGGTTGTAAATCTGTGGAATTCACTGCCTCAGAGAGCTGTGGAAGCTGGGACACTGAATAAATTTAAGACAGAGATAGACAGTTTTTTAACCGATAAGGGAATAAGGGGTTATGGAGAGCGGGCAGGGAAATGGACCTGAGTCCATGATCAGATCAGCCATGATCGTATTAAATGGCGGAGCAGGCTCGAGGGGCCATATGGCCTACTCCTGCTCCTATTTCTTTTGTTCTTATTGGGAAACTGCTGAAGTCTACTATTAAGGAAGTTGTAGCAGGACAGTTAGAAAATCAAAATGCAGTGAAGCAGAGTCAGCATGGATTTATGAAAGGGAAATCCTGTTTGACAAATTTGCTGGGGTTCTTTGAGGATGTAACGAGCTGGGTAGATAAAGGGGAACCAGTAGATGTTGTCTATTTGGATTTCCAGAAAGCATTCGATAAGGTGCCTCATAAGAGGTTACTGCACAAGATAAAAGCTCACGGGGCTGGGGGTAATATATTAGCATGGATAGAGGATTGGCTGACTAACAGAAAACAGAGAGTTGGGATAAATGAGTAATTTTCAGGTTGGCAAACTGTAACTAGTGGGGTGTCACAGGGATCAGTGCTGGAGCCTCAACTATTTACCATTTATATTAATGACTTGAATGAAGGGACCGAGTGTAATGTAGCCAAATTTGCTGATGATACAAAGATAGGTGAGAAACCAAGTTGTGAGGAGGACGGAATGAATCTCCAAAGGGATTATAGATAGGCTAAGTGAGTGGGCAAAAATTTGGCAGATGGTGTATAATGTGGGAAAATATGAGATTATCCACTTTTGTTAGAAAAATAAAAAAGCAAATTATTATTTAAATGGGGAGAGATTACAAAATGTTGTGGTAAAGAGTGACCCGGGGGTTCTTGTAAATGAAACACAAAAAGTTAGCATTCAGGTACAGCAAGTAATTAGGAAGGCAAATGGAATGTTGGCCTTTATTGTAAGGGAGATGGAGTATAAAAGTTGGGAAGTCCTGCTACAACTGTAGTAAGACCACACCTGGGGTACTGCGTACAGTTGTGGTCTTCTTATTTGAGGAAGGATATACTTGCACTGGAGGCAGTTCAGGGAAGGTTCATGAGGTTGATTCCTGAGATGAAGGGGTTGTCATATGAAGGTAGGTTGAGCAGGTTGGGCCTATACTCATTGGAGTTTAGAAGAATGAGATGTGATCTTATTGAAATGTATAAGATTCTGAGGAGGCTTGACAGGGAGGATATTTTCCCTCGTGGGGGAATCTAGAACTAGGGGGCATAGTTTCAGTATAAGGTGTTGCCCATTTAAAATGGAAATGAGGAGGAATTTCTTCTCTCAGAGGGTCATGAATCTTTGGAATTCTCTGCCCCAGAGAGCCATGGAGGCTGGGACATTGAATATATTTATGGTGGAGATAGACAGATTTTTGAACAATAAGGGAGTCAAAGGTTATGGAGAGCGGGCGGGGAAGTGGAGTTGAGGCCAGGATGAGGTCAATCATGATCCTATTAAATGGCAGAGCAGGCTCGAGGGGCCAAACGACCCGCTCCTGCTCCTATTTCTTATGTTCTTGTGGAACCCAGAATTCGGAGGTAAAAGATCAATGTTCTGATCTCGGACACCACTCCCAATGTTAATCGTTTACAGCCTGAGTGTAATCTTATTCAAAGGGATAACCTTGAGGAGCTGCCAGGCTAGGGGAAAACTTGTTCAAAGAACAATGAAGCACAGGTAACAGAAGCAGCTGTTTGTTTCTAAGAGTTGCGGTTACATGCTTCCTGTTGTGGGCACAGAACTCTTGCAGACAGGATATTCTGTTGAAACAAAGGCCTGTTCTTTATTTGTGAGTTCTTGCTGTTGCAATTCAGACAAGAAAGAGAAAGGAAATCTGAAGTTATTCAGTCGATCTTTTCAACGCAACATTCTTTTCCTCCTTGTACTTTGTAAAATGTTTCGATGGGAATGACCCGATTTAAAGAGCTGGGGGAATTAACATGTGTTTTTTATCAGTAACAAAAACTCTGGTTGCCTCGCGACGGATTGACCATAACAGGAAGTAAGTCTCCATTCCACCCGCTAAATGAGCCAAAAGCACATTCCGATGTTTAATACATGCAGCTATATTGGCACAAACAGTCGCTGCTATAAAGCCTCCCTGCAAGCAGATAACACGTGGGTCCCACACACAGAAGGCCAAGGATGAAATACAATTCAACTGCATTGCAAAAATACAAATCAGGCCATTCCTTTTTAGAAACTTCAGCTTTCAGAAAAAACCTCTGTGAACGTTGGCGCCTGGCTCTGGCACTGACCGAGATTTGTACAAGCTATCATTTTGATGATGTGGATATTACTGTGTTTACTGCCTTTTTGTCCTTCCTGTTAAATGCATTGGTTCAGTGTTGTGTGATCCTTGTCTCAGAATGGATTTCTCTCTCAGTTTTTTTTTCCTCGATGTATTTGCAGAGTGTGGGCTGATCCCATAATTATTAACCCTGGCCCTTTTTCGGTCTGTTTACTTGAACCCAACTACAAAGTACATGAAGTGTCAGCATATTTAACAATAAAACACTCCCCTGCACAACTGCCTCAGTGTTGCAGCAGCAACTGGGTGTTCGTTACCCTTTGATTTTATTCCAGGCAGATAAACACGGTGTAGTGGAAAACAAGATTGCCAGTGGAAAAAATGAACTGCTAAAGGGAAATCTCTAGACAATAATACCTCATGTTATAAACAGACTTGGCAATCTACAGTCAGAGGAATGATAAGATCACGGCAGCAACCATATTTGGTGCTGTGGATCTATTCTATGAAAATCACAAGCCTTAAAATGATTAAAGGCACTTTGACTGAGTTCCATGCTACAACAACAACAGAGGCTGTCTGAGGTTATCGAGGTCTCCTTCACACAATCTTTGAACCGAGCTGTTCTATGAACAGAGTCTAAGTAAAGTTCTGAGATTATACTTTCAACGGAAGACTGCAGAACAGGGAGACTTCAGTGCACAACAACAGAGAGACACGTCATCAACATATCATTGGTTTCCATTTCAAGGTGGGCACAATTTTCCTCCCATCCCCACTCATTGCCTCCCTCGCACCTGTTGACCAGAGAAAGTGGGACAAGTGACATTTAAGGCCAGCCTCTGGGAAGGGAGACCTGGGCCACTTCTCCCACATCTCCTCCTTCCCTCCTGGGAGCTGCAGAGCTCACATTAAGAACTTGCTGTGAGGAGAGTCAGGGATGTAGAAATATGTTACAGCATTCCCTCCTGCTCTGCATCACACATTTTGGATTTGGAGAGTAACTCTCCACCTTTAACTTCTCAAGCTCTCTTAGTCTTTTCAGGTCATGTAGTGAAAGTAGCCTTGGGGGGGGAGGGGGCGGAGGTGGGTCCAATGTCCCAATCCCTCTTGGTTTCCAGGTTCTGGACTGACTGTAGCCTTGGGGGGAGGGTTCCTGGTCCAGTGTCCCAATCCCTCTTGGTTTCCAGGTTCCGGACTGACTGTAGCCTTGTGGGGAGGGGGGGGGGGGGGGCGTTCCTGGTCCAGTATCCCAATCCCTCTTGGTTTCCAGGTTCCGGACTGACTGTAGCCTTGTGGGGAGGGTGGGGGGGGGGGGCGTTCCTGGTCCAGTATCCCAATCCCTCTTGGTTTCCAAGTCCCGAACTGACTGTAGCCTTGTGGGGAGGGTTGCTGGTCCAGTGTCCCAATCCCTCTTGGTCTCCAGGTTCCGGACTGACTGTAGCCTTGTGGGGAGGGTGTGCGGGGGGGGGGTGTTCCTGGTCCAGTGTCCCAATTCCTCTTGGTCTCCAGGCCCAGGACTGTCTGTAGTCTAGAATGCTGCATGTATACAACAGTATTCCGAGCCAGGCACTGGGTGATATGTTTTACTTCCTTTCTCTCTTTTTTAGCCGCACCTGATGTGTGTTGCCAGTAGAGCATCTAAGATCTGGGACTTGGTCAGGGATCAAACCTACATCCCAGCACGGTGTGGTTCAAATAGGTGGTCTCCAACTAGCTGCATTACTGATTATATACCATGCTTTACTGACTACATACAGTGTGTTACTACCTATATACCATCATCATAATAGGCAGTCCCTCGAAGGAGGATGACTTGCTTCCACGAGTTCACAGGTGTTTCAATGAAGGACCCGATGATCCAGTCCTGAACATGTGGTGATTGTTGCACACCAGCTACCACACGGGCTTGACAGAGCTCGGTTTTGGTCCAGTGGCAAGGATTAACCAAGGGGACTGGAGACTTGCTCTGCTGCACGGACCTAGTGCGCAGATATATCGCGGAGTGTGCTCCAGTATGTCCAGGCCCCTCAATATTTTATACACTTCAAAAAGGTCTCCTCTCAACCTCCTCTGTTCCAATGAGAACAAACCCAGCCTATCCAATCTGTCCTCATAACTAAGATTCTCCATTCCAGGCAGCGTCCTAGTAAATCTCCTCTACAGCCTCTCTAGTGCAATCACGTCCTTCCTATAATACGGCGACCAGAACTCCAAAGTATTATACAATTTAAGCATAACCTCCCTGCTTTTATATTCTATGCCTCGGCCAATAAAGGTATTCCATATGCCTTCTTAACCACCTTATCCACCTGGCCTGCTACTTTCAGGGATCTGTGGACAAGCACTCCAAGGTCCCTTTGTACATCTACACTGTTATGTGGCCTACTGCTTAATGTATATACCCTTTCCTTATTAGCCCTCCCAAACTGCATCACTTCACACTTCTCTGAATAAATTCCATTTGCCACTGCTCTGCTCACCTGATCAATAGATTGATATCCTCCTGCAGTCCTCTTTGGATCTGGGCATGGTGCCAGAGGATTGGAGGACTGCTAATGTCGTACCCTTGTTTAAGAAGGGAGAAAGGGATAGGCCGAGTAATTACAGGCCTGTTAGCCTAACCTCAGTGGTGCGAAAATTATTGGAAAAAATCCTGAAAGACAGGATAAATCTACATTTGGATAGGCAAGGATTAATTAGGGATAGTCAGCATGGATTTGTTGAGGGAAGATCGTGTTTGACTAACCTGATTGAATATTTCAAGGAGGTAACTAAGAGGGTCGATGAGGGTAGTGTGTATGATGTAGTATATATGGACTTTTTCAAGGCTTTTGATAAGGTCCCACATGGTAGACTGGTCATGATGGTTAAAGCCCATGGGATACAGGGCAAAGTGGCAAGTTGGATCCAAAATTGGCATGGAGATAGGAAGCAAAGGATAATGATTGATGGATGTTTTTGTGACTGGAAGGATGTTTCAGTGGGGTTCTGCAGGGCTCAGTACTGGGTCCCTTGCTTTTTGTGGTATATATCAACGATTTCTATTTGAATATGCTTAAGAATGCTTAAGAAGTTTGCAGACGACACTAAAGTTGGCTGTGTGGTTGATAATGACTATATACAGTGTATTACTGACTATGTACGGATGCCTTCATATGTTGCTTCTACTCCCTTAAGGCAAAATAACAAGGACCACAAAATCCTAGAAAAGTTCATAACTTTAATGTGAAAAACATACAAAAGACAAATGTCCAGGCAGACCATAATATTAACAATTTGTTTATCTCTACCTGTGATTACATGGATTCTGTGATTCCAACTGGATATTACAATCACAGTGCAGGGGAGTTTTGGAACACTGTTCTGGGGGAGGTTGCATTCACTCACTCTAGCTCGCTGTGATTTAGTGTCAGTAATTGTCTCTTCAACAACACAAGTTCAGGATCTGAGGTGGACGGAGTTGCAGTGGGTAAATTCACAGCCCGGAGCAGTGGGAGTACTCGCTTTTGCTGCTCAGGATCTGCTGGTATCACCGTGAGTCATTAATCCAGTTTAGCCAGTTGAAGAGGATTCTTTAAATGGTATCACAGTGACAGTGCCTGAAAGGGGAAAGGACCTGGAGTTTTACAGCACAGTTTGGGACCATTTGGCCCATCCTGCCCGTGATTTACCTGCAGAAATTAGCGTGATGATTTGGAAGTACTCACCCCCTAGATACATCCCAGGCATTTGGCCTTTAGTTTCCCGTTGCTTGTCGGCATTTACGGGATTTGCTAATGATGCCCTTTACAGCCTCCATTTCATCATCCAAAGATCAGATGTAATCCAAGGGGATATTTTCCCATAGTGTAGCTGTTTTCCAGGGTGAGTTTCAGACCAAAGCTGCTGAAACATAAACAGACAGGTTCATATCAACTTGCCTCTTTCACCCTACAGTGTGCCATACTAGTGTGAACGACAACATATCCCAGGCTCATTCGGGCTAGTTATATATTCAAAATGGAGCAGCAATGTAAAATAAAAGTGGTTATAGAACTCTGATCAGTTCTAATTCCATCTACACACAATTGCTTTATAGAAGCATTCTCTTCACTCCGATCCACGAGATTTCATTTGCCTCAAATCCCATGGGACAACAGCAACAGCTTGCATTTATATAGCGCCTTGAACATAGTAAAACATCTCAAGGCGCTTCCGTTATCCAACAAAATTTGACGCCGAGCCATATAAAGAGTTATTAGGCCTGGTGGCAAAAAGCTTGGTCAAAGAGGTAGCCAATTCTAGAGGGGGAGCGTGAACAGCCAGTTGTCATGGTGCATATAGGTACCAACGATATAGGTTAAAAAACGGGGTGAGGTCCTACAAGCTAAATTTAGGGAGCTAGGAGTTAAATTAAAAAGTAGGACCTCAAAGGTAGTAATCTCAGGATTGCTACCAGTGCCACATGCTAGTCAGAGTAGGAATTGCAGGATAGCACAGATGAATACGTGACTTGAGGAATGGTGCAAGAGGGAGGGATTCAAATTCCTGGGACATTGGAACCAGTTCTGGGGGAGGTGGGACCAGTACAAACCAGACGGTCTGCACCTGGGCAGGATCGGAACCAATGCCCAAGGGGGATTGTTTGCTGGTGCTGTTGGGGAGGGTTTAAACTAAAATGGCAGGGGGATGGGAATCTATGTAGGGAGACAGAGGGAAGTAAAAAGGCGGCAGAAGCAAAAGATAGAAAGGAGAAAAGGAGGATAGAAAGGAGGGCAGAGAAATCAAGGGCAAAAATCAAAAAGGGCCACATTACAACTTAATTCTAAAAGGACAAAGAGTATTAAAAAAACAAGCCTGAAGGCTCTGAGTTTCAATGCAAGGAGCATTTGTAATAGAAACATAGAAACATAGAAAATAGGTGCAGGAGTAGGCCATTCGGCCCTTCTAGCCTGCACCGCCATTCAATGAGTTCATGGCTGAACATTCAACTTCAGTACCCCATTCCTGCTTTCTCGCCATACCCCTTGATCCCCCTAGCAGTAAGGACCTCATCTAACTCCTTTTTGAATATATTTAGTGAATTGGCCTCAACAACTTTCTGTGGTAGAGAATTCCACAGGTTCACCACTCTCTGGGTGAAGAAGTTCCTCCGCATCTCGGTCCTAAATGGCTTACCCCTTATCCTTAGACTGTGACCCCTGGTTCTGGACTTCCCCAACATTGGGAACATTCTTCCTGCATCTAACCTGTCTAACCCCGTCATAATTTTATATGTTTCTATGAGGTCCCCTCTCATTCTTCTGAACTCCAGTGAATACAAGCCCAGTTGATCCAGTCTTTCTTGATAGGTCAGTCCCGCCATCCCGGGAATCAGTCTGGTGAACCTTCGCTGCACTCCCTCAATAGCAAGAATGTCCTTCCTCAGGTTAGGAGACCAAAACTGTACACAATACTCCAGGTGTGGCCTCACCAAGGCCCTGTACAACTGTAGCAACACCTCCCTGCCCCTGTAATAAGGTAGATGAATTGACTGCGCAAATAGATGTTAACGGATATGATGTAATTGGGATTACGGAGACATGGCTCCAGGGTAAATAAGGCTGGGAACTCAACATCCAGGAGTATTCAATATTCAGGAGGGACAGACAGAAAGGAAAAGGAGGTGGGGTAGCGTTACTGGTTAAAGAGGAGATTAACGCAATAGTAAGGAAGGACATTAGTGTGGATGATGTGGAATCTATATGGGTAGAGCTGCGAAACACCAAAGGGCAGAAAACATTAGTGGGAGTTGTGCACAGAACACCAAACAGTAGTAGGGAGGTTGGAGATGGCATCAAACAAGATATTAGGGATGCATGCAATAAGGGTACAGCAGTTATCATGGGTGATTTTAATCTACATATTGATTGGGCTAACCAAACTGGTAGCAATACTGTGGAGGAGGATTTCCTGGAGTGTAGAAGGGATGGTTTTCTAGACCAATATGTCGAGGAACCAACTGGAGAGCAGACCATCCTAGACTTGGTCTTGTGCAACGAGAGAGGATTAATTAGCAATCTAGTCGTGTGGGGCATCTTGGGGAAAAGTGACCATACTATGGTAGAATTCTTCCTTAAGATGGAGAGTGACACAGTTAATTCAGAGACTAGGGTTCTGAACTTAAAGAAAGGAAACTTCGACGGTATGAGACGTGAATTGGCTGGGATAGACTGGCGACTGATACTTAAAGGACTGACGGTGGATAGGCAATGGCAGACATTTAAATATCACATGGATGAACTACAACAATTGTACATCCCTGTGTGGCATAAGAATAAAAAAGGGAAGGTGGCTCAACCGTGGCTAACAAGGGAAATTAGGGAAAGTGTTAAATCCAAGGAAGAGGCATATAAATTGGCCAGACAAAGCAGCAAACCTGAGGACTGGGAGAAATTTAGAATTCAGCAGAGGAGGACCAAGGGATTAATTAGGAGGAGGAAAATAGAGTATGAGAGTAAGCTTGCAGGGAACATAAAAATTGACTGCAAAAACTTCTATAGATATGTGAAGAGAAAAAGATTAGTGAAGACTAATGCAGGTCCCTTGCAGTCAGATTCAGGTGAATTCATAATGGGGAACAAGGAAATGGCAGACCAATTGAACAAATACTTTGCTTCTGTCTTCACTAAGGAAGACATGAATAACCTCCCAAAAATACTCGGGGACCGAGGGTCTAGCGAGAAGGGGGAACTGAGGGAAATCCTTATTAGTCAGGAAATGGTGTTAGGGAAATTGAAGGGATTGAAGGCCAATAAATCCCCAGGGCCTGATAGTCTGCATCCCAGAGTACTTAAGGAAGTGACCCTAGAAATAGTAGATGCATTGGTGGTCATTTTCCAACATTCCATGGAATCTGGTTCAGTTCCTATGGATTGGAGGGTAGCTAATGTAACCTCACTTTTTAAAAAAGCAGGTAGAGAGAAAATGGGTAATAGTAGACCGGTTAGCCTGACATCGGTGGTGGGGAAAATGCTGGAATCAATTATTAAAGATGTAATAGCAGCGCATTTGGAAAGCAGTGACAGGATCGGTCCAAGTCAGCATGGATTTATGAAAGGGAAATCATGCTTAACAAATCTTCTAGAGTTTTTTAAGGATGTAACTACTAGAGTGGATAAGGGAGAACCAGTGGATGTGGTGTATTTAGACTTTCAAAAGGCTTTTGACAAGGTCCCACACAGGAGATTAGTGTGCAAAATTAAGGCACATGGTACTGGGGGTAATGTATTAACGTGGATAGAGAACTGGTTGGCAGACAGGAAGCAAAGAGTGGGAATAAATGGTTCCTTTTCAGAATGGCAGGCAGTGACTAGTGGGGTACCGCAGGGCTCAGTGCTGGGACCCCAGCTCTTTACAATATACATTAATGATTTAGACGAAGGAATTGAATGTAATATCTCCAAGTTTGCAGATGACACTAAGCTGGGTGGCAGTACGAGCTGCGAGGAGGATGCTAGGAGGCTGCACGTGGACTTGGACAGGTTAGATGAATGGGCAAATGCATGGCAAGGCCACCTACGGTCCAAACTCCCAAGGCCCCGCCCCACTCCTGGGCAAGAACGGGGAAACACTCATCAAGTACGCCGAGGCTGTCAGGGCCCGATGGAAGGAGCGCTTTGAAGATCTCTTCAATCGAGACTCTGCCTTTGACTCGAGTGTTCTCGACTCCATCCCGCAGCATGCGACCCGCCACCACCTCAGTGAAACTCCAACGTTGCACGAGGTCGGCAAAGCCATAAAACAGCTGAAGAATAACAAGATTACTGGTGCAGATGGAATCCCTGCTGAGGCGTTAAAGTATGGCGGAGAGGCGCTGTTGACCCCGATACATGACCTCATCTCTCTCATCTGGAGGGAGGAGAGCATGCTGGGGATCTCAGAGATACAGTGATCGTGACTTTTAAAAAAGGGGACAAGTCCGACTGCGGCAACTACAGGGGAATCTTTCTGCTATCAGCCACTGGGAAAGAGTTCTCCTCAATCGACTTCTCCCTGTCGCCGAGGAGCTCCTCCCGGAATCACAATGCAGATTTTGTCCCATACGGGGCACAACAGACATGATCTTTGCAGCGCGACAGTTGCAGGAAAAATGCAGGGAGCAGCGCCAGCCCTTATACATGGCCTTTTTCGATCCTACAAAGGCCTTTGACACTGTCAACCGTGAGGGTCTATGGAGCGTCCTCCTCTGTTTGTCAGCATCCTTTGCCTGCTCCACGACAACATGCAGGCCGTGATCCTTACCAACGGATCCACTACAGACCCAATTCACATCCGGACCGGGGTCAAACAGGGCTGCGTCATCACTCCAACCCTCTTCTCAATATTCCTCACCGCCATGCTCCACCTCACAATCAACAAGCTCCCCGCTGGAGTGGAACTAAACTACAGAACCAGTGGGAAGCTGTTTAACCTACGCCGCCTCCAGGCCAGGTCTAAGATCACCCCAACCTCTGTCATTGAGCTACAGTATGCGGACGATGCCTGGGTCTGTGCACATTCAGAGGCTGAACTCCAGGATATAGTCAATGTATTCACTGAGGCATATGAAAGCATGAGCCTTACGCTTAACGTCCGTAAGACAAAGGTCCTTCACCAGCCTGTCATCACCGCACAGCACTGCCCTCCAATCATCAAGATTCACGGTGCGGCCCTGGACAACGTGGACCATCTCCCATATCTCGGGAGCCTCTTATCAACAAAGGCAGACATTGATGCAGAGATTCAACATCGCCTCCAGTGCACCAGTGCAGCCTTCGGCCGCCTGAGGAAAAGAGTGTTTGAAGATCAGGCCCTCAAATCTTCCACCAAACTCATGGTCTACAGGGCTGTAGTAATACCCGCCTTCCTGTATGGATCTGAGGCATGGACCATGTATAGAAGGCACCTCAAGTCACTGGAGATATATCACCAACGATGTCTCTGCAACATCCTGCAAATCCCCTGAGAGGACAGGTGCACCAACATCAGTGTCCTCGACCAGGCTAACATCCCCAGTATTGAAGCACTGACCACACTCGATCAGCTTCGCTGGGCAAGCCACATAGATCGCACGCCAGATACGAGACTCCCGAAGCAAATGCTTTATGCGGAGCTCCTTCATGGTAAACGAGCCAAAGGAGGACAGCGGAAACGATATAAGGACACCCTCAAAGCCTCCCTGGTAAAGTGCGTCATCACCACTGACACCTGGGAGACCCTGGCCGAAGACCACCCGTGGTGGAGAAAGTACATCCGGGAGGGCGTTGAGCTCTTCGAGTCTCAGCGCAAAGAGCATGAAGAGGCCAAGCGCAGGCAGCGGAAGGAGCGCGCGGCAAACCAGCCCCACCGACCCCTTCCCTCGACGAATGTCTGTCCCACCTGTAACAGGGTCTGTGGCTCTCGTATTGGACTGTTCAGCCACCAAAGAACTCACTTTGGGAGTGGAAGCAAGTCTTCCTCGATTCCGAGGGACTGCCTATGATGATGACAGATGAAGTATAATGTAGATAAATGTGAGGTTATCCACTTTGGTGGCAAAAACAGGAAGGCAGATTATTATCTGAATGGTGACAGATTAGTAAAAGGGGAGGTGCAATGAGACCTGGGTGTCATGGTACATCAGTCATTGAAAGTTGGCATGCAGGTACAGCAGGCGGTAAAGAAAGCAAATGGCATGCTGGCCTTCATAGCGAGGGAATTTGAGTATAGAAGCAGGGAGGTCTTACTGCAGTTGTACAGGGCCTTGGTGAGGCCACACCTGGAATATTGTGTGCAGTTTTGGTCTCCTAATCTGAGGAAGGACATTCTTGCTATTGAGGGAGCGCATCAAAGGTTCACCAGGCTGATTCCCGGGATGGCAGGACTGACATATGAAGAAAGACTGGATCGACTAGGCTTATATTCACTGGAATTTAGAAGAATGAGAGGGGATCTCATAGAAACATTCAAAATTCTAACGGGATTGGACAGGTTAGATGCAGGAAGAATGTTCCCGATGTTGCAGAAGTCCAGAACCAGGGGTCACAGTCTAAGGATAAGGGGTAAGCCATTTAAGGTCGAGATGAGGAGAAACTTCTTCACCCAGAGAGTGGTGAACCTGTGGAATTCTCTTCCACAGAAAGTTGTTGAGGCCAATTCACTAAATATATTCAAAAAGGAGTTAGATGTAGTCCTTACTACTAGGGGGATCAAGGGGTATGGCGAGAAAGCAGGAATGGGGTACTGAAGTTGCATGTTCAGCCATGAACTCATTGAATGGCGGTGCAGGCTAGAAGGGCCGAATGGCCTCAATCCTGCACCTAGTTTCTATGTTTCTATGTTTTAAGGAGGAGAGAGAGGTGGAGAGGTGGAGAGATTTACAGAGGAACTTCCAGAGCTTAGGGCCTAAGAGGACTTTGGTGGGGGGAAAACTTTAAAATTAGAGCCATGCTGTTCAGGGTAGTGGAAATCTGGAACTTTCGCCTCCAAGAAGCTGTTGCAGTGGCGGAGTGGGGAGTGTGGGGGGTGTGCGGCGGGGGCGGGGGGGATGAATAGAACATTTCAAAACTGAGATCGATAGATGTTTAATAGGCAAGGGTATTTAGAGATATGGAACCAAGATGGGTGGATGGAGTTAAGATACAGGTCAGCCATGATCTCACTGAATGGCGGAACAGGCTGAACGAGCTGAATGGCCTCCTCCTGTGCCTGAATTCTGTGCTCCAATGTTCCCTGGGGTTTGACTGGTCTCCCGTTAGAGGAGACACTGGTAAAGACCCTATGGGATTTTCCAATGCAAGAGAAATCCCTTTAAAATAATGTACCTCAACACAAGGAAAAAGGTCAGAAAGAGCCATTCAACCCATCAAACCCTCTCCTCTCACAGACCATGTACGTTCACCACCCATTTAATCTCCTGAGGCAAGGTCTTCCCCAACGTGACCAAAATCCTCACAACATCTGCTCCGACCTGGGTTGAAAATGTTCCTAATTCGCTTCACTTTTAAAACAAATTAATTCTTGGGATTTAGGCTTTGACAGCAAGGCCGGCATTTATTGCGTGAGGCAGCATAACTAAGACCACCAATTCTCACCTCTGTAACATCGCCCGTCTCCACCCTTGCCTCAGCTCATCTGCTGCTGAAGCCCTCATCCATGCCTTTGTTACCTCTAGACTTGACTATTCCAACACACTCCTGGCTGACCTCCCACATTCTACCTTACGTAAACTAGAGGTGATCCAAAACTCAGCTGCCCGTGTCCTAACTTGCACCAAATTCCACTCACCCATCGCCCCTGTGCTCGATGACCTACATTGGCTTCTGGTTAAGCAGCACCTCAATTTCAAAATTTTTATCCTTGTTTTCAAAGCCCTCTATGGCCTCGCCCCTCTCTAATCTTTTCCAGCCCCCCCCCGAGATGTCTGCGCTCCTCTAATTCTGCCCTCTTCAGCATCCCTGATTATAATCGCTCCACCATCGGTGGCCGTGCCTTCTGTTGCCTCGGCCCCAAGCTCAGGAACTCCCTCCCTAAACCTCTCCGCCTCTCTACCTCTCTTTCCTCCTTCAAGACGCTTCTTAAAACATACCTCTTTCCTGCCCTAATTTCTCCTTTTGCGGCTCGGTGTCAAATTTTATATCTCGTAATAATCCTGCGAAGCACCTTGTGACATTTCACTGCAGTAAAGGTGCTATATTAACACCAGTTGTTGGTGTTGTTGTTGAGATTGCTCCTTGCTGACCCCGGAGTTGGGTCCTCATTCCTGTTTGTACCGTCATTCAAGGTCCCTAAAAAAAAACAAAATAAGGTCACCACTTGCACAAGAAACATTTTTTGTTTCCCTAAATAAACAATTGTAAGATGGCCCAATAACAACACACTAAAAAATATTGAGAACATTGGCGTTCAATATAAATATAAACAGCATATAAGGCAGTTGAGGGGTGATGCGATTGCTGATTTTAGGATTCTAAAGGAACTGGCTAATGTCCAGAACATTAGAACCAGACGACATGGCCTGCGCTTTAAGGGGGTGAATTAAAAAATAATCCACATGGAAATATTGGGGTGAATTTTAATCCCAAGCCCCAAACTGGGGGGTGGAAACTCTGTACCGCCGATTTTGAGGCAGTGACATCGCCTAGGTGGTGATTTTACCGCCAGGCGGTAATTACCGCCTCAAATTGCAAGATTCCATTTTTTTTCCCCAAAGATGAGAGAGCAGTGCCAAAAAGAGGCGTCCCACACTGGTCCTCTGGTGCCAAGGGAGCAGTAGCTCAAGAGACCTACTCAATCTTCTGCCGCTAGGATGCATGAAAATGAAAAGAAAAATGTTTGCGAAAATTTCCGTGCCCCACACGCACACTTCCCCACTGAGCTTAGGCCGTTAATAAATAGAAGCCAAAAAAAAAATGAAACTCAACAACTCACCTTGCTCTCCGGACGATACCGCCCCGGGAGCCCCGATGTACCGATAGCTTTCCCGGTCGGGAAAAGCACCTGCCGGTAAAGCAGGCGATCCAACTGAAGTTTGCTGCCGCGGAGCCAAGGGGGCGTTGCACGCTCGATGATGTGCAGCGCTCCCTCTTCGCGTCAGCCAACGAAAGTTATCGGGAGGCGAGGACACTGCTCCGCTGCATCGGTAAGTCCTTAGCCTCCCGTGAGCCGCCTCTCTCCGACGCTAACATGTGCCGTTTAAAAAACGAATTTCGAGCCCTGGGTGTGTTGGGGTTGGGTGGGAGGTTGAAGAGTTAAAAAACTGAAGCCCAACCAAAACCGCCTCTAACTTGCCCACAACCGGTTTTAACAGAGGCGGGATGGGAGACGGGCGGTGGCGGGGGGCGGGAATGGGGAGATGGGCAACCAACCCGTTCGCAGGAGGCGGGCTGTCACTTTAAATATTATAATGAGGCTCCCTGCCTCATTGTGATCCACCATTTTAAATTTAACTCTGGCTGGTCGGGTTTCCCAGGCATCAGGAAACCCGTCAGCTAAAGGAAGGCGAGGACTGCTGGACCCAGGAGCTCAGAGCCAGCATTCCTGCCTCACCAACTCCCTGCGATCGGACCCCCTCCCGAGCCCAAACCCTTCTGATCTTCCCCCAACCTCCCCTGCTCCCCGAGGCCTCTAAAAGGTCTCAGATCTTTGATCAGCTCCCCCGGGCTTTAAATCCTGAGCACCTCCGGTCCACGATCACCCTCCGGCCCTTAACCGCCACTCCCCCACGCCTCCCTCCAGCTTCCGATCCCTATCCCTTGCGATCTCACCCCCCCGGCCCCCCATCCCCCACCTAGCCTCCAATCACCCCTCCGATCCCTCTCTGCCTCCTCTCTGTGGCCTGGTGCCACGGGACTGCCCGCCCGACAACCTCTCAATCTGGCTAGCTGCGGGCGGGGTGGGAAACAGTGAGCCTAAATGCTATCAGGTAGTTTGTACACAGAAAGCTCCCACAAAGAAGTGATAATGACAATGACAAGTTTTAGTAATGTTAGTTGAGGAACAAAAACTCCCCCATTCTCCTTCGGAATTGTGCCGTGGAACCTTTTAATTGTGAGGGCAGATGGGCCCTCGCTTTAATGTCTCATCTGAAAGATGGCACCTCCGACAGTGCAGCACTCTGTCAGAACATCCCCTCCGACAGTGCAGCGCTCCCTCAGTTCTGCCCCTCCGACAGTGCAGCGCTCCCTCAGTACTGCCCCTCCGACAGTGCAGCGCTCCCTCAGTACTGTCCTTCCGACAGTGCAGCGCTCCCTCAGTACTGCCCCTCCGACAGTGCAGCGCTCCCTCAGTACTGTCCCTCCGACAGTGCAGCGCTCCCTCAGTACTGCCCCTCCGACAGTGCAGTGCTCCCTCAGTACTGTCCTTCCGACAGTGCAGCGCTCCCTCAGTACTGCCCCTCCGACAGTGCAGCGCTCCCTCAGTACTGTCCTTCCGACAGTGCAGCGCTCCCTCAGTACTGTCCTTCCGACAGTGCAGCGCTCCCTCAGTACTGCCCCTCTGACAGTGCAGCGCTCCCTCAGTACTGCCCCTCCGACAGTGCAGCGCTCCCTCAGTACTGCCCCTCCGACAGTGCAGCGCTCCCTTAGTACTGTCCTTCCGACAGTGCAGCGCTCCCTCAGTACTGCCCCTCTGACAGTGCAGCGCTCCCTCAGTACTGTCCTTCCGACAGTGCAGCGCTCCCTCAGTACTGCCCCTCCAACAGTGCAGCGCTCCCTCAGTACTGTCCTTCCGACAGTGCAGCGCTCCCTCAGTACTGCCCCTCCGACAGTGCAGCGCTCCCTCAGTACTGCCCCTCCGACAGTGCAGCGCTCCCTCAGTACTGTCCTTCCGACAGTGCAGGGCTCCCTCAGTACTGTCCCTCCGACAGTGCAGCGCTCCCTCAGTACTGTCCTTCCGACAGTGCAGTGCTCCCTCAGTACTGTCCCTCTGACAGTGCAGCACTCCCTCAGTACTGCCCCTCCGACAGTGCAGCGCTCCCTCAGTACTGCCCCTCTGACAGTGCAGCACTCCCTCAGTATTGCCCTGGGATAGGTGAGAATGCTACCTGCTGAGCCATGTTTGACACCTTATGACAAGTTTCACCTTGTAGCTGTACATCACTGAGGACAAGCACAGCGAACATTCGATCTAGGTAGCAGTGAAACTCCCAAGCAGAGTACATCCTATTGACTTTCCCCACCTTCCTTCTGCGGAACTGCCAAAGTGAAAAGAAGGACTTCATTGATGTACAACCCCGGGGGCGGGGGGTGGGGGGGGAGCACAGGAGGTGGGGGGAGCAGTGTTACAATATGGGTTAATATCTACAAACATTGCTCCAAAACATCTGCATATTAATCCCCGAGAGAGAGGCGACTACTTCAAGAAGACAAACTCCTGGTAAATATCTCCTGTGCCAACAGCTCCAGCAGATCAGTCTAACATTGTAATCTACTCAACCCTGACTGGATGCTTTCCATAGATGTCATTCCTATGATCGCAACAACACAGGAGCCGTTTTGTCCCCCATAGTATTTGTTCCTCTGTGCCTGGGCTTCCTCCTATCATTGCCACACGCCCATTGAAAACAGCTAATTGATGGAACATTATCTCCTGTTGATGGAACATTATCACGTGGAAGCCCCGGCCTGTGAGAGACCATCAGCGGCAGGTCGGGGCCATAAAACGAGCAGCATGGGGAGTCTAGCGGCGTACTACTGCAAGGTACAGCGCGAGCTGGCGCAGGAGGGCGACGGCAGCGAAGGGAACGTCATTAAGGTCCAGGTCGGTGATTGGAGCGTGGGCAGGTACAGCAGGAGCGGCGAGGTCAGGGCGAAGAGATTGTAGAGGGATGTGATCGGGGCCCAGGAGAGGCGCGAGTTCAGGGCCAGAAGAGGCGAGGGCCCAGGGGCAGCACGAGCCAGCCCACACTGCGATATGTGTGCGCGCACTAGGCCCCTGCAGCAGAGCAGGTCTCCAGTCGTCTTGGTTAATCCTTGCTGTATGGTGTAGTCATATGCAGCCAGCGTGAGGGCCCAGCGCTGTATGCGAGCTGACGCATTGGCATTGACAGCCTTGCTATCGGCTTGTGGTCCGTCTCTAGCTCGAACTAACTACCAAAAAGGTACTGGTGCATATTTTTCACACCGTAAACACAAGCGAGTGCTTCCTTCTTGACTATCCACGCTCTGCCTGGGAGAGCGACCTGGAGGCATAAGCCACCTGTTGGAGTCGGCCATCATCGTTACCCTGCTGCAACACACACCCAACCCCGTAGGATGACGCATCGCATGTTAAAACCAGTTTTTTACAGGGGTCATACAAAGTCAACAGTTTGTTGGAACACAGCAGGTTCCTCGCCTTAATGAAAGCCTGTTCTTGACAGTCCCCCCAAACCATTCACAACCTTTACGCAGGAGCATGTGTAACGGCTCCAACAATGTGCTTAAGTTTGGCAGAAAGTTCCCAAAATAGTTCAAAAGTCCCAGGAATGATTGCAACTCCGACGTGTTGCCGGGCCTGGGCGCCCAGCAGATCGCCTCCGTTTTTGATTCAGTGGGCCGGATCCTGTCCGTGGCAACCCTCCTGCTCAGGAACTCGATCTCTGGGGCCAAAAACACACACTTGGCCTTTTTCAGCCGCAAGCCTACCCGGTCCAGTCAGCGTAGCACCTCCTCCAGGTTGTGGAGGTGTTCTTCGGTGTCTCGACCCATTATGAGAATGTGGTCTTGGAATACGATCGTTCCAGGAATGGATCTGAGCAAGCTTTCCATGTTACTCTGAAAGATGGCTGCTGCTGAACGAATGACAAATGGACACCTGTTGTAGACAAATAATCCCTTGTGAGTCGTGATGGTGGTCAGAAACTTGTATTCTTCAGCCAGTTCCTGAGTCATGTAGACCGAAGTGAGATCCAACTTTGTGAACAGCTTGCCACCTGCCAGCGTGGCAAAAAGGTCCTCCGCTCTCGGGAGCAGGTATTGGTCTTGCAGCGATACTCGGTTGATGGTGGCTTTGTAGTCGCCACAAATCCTAACCGAGCCATCTGCTTTGAGGACAGGAACGATGGGACTTGCCCAGTCGCTGAATTCAACGGCCGAAATTATGCCCTCTCTGAGCAGCCTGTCCAATTCACTTTCAATTTTCTCACGCATCACATACGGCACCGCTCTGGCTTTGTGGTGCACTGGTCTGGCGTCCGGAGTGATGCTACTTTGGTGCCCTTGAATGTTCCTACACCAGGTTGAAACAGTGACCCGAATTTTTGCAGGACCTGTGAGCATGAGCTTCACACCACGGATGAAATGGCGTGCACATCCCCTCATTTCCAATTCATCTCAGCTCGCCAAGTCCTCCCCAAAAGCGCGGGGCCATTTCGCGGAATGATCCAGAGTGGCAGCCGGTTCTGTAATCCATTATGTGTTACCACCAAGTTCGCACTGCCCAACACTGGGATGATCTCTTTGGTGTACGTCCGTAGCTGCGTCCCAATGCATTCCAGTTTGGGCCTGCTAGCTCTGCATGGCCATAGTCTCTCAAATTGTTGGGCGCGCATGAGTGATTGGCTAGCTCCCGTATCCAGTTCCATGCCATTCAGTAAGACTTTCATCATCATTGGTGGCGGTTTAGTGTATGAGCTGTGGACGTCAGCCACATGAACCTGCTGAACTTCAGCATCTATGGCTTTACCCCAGGCCTCATCCTGCATTGCAGACCCCTCGTCTGGTTCCTCTGTCTCGCAGATTAGCCTCGCTACTGCCTTTTTGCACATCCTGGCCAAGTGTCCGCTGACATTACAAATCCTACAGGTATATTGCTGGAACCTGCAGCTTTTCACAGTGTATCTACCCCTGCATCTCCAGCATGAGCTGAGATTGAGATTGCTGTTAACAAAAGGACTATAACCAGGGATTCCTCTCTGATTGCCAATTTGGCTGTTTCTAAGCACTCTGATGGTGGGTGTTAATGGTCCCATCGCGGGACGCATTGTTCCTCGAGATGGTGTGAATTGCCGATCCCCTTCCCATTGGCCCTGTTGTGGGCCCACCCTAGAGCCTGTTGCTGCCTGGGCGGTTTCGAAATGCCCTTGCCTACCTGCGGGGTCCCGAGCCGCGTTCACCATGTTAACTCCCTGGTCCATCGCCACGTTTGGACCAGGGCTGCACGCGTAAATTAGCTCGGTCTCCTCTTCCCCTACCATAAAGGTCTGAGCTATCAATGCCGCCCCTTCTAACGTCAGGTCCTTGGTCTTTATGAACTTCCTGAAAATGCCGGCATGATTAATGCCCTCGATGAAAAAGTCCCTTAACATCTCCCCACTGCAGGCATCGGAGAACTTACAGAGACTGGCCAAGCACCGCAGTTCTGCCACGAAGTCCGAGATGTATTGTCCCTCCCGACGCCGGTGTGTGTAGAACCAGTGCCGGGCCATGTGTACGCTACTCGCCGGCTTGAGATGCTCACTGATCAGCTGGCTGAGCTCTTCAAAAGACTTGTCCACCGGCTTTTGAGGAGCGAGCAGGTCTTTCATCAGCGCATACGTCTGTGGTCCACAGCTGGTCAGTAGATGCGCCCTCCGCTTGTCAGCCGCTGTCTCTTCCAGCCAGTCCTTTGTGACAAAGCTCTGCTGGAGTCTTTCCACGAAGTCGTCTCAGTCCTGACCCATACAGTAACGTTCCTCTGTGCCATCGGTGGCCATCCTCGTGGTTCGGTGATTCCCATCCTCGTCGCCAAATGTAGTGTCCCTTCACCTTACTACAAACTCACACAAGGCATGGATATATTAGACACAGTCGCTCTGTGACCTTCACCTTTATTGCCAGGACCAAGGAGTGATGACCCTGGGTGGGACCTCCCCTTTTATACCTGGAAACCCAGGTGAGGGGTGTCTCCCGCAAGTTCACCCCCTGTGGTCAGGATGTGCATTTCTAGGGTACAGGCACAGTGTACATGAGTTACAGTTACATGACTATGTCATTGCAAGATGGTTAAATACATGACACTTGCCACTGGACCAAGACCTAGCTCTGTGGTGGCTGGTGTTCAACGGCCACCACACGTTAAAAAAATCCACGCACTGGCATCTTCCACCCTTCAGGATGTAGTTCGGGACCTGGAATATTAGGTCCTTCATTGAAACACCTGTGAACTCATCCTTTTTTCGCGTGGAAGCAAGTCATCCTCATTTCGAGGGCCTGCCTATGATGATCCCATGTTACTGGGAGTCTATTCTACCTGTGGGAATACAATAATCCTTCTCACCTCTATTCCTGCTTCAGGCATGCTCGGCGTGCTTTCGTGGGGGTAATTGTGCGAGCCCCTAATTCCAGACAGGGCGACGCGAGTCCTTCTAGGTGGCAGAGGTCGCGGGTTTGGGAGGTGCTGTCGAAGAAGCCTTGGCGAGTTGCAGTGCATCTTGTAGCCACGGTGCGCTGGTGGTGGGGGGAGTGAATGTTGAAGGTGGTGGATGGGGTGCCAATTAAGTGGGCTGCTTTGTCCTGGATGTTGTCGAGCTTCTTGAGCGTTGTTGGAACTGCACTCATCCAGGCAAGTGGAGAATATTCCACCACACTCCTGACTTGTGCCTTGTAGATGGTGGAAAGACTTTGGGGAGTCGGAAGCAATGTTCCCCATAATTATTTTTTGGCTGATTGGGCCCTTTAAGGAGCTGCGTGGCCCATTCACAGTTTTGCGTATTCGTGAACTTTCACTTTGCAAAAGTCAGTCCTGGACTGCGTGTGATTGGCAGAGAGCTGTGTAGCCACGCTGCTTATAGAAAACATTGGTCAGGAGGTGAGACACTCACCACAGAATACCCAGCCTCTGACCTGCTCTTGGAGCCACAGTATTTATGTGGCTGGTCCAGTTCAGTTTCTAGTCAATGGTGACTCCCAGGATATTAATGGTGGGGGATTCGCCGATGGTAATGGTGTTGAATGTGGTTAGGCTCACTTGTGTGGCCTGAATTTTACTTCTTCTCTGTTCCAATGAAAAGAGCCCAATCGTCTCTACTCGCTCTCCTAACAAAAGCCTCTCCTCCCTGATATCATCTCCGTGAAACTCTTCTGCACCCTCTCCATTGCCTTGACAACCTGCCTGAAGTAAGCTGTCCAAAACTGGACCCAATATCCTAACTGTGGCCGACCCAATGAATTAGATAGTTTAAGCATTTCCTTTTTGCTTTAGTATGTGATAATTTGGTTTATAGCTCAAAGCATTAAGTCCTGCTGAGCTGGCTACTCCATATTGTTCATCAATAATGTAAATAGGAGGTGACTTACGATCTGCCTGATGGGCCTTTTTCTGTTTATCAGCAAATTCTGTCTTTTTTTGCTGCCAAGCCAGTTTGCAATTCAATTAGATAATTTGCCAGTCATTTCATGAGCCTTAATCTTATTAAAAGCCTCGTCCAAATCGCAATAAATAATCGACACCACGGGAATTACTGATTGGACGCCCTCAGGGGAGTCACACATCAGTGACTGGTCTGACGCCATGTGAGAATCATCCTTCCTCTTACTGCTCAATCACATTGCCGTTCCTTCCACCAGATCAATACCCAGTAACTGGTAAAAGAACTCCCAGTGTAAAGGCAGCTGTCCTCCCTATCAGGTGAAGAATGGATTGCGTGGGAGATGAGAAAGTCATGTAGGGTGAAATAAAGGAGGAGATCAAAAGCGATGAATAAAAAGCATAAAAATGAATGTCGGTGAGATAGGCCACCATTCGCATCATGAACAAAGGTGAAAGATTACAACAGAATCCATTCTTGAAGGAAGGGTCTCCATATTGGACTCGGTCTGGAGACATATTTGTCAAACGCGATGGTTATGGCTATTGGTGGGTGTGCCCATTGGTTTAGTGAGAGGAGGGCGATGAAATAGGCCTCAGATTGGACCGATCCTCTAATTGGATGAGAAATCCTTTCCATGCTGCTGATAGCCCATGCCCCAAGGTTTTATAGACAAGGCAATAAGGGTTTCAGTTAATGTTGTTAGTTAGTTAAAATTCATCAATATTTAACTATTTAGCTCCTGGGAAAAGTCTATCTGACCGTCACAAGCTTTGTGGAGGGACAATTAGCTCATTGGTAAAGGGGGGCTGGTAACCAGATTACTGCTCTTTGTGGGGATATTCATTAACAAAATAGGTGGTGGAGCTCCCCAGTCTCCAAGCTGAGACCCAGAAAATCTCAGTTTCCATTCCTGGCCTTTGCTCATTCAGCCCATGTCTCCTGGGGTATTCTCAACGGAGAATCAATATAGTCGGGAGGGACACACCATTCTTGGGAGAGAAGCACCAGTCTCGGGAGAGTGAAACAAGATTCTGGCTCAAAGCTGAGACCTGGGTCTCACCTGCAGGTGTTTTGAGAGAGCCTGTGCCTTCACTGCTCAGGACCGAACCTGACTTCTGACGAGCATTTCCTGCCATTAGTGATGGAGCTGAGAAGGTGTCATGTTAACCCAGGCTATTAGAGCCTGAGCTAGAACCATATAAGAATGGTTTAGCGTGTTGGCACACCAGTGCCATACTGTGATGGGACATATGTTTACATCACAGGTCCTCATGTTGTGTTTACCAGCTCACCTGTGCTGTGGAGGGGTAGGAATGCTGAGCAGTAGCAGGGACCCGTGCCCAGGTACCTGAGGAAAGTGCAATGGTTGCTTATTGTGACTTGCTGCTGCACATCTCCTAGCAACCAGTGGCACTGAGGAGGGGTGAGGAAAAGGTGGCCCCACCTTCTCGGCCTAGTGATGGTGCATGGATGTGTGGGAAAGGAGCAGAGAATCAAAAATAAGTGATCATCCCTTTCAATAGGCATCAATTTTAAGCATTGAGGATTAGTTGACCATTGTACAATTGTCTTTGAAACTATGATAAGGTAGTGAAAAGGCAGAATCTCTAAGGTGTAGAAAGAATTTGTGCCTGTATACATTTCTTACAACAATAGGCAGTCCTCTGATTACCAGACAGAAGGTTTGATTACTGGATCAAATCTCAGCTCAGGAGCCTTGGGGTTGTGGAGCATGGACTCAGGCGAAGGAGAACCATGACTTCGGAATGATTGCAGCGATTGACTTTCTGCTCTTTGTTTCTGCCGGCTGAGAAGGACATCAGGCAGCCTACTCCTCTGGTTTCAGCCACTGCTGTTCATCAAGGGGAAGGTTCCAGTGTGCTCCATCGCCTGGATCTTTCCTCCCACCCTATGAAGCACCGTCTGGGCTGCCCTGTCAGCCTCTCCCACGATGGGGCACTTGCTTCTGGCAAGTGAGACAGTTACTTCTGGCAAACGCACACCTAGGTCTATGTCCTATCACCCTGCGGCACCAACCTCTTGGACCTTCCCATGCTTTGAGTCGCATTGCCAATTGCATGGTCCTAGAAATTGGATGGGACTCAAAATTCTTTTTATTATTCACTCTCGGGACGTGACCATCGCTGGCAAGACTGTCATTTATTGCCCATCCCTCATTGCCCTCAAGAAAGTGGTAGTGAGCGGCCTTCTGGACCAATATGTCGAGGAACCAACTAGAGGGCTGGCCATCCTAGACTGAGTGATGTTTAATGAGAAAGGGACTAATTAGCAATCTTGTTGTGCGAGGCCCCTTGGGGAAGAGTGACCATAATATTGTAGAATTCTTTATTTGGATGGAGAGTGACACAGTTAATTCGGAAACTGGGGTCCTGAACTTAAGGAAAGGTAACTTCGACGGTATGAGGCGTGAATTGGCTAGGATAGACTGGCAAAGGATATTTAAAGGGTTGACGGTGGATAAGCAATGGCAAACAGTTAAAGATCACATGAATGAACTTCAGCAATTGTACATCCCTGTCTGGAGTAAAAATAAAACGGGGAAGGTGGCTCAACCATGGCTAACAAGGGAAATTAAGGATAGTTTAAATCCAAGGAAGAGGCATATCAATTGGCCAGAAAAAGCAGCAAACCTGAGGACTGGGAGAAATTTAGAATTCAGCAGAGGAGGACAAACAGTTTAATTAAGAGGGGGGAAATAGAGTATGAGAGGAAGCTTTCCGGGAACATAAAAACTGACTGCAAAAGCTTCTATAGATGTTTGAAGAGAAAAAGATTAGTGAAGACAAACGTAGGTCCCTTGCAGTCAGAATCAGGTGAATTTATAATGGGGAACAAAGAAATGGCAGACCAGTTGAACAAATAATTTGGTTCTGTCTTCATGAAGGAAGACACAAATAACCTTCCGGAAGTACTAGGGGACCGAGGGTCTAGTGAGAAGGAGGAACTGAAGGATATCCTTATTAGGCAGGAAATTGTGTTAGGGAAATTGATGGGATTGAAGGCTAATAAATCCCCGGGGCCTGATAGTCTGCATCCCAGAGTACTTAAGGAAGTGACCCTAGAATAGTGGATGCATTGATGATCATTTTCCAACAGTCTATCGACTCTGGATCAGTTCCTATGGATTGGAAGGTAGCTAATGTAACACCACTTTTAAAAAAAGGGAAAGAGAAAACTGATAATTATAGACCGGTTAGCCTGACATCAGTAGTGGGGAAAATGTTGGAATCAATTATTAAAGATGAAATAACAGCGCATTTGGAAAGCAGTGACAGGATCGGTCCAAGTCAGCATGGATTTATGAAAGGACAATCATGCTTGACAAATCTTCTGGAATTTTTTGAAGATGTAACGAGTAGCGTGGACAAGGAATGTGGTGTATTTGGACTTTAAAAAGGCTTTTGACAAGGTCCCACACAAGAGATTGGTGTGCAAAATTAAAACACGCGGTATTCGGGGTAATGTACTGACGTGGATAGAGAACTGGTTGACAGACAGGAAGCAGAGAGTCGGGATAAACGAGTCCTTTTCAGAATGGCAGGCAGTGACTAGTGGGGTGCCACAGGGCTCAGTGCTGGGACCCCAGCTATTTACAATATACATCAATGATTTGGATGAAGGAATTGAGTGTAATATCTCCAAGTTTGCAGATGACACTAAGCTGGGTAGCGGTGTGAGCTGTGAGGAGGATGCTAAGAGGCTGCAGGGTGATTTGGACAGGTTAGGAGAGTGGGCAGATGCAGTATAATGTGGATAAATGTGATGTTATCCACTTTGGGGGCAAAAACACGAAGGCAGAATATTATCCGAATGGGGGCAGATTAGGAAAATGGGAGGTGCAACGACACCTGGGTGTCATGGTTCATCAGTCACTGAAAGTTGGCATGCAGCTACAGAAGGCGGTGAAGAAGGCAAATGGTATGCTAGCCTTCATATCTAGGGGATTTGAGTATAGGAGCAGGGAGGTCTTACTGCAGTTGTACAGGGCCTTGGTGAGACCTCACCTGGAATATTGTGTTCAGTTTTGGTCTCCTAATCTGAGGAAGGACGTTCTTGCTATTGAGGGAGTGCAGCGAAGGTTCATCAGACTGATTCCCGGGATGGTGGGACTGACCTATCAAGAAAGACTGGATCGACTGGGCCTTTATTCACTGGAGTTTAGAAGGATGAGAGGGGATCTCATAGAAACATATAAGATTCTGACGGGACTGGACAGGTTAGATGCAGGAAGAATGTTCCCGATGTTGGGGAAGTCCAGAACCAGGGAACACAGTCTAAGGATAAGGGGTAAGCCATTTAGGACTGAGATGAGGAGAACCTTCTTCACTCAGAGAATTGTGAACCTGTGGAATTCTCTACCGCAGAGAGTTGTTGATGCCAGTTCATTGGATATATTCAAGAGGGAGTTAGATATGGCCCTTACGGCTAAACGGATCAAGGGGTATGGAGAGAAAGCGGGAAAGGGGTACTGAGGGAATGATCAGCCATGATCTTATTGAATGGTGGTGTGGGCTCGAAGGGCCGAATGGCCTACTCCTGCACCTATTTTCTATGTTTCTATGTTTCTTCAACCGCTGCAGTCCCTGTGGTGAAGGTTTGATACAACTGAGGGCTCACTCGGCTTCAGAGAGCAGTTAAAACTCAACCACGTTGGTGTGGAACTGGTGTCACATACATATTGGCCCAGACCGGGTAAGGACGGAAGGTGTCCTTCCCTGAAGGACATGAGCGAACCAGATGGGTTTTTTAAGACGATCCGACTGCTTCATGGCCATTTTTTTTACTGATAGCAGCTTTCTATTTCCAGATTTATTTAAACTGAGTGAAAATTCTCAAACTATCGATGATGGGATTTGAACTCACGTTCTCTGGATTGTTAGTCCAGTGACATAATCCCTGCACTGCTGCACCTGTATACACAACCCACAGGCAGCTTGTCGGTCGCGGGTATTGGGGGGGCGGTGGGGAGTTGCGATCGGGTGCATCGACTGCTATTGAGGCCAGTGATTGGACCACTGAAAATTGGTCCATTTGTATGTTAGTGGCAAGCTGCGAGTGCCAGTCACGGCTCCGGAGCCGGGGTTTGGGGGGAGTGAGCGAGATCAGCTGGCTGGGACACCGGCCGAGGGTGTCGGCCCGTGAGGGGAGGGGAGGGGGTGAAGCATTCGAGAGGGGGGTAGCGGCCTGCAGTGTTAATGTGAAGTCAGGAGGAGGCACTCCTGCGCTTCCTGGTTCCACCTACAGGTAAGTACTCACCTCGCTGGTGGCAGCCCCCAGGGGTCCCATTCAGGACAACTTCCTAACCGCTGACTGAGCTCACAGGCGATGCGGGGCATGTTGTACCCTTCAGTACCTGTTTCTCGCCTGAAAACGGGCACTGCACAGTCAATTTCTGGCCCGTGGTCTCTATGCAGCTAATTCTAAGCCTCAGTGTTTGAGCTGTAAAGTGTGCTTCACTGCGGATACCACAACTCGGAGTCGGAATTGAGCAAGGTGGAGTGGAGCAAAGGGCATCTGATGTGGAGTGTGTACGAAAGCAGCTGGTAGGATCATCCTTGGGATCATCTGTTCCTGTGGACAAGTTGCGAAGATGCTTGAACTGGTGGCCATGTTTGTGTGGCCTGTCATGTTGGATGGATGAGTGTTGCACAAATATTGGGAGCTAAGTGTGCCCAGGGAAAACTGAAATTACAATCTTTTATAAGGTTCTCAGGAAACATGCTGACAACTCTCTAACGGAAGAAAGTCGCTTGGGAGAAGCTCTCCTTTCCACCCCCAGAGCAGTGACATGCAGGGCCGCACAGTGGTAGGAGATAGGTTTTACTGCCAGTGATTCCAACTCATGGTTTCAGTCATCCTGTCAGGAGACTAGGCCCAGTGGAGACCATGGATTTCCCCAGTGGGCGCCAAGGAGAACGTGAGCCGCTTTGGGCTGCTCTCCCTCCATGGCTCTCTGGCCCCCACACTCAGCCAGAGACTGGTTTGCGATACCCAAGGAAAGAGGGAAAAATACAAAAAGAAGTTACCATTTTTGTAAACAAAGTCTTTTAATTATTATTTATTGAAACTTCTTTTCTGCTTTTGCCAGAATACATTCAATGTAATCTATTGAGCTCATTTGCATATTAAATTCAAGCCTCATTCACATAATTTATTCACAGTGATTACTGAGCTGCTTTAGTGGGCGTTGATATTGAGGTCTCGATTTTCGCAGGAATGTAACGATAGGTATATTTATTCTCTAACCCCCCATCCAGCTCCCCAAGCACTTCACTCCTCTCCCCTCCCCACCCAGCCCCTCCCCTCCTCTCCTCTCCCCTCCCAACCCAACCTCTCCCCTCCTCTCCTCTCCCCATCCAGCCCCTCCTCTTCTCGTCCCAACCACTGCCCTCCTCTCCCCTCCCCACCCAGCCCCTCCCCTCCTCTCCTCTCCCTCCCCATCAAGCCCCTCCTCTCCTCTCCCCTCCCCATCCAGCCCATCCTCTTCTCTCCTCAACTCCTCCCCTCTGCACCCAGCCCCTCCTCTCCTCTCCCCTCCCCTCCCCACCCAGCCCCTCCTCTCCCCTCCCCTCCCCACCTAGCCCCTCCTCTCCTCTCCCCTCCCCACCCAGCCCCTCCTCTCTTCTCTCCTCCCCACCCAGCCCCTCCTCTCCTCTCCCCTCCCCACCCAGCCCCTCCTCTCCCCTCTCCACCCAGCCCCTCCTCTCCTCTCCCCTCCCCACCTAGTCCCTCCTCTCCCCTCCCCACCCAGCCCCTCCTCTCCTCTCCCTCCCCACCCAGCCCCTCCTCTCTTCTGCCCTCCTCATCCAGCCCCTCCTCCTCTCTCCCCAACCCCTCCTCTCCTCTCCCCACCCTGCCCCTCCTTTCCTGTCCCCACCCAATCCCTCCTCTCCCTGCCCCTCCCCATCCCCTCCTCCTCTGCCCACCCAACCCAACACTTCCTCTCCACCCCTCCTCTCCTCTCCCTACCCAACCCCTCCTCTCCACTCCACCCCTCCCTTTCCATCACCATGCTACCCTTCCCACCTTACCCCATACTGTACGTTCCCTAATCTCTGAGTGGCAGTAATATTGTATAATTATCTAAAATCTTTTGGCTGAGACGTTAAACCGAGGCCCATCTGCCCTCTCAGATGAATGCAAAAGATTCCATGGCACTATTTTGAAGAACAGCAAGGCCCAGCAAATATATTTTTAATCTCTCCAATCTGAATAGACAACCAGGTAGGACTCTGAAGGCAATTGATTCCCTCTGGGATTGATTACCTTTGCAGGCAGCTTAGTAAGGCCCAGTTTGGGACCCATCCCAGGTCACCTCTGGCATAGGTCATGTTGTTGGGCCCCATCGGCAGAGGACTGGATGGATTTCCTGGGGTAACTTGCAAACGCCTCCACACATGCCCCACAAATGCTGTGTATTAGCATGTGGGGTGGAGGTGGAAAATTCAACCATCTCCCCATTCTCTACCGATTGGGATTTCCACTGGCTGTTATGTGAGGTGGATGTGGCACCTACCCCATATTCCGGAACCACCACCCTACCTCCCCCTCCCCTCCACCCCCCCCCCCTGGCCATAAGAAAACCTTCTGACTTCCACCTTCACCGCCCACCAGAATTTTGGACCCTACTGGACTGAGGTGCGAATACATTATGCACTCAATAATGGCGCATCAATTGTGAACTCAAAAGAATCGCCATCTTAGCAGGGCGAACATGATTTCAAAAGGTTCAGTCAGATCATTCCTATCGGGAGGTTATATTCACAGACTTACCTCGGGTGATGTGGGTGTGTTCATCTGCAATTGGTTATTGCAGATTTAGCAAGCCTGAAAAGCTATTCCAATTAGAACCAAATGTGGACTTCTTTTTTAACTCCCGTCACATCTGGAGACCATTCTTGCTCATACCCCTGTGTTAGGAGTGTGTACCTCCCTCGTACTCGGACTGGGCTTGGTACCTGGTTTCCAGGACAGTTACTATTTTCTTTCAATCAGTTTTGGGATTGGACAACACTGGCCATCCCTGGTTGCCCTTGAGAAGGTGGTGGTGAGCCTTCTTCTTGCCTTGTTGCAGTCTGTGTGGTGAAGGTGCTCTCACAATGCTGTTAGGTAGTCTACCTTCTCAGGAGGACGTAAAATAATCCGTGGGACTATTTCGAAGAAGATCAGGGGATTTCTCCTCGGTGTCCTGGCTATCATTTATCCCTCAACTAACAACACTATAACAAATTATCTGACCATTATCACATTGCTATTTATGGGAGCTTGCTGTGCGCTGATTGGTTGCCATATTTCCTTACAACACAAGAGTGACTACACTTAAAAAGTACTTAATTGGCTGTAAAGCACTTTAGGACATCCTGAGGTTGTGAAAGGCGCTATATAAATGCAAGTCTTGGTTTATTTTTAGGGATTTCTAGGATTTTGACCCAGCGACCATGAAGGAATGGTGATATATGTCCAAGTCGGGATGGCATGTGACTTGGAGGGGAACTTGGAGCTGATATAGTCCACTATAGCAATTGGCAGTCAAGCTAGCCTGTTGTAAGGTGGCTGCTTAGCACCTCCAACCGATCGTGATGAGTTAACTCTGTGGACGAATTGTAGAAGAGCAAGTCTTCCTATATTTATAAAATGATTATTTTCTATCGTAAATCAAAAGACAATAAAGAATCACCGGACTAATGTCTTTGTGTAGAATTGCTGGAAACTGAGCCTCCTCTACACATGGGGTCCAGACTGCACCCCACCGAGTCCAACTAATTACTCCTCTCCATCGGACCATGTGCAACCCGCCTTGAATCTACGCGTTGGTTAGTGGGAGAGGGAAGGGTGAGGGAGAGAGTTACAGGGTGAAATCTGTTCAAACCTATGACTCAAGCAAAAGTTTTGTACATACATGAGGGAATGCTCAAGACATTATTTGCATACCATGGCTGCTCATTCACATCCTGTCTGCAGTCTTCAGCCCAAAAAAACAACTCAGGATCCTTCTTCAGGCTGCTGTCGAGTATCCTGCTTTATTGTTCGACTGCGAGAGGCAGGATGTCCCTTACTGTAGAGTTGATGTTATCGATTCTCTGTTGTATTTGCGTCTCAAACTCCTGCTTGTTCTTCACCACCAGCATGTTGACTGCCTCCTTTGTGACCACGTAGCCTTCCTGAAGTTTGCTGCGCTTCACGTTAAACAGAGGGTCGGTGGGGCTCAGATTGATGTACGTCTCCAAACTGCAGACTTGGTCCCTCAGGTGCTTTTGGGAGATTTCCACATAAGTCCCCGAGATCATGTGGCAGAGGTTAGCAATGTTGCAGGCCTGAAAGGCTTCGGTGTAGATCATGTCCTTGACGAAGGAGTCCTGGGAATAGCCTGGGAACACCTCGAAAGCCTCACTGTCGCTGGTGAACTGCGTGAGGGCGTCATTGAGAGAGACCTTAATCAGATTGGACATCATTTGAAAGAAGTTGCTCATCTTGGCCCACTGCTCCTTGACCTGGCTCAATGCATCCAGGCCCGTCACGAGCAGCTTGAGTGTTGTGTCGTAATCTATTTCCTTCACCTGACACTTCATCATGGTGATCAGGATCTCATCAAGGTCCTTAGTTGCTTTGTCCTTTGTCTCGGACATTTTCTGATACTGCTCTCTTGTGGTGTCCAATTGGCATTTGGCTTGTTCCACCTTGAAGCAGGCTTGGTCCAGGACCATCCTCGATAGACCACCTTGCACCTTCTCCACATTGGCGGCATTGGTTAGATTGGGCTGCTGGGGAGTGAAGGCTGGAGCATTGGTGGACCTTTTGAAGTCTGAAAGGTACTTTAGCACTTTGGCATGCTGCTCATTGATGGCTTTGGCAAGGCTTTCCAACTGGGCCTCATCGGGCTTCTCACACTTGGCGATCTCCTCCAGCTGCTCGCATGTTGTGATCCCTTCCTTGCACAGTTGCAGGGCCACATTCTTGGCGCTGCAATCCTCCTCCTGCTCGATCTTGCTCAGGCTGCTCTGGAACATGGCCATGCAGTCTGTGGAGTTGTTCTGCAGCTTGTCAGGTTCGATGGTCCCGCTCTCGGAGATCAGGTCCTGAAGCAGCACACTGGCTATCACCATCTCGATTGCTTTCAGGTAGACGCTGATCAAGTTCCCCAAGCTCTCACCTTTGTCTGGGGAGCTAGACGACTTCTTGTTCTGGACCTTTTTCTTTATTTGATGTGCCGCGGTCTTGCTGACTTCAAGGGCCAGGCTCAGGGGCTCGGCCATGCCCATCATCACCAGCTCCGTAGCAAGACTGTTGGTCAGATCGAGCAAAGACTGCGTGATGTAAACCCCCACCAGGTTCTTGCCGTTGGGGATCAACTTCACCGCCTTGTGGTACACGGCATGGGCCTCCTCCACCTTGATGGAAATCTCGGTGAACTGAGACTCCGCCCTTTTCTTCTCCTTCTCCGCTGCCTCCTTCCGCAACTGGGACTCCGCCAGGGTCCGCTTGACCTCGTCCAGGCCCGCGTGGTGCTCCGTTCGGGAGCTGGCGCAGAACTCCAGCAGCTCCTGGACCAGCTCAATGAGCGAGGCGAACTCGTCCTCCACAGAGGTGGCCAGGAGCTGGCACTGCTCCGCCACCGTCTTGATGCTGTTCAGGCGGCTGGGCAGCATGGCCTTGACCACCTTCGGGTCGCGGCTCAGCACCTGCACCGCGCTGGCCAGGTGTTTGGGGGCCGCCAAGGAGTAGAGTCGGATCTGGTCCATGTTCTTGTGGGCTTTGTTGAAGGCCTTCCACCCCTGGTCGCTCACCTGCATCAAGCAGGCGTGGAACGACTCGGGGTGTCGCAAATACCGGAACGTTTTCCCGCCCGCCACGAGCTTCACCTGGAACGCCTCCGCGGCGGAAATGAAGATCAGCTCGCCTAAGATCGCCACGGAGATGGGCCCAGGCGTCAGAAACTCTTCCCAGTTGGCGTAGGGTTTCATGATCAGTTCCAGGTCTCTCTTGACATCCTCTGTCGCACTCAGCATCTTGATGCCGCTGTTGACCTTTGCCATGGTCTGTGCCTCTTCCTCTGACATGGTGACTGGCTTAATCTCCTACCGACAAAGTCAGGACATTTGGTTTAATCAGGACTGTAAGAGGGAAGGTGTCAGCCGTGGCTCAGTGGGTAGCACTATCGTCTCTGTTGGTTCAAATCCCACTCCAGAGACTGGAGCATAAAATCTAGGTGACACTCCCAGTGCAGTGCTGAGGGAGTGCTGCACTGTCGAAGGCTGCGTTTCAGATGAATGGTTAAACTGAGGCCCTGTCTGCCCTCTCAGGTGGATGTAAAAGATTCCATGGCACTATTTTGAAGAAGAGCAGGGGAGTTCATTTACAGCACATCAGACACTTACAGCTGCATGTCTGTTATTGGGAATAGGAGTGATTATGCTTCGGTCAGGTGGAGTTCTATCCATTGTAAATTTGCAAAGCAGTCGACAAAAATAGGAATAAAATAAAGGAAAATAACTTGTATTTCCACCTTTCACTACCTCAGGGCATTCCAGCTGTACAGCCAATGAAGTGTAGTCACTGTTCGAATGTAGGAAATGCGGCAGCCAATTTGTGCAAATCAAATATAAATATTGGCCAGGACACAGGGATAACTCCCCTGCTTTTCGTCAAAATAATGCCACGGGATCGTTTACCTCTACCTGAGATGGCAGACGGGGCCTTGGTTTAACGTTTCATCTGAAAGACGGCACCTCCGACAGTGCAGCACTCCCTCAGTGCCGCACTGGAGTGTCAGCCTAGATTTTTGTGCTCAAGTCTCTGGAGTGGGGCTTGAAGCCACAACCTTCTGACTCTGAGGTGAGGTTGCTACCCACTGAGTCAAGACTTAACATAAAATCAGAAAAAGCATGACATTCACACCCTCTGCTCTTCTCACTGGGGTACTGCAGACCTCCCCCGCCCTCCCATAATTACAGCATTCAGCCATCACGCCCCAATACTCTGTGATGTTCTTCCTACCTCACACACCCCCCACCCAACTCCCTCCCTGCTCCTTCTCTCCCCATCTTCAAAACCTTCCCCAAAATCTACCACTTCAGCAGTGCCTTCAGTCGCCTACACTGTCTTTTCTCTCCAACACCTGTTCTGTGTTGGTTCTAGAAACATAGAAACATAGAAAACTAGGTGCAGGAGTAGGCCATTCGAGCCTGCACCACCATTCAATATGATCATGGCTGATCATTCTCTCACTACCCCTTTCCTGCTTTCTCTCCATACCCCTTGATCTCTTTAACAGAAGGCACGGCCACCAATGGTCAGGGATGCTCAAGAGGTCAGAATTCGAGGAGCACAGACATCTTGGGGGGTGGGGGGGGGGGGAATTCTGGGACTGGAGGAGATTACAGAGATAGGGAGAGGGCGAGGCCACGGAGGGATTTGAAAACAAGGACCAGAATTTTGAAATCGATGCGTTGCTTAACTGGGAGCCAATGTAGGTCAGCGAGCACAGGGGTGATGGGTGAGCAGGACTTGGTGTGAGTTAGGACATGGATAGCCAAGTTTTGGATCACCTCTAGTTTATGTATATGAATAAATTGAGTCAATGCATGGTGAGTGCAGCGAGCTCGGGAGGAACAGGTGAATGGGGACCTGTGGTCCCCAAAGCTCTCCCCCCACTGGGGGTTTTCGTCACCTCATGTCTGGGTCTGTTGTAGGCTCATTGAGAGAGATTGGTCGATGGGATTGGTCAACTACTCCATTGTTGTATCATGTGACTATCAGGATGGTAGAAGATTAACTAGACGGACCTTGGCCTTTTTGCCTCTAGTGATTCCTATGTCCCATTACATCAATGCAAGTTGGCGTTAACTTTAGTTCGGCGATTAAAGCATAATGTGGCACTGCAGTATCTGTCAAGGTGCTATATAAATGCAAGTCTTTCTTTTTTTTGGATTCACTTAAACTAATTGCAGTCTAAGACCCATCTCTGCTAAGTTGCAATGTCTTTTGTCAAACCCACCTCTAACCCACTGCACTAATGTTCCCTTTTAACCGATAACCACAGAGTTCACAGCCCCTGCATACATTCTGCTGAATAAGCATAGTCGCTGGAGTATGTAAACCACTGCTTTAAAGCTGGAAGCCCAGCCTGCCTCCCTCACCCACTCAGATACAACCTCAGTAACCTCATGGTGCACACCGAGACAGCGACGCACGTATCGGGTTGAGCCGTGAGTGTTTTTCTCTTGTCCCCACCCAACTCCTGACCACTTTGCTGCTTCTGTTATGGCAACCGAACAAAAACAGTGGCTTTGACACAGAGCTGCAGCCAGCATTACATCAGCTTGTCTCCAAAGTACCAGGCTGCTGTGGGCTTTTCGTTATCCAGGTTGACACTCTCAGCAATGCGTGTTCTCCACTGACTGGGTTTCTCTGGGCTGTGCCCCCTTCCATTGGATCAGGGGAGGGGGCAGGGAGGGCAAACCCTCGCCTGCGTTTACCCGAGCTGCTCCGAGAGGCCACTGGTGACTGGGGTCACCAACTTCCCGCCTTGAACCGCCCCACCCCACATTCCTGCCATCGGTCCATTCTCCAGACTCATTACTTTCCCACAGCCAATCGCAAAGGGAACTCTTTGTTACATAATTGGATTGATCTTGGCTGTCAGGTAAACAGCCATTATCTCCAATCTCCGATCTCCAATATTTTAATATCTAATTGTTCCAAGAAAATGATAAAACATAATTTTGTTTAATGACCCAGTGATTTTTCTCAGTGTCCTGGAAATTAACCACCAATTCACGGAGACTCCAGGACAATCCTGGAGGGTGGGTAACCCAATGGGTGATATGGGACCTCTTCCCCATCACCTTTCCCCCCACCTCACCCCATCCCTCCAACCCCCATCTCACACCACTCCCCAACTCCATACCCCCATCCCTCTAAACCCCAATCTCACACCACCCCCCAACTCCATACCCCCATCCCTCTAAACCCCAATCTCACACCACCCCCCAACTCCATACCCCCATCCCTCCAAACCCCCATCTCGCACCACCCCCCAACTCCATACCCCCATCCCTCCAACCTTCCCATCTCACACCACCCCCCAACTCCATATGCCCATCCCTCCAATCTCCCCATCTCACACCACCCCCCAGCTCCATACCCCCATCCCTCCAACCTCCCCATCTCACACCACCCCCCAACTCCACACCCCCATCCCTCCAACCTCCCCATCTCACACCACCCCCCAACTCCATACCCCCATCTCTCCAAACCCCCATCTCGCACCACGCCCCAACTCCATACCCCCATCCCTCCAACCTCCCCATCTCACACCACCCCCCAACTCCATATCCCCATCCCTCCAAACTCCCCATCTCACACCACCCCCCATCTCCATACCCCCATCCCTCCAACCTCCCCATCTCACATCACCCCCCAACTCCATACCCCCATCCCTCCAAACCCCCATCTCACACCACCCCCCCCACCTCACCCCATCCCTCCAACCCCCATCTCACACCACCCCCCACCTCCATACCCCCATCCCTCCAAACCCCCATCTCGCACCACCACCCAACTCCATACTCCCATCCCTCTAAACCCAAATCTCACACCACCCCCCAACTCCATACCCCCATCCCTCTAAACCCCCATCTCACACCACCCCCCAACTCCATACCCCCATCCCTCCAACCCCCTCATCTCACACCACCCCCCAACTCCATAACCCCATCCCTCCAAACCCCCATCTCACACCACCACCCCACCTCACTCCATCCCTCCAACACCCATCTCACACCACCCCCCAACTTCATACCCCCATCCCTCCAAACCCCCATCTCGCACCACCCCCTAACTCCATACCCCCATCCCTCCAACCCCCCCATCTCACACCACCCCCCCACCTCACCCCATCCCTCCAACCCCCCATCTCGCACCACTCCCCACCTCACCCCATCCCTCCAACCCCCCATCTTACACCACCCCCCTAACTCCATACCCCCATCCCTCCAACCCCCCCATCTCGCACCACCCCAACTCCATATCCCCATCCCTCCAAACCCCATCTCACACCACCCCCCCAACTCCATACCCCCATCCCTCCAAACCCCATCTCACACCACCCCCCAACTCCATACCCCCATCCCTCCAAACCCCCATCTCACACCACCCTCCAACTCCATACCCCCATCCCTCCAACCCCCCATCTCACACCAACCCCCCCCAACTCCATACCCCCATCCCTCCAACCCCCCCATCTCGCACCACCCCCCAACGCCGCCCATCCATCCAGCCCCTCACCACTCACCCCTGACCTCCCCACCCCATCCCACTCCACCACCCCTCCATCTCACTCCACACCCCTTCACATGACCACCACCCTACGCCTACAACCTCGCGCACACTCCCATCCCATCTCCCCTCACTGCTGCCCATCCCTCCAGACCCTTCTTCTACATCCCCATCACACCCTCCCTCTACACCCCAATCCCCCACAGTGAATAACAAGGATTTCGGAAGCATTAACCCTACGCTTCTCTCTCTCTCCAGATGCTGCCTGACATGCTGAGTTTTTCTAGCAGTTACTGGCTCAAATTCCATCACAGACCCCACTTGGTTCCCAGTTGTTTCCTGTATTGATGATTTTTTGGGGGAAGATTTCTGTTTATTTCCTAGGCTACGCTGAGGAAACGTTGCTGGGGGAACACACACACATACACACACCCACAGTATTCACGTTAATAGGGTGGTTGGGACGAGCTGGCTAAGGCACTGCTGCTATATCCCTCATCATTAAAAAAGGCCAGCTCACCAGGCTTCTCACTGTAGCCAGGAGCCTGGGCTCTCGTTCTCTCCCTGATACATGCAGGCGCCTGTCCTGGATTCACTGTACCTTGGGTGGGGCTGTAAGCTATAATTAAGCAGGAAGGAGCACAAGAGAAGGGGGAGTAACCACCTTATAGTTCAGCAATAATGTACCTGGGGAGCTGAGGACGTTCAGAAGGCTGAGGTTGCAGTTCGAATCCAGCAGGCCTGCTATACTATGGTTTAAACACACTCACTGCCTGAGACACTCCCTTTGTGTTGTTTTGCCTGCTGATGTCTTCACTGAGCATTTCCCCAGGGCTCCTCGCTCTTCACTGGTGCTGCCGGTGTGAGGGGTGATTGGCTGATTCCCCGTCACATGCCCAGGTTCTCGCAGCTGCTGTTCTTGTCTGTGTGTCTATTTTTTTATAAGCGGAAATCTTGCTGTGCAGTTTTAAGCACATTGTCTGCGGTCAAATACAGAGCAGGAAACGCTGCGATTGTGGTGTTGCTTGACTAACCAAGAAGGAAACACTGTATATTAAATGCTCTCATTTACATTAAAGAATCACAATGGCACCTTAAAGTCACGGATAAAACATTGTTAGTGGTTACTGCCTGGTCTCTGGAAGTAATTGTATGTTTTAATGGTTTTTTGTGTTTGAATTAGTATCTAGTTCTTTAACACTTGAAAGTGTTTGTTTATTAAAATGAATCGGGCACTAAAGGCTAAATTATGAGCACATGTTGCATAGACTAGGCTTGTAGTCCCTCGAGTATAGAAGATAAAGGGGCGATCTGATTGAGGTGCTTAAAAAGATTAAAGGAGTTGAAAGGATAGATAGAGAGAAACTATTTTCTCTGGTGGGGGATTCCAGAACAAGGAGGCGTAACCTTATAATTAGAGTCAGGCCGTTCAAGGGTGATTGACGTGTGGCTGCACTTCATAACACAAAGGGTCGTGGAAATCCAGAACTCTCCCCCCCAAAAAAGATTTTGAGGCTGGGAGTCAATTGGAAAATTTAAACACTGAGACTGATAGATTTTTGTTGGGGTAAGGATGTTAAGAGTTACGTAACCAAGGCGGGTAGATGGAGTTGAGGTACAGGTCAGCCAGACAGCATTTGCGGGCGATGAGATGGTCTGCCCACCGCACTGGCCTCCGTCACTGGCATCCTACTCGTGAGGATAATCATCTGATTCAGTTGTTGAATCAGGTCTGAACAACTCTCTGCGTAAAGAAGCAATTCTCCTAACCTCCCGCCTACATTACAGCGTTAGTTATTTGATGCTGCAGCCTCTCTGGACCACCTCTGTTAAACATTATTTTCTGACATTTCTGACATTCTTATTGTTCCGATCACTCCTGAATGTTGTCTCAGCTATCCCAGCATGTCCTTAGTGCCCCACTACAACAACCTGTACATTCATTCAAAACAAAAATTAGAATGTATATTGCTCCTCAAAACATTAACTGGCAGATGTCCATATTTCAGTTTGGTTTGCAAATTAGAATCTTCACAAACAAATATCTGAAACTATTTAAATCATCAATCTATACAGAACTCAAGACGATGCAGTAAGTAAATGGTGTGCACTCAATCAGGGCAACAGCTGTCTATCGGAGAAGATGTTAAACCGAGGCCCTGACTGCTCCCTCAGGTGGACGTAAAAGATCCCATGGGACTATTTCGAAAAAGAGAAGGGGAGTCATAAACATAAGAACATAAGAATTAGGAACAGGAGTAGGCCATCTAGCCCCTCGAGCCTGCTCCGCCATTCAACAAGATCATGGCTGATCTGGCCGTGGACTCAGCTCCACTTACCCGCCCGCTCCCCATAACCCTTAATTCCCTTATTGGTTAAAAATCTATCTATCTGTGATTTGAATACATTCAATGAGCTAGCCTCAACTGCTTCCCTGGGCAGAGAATTCCACAGATTCACAACCCTCTGGGAGAAGAAATTCCTTCTCAACTCGGTTTTAAATAGGCTTCCCCGTATTTTGAGGCTGTGCCCCCTAGTTCTAGTCTCCCCGACCAGTGGAAACAACCTCTCTGCCTCTATCTTGTCTATCCCTTTTATTATTTTAAATGTTTCTATAAGATCACCCCTCATCCTTCTGAACTCCAACGAGTAAAGACCCAGTCTACTCAATCTGTCATCATAAGGTAATCCCCTCATCTCCGGAATCAGCCTAGTGAATCGTCTCTGTACCCCCTCCAAAGCTAGTATATCCTTCCTTAAGTAAGGTGACCAAAACTGCACGCAATACTCCAGGTGCGACCTCACCAATATCCTATACAGTTGCAGCAGTGTCCTGTCCCGGTGTCCTGGCCAATATTTATCCCTCAAACAACATAATGACCAGATAATCTATTTTTTGTTATCACATTGTTGTTTGTGGGAGCTTGCTGTGCACTAATTGGCTGCTGCGTTTCCTCTATCACTACACTTCTAAAAGTACTTCATTGGGATCTTTTGAGGTCGTGAAAGGTGCTATATAAACGCAAGTGTTTTCTTCTACTTAGTAGGAAAGTGAAGTATGAGACAGCAAAACAAGTGTTTTTTTCAGGTGAGGGTTGAAGAGGCAAATAGAAACACTTTGTTTACTAAGTAAAAAAACAGAGTTCTCCCCCATGTCCTTGGCCAATATTCTTCCCTCAACCAGCACCAATAAAATTCCCCAAAACGATGGTAATAAAAACAAACTGGTTATTCACTCCAGTGATGGTAGCGAGGTCTTGGTGTGCACATGTTGCCCGACACGTTCAGCTACATCAAAACATCTCGGTATGTAGGCGCTCCTGGCAAGGCTGGCATTTATTGCCCATTACTGTACGCCCTGAGACAATGGTAGGCCTTCTCCTTGAACCGCTGCAGTCTGTGTTGGGAAGGTTTGATACAAGTGAGTGGCTTGCTGGGCCACTTCCATGGGTAGTTCAGAATCAACCACATTGGTGTGGAACTTACAAGGCCCAGACTGGGTAAGGACAGCAGGTTTCCTTCCTTAAAAGGAAATCAGTGAACCAGTTGGAGTTTTACGATAATCTGACAGCTTCATGGTCACTGTTACTTAACTGTGATAATTCCATTTTATTTTTAACCAATTAAAATACTCAAACTTCCTATTGTGGGATTTGAACTCTCATTTTCTGCATTATTAGTCTGGTAAGATTAGCACTACATTACCAACCAGCAATTGATGGTAAATGAAGCACCTTGGACATTTCTGAGAGCTAGGTTGAGACAAATGTAAGGTCTTTCTTTCTCAAAGTCTTGCCTATTGACTTACTCCATAGCAGTTACTACAATATGGCCTCTGAACCATCAATGATAACATTGCTCTTCATTTGTATTTTTGGGTGACTTCTTGTGGTTATCAAAATGAAAATCTCAGTGCTGGTGAATGGACCAACCTCCTACCTTCGCCACCCAGTGTTCAAGTGGTGGCATGTCTTGCAACGTCTTCAGCTGCAGAGCACATCTGCTCCAATAATGATGTACCTCTACCCCAAATTCAGGAGAGTGCTCACTGCTATTCTGGTGTGACCTTTATATTTGCGGCACCAGTGTCACCTCATTACCTGGAGAGAGGTACCCACTTGTGTTTAGCCACAATCTCCAGCCTGGACTTAGATTCCCCAAAAGGTATCTGGTTCATACTTAGTAGCCTATAAATAAATCTAGCAAGTCTCACTCACTAGGCACGGCACTGAACTTGGTTTAAGCCTGAGTTATTTGTTGTTACCCACTTGAGAGAGCATTCAGGGCCTCAGTTTAACATATCATCCGAAAGGTGGCACCTCTGACAGCGCAGTATTCCCTCAGCACTGCACTGGAGTGTCAGCTTAGACCTTTGTGCTCAAGTCTCTGGAGTGGGATTTGAACCCACAGTCTTCTAACTCAGAGGCAATTGTGTTACCCACTGAGCCACAGCTGACGCTCTAGAGGTAATGAAGGAAGTATTAGTTCTCTATAAAGGTACCAAGCAGTGTTCATGTCTATCGATCGCCCACAGTCTGTAGCAGTAAAATTGCTCCAATCTGAACAGAAGATCCAGCTGTCCATAGGCTGGGATCAGGGACCCATGGTTGCAGTAAAGGCAAAATCCATGCCGGTTCAGCAGGAGGGATGGCGAGTCTCCCGGACTAAAGAGAGGCCGGGTATTTAGTTGTGCACATTGATGCATCAGGAAATGCTCAGCTGTAAATATTTATTGATCTATAGATAAAATTAATGCAGTCGATTGCTCATCTCTCTGGACCACCTCTGGCGGGTTAATAGTGTTGCCATGTTGGGTGGGATGTGATGGGCAGCACAATAATCCTTAGGATTTTATACATTCCACAAGGCTTTTCCTAAGGATTGCCTTGTGGAAAAGCCTTGTGGAATGTATAAAATCCTAAGGATTGCGATCTCCCACTGCTACCCTGCCGTGTCTAAATACTGAAATCTCACTTTTAAAATGCCATATATGTCCTCTATAAGTGTCCTTGTGCTAGTGTGAACCTCATTATGCCTCTGCCTCGTGCACAGTTTTGGGGACTAGATTCAGAACACAGTCGCTATTCTTTACCAGGGTTTTCAGCCATGGCTCAGTGGGTAGCACTCTCGCCTCCAGGTCAGAAGGTCATACGTTCAAACCCCACTCCAATGACCTAAGCACATAATCCCAGCTGACACTCTCAGCACAGTACTTTTTCAGATGTGGCGTTAAACGGAGACCACGTCTGCTCTCTCATGTGGATCGCGTGGAACTATTCAAAGATGAGCAGCTGAGTTCGCCTGGCCAATATTTATCCCTCAACCAACATCACTAAAACACATTAACTGGTCATTATGACATTGCTTTTTGTGTGAGCTTGCTGTTCTCAAATTGGCTGTGATGTTTCCCTACAGTGACTACAACTTCAAAAGTACTTTATTGGTTGTGAAGTGCTTTGGAATGTCTGGAGGTCGTGAAAGGCGCAAGTCTTTCTTTCTACTTACAAGGAGACTAATTTAATTTAATGTCTTACTGATCAGTTATTGATCAACCAAAACTCTCTAAACTTGTCTGGTGCAAAGATCAGAAAGGTAAAGAATTGTGGGCACTGCAAGGGTAACTGATCCACACATCCATAATGATATTACAGGTGACTTATATAATTTGCTCAATAGCAGAATGGATGCCTCTAGTAGATGTACATAGTCTGGTAGATGCACAGTAGGTAGGCAGTACATACAGAAATGGATATGTGGAGAGAGTTGATCAAACCTCAGGGAAGACAGCAACAGGAGTGATGGCCTTTGAGAAGCTGATCGAATCAAGTGCCAAGCAATGACGGCTTGTGAAAGTCCTTTGGATGTTGCGGGTTGATTGAATGTCCTCCATGATTGCTCTGGTGGGGGGTCTGGAAGATGGAGCCTGTGCTGGGAGATAATTCACATCACCCTGATGCTCCAAATCTGTACCTCCTCACAGACCATTTCTTGTTAAAGTTTAAATCTTCAGAAACAGTTGAGTTTGAGAGCAAAAATAATCAAGTTGCAGAGATGTCTGTGGATCCAGTGATGTCGCTCACTCTCACACCTTCGGACCCAAAACCCATCAGCTATACACATAACTGTAGCTGTCCCTTTATGCTGTGCCTTCCTTCCAAAGCCGAGTGAAAAATAGAAAAGGCCTTTTAAAAGCACTAAAATGTTTCACTTAATAGACACAAAAGACAGCAAATGGATCAGTGCATTCAAAAGGATGATAGAATACGATGCACAAATTAACCATAAAACACCCTAAGACACAGGAGGATTTGAATAAAATTCAAGTCCTACTACGTTCCAGCGGATCTTTGAGGTAACATTATCCTTTGTGCAGCACCAGTAAAATTCCCAAGAGAAGTCTAATGTAACTGGTTTGCAATTTGCCAAGAGGTTGGTAGGGAGACACATTCAGGGCTTTGTCACTGCTGTGCTGGGAATGGCCATGAGAGGAGTGAGTGAGTGGCTCGGGGTGGGATAATGAGGTACAGTCCCATCAGGTATCACTATCCTTGGGGTAGAGGTATTGCCTTTGCTCACCACTTACCTCCATAGCATGGCTGAGGTTCGGAGCGCACCATTACCGGTTGACCTGCCGGTGAGTCCACATTTCACCATTCCATGTTGCATGGTCTGTCCTACTGCTAGACTTTTGGATCAATTAGGCAGTCCCTTGGAGTCGAGGACACTAATATGAGTTCTCAGGTGACTGATGAGTCCAATGCGGGACCTACAGTCTCTGTCACAGGTGGGGCAGACAGTGGTTGGAGGGAGGGATGGGTGGGTGGGGTACTTGGATTGTCGTGCGTTCCTTGCGTTGTTTGTGGTGCTGTTTGCGCTCGGTTTCCGCGTGCTCCCGGCAAAGAGACTCGAGGTGTTCGCCGCCTTCCCAGATGCTTCTCCTCCACTTTGAGCGGTCTTTGGCCAGGGATTCCCGGGTGTCGGTGGGGATGTTGCACTTTTTCAAGGAGGCTTTGAGGGTGTCCTTGAAACATTTCCTCTGCCCACCTGGGGCTCGCTTGCTCTGAGTTGAGCACTTGTTTTGGGAGTCGAGTATCGGGCATGTGGACGATGGATACCTTCGTATTCCCTGGTGGTCAGATATTGGTGGGGGAAGGGTGCGGTGTTGGTGGGGTTCCAGTGTGCCCACAACAGTCCAGTGGGGATGCTATAGGGATGGAGGGAATATGGAGGTTTCGCATGGGATTGCATTCATATTCCAGGCAAAGCACTATCTGCGAATTTAAAAAATCTCATCCATGTGTTCAAATCTCTCCGTGATCTCGCCCCTCCCTATTCCTGTAACCTCCTCCAGCCCTACAACTCTCTGATATCTCTGCACTCTTCCAATTCTGGCCTCTTGCGCATCCCCGATTTTAACTGCTCCACCATTGACGGCCGTGCCTTCAGCTGCCAAGGTCCTAAGCTCTGGAATTTCCTTCTTAACCTCTCCACCTCTCTCTCCTCCTTTAAGACACTCGTTAAAACTTGCTTCTTTGACCAAGCTTTTGATTATCTGCCCTAATATCTCCTTATGTGGCTTGGTGTCAAATTTTGCTCCTGTAAAGTGTGTTGGGATGTTTTACTACATTAAAGGTGCTATATAAATTCAAGTTATTGTTGCCCGTGTGGGGGTGGGGGAGGGGCACTCGTATTCCCTGGTGGTCAGATATTGGTGGGGGAAGGGTGCGGTGTTGGTGGGGTTCCAGTGTGCCCACAACAGTCCAGTGGGGATGCTATAGGGATGGAGGGAATATACTCCCATTTTCCAATGTTCTGAATGGAGAACTGGGATGGCTGTGTTGCCACAGGGACCGTGTGTAAAAGCGGTGGGGTGGGGGCTGGAGTTTGGTGTAGGTGTCCCTGGCTGTTGGGAAAGACAAGTAGTGGGATCTCCCTTTAGTGCTGTGCTGTGTTTACTCAGATTAAGGACTGGCTGATTGATACGTGCAGTGAGAACTGGTTCCCCTTATAATCACTCAAAAGCCACTAGGCTATTTCTTTCTAGATTTAGCATCTAAATACCCTTTCAGCAGACAGAGTCTATATTGAATCTTAGATCCAGGAGGAGATAGGGATAGCAGGTAAAATTTAAGGCAGAAAGTAGCAATGACCTTTTACACAGAGGGTTGTGATAAAACACGACTGGAGTTAGTGACTGAAGCAGAGACCGGGTGGGGCTGGGTTAGATCGGTGTTTGAAGGAAAAGGGGAGAAGAGGGCTGTGGGAATAGGGTGGGCACACAGGATTACAATACTGCTCCTGTGGAGGATAAATACCAACATGGACTGGTTGGACTCAATGATCTGTTTCTGCATTGTAATTCCTGTGTAACTCTTTGTAACTCTCAGCTTTGAGGACATGCTATTTAGAGTCTGTCTCACCGCAAACTCCGTACAGACTGCTAACACAAAAATTAGACACAAGGAATATAATCAACAAGGCCCGATACCCGATGAGAAGCTTTCTCTCAGGGCCAAGTGAGCGGCTCAGCGATGGACCATGTCTGACCATAGGAATGGACCATATGGAGCAATGCATGGTAACTAGAAATAGCAGCGAACCCAGGGACTGGGAGAAATTTAGAACTCAGCAGAGGAGGACAAAGGGTTTGATTAGGGCAGGGAAAATGGAGTACGAGAAGAAGCTTGCATGGAACATTAAGACGGATTGCAAAGAGAAAAAGGTTAGTAAAGACAAACGTAGGTCCCCTGCAGTCAGAATCAGGGGAAGTCATAACGGGGAACAAAGAAATGGCGGACCAATTGAACAAGTACAAGTAATTGAACAAGTACTTCACACTCTTCATTAAATTGCATCTGCTATGTAACTGCCCATGTCACCAGTCTGTCTATGTCCTCTTGAAGTCTGTTACTATCCTCATTGTTTACTACATTTCTGAGTTTTGTGTCATCTGCACACTTTGAAATAATTCCCTGTATACCCAAGTCCAGGTCATTAATATACATCAAAAAGAGCAGTGGTCCTAATGCTGAGCCCTGGGAACACCACTGTATACCTCCCTCCAGTTTGAAAAACAACTGTTCACCATTACTCTCTGCTTTCTATCTCTTTGCCAATTTCAGTTCCACGCAACCACTGCCCATTTAATCCCATGGGCTTTAAATTTGCTAACAAGTCTATTATTTGGTACATTATCAAACGCCTTTTGAAAGTCCATATACACATCAACTGCACTAGCCTCATCCACCCTGTCCGTTACTTCATCAAAGAACTCAATCAAGTTAGTCGAGGATGGTAATTCCTTTAACAAATCTCTGCTGGCTGTCATTTATTAACCCATATGATTCCGGGTGAATATTAATTTTGTCTCTAATTATCGTCGCTAAAGTTGCCCCACCACCGATGTTTGGATGATTGGCCTGTAATTGCTGGGTTTATTCGCCTCCTTTTTTGAACAGGAGCAAAGCATTTGCAGTACTCTAGTCCATTGGCATCGGTCATCTATCTAGCGGGCCAGGGAATTGAGCTGCACACACAATCCACCCATCGACCTGATGCAAGTTACTGAGCTTGAGGCTGCATGCTGTGTTAGGTTAGGTCCTGGTTGCTAATTCCCACCAGGTACCATCTATGTGCCCCACCCTCCCGAGTTTCCAGTTATAATGACCTGCAGGCACTGACTCACACTGGGAAAGGTTACGCAGATACTGATTGCCCCCCAGTACCGCGTCGTGCTGCCATTCTTTGCAAGTGAGCCTAGACGGTTGGCTATTCAGAAATGTGGTGTATCACAGCCGAGCCCAAGGTGCACACGTGCTCCGGTAAAGGTTGGATAGCATTAGGAGTAGGGAACCCTGGCTGGTGCTTACCCTTCCAAACCCAGAGCCACAGAACCAACTGTAGCTCCTTAACAGCACATCAGCTAACTCAGGACGGACAGGGGATCAAACCAGGATCTTTCTCGATCTTTGTGGCTCTGTGGCTCAGCTCCTCACTGAATAAGTTCATTGCACCATTTCCCACTAACATAATGTTGGGGGATTTTAACTTCCAAGAGCGACTGGAAGAAAATGTATGTGGCCAAAGTGGCAAATGCTTTTTAAAATGTATTCAGGACTGTATACATTCGACAAGGTGCCACATAAAAGGTTACTGCACTAGATAAAAGTTCACGGGATTGGAGGTAATATATTAAGGGGCATAATTTTAGAATAGGGGGCCGCCCATTTGGAACTGAGATGAGGAGGAATTTCTTCTGAGGATTGTAAATCTGTGGAATTCGCTGCCTCAGAGAGCTTGGAAGCTGGGACATTAAGACAGAGATAGACAGTTTCTTAACCGTAATAGGGGTTATGGAGAGCGGGCAGGGAAGTGGACCTGAGTCTATGATTGGATCAGCCATGATCGTATTAAATGGCGGAGCAGGCACGAGGGGTCGTATGACCTACTCCTGTTCCTATTTCTTATGTTCTTATGTTCTTATTAACTACAGAAACAAGCTCTTGCACTGAAAGTACACTTAAAAACAGTCTTATGTTTACCAAACAGATCTTTTCATTCGCTGAAGGGATATCCCGCGTAGCACCATCACTGCAGAGCAAAGTTGGTGAGGTTTGGTAGTGACCCTGACTAAACGCAAACACGCTCCCGTGACGGATTCATTTCCAAAATTCACATCGCTATTGTTTACGATTGGTTTAGAACCAGAACTCAAGACCAATTTTCCTTCACATTGACCTCAATTCAGAGAAGACTGTGGTGGGTCTGTTAAGACTGAGGGGGGAGCGGGGGTGGGGGGGTGGGAGTGGTGTTTATAAAGTATCGCTCTATCCCTGTCACCCACGGGATAACATTTATTCCAAACCGGGCAACTTCGTTCAAACATTCGACAACCGTTGCTCCCAGTTTTCTCCTTTGCTCCCAGTTTTCTCCTTTGCTCCCAGTTTTCTCCTTTGCTCCCAGTTTGCCGGCTCAAATTTGGTAACTTACAACCACAACACACACTGAACTCGGACAGCCACTGATACATACACACACACACACACACACACACACAGAGCCCGTATGTTTTGGGGGAACACACGTGTAATCACATGCACAGTCAAAGCATGAGTCACGTGGTGATCACGCCTACTGCGGTCAGGGAACAAATGTTAGCTTCACACAACAGGCAGCTCAGCAACACACAAGGCAACAGATTTTATTTGAAGTGCTTAATTTTCTCTACATCAAGAAGGAACTCAATAACTAAATTAACAGTCCTTTTTTCCCCCTCCTTTTTGGAACTAGTTCATGCAATAAAAGATTCTCTAAAGTTGCTTACCGTGTGGAGGTGGAAAATGGTGCATAAATTTGTCTTCTGAACGAGAAACTAACTTGTGCTTCTCTTATGCTGTGAACTGGACACAGCCAGAGGAGGCAGTTTGTTTTGAATGGTAGTTCTTGCTGCTGAGAAAAATGTGGTTAGAAAGTCAGAGGATGTAAGTTTTTATATCTGGGTGGATGCTGGGGCAGTACCTCTGCAAAGTGCATCACAGCCCATGGGCGGAGTTAGGCTAATTCAGCTCTGAGGGGAGCAGCCTGCTCCTCTCCAACATAGATCCATATCTCTAGTAGGGTTTCTCTAGTAAGGTAAGCTATGGGCTCCATTGAAGGAATGCAGAGAGGTGCGTGGCTCTGGAAATTTACCGAGCAAGACCTTCCCTTCTCCGGCCTGCAGCAGCCCCTCTCATTATCCTCATTCCTCTCAGCCAACACCGCCAACAGCAGCTGGTTCCTCCCGTTACTGTTGATGGGAGCTTGCTGTGCAATGGTTTGCTCACTTGCCAGCAGTCACTGCACTTCACAAAAGCAATTTGTGGTAAATGAAGCGCTTTGAGATGTTTGTGAGCAATGCATAAAGGTGCTATTCAATGCTCCTTTCTGATTCCTTCTGAATCATGTTACCCAGGGATTAGAATGTCTGCAATAACCAACAGATGTTCTCACTCCCTCCCTCTCCCCCTCCCTCTCTTCTTACCTCTCTCCCTTCCTCCCTCTCTCCCTCCTTCAATCTCTCCCTCTCACCCTCCCTCTCTCCTTGCTTCTCACCTGCCCTCCCTGCCCCCTTCCTCCTCAATCCCTCCATCCCACTTACACTCCCTCCCTTCCTTCCTGCCTCTATCTTGCCCTCCCTTCCCCTCTCCCTCTATCCCTGCCTCCCCCTCTCCCTCCCTACCTCTCTCTCGCCCTCCCTCCCTTCTTGTCTCTTTCATGTCCTCCCTCCCCCCTCCTCTCTCCCTCCCTTCCTGCCTCTCTCTTGCCCTCTCTCCCTCCCCTCTCCCTCTCTGCCTCCCACTCTCTCTCCCTCCCTCCCTCCCTTTTTACCTCTCACCTGCCTCTTCCCTCTCTGACTCCCTTCCTCAATTCCTTCATCCCACTCATATTCACTCCCTCCCGCCCCTCTCCCTCTATCCCTGTCTCCCTCCACCCCTCCCTCCCCCTCTCTTGCTGTCATATATGTATACTCTGTACATACTGTGCTGGTACCACTAGAGGGTGCAACTGTGGGAGGCTCAGCCAAGAGCTGTATAAAAGGCTGGTCAGCACATTGCTGCCTCACTCTGAGTTACAATAAAGAGACTAAGGTCACAGCAGTTCAAGCACAGCACTAGGCCTTGTGGAGTTATTCTACAGATAAGTAGAGACATATTAACTGGCGACGAGTACAGACCATGGACTTACATGCAGAGATGGCTGCCGTTGGTAGTTTAGAAAAGTTTGCAGAGGGTGAAGCCTTTACTCGGGTTTGGTTGGCCAGGTATCGCTTCTACACACACTGCCTCACCGAGGGCCAGGATTTCGCGGAACATGTCGCAGACCCACAAAGTCTCGCGGAACCGTGCGAATTCGGCGAACGCCTCAACAATGTGTTGCGGGACGTTTTCGCAACAGGGCGGGACGTGAAGCAGACCATCACCTTAAGCCAGGCGTTCACGACCTCAGCGTTGAGATTCTCCTAGAATCAAAACTCACTGGCAAGTACTGTGCAGAAAATAACTGTTGATCAAAGAATTAGTCCGACTCAGAGTCCGCCAAGGGGTGTAAATGTGAATCGTTTAACATGCCGGAGTTGCAGGGGTAACCATCGGGTCCGTCTGTGTCGATTCAGACACTATGTGTGCAAAGGCTGCGGCCAAAAGGGCCACCCACAGCGAATGTGCAGAAGAACTGCGACTCAAAACGTGGCAGAGGAGTTGGCAGGAGGTTTCCAATCCTGCAAGGATCATAAAGTACAAGCTGGAGAGGTGACTCAGCACGAGGAAGCAGTGCATGGGGTGCACACCTTCACGACCAAAAGTCCCCCCATGATGATGAAAGTCAAGATAAATGGCATTCCTGTTTCCATGGAGTTGGACACGGGGGCGAGTCAGTCACTTATGAGCCAGAAGGCATTTGAGAGGCTGTGGGGCAACAAAGAACAAAGACCCAAGCTGAGCCCGATTCAGAGAAAGCTGCACACTTACACCAAGGAACTGATCCCAGTTATCGGCAGTGCGAACGTAAAGGTATCCTATGATGGAGCGATACACGAAATGCCACTGTGAGTTGTACCAGGCAACGGGCCAATGCTGCTTGGCAGAAGCTGGATGGGGAAGATTCGGTGGAACTGGGAAGACATCAAAGCACTATCTTCAGTGGATGATGCTTCCTGTGCTCAAGTGCTGAGCAAGTTCCCATCCCTATTTGAACCAGGCACCGGCAACTTCACAGGCGCCAAAGTGCAGATCCACTTGGTCCCCGAGGCACGGCCTGTTCATCACCAGGCTCGAGCGGTCCCTTACATGATGAGGGAGAAAGTGGAGATCGAATTGGACAGACTTCAACATGAGGGAATCATATCACCAGTCGAATTCAACGAGTGGGCCAGCCCGATTGATCCGGTACTTAAGAGCGATGGCATTGTCAGAATCTGCGGCGACTACAAAGTAACGATCAACCGAGTTTCATTACAGGACTAGTACCCACCACCCAAAGCCGATGATCTCTTTGTGACATCAGCAGGGATAGAGGCATTCACCAAGCTGGATCTAACCTCCGCTTACACGACCCAGGAGCTGGCCTAGTCGTCGAAACAATTAACGTGCATTAACACACACAAGGGACTGTTTTTGTATCACAGGTGCCCGTTCGGGATCCGCTCGGCTTCAGCCATCTTCCAAAGGAAGATGGAGAGTCTGTTGAAATCGGTTCCGCGCACCGTTGTATTTCAAAATGACATCCTAATCACTGGTCGCGACACCACCAAACACCAGCACAACCTGCAAGAAGTTTTAAGTCGACTAAACAGAGTCGGACTCCGGTTGAAACGATCCAAGTGTATCTTCCTGGCGCCAGAGGTAGAATTCCTGGGGAGGAAGATTGCGGCAGACGGCATCAGGCCCACGGACTCAAAGACTGAGGCCATCAAGAATGCACCCAGACCACGAAATGTAACGGAGCTGTGCTCGTTCCTGGGACTCCTCAAATATTTTGGTAACTTTCTTCCAGGGTTGAGCACCTTGCTCGAACCATTGCACAAGTTGCTACACAAGGGAGACGACTGGGTTTAGGGTCAAAATCAAGAGGCCACCTTCAAAAAGGCCAGAAGCTTGCTGTGTTCGAACAAGTTGCTTGTATTGTATGACCCAAGCAAACGTCTAGTTTTAGCATGTGACGCGTCGTCGTACGGTGTTGGGTGTGTTTTACAGCAAGCAAGTATAGCGGGCAAACTCCAACCGGTTGCATATGCGTCTAGAAGGCTATCCAAGGCCGAAAGAGCCTACAGTGTGGTCGAGAAGGAGGCTTTGGCCTGTAAAAAAGATGCACCAGTATTTGTTCGGACTCAGGTTCGAGTTAGAAACCGACCACACGCCCCTAATCTCACTGTTTTCGGAAAGCAAAGGCATAAACAACAATGCTTCGTCGCGATTCCAAAGATGGGCACTAACACTGTCGGCCTACGATTATACGATCGGCTACAGGCCAGGCACTGAGAACTGCGCTGATGCCCTTAGCCGGCTAACGTTGCCCACCACCGGGGTGGAAATGGTGCAGTCCGCAGACCTGTGCCTGGTCATGGACGTCTTCGAAAGTGAAGGGTCACCTGTAACGGCCTGCCAGATCATGGCCTGGACCAACCAGGACCCCGTGTTGTCTCTTGTAAAAAGTTGCGTCCTCAATGGAGGCTGGTCAGCGGTCCCAAGAGAAATGCAAGACGAGATAAAGCCGTTTCACCGTCGTAAAGACGAAATGTCCATCCAATCAGATTGACTCTTATGGGGCAACTGCGTCGTCCTGCCAAAAAAAGGCAGCGCAACCTCCATACGCAACCTACACAGTGCCCACCCAGGCATAGTCATGATGAAGGCTATTGCCAGGTCCCATGTCTGGTGGCCCGGCATTGACTCGGACTTGGAGTCGTGCGTGCACCAGTGTAACACTTGCTCACAATTGAGCAATGCCCCCAGGGAGGCTCCACTGAGTCTGTGGTCCTGGCCCTCAAAACCATGGTCCAGGATCCACGTAGATTATGCGGGCCCCTTTCTAGGAAAAATGTTCCTCATTGTGGATGCCTACTCTAAGTGGATTGAATGTGTAATAATGGCATCCAATATGTCCAACGCCACCATTGAAAGCCTCAGGGCCATGTTCGCCACCCATGGCTTGCCCGACATTGCGGTCAGCGACAATGGTCCGTGTTTCACCAGTTCAGAATTCAATGAATTCATGACCCGCAATGGCATCAAGCAGGTCAGGTCTGCCCCGTTCAAGCCCGCATCCAACGGCCAAGCGGAGCGGGTTGTCCAAACCATAAAGCAGAGCTTGAAACGTGTCACGGAAGGCTCCTTACAAACCCGCCTATCCCGGGTGCTGATCAATTACAGGACGCGACCCCACTTGCTTACCGGGGTCCCCACTGCGGAGTTACTAATGGAACATGCACTCAAAACCAGGCTCTCCTTAGTCCACCCTGACCTCAACGATCAGGTGGAAATCAGACATTATCGGCGAAACATGTACCATGATCGCATAGCTGTATCACCGACATCAATGTAAATGATTTGTGCTGAATCATGGTCATGGCCCCAAATGGGTTGCTGGCACTGTTTTAGCCAAGGAGGGGAATAGAGTGTTTTCTTGTCAAACTGCTTAACGGACAAACGTGCAGAAAGCATTTGGACCAGACCAAATTGCGATTTACAGGTAACCAGGAACTACCGGGAGAGGACCTTACCTTCAGCGATCCACCTACACACACCCAATCAGCAACAGACCTAGCTGCCAACCACGAGGATGATCCCACCATCCCCAACAGCCCAGTCAGACCAACAGCGCTGCAAGACAGCAGTGGCCCGGCCAACTCACCCATGCCAGAAGTGACACTCAGACGATCAACCAGGGAGCGCAGAGTTCCGGATCACCTCAACCTGTAACTAACTCGCATCAAAGACTTTGAGGGGAATGTTGTCATATATGTATACTTTGTACATACTATGCTCTCTACCACTCGAGGGTGCAACTGTGGCGGCCCAGGCAAGAGCTGTATAAAAGGCTGGTCACCACATTGCTGGCTCACTCTGAGTTACAATAGAGAGATTAAGGTCTCAGTAGTTCAAGCACAGCACTTGGCCTCGTGGAGCTATTCTACAGATAAGTAGAGACGTATTACTTGTCCTCCCTCTCCCCCTGTCTTCCTGCATTCCTCCCTCTTCCCCCTCCCTCCCTTCTTGCCTCTCTCCTGCTCTCCCTTCCCTCTCCCTCTCTCCCCCTCTCTTCCTGCCTCTCTTGCCCTCCCTCCCTACTATCTCCCTCTCTCCCTGCCTCCCTCCCTCCATTCCTTTCTGTCTCCCTCCCTCCGTTCCTCGCTCCCTCTGTTCCTCCCTCCCTCGTGCTATCCATCCCTCTTTCCCTCCCTCCCTCCGTTCCTCACTCCCTTTCTTCCTCCTTCTCCCATAATGTTAGATCTGGAGATTTACATTTTATTTACAATCGATTCTGGTGCCAGTTAAGTCAGGGTAACGAAGCTCGTGCCTCAGGTCCGATTTTGGAATTGAGGACATGTTGGCCTTACTTGCGTGCGTCTGATGTCATCAGCAGGACGGTGGATTATCAGCAGCGACTCCTCACCTCTGTTGTCACTGGAATGGAACTCCATGGTGCCACTGTACACAAAATGGCCACAGCTTCCCCAGAACTCTTAAAGCACAACACACCAGGAAAGAGCTGATTGAGCGACATCGGTGAGTGTCCCTTTAAAAGTGTGATATATTCTTTACGACATCACAAACACACAGACAAAGATGTTTCCACAGGAACTTGTCATGTGACCTTGTCACATGATCATTTTATTATATAGCAGTAGTTGCATTACCACAGTAGCCCACTAGGTGGAGCAGTAGTCCACTAGGGGGAGCTCTATATTGCACTTCTCTCTCCTTAATGAAAAAGTAATCAAAACAAAATAATCATTACATATAACTTGCATGGTTATACACAACAAAATATAAGGACTTATTTTGCCATATTTACAAATCAAACTTAACCATGGGTTTTTTGTTTTGTGGAGGATACCTTCGCTCTCAAACAGAACTTTCAAAACTTGTTGTCGAACTTAGACTCATTCTGGCTGAGTCTGAGGTAAGTTTTTCTCCAAGGTCAACCCTTGATCCATAGTTGGACTCGCTACACCTTCAGACTTTGTCTGCCTGACTCGGACTCAGACTTAAATTCTGACTTTCTCTTGGACTTTTTTCTACTACATCTGATGTAGGATTTGCTACTGGTACCCTACTTGTAATAAAGACGATCTGACTCATCAGAAATAATCGAATCATTCCAACTTTCACCTCCTTCCCCATCTGTCGGTAAAATATGATCAATGTGAACAAACCTACCCTATCCATGATCAAACATCTTGACCACATATCTTCACTACTTTTCCTGGTAACCACTTTAACCATTTATGGTGATGGTTCTTCACTCTAGCCTTTTGATTCAATCTCACACTTCTCTCTCTTACTCTACCTCTATCATGATTCCCTTTCTGTCTTAATTGTTTCTCTTCTACTGACTGCGCAGGTTTGGCTTTAAAAACGAGAACCTGGTTCATGGCTGTCGTTTGAGAAACAACTCTGCTGGTGTTCTACCAGTTGTTGTATGAGGAGTATTACGATAAGTAATTAGAAAATTTGCCAATTTGTGATCCATGGACAACTGTCATTTCTTTGGATTTGGATCCAATATTTACTTGATGAGGGCACGTTTTATAATTTGTACTATGTGCTCTGCTGCACCTTTTGAAGTGGGGTGGTTCCTTGGTATGTTTCACACCATTTCTGCTCGTGAACTGTGCAAATTCTTCTAAGCAAAATTGCGGCCCATTATCAGACACAATTTCTTCTGGGAGGCCACATGAAGAAAACAATATTTGCAAATTGTCTCGTGTTTTACTTGTTGTTATTTTCCGCATTGGAAACACCTCAACCCACTTTGAATGGTTATTAATCACAATGAACAATTGTTGTCCTCGTAGCTCAACAAAATCTACATGCAACCTTTGACGCACCTTGGAAGGCCATTTCCACGACTGTAATGGTGGTTTCTTGCTTACCGATTGACATGTTGTACACTGACTAATGATGTACTCCATATCATTATCTAGACCTGGCCACCATCAGTAACAGCATGCAAAACTCTTGGTCAAGCACATTCCCAGGTGCTGGTCATGGAGGTCTCCTAATAATTTGAAGCTGAACTTATTTGGAATAACTACTCTTGCACCCCACATGATACAATCTTTGTCCACTGATAATTCATTCCTCCAACAAAGTATGGGTGAATATCTTCCTCTGATACCTGGTTTGGCCAGCCATTTGCTATGTAATCATACACCATTGACATAACTGGGTCACATTTGGTTGCTCTACCAACCTCTTCAGCAGTGACTGGCAGTTCATCAATGTACGAAAAATAGAACATTTCTTCCCTATCGTGTGTAACTTGTGATGGGGAAGACAATCTAGACATTGCATCAGCATTACTGTGATCAGCTGATCGTCTGTACTCAATATCATATGTATATGCTGACAAAATCAAAGCCCATCTCTGCATTCGGGCTGCAGCTAAGGTGGGAACTAGGGACATTGGATGGAGGATTGCTGTCAGGGGCTTATGGTCTGTAACGATGGTAAACTTACGACCATACAAGTATTTGTGGAACTTCTTGACCCCAAAGATCAATGCCAAAGCTTCCCTTTTGATCCATGCATAATTACACTCACTGGCACTGAGAGTGTGTGAAGCAAAAGCAATTGGTCTCTCCTCCCCACTATGTAGTACATGAGAGATTACTGTCCCAACTCCATACAGAGAGGCATCACATGCTAGCTTGATCTCATTAGATATGTCATAGTGAACTAACATGGTGCTCTCTACCAATTGGCTTTTACACTCCTAGAATTCTGTATCACATTTGTCTGACCACTTCCAATGGACCTGTTTTTTCAACAATTAATTCAGTGAATGTAATACTGTAGCAAAATTTGGTAGGAACTTCCCATAATAGTTCAAAAGACCCAAAAATGATCAAAGTTCAGTGACATTCTTGGGAGTGGGTGCATTTCTGATTGCATCCAACTTTCCCTTGGTTGGATGTAAACCACCTTTGTCTACTCTGTGCCCTAAGTACTCCACTAAGTTTTGAAATAACTCACACTTGTCCACTCTGTGCTTCTCCAGTCATTTGAGCACTTCATTCAATACATTATTATGGATTTGTCTGTTTGGTGCTGAAATGAGTATGTCCTCTAAATAACATGCTACCCATTCAAGGCCTTGCAAAATCTGGTTCATCATCTCATGGAATCAATGGCAGTCCCTCAGGATCGAGGAAGACTTGCTTCCACTCTTAGCATGAGTTCTTAGGTGGCTGTACAGTCCAATACGAGAACCACAGACTCTGTCACAGGTGGGACAGATAGTCGTTGAGGGAAAGGGTGGGCAGGGAGCCTGGTTTGCTGCACGCTCCTTCCGCTGCCTGCGCTTGATTTCTCCATGCTCTCGGCGACGATACTCGAGGAGCTCAGCGCCCTCCCGGATGCACTTCCTCCACTTAGGGCGGTCTATGGCCAGGGACTCCCAGGTGTCAGTGGGGTTGTTGCACTTTATCAAGGAGGCTTTGAGGGTGTCCCTGTAACGTTTCCTCTGCCCACCTTTGGCTCGTTTGCCGTGGACGAGTTCCGAGTAGAGTGCTTGCTTTGGGAGTCTCGTGTCTGGCATGCGAACTACGTGGCCTGCCCAGCGGAGCTGATCAAGTGTGGTCAGTGCTTCAATGCTGGGGATGTTGGCCTGGACGAGGACGCTAACGTTTGTGTCTCTGTCCTCCCAGAGGATTTGCAGGATCTTGCGAAGACATCGCTGGTGGTTTTTCTCCAGCGACTTGAGGTGTCTACTGTACATGGTCCATGTCTCTGAGCCATACAGGAGGGCAGGTTTTACTACGGCCCTGTAGACCATGAGCTTGGTGACAGTTTTGAGGGACTGGTCTTCAAACACTCTTTTCCTCAGGCGGCCGAAGGTGGCCTTGGATCTTGATGTCTGGGGGGCAGTGCTGTGTGGCGAGGACAGGCTGGTGGAGGACCTTTGCCTTATTAATGTTCAGCGTAAGGCCCATGCTTTCATATGCCTCAATAAATACGTCGACTATGTCCTGGAGTTCAGCCTCTGTGTGTGCACAGACGCAGGCATCGTCCGCGTACTGTAGCTCGACGATAGAGGTTGGAGTGGTCTTGGACGTGGCCTGGAGACGGTGAAGGTTCAACAGCTTCCCACTGGTTCTGCAGCTTAGTTCCACTCCAGTGGGGAACTTATCAACTGTGAGGTGGAGCATGGCAGCGAGGAAGATTGAGAAGAGGGTTGGGGCGATGACACAGCCCTGTTTGACCCCAGTCCGGACATGGATTGGGTCTGTGATGGATTTGTTGGTAAGGATCACAGCTTGCATGTCGTTATGGAGCAGGCGGAGGATGGTGACGTACTTTTGGGGGCATCCGAAACGGAGGAGGACGCTCCACAGACCCTCGCGGTTGACAGTGTCGAAGGCCTTTGTAAGGTCGAAGGCGGCCATGTATAAGGGCTGGCGCTGTTCCCTGCATTTTTCCTGCAGCTGTCACGCTGCAAAAATCATGTCCGTTGTGTCCCGGAGGGGACGAAATTCGCACTGCGACTCCGGGAGGAGCTCCTCGGCCATGGGGAGAAAACGGCTGAGGAGGACTCTAGCGACGACTTTCCCAGTGGCTGATAGCCGGGAGATTCCTCTGTAGTTACCACAGTCGGACTTGTCCCCTTTTTTAAAGATGGTCATGATCACTGCATCTCTAAGATCTCCCAGCATGCTCTCCTCCCTCCAGATGAGAGAGATGAGGTTGTATATTCGCGCCAGTAATGCCTCTCCGCCATACTTCAATGCCTCAGCAGGGATTCCATCCGCTCCCGTAGCCTTGTTGTTTTTTAGCTGTCTTATGGCCTTTTCCACCTCATGCAGTGTTGGGGTCTCACTGAGGCACTGAGGTGGTGGTGGGTAGCATGCTGTGGAATGCAGTCGAGAACACTTGAGTCAAAGGCAGAGTCTCGATTGGGGAGATCTTCAAAATGTTCCTTCCAGCGGGCCCTGACTGCCTCGGTGTCCTTGGTTCATCACCTCATGGAATAAGGCAGGGGCGGAAGACACTCCAAATAGCCCATTAAATTGATAGAGGCCGAGATGAGTATTTATAGTCAAGCATGTCTTGTACTCCTCATCTAGTTCAAGTTGTAAGTAGGCATTTGTCAGATCTAACTTTGAGAAGACTTGGCCATCGGGCAGCGTTGTAAACAAATCTACATTTGGCAATGTATTGGGTAGATTACCCTCTCGACCCTCATTTACGGTTACCTTATACTCACCACACATCCTAACCTTACCATCGCACTTAGGTACAACAACAATGGATGTAGCCCAATTACTTAGATCTATCTTAGCGATAATGTTCTCAGTTTCTAGTCTTTTGAGTTCTTGCTCAACTTTCTCCTTGCATGTGTATGGTACGGGATGTGGCTTGCAGTAAACTGGTCTAGCGTCCCTTCTGTACTCTGACACTCACCTTGAAGCCTTGGATTGGACTGCCTGTTTTGCAGAATACCTTTGAATACTGCTTGATCATCCATTGATGCAAATCTCATTTCAACACAAAAAATCTAATTCCAATCCTGCCTCAGTGATCCCAACTAATTTCTACTGAGTAAGGCAGGCTTGTCTCCTGCCACTACTAAGAGAGGCAAGCTCTGAAACTGATCCTTGTATTTCACCGGTACGGTGATACATCCTACCACAGGGATTTGCTCTCCTGAGTAGCCTTGCAGCTCTATCTTTGACTTCTCCAGTGGAAAATCACTCAACTTGTCGAGATATACAATTCCGGTATGACGCTCAGCATGCCTTCGCAAGGTGCCCAGTTTTCTTGCAGAAGAAACATTCTGCCTTCACATTTGGACAGCTTTGAGCAATGTGTTGTCCCAGGCATCGATAGTATGACTCAATGTACTGTTACCATGGCCAGTTGCTGAGGCCTTGGGGCCCAACTGCCTTTTACTTTTAACCTGCTGGCGATTCACCTCAGTTGTCTGACGACTGGAAATGGATTGAAATTCTCTGGAGTATTGGTCGGCCATATCCATCGACAAAGCTGTCTGACAAGCTAAATCAAAATTCAAGTTAGGAGTTGTCAACAACTTTATTCTGATTGCTTCAGTTTTCATCCCACAAACAAAGCGATCACGCAATGCTCGGTCCTGAAAGTTTCCAAAATTACAGTGAATGGATAGTTTTTTTTAAAGCTACAATGTACTCACTGATACTCTCGTCAATTAATCGATCTCGTGTTCCAAAATGATAACTTTCAGCAACTTCCAGGGGCTCAGGACTGTAGTTCTGTTCTCTGTGGTGTGTCATTCGGCTTGACGGGAACAAGCACATTTTTCAAAGTTTCATACACCTCGGGGCCTGATTCAGTCAGGAGAATAGCTCGTTTTCTTTCTAACACCACCCGGTTACGGTTTTCATCATCAGGGACTTCGATGATACTATTTGTGGTGAAACACATTTCTAGCCACTCCACATATGCTCCGAAAGTCTCTCGGTCACGATGGAACTCACATGGACGTGGCCATCTGGACTCTGGCAATGTCAACAGTGTGCTTCAAATTTACTTTGGATTTTTAGCTGTGCTGCAAAACAAATAACCTCTCAAAGTCGCTCTTTTAGTTGGCTGAATCATTCACCAACAAAAATTTCAGCTCGGAAATCCAATTATCCCATCCTCGTTTGCCAATTGTGATATATTCTTTACGACGTCATAAACACACAGACACAAGATGGCTGTATAGGAACTTGTCATGTGACCTTGTCACATGATCCTTTTATTATATACCAGCAGTTGCATTACCACAGTAGTCCACTAGGGGAGCTCTATATTACAAAAGAATTGATGAAAAGCAAATAGAATAGAGACCATTCTGCCCGCAAACTCTACTATTCCCAAATGACCATACAATTTGTACTTTCATGGAAATTTGCCGAATTGATTAATTGAAAAAATATGATTATTTAATATAATGACTCTGTATTGTTTAATTTTAAGAGCAGAATTCCAGAGCTTAGGGCCGTGGCAGCTGAATGCACAGCCGTCTATGGTTGAGCGATTAAAAGCAGGGATGTTCCAAAGGCCAGAACACTATTGTTTAATTTTAACAGGGCAGAATATTTAATGATCACATTTTTCTAAGAAGAGCAAGGAGTGCTCCTGGGCTCCTGGCCAACATTCCTCCCTCTAAAAACACCTCCAAAACAACTGGTCAGTCATGTCCTCTGTTCTTTCACCATTAACATCTTGGGGGTTTTTACTGACTACAAGCTTTATTGGACCCCCATACTAACAGTGTGGGTATAAAAATAGATTAGAGGCTGGGTATTCTGTATTGAGTGTCTCATCTCCTCACCCCTCAAAGCCTCTCCACTATCTACAAGGCACAAGTCAGGAGTGTGATGGAATACTCACCATTCGCCTGGATGGATTCAGCTCCAACAACACTCAAGAAGTCCAACACCATCCAGGACAAAGCAGTCCACTTCAACAATACCCCTGACATTGGGCTAAATATCTACCCAAGCCCACCCTGGCTGCGATGTGTACCATTTACAGGATGCATTGCAGTAGTACAATAAGATTACTTTGAAGAAACATCTCGCCCCAAAACCGTTCCTTCGTTGCTGGGTCAAATCCTGCATTACCCTCCATAACAGCACTATGGGAGCAATGTCACCTCACGGACTGCAGCGGTTCAAATAGCAAGCTCGCCAGCACCGCCTACATTCTGAGAATGAACTCGAGGAGATAAATCACTTCCACTTTCCCCTATGGATTCAGCAAGTCCCACTGAACACTTTGCACGGTGATCATATATTTGTTCAATAACTTAGTTCTTTTAACTACACCTGAGTCTTCCCCTCTTGCTCTCTCTATTTCTGTCTCTCACTCTTTTTCTCTCTCCACCCCCACCTATCTCTCGCTTTCTTTTATCACATTTCTCTCTCTCTCGATCTCCCTGTCTCTCTCTATCTCTTCCTCTCTCTCAGTTCTTGTCAGCTGTGGCTCTGTGGGTAGCACCCTCACCTCTGAGTCAGAAGGCTGTGGGTTCAAGTCCCATTCCAGAGACTTCAGCCCAAAAACTTAGGCTGACACTCCAGTGCAGTACTGAGGAACGCTGTCGGAGGTGCCGTCTTTCGGATGAGACATTAAACCAAGGCCCTGTCTGCCCTCTCAGGTGGATGTAAAAGATCCCATGGCACTATATTGACAAAGAGCAGGAGAGTGTCCTGGCCAATATTTGTCCCTTAATTAACATTACTAAAACAGTTTATCTGGTCATTATCACATTGCTGTTTGTGGGAGCTTGCTGTGGGCAAATTGGCTGCCGTGTTTCCCACATTACAACAGTGACTACACTCCAAAAGTACTTCATTAGCTGTAAAGCATTTTGGGATGTTTGGTGGTCTTGAAAAGCGCTATATAAATGCAAGTCTATCTCTCCGTCTCCCTCTGTCTTAGTTTTAATCTCAATTAGACACCGAAGTCAACCAGGGTGGTTAAAAACAAACACCTTTTATTCACCAAGGAAGACACTTCATTTAGATTGGGCAACAATACAATTGTTGGGAAATAGATATTTCCTCAGTAAAGTCTTATACACCCTTGTCTGATTGTCAGAGGCACAAAACACAACAGCCCAGATTTTAACCTGGGAGGTGGGGAGAGTTGAGCATTCAGGCAGGAGCGGGGGGGGGGGGGGGGGCGAGGGGGAGGGGTAGAAGACGTGAAGCTCAGGCCATTTATACCCCGGGGCCTCCTTAACATACTGCATACACAGCTCCCGTGGGAATAACATGCAGCCGATGGGTGTGAATGAATAGGCTGAGTGGTTCAGCCTCAGAGAGTTGCCAGAAAGTCTTTTTCCAAAAACTTTCGGTGGAAAAATGATCAAAAGATCATAAACTGTGGCACAGCCCATAATAACCAGGCAAGAAAGACCACAGGTGGGTCCCCCATGGAATTCTATCCGGATAGGAAAGGATGGGAAGAGCATGAGGTGGAGGGAAAGATTTCCTCAGAACATCAATGCTCTGAGTGGATGGGCCTTCCATCTGGCCCTCCGACAGTGTGTCTAATTTTCCTGGGTCCGGATTCATTAGCCGTGGAGGGTGGGCATCTGGCCGGATTCCCGGCACCAAAAGGGGGTCACCGATGACTGATGTGAGTCCCGTTTTGCAGTTTGATGCAGAGAACGGTGAGGGTTTCCGGTTATTCTCATTGAACGATTAAACCAAACCATTAACGTGGATCTGAACCAAAACCAGACCTGAGCTCTGCAGCACAAGAGGAACAGGAACAAGGGCAAGCGGTGTGCTCTCAGGACAACAGTAACCCCAGCAACTCGTGAGGTACAACCCATCTGTAACGCAGAAGTGTAGAACTAAGGGAATGGGAGTTCCTGCGACTGCACGGGAGAATGAGGGCTCCCTCACCACCTGACCAGGAATCTCCATCCCTCCCACTTGCTGCTCCTTCCTTGTTATCCTGAAACTACAAGCTTAAAGGGTAGCTGGGTGGGACTGCACTCGCCTGGTTCCATTCTTATCTATCTAATTGTAGCCAGAGAATCATCTGTAACGGCTTCTCGTTCCGCCCCCGCATTGTTACCTCTGGTGTCCCCCAGGGATCTATCCTCGGCCCCCTCCTATTTCTCATCTACATGCTGCCCCTTGGCGACATCATCCGAAAACACAGCGTCAGTTTCCACATGTATGCTGGTGACACCCAGCTCGACCTCACCACCACTTCTCTCGACCCCTCCACAGGCTCTAACTTGTCAGACTGCTTGTCCGACATCTAGTATTGGATGAGCAGAACTTTCCTCCGACTAAATATTGTGAAGACTGCAGCTGTTGTTTTCAGTCCCCACCACAAACTCCATTGCCAGCCCCCCACTCCATCCCTCTCCCTGGTCACTGAGTGAACCAGACCATTCACAACTTTGGTATCGTATTTGACTCTGAGGTGGGCTTCCGACCACATATCCGCTCCATCATCAAGGCCGCTTACTTCCACTCCATAACATCCCTGGACTCCACCCCTGCCTCAGCTCATTCGCTGCTGAAACCCTCATCCATGCCTTTGTTACCTCTTAACTTGACTATTCCAACCCACTCCTGGCTGACCTCCCATCTTCCACCGTGCTCATTCCAAACTCTGCCGCCCATATCCTAACTCGGACCAAGTCTCGTTCACCCATGTGCTTGCTGACTTACATTGGCTCCCGGTCCGGCAATGCCTCAATTTTTAAATTCTCTTCTTTTTTTTTTACAAATCTCTCCCTGGCCTTGCCCCTCTCTATCTCTGAAACCTCCACCAGCCTTACAACCCTCCGAGATCTGCGCTCCTCCAATTCTGGCCTCTTACGCATCCCTGATTTTAATCGTTCCATCATCAGCAGCCGTGCCTTCAGCTGCCAGGGTTCTCATTTCAGCAATTCCCTCCTTAAGCCTCTCTACCTCTCTCTCCTCGTTTAAGACAATCGTTAATAGCTAGCTGCTTCTGTCCTAATATCTTCTTATGTGGCTCGTGTCAAATTTTGTAAGATGACGCTCCTGTGAAGTACTTTGGGACTATGTTTTAAAGATGTTATACGAATCAAGTTGTTGTTGTTGGAAAGAAAGAAAAAAACCACCGGACGTCTCAAAGTGCTTTACAGCCAATGAAGTACCTTTGGAGTGCAGTCACTGTTGTAATGTCGGAAACGCGGCAGCCAATTTGCGCACAACAAGCTCCCACAAACAGCTCCTCATCCCAAAGGTTGAATTGTCTGCTCACACTTACTGTCTGGGTTCACAACTAAAGAATGATCACTTGGATGATGAAGAACAAGAAGAAATAAAGACTTGAATTATTACAGCGCCGTTCACGACCGCAGGATGGCACAAAGTGCTTCACAGCCAATGAGGTACTTTTGAAATGCAGTCACTGTTGTGATGTAGGAAACGTGGCTGCTGATTTATACACAACAAGCTCCCACAAACAGCAACGGGATAAATGAGTTGATCAATTGTTTTTTTGGGATGCTGATTGGGGGACAACTATCGGCCATGACACTGGGGAGGACTCCCCTGATCTTTTTCGAAATAGTGCCATGGGATCTTTTACATCTACCAGAGAGAGCAGACGGAGCCTCGGTTTAATATTCAGGGGAAGCCTGCACCTGTGGAACAAGGCCCCAGGATGGGACATGGGGGTAATGTTCACCTTCACCACCTGGGTGGTGTTGTGGCCGAGCGGGGCACCCGCCCACTGCAGAACCTGTCATCCCATTTCATCCCATTGATTCCTTCTCCCCCCCCCCCCCCCCCCCAACAGGTGGTCAAGGTCCCTGTCAGCAGGAACGTAAACGACGGGGAAAACCGGGAAACGACGACAGGAATCAGGTCACAAAAAATATCACAATTGTGTCCGTAAATGGTCGTTGCCGTGGTCACCGAGTCCAGGCTCTTCCGCCATCTCTCCTCAATAGTCCATCTCTATGGACCTGCCCTCACTTGGTTCCACTTCCTGCAACATTGTGCAGAGATCGTGCACATACCACTACTCTCCCCAATCCCCCCCACCTCACAGCCCCAACCAGGGCTCAGCGTTCTACCTGTTTAGTTTGTTGCATATTTATCAAATCAACTTCACTGTTTCCAGTCCTTTCACATTGTATTTTTTCACTCATTGGGGGGGAGAGAGAGCAAAAGGGAATTAACCAAGACTCAACAATAATAACAACTTATATTTATATAGCGCCTTCAACGGAGTAAAATGTCCCAAGGGGCTTCACAGGAGCGTTATAAAATAACATTTGACACCGAGCCACACAAGAAGATATTAGGACAGGTGAGATCAAAGAGGTAGGTTTTAAGGAGCGTGTTAAACATAGAAACATAGAAAATAGGTGCAGGAATAGGCCATTTGGCCCTACTAGCCTGCACCGCCATTCAACGAGTTCATGGCTGAACATGCAACTTCAGTACCCCATTCCTGCTTTCTTGCCATACCCCTTGATCCCCCTAGTAGTAACTCCTTTTTGAATATATTTAGTGAATTGGCCTCAACTACTTTCTGTGGTATAGAATTCCACAGGTTCACCACTCTCTGGGTGAAGAAGTTTCTCCTCATCGCGGTCCTAAATGGCTTACTCCTTATCCTTAGACTGTGACCCCTGGTTCTGGACTTCCCCAACATTGTGAACATTCTTCCTGCATCTAACCTGTCTAAACCCATCAGAATTTTAAATGTTTCTATAAGGTCCCCTCTCATTCTTCTGAACTCCAGTGAATACAAGCCCAGTTGATTTAGTCTTTCTTGATAGGTCAGTCCCGCCATCCCAGGAATCAGTCTGGTGAACCTTCGCTACACTCCCTCAATAACAAGAATGTCTTTCCTCAGGTTAGGAGACCAAAACTGTACACAATACTCCAGGTGTGGCCTCACCAAGGCCCTGTACAACTGTAGCAACACCTCCCTGCCCCTGTACTCAAATCCCCTCGCTATGAAGGCCAACATGCCATTTGCTTTCTTAACCGCCTGCTGTACCTGCATGCCAACCTTCAATGACTGATGTACCATGACACCCAGGTCTCATTGCACTTCCCCTTTTCCTAATCTGTCACCATTCAGATAATAGTCTGTCTCTCTGTTTTTACCACCAAAGTGGACAACCTCACATTTATCCACATTATACTTCATCTGCCATGCATTTGCCCACTCACCTAACCTATCCAAGTCGCTCTTCAGCCTCATAGCATCCTCCTCGCAGCTCACACTGCCACCTAACTTAGTGTCATCCGCAAATTTGGAGATACTACATTTAATCCCCTCGTCTAAATCATTAATGTACAATGTAAACAGCTGGGGCCCCAGCACAGAACCTTGCAGTACCCCACTAGTCACTGCCTGCCATTCTGAAAAGTACCCATTTACTCCTACTCTTTGCTTCCTGTCTGACAACCAGTTCTCAATCCATGTCAGCACACTACCCCCAATCCCATGTGCTTTAACTTTGCACATTAATCTCTTGTGTGGAACCTTGTCGAAAGCCTTCTGAAAGTCCAAATATACAACATAAAATGGTTCTCCCTTGTCCACTCTACTGGAAACATCCTCAAAAAATTCCAGAAGATTTGTCAAGCATGATTTCCCTTTCACAAATCCATGCTGACTTGGACCTATCATATCACCTCTTTCCAAATGCACTGCTATGACATCCTTAATAATTGATTCCATCATTTTACCCACTACCGATGTCAGGCTGACCGGTCTATAATTCCCTGTTTTCTCTCTCCCTCCTTTTTTAAAAAGTGGGGTTACATTGGCTACCCTCCACTCGATAGGAATTGATCCAGAGTCAATGGAATGTTGGAAAATGACTGTCAATGCATCTGCTATTTCCAAGGCCACCTTCTTAAGTACTCTGGGATGCAGTCCATCAGGCCCTGGAGATTTATCGGCCTTCAATCCCATCAATTTCCCCAACACAATTTCCCGACTAATAAGGATTTCCCTCAGTTCCTCCTCCTTACTAGACCCTCTGACCCTTCTTATATCCGGAATGTTGTTAGTGTCCTCCTTAGTGAATACCGAACCAAAGTACTTGTTCAATTGGTCTGCCATTTCTTTGTTCCCCGTTATGACTTCCCCTGATTCTGACTGCAGGGGACCTACATTTGTCTTTACTAACCTTTTTCTCTTTACATATCTATAGAAACTTTTGCAATCCATCTTAATGTTCCCTGCAAGCTTCTTCTCGTACTCCATTTTTCCTGCCCTAATCAAACCCTTTGTCCTCCTCTGCTGAGTTCTAAATTTCTCCCAGTCTCTGGGTTCGCTGCTATTTCTGGCCAATTTGTATGCCACTTCCTTGGCTTTAATACTATCCCTGATTTCCCTTGATAGCCACGGTTGACCTACCTTCGCTTTTTTATTTTTATGCCAGATAGGAATGTACAATTGTTGTCGTTCATCCATGCGGTCTCTAAATGTCTGCCATTGCCCATCCACAGTCAACCCCTTCAGTATCATTCGCCAATCTATCCTAGCCAATTCACGCCTCATACCTTCAAAGTTACCCTTCTTTAAATTCTGGACCATGGTCTCTGAATTAACTGTTTCATTCTCCATCCTAATGCAGAATTCCACCATATTATGGTCACTCTTCCCCAAGGGGCCTCGCACAACGAGATTGCTAATTAATCCTCTCTCATTACACAACACCCAGTCTAAGATGGCCTCTCCCCTAGTTGGTTCCTCGACATATTGGTCTAGAAAACCATCCCTTATGCACTCCAGGAAATCCTCCTCCACCGTATTGCTTCCAGTTTGGTTAAAGGAGAAAAGAGCGAGGTCGAGAAGCGGAGAGTTTAGGGAGTTTCAGAGCTTCGGGCCTCGCAGCTGAAGGCACGGCCGCCAATGGTTGAGCGATTAAAAGCAGGGATGTTCAAGAGGGCAGAACTGGAGGAGCGTAGAGATCTCGGGTGGGGTGGGGGGGGGACGTTGAGGCTGGAGAAGGTTACAGAGATAGGGAGGGCAGGACCATGGAGGGATTTGAAAACAACGATTCCTTCACAGTGACACACACACACAGCTTCCACATCAGACAGTGTACAGCACGTCTTCTGTTTTACCGTGTCAACACATGCCAAACAAGCCAGATTCAACCAGTTTCAGCTTTCTGGAAATTCCAACAGAATTAGTTCCAGCTGGTTTGTGTAAATTGGAAGCAGGAATGAATCATAAAATGCTGGGTTCAGAATTTTCTCATACACTCGTTTAAGGTTTTATATCTGACACAGACACACACACACAAGCATCCACACGCGCACACACACAAGCACCCACACACACGCACACGTGTGCACATGCACATGCACATGTACACGCACATACATATACACACACACACGCGCACTCATACGCAGATACACACACACACCCATACACACGCGCGCACGTGCACAAGCACACGCATGCACACACACGCATATGCAGATGCATGCACACAAACGCGCGCACACACATGCATCCACATAGACACACAGACACAGATACACACACACACTCACATACACACATGGGCACACATGTACGTGCACTCACAGATACACACAGATTGAGAGACAAAAGAAAAATACTGCGGATGCTGGAAATCTTAAATAAAAACAGAAAATGCTGGAAACCCTCAGCAGGCCAGGCTGCCTTTTCAAGCGATACTATAATGATCTCATGACTACTTGAAGATCATTGGGAGTTCCCCAGAGTCCTGGCCAACATTCCTCTCCCAACCAGCACCTCCAAAAATAGCTGAACCATTTATTACCCCATTGCTTGTTTGTGGGATCTTGTTCAGAGTTAAATGACAGCATGTGTTTGACTTCATTGGCTCCTTTCTTCCGAGCAAGCTTGCACTAAAGGGTCGTAATTAGTGGGTGTCAGCCGTGTCTCAGTGGGTAGCACCCTCGCCTCTGAGTCAGAAGGAGAACATAATCTAAGCTGACACTCCAGGGCAGTGCTGAGGGAGCGCTGCACTGTCGGAGGTGCCGTCCTTCGGATGAGACATTAATCTAAGGCCCCGTCTGCTCTCTCAGGTGGATGTAAAAGATCCCGTGGTGCTATTTCAAAGATGAGCAGGAGGCGTTCTCCCCTGGTGTCCTGACCAAGATCTATCCCTCAACCAACATCAATAAAATAGATTATCTGACCATTATCACATTGCAGTTTGTGGGAGCTTGCTGTGTGCAAATTGGTTGCCGTGTTTCCTACATTACAACAGTGACTACCCTTCAAAAGTACCCGTGAAGTGCCTTAAAGCCGCTATATAAATGCAGGTTGTTGTTGTTTTCCACTATCGCACAAAGTCACAACCTACCCAATGTTTGTGTCAATGCACAGATATGGGATGATTCTAAGCTGAAATGCTGTTCACTTTCTATCTCGCCTTACTGGTATTTCACTAACCCAGCGATCGAGATGTTTCGTCAGTGAAGTCAAAAGAACTCTCGTAATTACCAATTATGAATGTCACAAGACTGTCTCGACCTTAACCAACTCTTAATTGTCAATTGAATTGGCCCGGAACAAGCAGAAGCCTCTGTTGAGACGTTGATCGTACAGGGACTTGTGTAGAAAGGGAGACTGTGCTCCCGATCCTGCCCCCTTGCTCACTGCTGTATTCATTTCTCAGTTGTGAACCAGTTGAAATTAACCCCATGTTGGTCTGAAATTCTTCCCTGCTCTGTTTCCGCAAAGGAGCCAACCCATCAATTTTAAACCAATCACCACTTCCGCTAAACTAGAAGAGACAGGATCCCCATAAAATGGACGCTAAGTGTTCGTCCACGATTAAGACCAGATTCAGAGACCCGAGATCCCCAACGACACCGGGAATCGGAGACATGCACATTTAAAACAGATATATCAGCAAGAATCTCTTCACTCAGAGTGATAAATGATTGGATTATCTCCAGGGACGGCATCACAGATAGGCATTAGAGATGCTCCAAATCAGTCGGACACTCAGATGGGAGAGCTAGGGCAGAAAATGGTCTCCTCTCAGCTCTGACCTTTCTTATCTGTCATGAAGTGTAGGATGGGGCTTCATTGGAAGTTCATGACTTTAGCTGAGAGTTGGACTAATAGGCAGGAAACAAAGAATGATGGGAGCACAGGTCACATTTGCACGCTCTCTCACTCCCTGCCTCTTTCTCACTTTCTCCCTCCATCTCTCTCCTCTCTCTCTCTTTCTCTCACTCTCCTCTTTCTGTATCTCTCACTATCTCTTTCTCTCTTCTCTCTCTGTATCTCTCACTCTATCTCTCTCACTCTCCTCTCTTTGTATCTCTCCGTCTATCTCTCTCACTCTTTCTCTCTTTCTCTCTCTCACTTTCTCCTTCCATATCTCTCTCTCTTTCACTCTCCTCTCTCGCTCTAACTCTTACCCTCCTCTCTATATCTCTCTCTCACTCCTCTCTTTCTTTCTCCCTCTCCTTCATTTACTCCCTCCATCTCTCCTCTCCCTCTCTCTCTCACTCCTCTCTCTTTCTCCCTCCCTCACTTTCTCTCCTATCTTTCTCCTCTCTCTATGGGGAAAGAGCAGGGGAGTGGGACTAATTGGATAGCTCTTTCCAAGAGCCGGCACAGGATAGATGGGCCGAATTCTGTATCATTCTATGAAAAAAACTGCCAGATAATCTGTCAGCAGATTCACCTCAGAGTTCTCGGCAACTGTGTGAGACCTACGTGCAGGCAGCCTCACTACCCCTTCTCTTCATCATAGGCAGTCCCTCGGAATCGAGGAAGACTTGCTTCCACTCCCAAAGCGAGTTCTTTGGTGGCTGAACAGAGCCACCGACCCTGTTACAGGTGGGACAGACATTCGTCGAGGGAAGGGGTGGGTGGGGGTGGTTTGCCGCGCGCTCCTTCCGCTGTCTGCGCTTGACCTCTTCACGCTCTTTGCGTTGAGACTCGAAGAGCTTCTCGCCCTCCCGGATGCACTTTCTCCACTTCGGGCGGTCTTCCGCCAGGGTCTCCCAGGTGATGTCGCACTTTACCAGGGAGGCTTTGAGGGTGTCCTTGTAACGCTTCCGCTGCCCACCTTTGGCTCGTTTACCATGAAGGAGCTCCGCATAAAGCATTTGCTTATGGAGTCTCGGCCTTTTGGCTAAGATCATGCGTAACTGACCTGACATGGGAATAACCATGACCCCAAGGTGGTTCTCCCTGGATCAGGAAGGTGGTTCTCCTATGCTTTTTTGGAAATAGGAGGTGGGTGGGGTGGCTTGACCCATCCACCTCCACGGAGGTGTGTGGGGGGCCTGACCCATCCACCTCCATGGCACGAACCTGGTATTGCAGTACTTCCAGGAACGGTGCAGTGGCTCTAGGCCTTTTGGCTAAGAGCATTGGCGCAGAGTGATCCTTGATGTGTGCAAGGTGACCTCTGGCGTTTGTGATTTGACAAAGAATTGGAACGATTGGCTACGAAGTAAAAAAAAAAAAAATTGCTTAGGGAGTCTCGTATCTGGAATGCGAACTATGTGGCCTGCCCAGCGGAGCTGATCGAGTGTGGTCAGTGCTTCAATACTGGGGATGTTAGCCTGGACGAGGACCCTTCCAAACCCAGAGTAAAAGCACCTTAAACAGGTCAATGAAAAGTGATATGTCGGGACTAGTTTTGCCTGAAGCTACTGCCAAGATTGTTCCCAGCTGCGTTAACAAAAGGCCCAATGATAAACAGCTGCTGGCGGATTTGCTCTTTAAAGGGATGCGTGTTTACTTGGCAATGGTGAAAGGTGTGGGAAGCTGGGCTGGGTGAGGGTGAGTCAGTAATGACGCCACCTCAATCCTGGCTTTGGTCTCCACCTACAGTGAATGGGAGGAAACAGCACCAAGCAAAACACTGACATGTTGTGTTCTCCTCACTCTCTGATCATTGATTGACAAGGAACCCTTCACGGGACTTTACACAGGCTCTTTGAATAAAGAAGAAAAAGGAAATATTGCATTTATATAGCGCTTTTCATGAACTCAGGACTTTCCAAAATGCTTTACAGCTAATGAAGTACTTTTTGCAGAGTAGTCAATGCAGGAAACACAGCAGCCAATTTGCGCACAGCAAGCTCCCACAAACAACAATGTGATAATGACCAGATAATCTGTTTTTGTTATGTTGATTGAGGGATAAATATTGGCCCAGGACACTGGGGATAACTCCCCTGCTCTTCTTTGAAATACTGCCATGGGATCTTTTACGTCCACCTGCGAGAGTAGACGGGGCCTCGGTTAAACGTCTCATCCGAAAGACAGCACCTCAGACAGTGCAGCACTCCCTCAGTACTGCACTGAAGTGTCAGCCTAGATTTTCGTGCTCTGGAGTGGGGCTTGAACCCATAACCTTCTGACTCAGAATGCGGGAGTGTTACCCACTGAGCCAACATTATAAAGACTCATTACGACACATAGGCTTCCTGCAAACAGAAGTACATTGGAAACTCACACAGGTTGTGTGAACCTTTGAGAATGGGTTAGAGAGGAGGGTTGAAGGAAAGTGGGGTAAAGGGTTATGGCAACAGGGTAGGCTCATGGGATGAGCAGGCTCATGTGCAGGATAAACACCAACTCTGAATGGCCTGTTTCCGGTTTGTAATATCTATGCCAGATAATTCTGATTGGTTAGATTTGGATGGTAGACCCACTGGCTGGGAAATTCTGCTCCTGCTCTCCACAGTGCTAGTAGAGGCTTTTATGGTGTGTACAATAACAACATTCATGGGAATTCTCTGTTAGGACATGTTGCAGCATTCAGAAACCACATTGTGGCTCGGGGGGTGGGGGGGTCGTTGTTTGCTGATTAGTAGCTCTCATCTTGCGAGTATGCAAACCGCACACATTCCTGGGTTACACTGACACACATCATGCTCTACTGGTTTCCCGAGTCCAGGTTTATGTAAAGTTCCTTGGTGCTAGGGAGGGCTGTGGGTGTGACGTCTTTGTTGCCTGGGGAACATGCAATTGAAGCTTAGCTTGCTCCAAATGCTGAGAACAAGTTTGGCAAGCCTCGTCTCGTCCAGTCTCCATACAAAGGATCTGGAAGCACTGGAGAAAGTGCAAAAAAGATTTATAACGATGACACCAGAACTGAGAGGTTATACCTATCAGGAAAGATTGAACAGGCCGGGGTTCATTTCTCTCGAAAAGATAATGCTGAGGGCTGACCCAATCGAGGTCTTTAAAATTATGAAAGGGTTCGATAGGTAGACGTAGAGGAGATGTTTCCACTTGTGGGGGAGAACAAGGGGCCATAAATATAAGATAGTCACTAACAATGTTCCCCCTCATTTTGTTTGGGCCCACACAGCCCATTAAAGGGGCTACAGGGCCATTCAAAATTCTGCGCATGCACGGTTTTTCTATTTAAAAGCTGGCTTACCAGCTGCACGGGTCTTATTCCTGGAGCACTGCATGGCCATGCAGCTTAAAGGTAAATAGGGAATTCAGAAGCTTCTTTGCCCAGAGAGTGGTGAGAATGTGGAGCTCACTGCCACAGAGAGTAACTGAGACAAACAGTATAGATGCATTTAAAGGGAAGTTGCATAAACAAATAAGGGAGAAAGGAATAAAATGTTCTGTTGATAGGGTGAGATGAAGGAGGGTGGGAGGAGGCTTCTTTCTCTGAATTAATGACACCTGCCAATTTGGTGTCGTCCACAAATTTTGAAATTGTACTTCCGCTTCCCGAGTCCAAGTTGGGGGTCAAAGCTCTTGAGATTGTTTCCAAGATCAGATACCAGCAGTGGGGCCCCAAACGCAATGACGTCTGACTGGGAAAACCTGGCGGTCCATCCTTTGGAGCCCAGGAACAAGCTGGGAGGTGGACCTTTGACAAAATTGAGAATCAGTTGCAGGGAGGAAAGGTTCGAGCCTACACTGACCTGTGACTGCATACCACTTAGGGTGGAATCGGCCACATGGAAAGCATGCCTCTCTGCTAAAGCCTCTCACATGATTCTTTCCAATTGATTCCAGGCAACTCTACAGGTAAAAGCTCTTGTAGAGCCACCTAGCGGACTACTAGGTGTATTAACAATAAAGCCATGTGCTCTGCACAGTTCTTATCCGGCAGCCATGTTTGTGCAGTTATGTCTATTTACTGTGTCTCAAGATATCTCAAAATCCTAAATAGATATGATGATCCCAGTTGGACAAGCTGTGGGAACCATACCTGTAGTTTAAACTGGTTGAACTCTAACATTTCCCGGACTGCACTTGGGGATTGCAAAGCTTTGGCTCTGCCAAGCTGAGCTTTCTGGACTTCAGTCAGTGAGAACTGATCCTACAGAGAGAAAGAGTACACACTATATCGGACAGCCAGCAACCCTGCAGGTCAGTGTAGAATTCTCTACACCTTGAATTTGAGGCTGTTAAACATGGTGAGCTGACCAGAAACAAAATACTTGAACAACCCACCATGAAGAAGTTCTGCTCTTCTCTCCAACAGGATTTCCGTTTGTCTCTTTTACCTTGTTCATCTTCATTGCTTTCTGCTTCCCTTCTCATGTTTGATCAGGTATCTCGCTTTCACAGCCACATCTCTTTCCTCAGCAACTGTCTCCGGCTCTGACTTAATCCACGTGGATTCCAACTGAAATACCACCATTCATGTTTTAGGTCCACCCAAGACTACAGATATCTCGGAGATATTCAATGTTCCTCGAACCTCTGCTCTCGGCGCTTCCTGAGATCCACACTCAACGCTATGCACCGCCATATGCACGCTCTCGACCTCTCTCTTCAGCAGCACTGACTCACTCTATCTTTAAGCTGTCCTGGTTCGCAGTTCCACCTTATCCTTCACCTCATCCGGTGCTTTAACAAAAAACATTTTTTCTTCCTTTCAGGTGTCAAGGATCACAAGCTTCAACAATTCTTGGACACCAACGCCCTTCCGGAACCTTCTTCCCCTTCACTTTCCTCTGATCCCATCCCTTCTTCCAATCCCAACCCTTGCCGTGTTTTCACTATCCCCTCTGACCTTCCCCTCTCTGACCCCGAACGATCAGTCCTCAGCGAAGGCCCTCAGCTTCATTCCCTTACACCCTGGCCTCAATGAGTTCCAAGTTCGGCATGACATTGAGCTCTTTTACTGTTGCCTTCATCTCCATGCCCACTTCTTCAGCCAGAAGTCTTCCCCCTGCACAGCTGACCCATTTTCAGAATTCTCTTTCTACCTGGACCACACCCTCTGGCCTCTTACCCTCCCCAGATCTCTTCATTGCAAACTGCCAATGGGACATTGGCCATCTCAATTTCTCTGCTCCCCTCTCTCACTCCAACCTACCTCCCTCTGAACTTGCAGCACTCCGCTCGCTCAGATCCAACCCCAACTTTGTCATCAAACCTGCTGACAAGGGTGACGCAGTTGTTGTTTGGCGAACCGACCTTGCAGAGGCTGATCGCCAACTCTCTGACACCTCCTCCTACCTCCCCCTGGACCATAAACCCACTACCAAACATCAAGCCCTCATTTCCAAGACTGTAACTGACCTCATCTCCTCTGGACATCTTCCCTGCACAGCCACCAACCTCATAGTTCCTCAACCCCGCACAGTCTGCTTCTACCTCCTTCCCAAGATCCACAACCAGGACAGTCTCGGTAGACCCAACGTTTCAGCCTGTTCTTGCCCCATGGACATTTTTTCTTCCTATCTCAACTCTATTTTACCTCCCCTTGTCCAGTCTCTTCCCACCTACATCCGAGTCTCTTCCGACGCCCTCCGCAACTTTAATAGTTTCCAGTTTCCTGGCCACAACCGTCTCCTTTTCATCATGGATATCCAATCCCTCTACACTTCCATGCCCCATTTCTTAGAGGCCCAACTAATCCCCATCCAGTACCACCCTCCTCTACCTGGCTCAACTTGTTCTAGAAACATAGAAACATAGAAAATAGGTGCAGGAGTAGGCCATTCGGCCCTTCGAGCCTGCACCACCATTCAATGAGTTCATGGCTAAACATGCAACTTCAGTACCCCATTCCTGCTTTCTCGCCATACTCCTTGATCCCCCGAGTAGTAAGGACTACATATAACTCCTTTTTGAATATATTTAGTGAATTGGCCTCAACAACCTCCTGTGGTAGAGAATTCCACAGGTTCACCACTCTCTGGGTGAAGGCGTTTCTCCTCATCTCGGTCCTAAATGGCTTACCCCTTATCCTTCGACTGTGACCCCTGGTTCTGGACTTCCCCAACATTGGGAACATTCTTCCTGCATCTAACCTGTCTAAACCCGTCAGAATTTTAAACGTTTCTATGAGATCCCCTCTCATTCTTCTGAACTCAAATGAGTACAAGTCCAGTTGATCCAGTCTTTCTTGATATGTCAGTCCCGCCATCCTGGGAATCAGTCTGGTGAACCTTTGCTGCACTCCCTCAATAGAAAGAATGTCCTTCCTCAAGTTAGGAGACCAAAACTGTACACAATACTCCAGGTGTGGCCTCACCAAGGCCCTGTACAACTGTATTAACACCTTCCTGCCCCTGTACTCAAATCCCCTCGCTATGAAGGCCAACATGCCATTTGCTTTCTTAACCGCCTGCTGTACCTGCATGCCAACCTTCAATGACTGATGTACCATGACACCCAGGTCTCTTTGCACCTCCCCTTTTCCTAATCTGTCACCATTCAGATAATAGTCTGTCTCTCTGTTTTTACCACCAAAGTGGATAACCTCACATTTATCCACATTATACTTCATCTGCCATGCATTTGCCCACTCACCTAACCTATCCAAGTCACTCTGCAGCCTCATAGCATCCTCCTCGCAGCTCACACTGCCACCCAACTTAGTATCATCCGCAAATTTGGAGATACTACATTTAATCCCCTCGTCTAAATCATTAATGTACAATGTAAACAGCTAGGGCCCCAGCATAGAACCTTGCGGTACCCCACTAGTCACTGCCTGCCATTCTGAAAAGTACCCATTTACTCCTTCTCTTTGCTTCCTGTCTGACAACCAGTTCTCAATCCACATCAACACACTACCCCCAATCCCATGTGCTTTAACTTTGCACATTAATCTCTTGTGTGGGACCTTGTCGAAAGCCTTCTGAAAGTCCAAATACACCACATCCACTGGTTCTCCCTTATCCACTCTACTGGAAACATCCTCAAAAAATTCCAGAAGATTTGTCAAGCATGATTTCCCTTTCACAAATCCATGCTGACTTGGACCTATCATGTCACCTCTTTCCAAATGCGCTGCTATGACATCTTTAATAATTAATTCCATCATTTTACCCACTACCGATGTCAGGCTGACCGGTCTATAATTCCCTGTTTTCTCTCTCCTTCCTTTTTTAAAAAGTGGGGTTACATGGCTACCCTCCACTCCATAGGAACTGATCCAGAGTCTATGGAATGTTGGAAAATGACTGTCAATGCATCCGCTATTTCCAAGGCCACCTCCTTAAGTACTCTGGGATGCAGTCCATCAGGCCTTGGGGATTTATTGGCCTTCAATCCCATCAATTTCCCCAACACAATTTCCCGACTAATAAGGATTTCCCTCAGTTCTTCTTTCTTACTAAACCCTCTGACCCCTTTTATATCCGGAAGGTTGTTTGTGTCCTCCTTAGTGAATACCGAACCAAAGTACTTGTTCAATTGGTCTGCCATTTCTTTGTTCCCTGTTATGACTTCCCCTGATTCTGACTGTAAGGGACCTACGTTTGTCTTTACTAACCTTTTTCTCTTTACATATCTATAGAAGCTTTTGCAGTCCGTCTTAATGTTCCCTGCAAGCTTCCTCTCGTACTCTATTTTCCCTTCCCTAATCAAACCCTTTGTCCTCCTCTGCTGAGTTCTAAATTTCTCCCAGTTCCTGGGTTCACTGCTATTTCTGGCCAATTTGTATGCCACTTCCTTGGCTTTAATACTATCCCTGATTTCCCTTGATAGCCACGGTTGAGCCACCTTCCCTTTCTTATTTTTACGCCAGACAGGGATGTACAATTGTTGTCGTTCATCCATGCGGTCTCTAAATGTCTGCCATTGCCCATCCACTGTCAACCCCTTAAGTATCATTCGCCAATCTATCCTAGCCAATTCACGCCTCATACCTTCAAAGTTACCCTTCTTTAAGTTCTGGACCATGGTCTCTGAATTAACTGTTTCATTCTCCATCCTAATGTAGAATTCCACCATATTATGGTCATTCTTCCCCAAGGGGCCTCGCACAACAAGATTGCTAATTAATCCTCTCTCATTACACAACACCCAGTCTAAGATGGCCTCCCCCCTAGTTGCTTCCTTGACATATTGGTCGAGAAAACCATCCCTTATGCACTCCAGGAAATCCTCCTCCACCGTATTGCTTCCAGTTTGGTTAGCCCAATCTATGTGCATATTAAAGTCACCCATGATAACTATTGCACCTTTATTGCATGCCCCCCTAATTTCCTGTTTGATGCCCTCCCCAACATAACTACTACTGTTTGGAGGTCTGTACACAATCCCCACTAATGTTTTTTGCCTTTTGGTGTTCTGCAGCTCTACCCATATAGATTCCACATCATCCAAGCTAATGTCCTTCCTAACTATTGCATTAATCTCCTCTTTAACCAGCAATGCTTCCCACCTCCTTTTCCTTTTATTCTATCCTTCCTGAATGTTGAATACCCTTGGATGTTGAGTTCCCAGCCCTGATCATCCTGGAGCCACGTCTCTGTAATCCCAATCACTACAACAATTGTACATCCCTGTTAACATTGTTAACATTGTACATCCCTGTTAACATCTATTTGCACAGTTAATTCATCCACTTTATTATGGATACTCCTTGCATTAAGACACAAAGCCTTCAGGCTTGTTTTTTTAACACCCTTTGTCCTTTTAGAATTATGATGTAGTGTGGCCCTTTTTGTTTCTTGCCTTTGTTTACTCGGCCTTCCACTATTGCTTTTTACCTTTCTACCATCTGTTTCTGACTCATATTACTTCGCCCTGTCTCACTGCGTAGGTTCCCATCCCCCTGCCATATTAGTTTAAACACTCCTGAACTCTCACATTGAACAACTTCTCCTTTGACTCACTCACTTCCTCCAAATTAAATGTATTACTCTGGGAACCTGCATGGGTCCTAGCTATGCCTGTCTTTTCGTGGGATACGTTCCAGTCCTAATTGGGTCCCCTCCCTCACCTCTTTTTCCAGTACATTGATGGCTGTGTCGGTGCCGTTTCCTGCTCTCGCCCTGAACTAGAATATTTAGTTTACTTCGCTTCCAATTTTCACCTTTCCCTCACCTTCACATGGTCCATCTCCGCTTTTTGCCTTCCCTTCCTCAACTTCTCCATCTCCATTTCTGGGGATAGGTTATTAACAAATATTCACTATAAGTCCACTGACTCTCACAGCAATGTGGATTACACTTCTTCCCACCCTGCTTCCTGTAAGGACTCCATTCCATTCTCCCCGTTTCTCCGTCTCCATTGCATCTGTTCTGACGATATCACCTTCCATACTCGTGCTTCCGATATATATTCCTTTTTCCTCAGCCGAGGATTCCCCCTACCATGGTTGACATGGGCCTCAACCATGTCCATTCCATTTCCCGCACTTCTGCTCTCATCCCTTCCCCTCCATCCCAGAACCATGACAGGGTTCCTCTTGTCCTCACCATTCACCCCACCAGCCTTCACATTCAACGGATCATCCTCCAGCGTGATCCCACCATCAATCACATCATCCCCTCCCCTCTCAGCATTCCGAAGGGACTGCTCCCTTTGCGACACCCTGGTCCACTCCTCAATCACCCCATCAATCCCGCCCCTTTCCACGGCACCTTCCCCTGCAAGCACAGGAGATGCAACACCTGCCCTTTTTACCTCCTCCCTTCCCACCATCCAGGGCCCCAAACACTCCTTCCAGGTGAAACAGCGATTTACTTGTACTTCCTGCAACTTACTACACTGTATTCGCTGCTCACGATGCGGTCTCCTCTGCACTGGGGAGACCAAACGCAGATTGGGTGACTGCTTTGCAGGACACCTCCGTTCAGTCTGTAAGTGTGACCCCGAGTTTCCGGTCGCCTGTCACTTTAATTCTCCGCTCCACTCCCACTCTGACCTCTCCGTCCTCGGCCTCCTGCACTGTTCCAACAAAGCTCAACATAGGCTTGAGGAATCGCACCTCATCTTGGATATGACACTTTACAGCCTTCTGGACTCAACATCGAGTTCAACAATTTCAGCCCATAACCTCTGCCACTATTTTATCACATGGCAGCTGTTGATGATTCTGCCATCCCCATTTACACCCGACCGAGACTCATCTTTTGTTCCTTTATTTGTCCCGTTACCATCTCCTTTTGCCTTGTACTATCTACCCTTTTGTCATTTAATCTCTCCTGCCTTCCGCCTTATCACAGACCTTCCCTTTCGTTCTTTCCTCCCCTCCCACCATTCCCTGTCGCTGCACTTGCTTCAAACCTGTTACATCTCTAACTTTTTCAAGTTCTGACGAAAGGTCATCGACCTGGAACGTTAACTCTGTTTCACTCTCCACAGGCGCTGCTGAGTATTTCCAGCATTTTCTGTTTTAGTTTTATACTTTAACAAACATGTTCAAACAAATAAATTAGGACTGAACATCTTCATTCGAATAACAGATATAGGATAATCACATAAGTATTACTATGCTTAATAGCTATTGGAATTGCACAGTACGACTTCAATCACAGAGTTCTAAATGGCAGGGGAGTTATCTTGTTAGTATCTCATTGCCCTAGTGGGAGCTTGCTGTGCACAAATTGGCTGCCGTATTTCTTACATTACATCAGTGACCACATTTCAAAATTGCTTCATTGGCTGAAAAATGCTTTGGGAGGTCCTGAGGCCGAGAAAGGTGCTATAGAATTTGAGGCTGGGTATTCTGTGGTGAGTGACTCACCTCCCGACTCCCATCTACACGGACTGCAACGGTTCAAGAAGGCGGACACCACCACCCTCTCAAAGGCAATCAGTGCTGGGCAATAAATGCTGGCCTTGCTAATGCCACCCATATCCCAAGTATGCAAGTTCTTTCTGTTACACTTTGATATCTCTGACAGCCTCCTTTCTCCATACAATCACAGACACAATGTACACTTTAGGAAACTGTAAGTTGTGCCACAAATGTCATTTGCAAGAAAATGTTCATGCTTTGCGGTTGATGTAAATAGAATGCTAATTATTCATTCAGAACAGATCTAGCAGCTCAAAACTGGGCAGGAACGGTAGCAAAGTCATTATGTTACTAGCCTAGTCATCCAGAGGGCTGGACTAATGATCCGGAGATGTGACATCATGGTAGTTGTGGAATTTAATAATTAAATAAATCTGGAATAAAGCGCTGGTATACATAATGGTGGACATGAAACTACCAGATTGTTATAAAAACCCATCTGGTTCACTAATGTCCTTTAGGGAAGGAAATCTGCCATTCTTACCTGGTCTGGCCTATAGGTGATTCCAGACCACTGCTATGTGCTTGACTTTTGAAATGGCCTAGCAAGCCGTTCAGTTGTAACAAACCTCTACAAGAAATAAGAATAAGAATAAAACCAGACAAACCACACAACATCGACCTTGGACCGGTTTTGGACATTACAACGGCACACCCAGCCCAGACAACCATGCAATGTCCTCCTCACTAACATCTGGGGACTTGTGCCAAAATTGGGAGAGCTGTCCCACAGACTACTCAAGCCCGACATAGTCATACTAACAGAATCATACCTTTCTGCCAATGCCCCAGACTCCTCCATCACCATCCCTGAGTATGTTCTGTCCCACCGGCAGGACAGACCCACCAGGGGTTGTTTCACAGTGGTACACAGTCGGGAGGGAATGGCCCTGGGAGTCCTCAACATTGACTCCGGACCCCAAAACGTCTCATGGCATCAGGGCAAACACGGGCAAGGAAACCTCCTGCTGATTATCACCTACCGCCCTCCCTCAGCTGATGAATCAGTACTCCTCCATGTTGAACACCACTTGGAAGAAGCACTGAGAGCAGCAAGGGCACAGAATGTAGTCTGGGTGGGGGACTTCAATGTCCATCACCGAGCGTGGCTCGGAAGCACCACTACTGACTGAGCTGGCCGAGTCCTGAAGGACACAGCTGCCAGACTGGGCCTGCAGCAGGTGGTGAGAGAACCAACACAAGGGAAAAGCTTACTTGACCTCGTCCTCACCAATCTACCTGACACAGATACATCTGTCCGTGACAGTATTGGTAGCTGTGAGCATCACGCAGTTGTGGAGACCAAGTCCCGTCTTCACACTGAGGACACCCTTCATCGTATTGTGTGGCACTACCACCGTGCTAAATGGGATAGATTCGAAACAGATCCAACAGCTCAAAACTGGGCATCCAAGAGGCACTGTGGGCCACCAGCAGCAGCAGAATTGTATTCCACCACGATCTGTAACCCCCTGGTCTGGCATAGTCCTCACTCTATCATTACCATCAAGCTAGACGATCAATTGTGGTTCAATGAGGAATGTAGAAAAGCTTGCCGGGAGCAGTACCAGGCGTACCTAACAATGAGGTGCCAACCTGGGGAAGCTGCAACACAGGACTACATATATGCTAAGCAGCGGAAACAGCATGCTATAAACAGAGCTAAGCGATCCCACAATCAACCGATCCAATCAAAGCTCTGCAGTCCTGCCACGCTCAGTCGTGAATGGTGGTGGACCATTAAACAACTTTTATCCCCCAAAGTTCTGATCCGCTGACTTAAAATGTCCCATTGTGTGTTTGTCCATGTAATGCTAAAACTGCTCTTCTTCTGCTTAACAAGCAATTCTGCAACTCTTGAGCGCAGTGCACTTCCTCATTGTATCTTGGATAACCCTTTGTTCCTCGTGATTTGTCTGAGTCATAGGTTTTGAGATAGTTTCAGCCAAACAACAGGATACAACGCTGGTTTATAGCTTACTCCTGCATAAACTGTTCCTTTAGCAAAAAAGCTGAATTTTGAAAAAGCTTATTAACCTATTAACCCTTTCCATTCTTACAAGGAGGAGGTTCCATGATCATCCCCATCCTCAATGATGGCGGGACCCAACAGGTGAGTGCAAAAGACAAGGCTGAAGCGTTTACAACCATCTTCAGCCGTGAGTGGATGATCCATCTCGGCCTCCTCCTGAGGTCCTCACTGTCACAGAAGCCAGTCTTCTGCCAATTCGATTCACTCCATGTGATATCAAGGAAAGGCTGGATACAGCAAAGGCTATGGACCCTGACAACATCCCGGCTGTCATGCTGAAGACGTGCTCCAGAACTAGCTTTGTCGGGAACAGTAGAATAGTAATTATGTTACTGGACTAATAATCAGCCGTGATCCTGACCAACGGATCCACCACAGACCCAATCCATGACCAGACCGGGGTCTAGCAGGACAGCGTCATCGCCCCAACCCTCTTCTCGATCTTCCTCGCTGCAATGCTCTACCTCACCCTCAACAAGCTCCCCGCTAGAGTGGAACTAAACTACAGAACCAGTAGGAAACTGTTCAACCTTCGTCATCTCCAGGCCAGATCTAAGACCGTCCCAACCTTTGTCGTCAGACTACAGTACGCGGAAGACACTTGCGTCTGCGCACATTCAGAGACTGAACTCCAAGTCATAGTCAACATCTTTACTGAGGTGTATGAAAACATGGGCCTTACACTAAACATCCATAAGACAAAGGTCCTCCACTAATTTGACCCCGCCACAGAGCACTGCCCCCCCCAGTCATCAAGATCCACGATGCAGCCCTGGACAATGTGGACCACTTTCCATACCTCAGGAGCCTATTATCAGCAAGGACAGACATCGCCGATGAGGTTCAACACCGCCTCCAGTGCGCCAGCACAGCCTTCGGCTGCCTGAGGAAGAGAGTGTTCGAAGATCAGGCCCTCAAATCTGCCACCAAGCTTATGGTGTAAAGGGTTGTAGTGATACCCGCCCTCCTGTATGGCTCAGACACGTGGACCATATGCAGTAGGCACCTCAAATCGCTGGAGAAATACCACCAACGATGTCGCCGCAAGATCCTGCAAATACCCTGAGAAGACAGATACACCAACGTTAGCGTCCTCGACCAGGCCAACATCCCCACCATTGAAGCACTGACCACACCCGTTGGGCAGGCCACATTGTTCGCAGGCCTGACACAAAACTCCCAAAGCAAGCGCTCTACTCAGAACTCCTACACGGCAAACGAGCCCCAGGTGGGCAGAGGAAACGTTTCAAGGCCACCCTCAAAGCCTCCTTCACAAAATGCAATATCCCCACCGACACCTGGGAGTCCCTGGCCAAAGATCGCCCTAAGTGGAGGAAGTGCATCTGGGAGGGCGCTGAGCACCTCGAGTCTCGTCACCGAGAGCATGCAGAAAATAAGCACAGGCAGCGGAAGGAGCATGCGGCAAACCAGACTCCCCATCCACCCTTTCCTTCAACCACTGTATCCCACCTGTGACAGAGACTGTAATTCCCGTATTGGACTGTTCAGTCACCTAAGAACTCACTTTTAGAGTGGAAGCAGGTCTTCCTCGATTTCAAGGGACTGGACTAATAATCCAATCCGGCCAATTACCACCCCATCAGTCTACTCTCCAAAACAGCTGAATTCCAGAGCTGAGCTGAGAGTGACTGCCCTTGACGTCAAGGCAGCAGTTGACTGAGTGTGGCATCAAGAAGCCCTAGTAAAACTGAAGTCAATGGGAATCAGGGGGAAAACTCTCCACAGGCTGGAGACATACCGAGCACAAAGGAAAATGGTTGTGGTTGTTGGAGGCCAATCATCACTGCCCAGAACATCGCTGCAGGAGTTCCTCAGGGCAGTGTCCTGGGCCCAACCATCTTCAGCTGCTTCATCAATGACCTTCCCTCCATCATAAGGTCAGAATTGGGATGCTCGCTGATGATTGCAGTGTCCAGTTCCAGAAAGAAAGAAAAAAAGAAAGAAAAAGAAAGACTTGCATTTATATAGCGCCTTACAGCCAATGAAGTATTGTTGGTGTGTAGTCACTGTTGTAATGTGGAAAGGCTTGATACCATCCAGGACAAAGCAGGCCTCTTGATTGTCACCCCATCCACCACCTTAAAGATTCACTCCCTCCACCACCGGCGCACCGTGGCTGCAGTGTGTACCATCTACAGGATGCACTGCAGCAACTCGCCAAATTTCTTCGGCAGCATCTCCCAAATCATGACCTCGACCACGAAGAAAGACAAGGGCAGCAGGCGCATGGGAACACCATCAGCTCCAAGTTCCTCTCCAAGTCACACACCATCCTGACTTGGAAATATATCGCCGTTCGTTCATCGTCACTGGGTCAAAATCCTAGAAATCCCTCCCTAACAGCACTGTGGGAGCACCTTCACCACACAGACTGCAGCGGTTCAAGAAGGCGGCTCACCACCACCTTCTCAAGGGGCAATTAGGGACGGGCAATAAATGCCGGCCTTGCCAGCGACACCCGCATCCCAGGAACAAATTTTTAAAAAATATTTCAAAATCTTTTCTACAGTTCTGGAAGACAAAGTGACTTGGAAATGAATTGTTTTATTTCTAAGGGACTGTTAGAATGTGCTATGTGGCACAAAGAATCTTGAGTTTGCATTGTTAGAACACAGCCAGTGAGGAACGATCTGGAATACATGTGTTACCTGAGGAACAGTGAAGGATGAATCAGACATTCTCTGTGACAAGAGCACAGCAGCAGTGAGTAATCAGGATTGGTGGTTTGTGGCCAATCGCAGCCATCTACATGGAAACATACAAGCGGAGCAGTTTGAGTAATGTTTTCCGATCAAATAATTGGAGGGTTTGGGGATAAGTCTGCTTATGTTGTGTCCTCAACAGGTACAAACAGGAGGGGTTGTGATTAAGAGAAGTGGATTGATTAAGATTTAGTCCTACACTGGTGCAATACTCGGAGTTAAGGATAGGGATCCTCTCTAAATTATTCCCATACAAAAAAAAAATCTAATTGGCCAGATGGAATTGTGCCATTTTCTTCCCTTCCCAAAGACGTGGAGAGATGATTGGAAGGAAAGATTTTCCAGCTAACACGAATAATATTGGGGCAAAGACAGGGAGGAAATACTGTCCCCTCCAGTGTTGACAGGCCTTTCAGAACTAACTGGCGATGGAGTACTTTTACATCAGTAATATAACCCTGGGACCGAGGAGCCGTGAGCACATAACGCTTCAGTGCAATACTGAGGGAGGGCTGCACCGACTGAGGCACTACCTGCCCGCTCAGATGATCACAAAAGATCCCACGGCCAAGATTTATCCCTCAACCAACGTCAGCAAAAAGATGATCTCGTCATTTATCTCATTGCTGTTTCTGGGATCGTGCTGTGCGAAAATTGACTGCTATGTTTCCTGCATTATAACAGTGACCACGCTTCAAAAAGTACTTCGTTGGCTGTAAAGGGCTTGCTGTATAAATGCAAATTCTTTCTTTCTTGCTCTTACAAACGTATTTCATAGAAACATAGAAACATAGAAAATAGGTGCAGGAGTAGGCCATTCGGCCCTTCTAGCCTGCACCGCCATTCAATGAGTTCATGGCTGAACATGCAACTTCAGTACCCCATTCCTGCTTTCTCACCATACCCCTTGATCCCCCTAGTAGTAAGGACTTCATCTAACTCCTTTTTGAATATATTTAGTGAATTGGCCTCAACTACTTTCTGTGGTAGAGAATTCCACAGGTTCACCACTCTCTGGGTGAAGAAATTCCTCCTCATCTTGGTCCTAAATGGCTTACCCCTTATCCTTAGACTGTGTCCCCTGGTTCTGGACTTCCCCAACATTGGGAACATTCTTCCTGCATCTAACCTGTCTAACCCCGTCAGAATTTTAAACGTTTCTATGAGGTCCCCTCTCATTCTTCTGAATTCCAGTGAATACAAGCCCAGTTGATCCAGTCTTTCTTGATAGGTCAGTCCCGCCATCCCGGGAATCAGTCTGGTGAACCTTCGCTGCACTCCCTCAATAGCAAGAATGTCCTTCCTCAGGTTAGGAGACCAAAACTGTACACAATACTCCAGGTGTGGCCTCACCAAGGCCCTGTACAATTGTAGCAACACCTCCCTGCCCCTGTACTCAAATCCCCTCACTATGAAGGCCAACATGCCATTTGCTTTCTTAACCACCTGCTGTACCTGCATGCCAACCTTCAATGACTGATGTACCATGACACCTAGGTCTCGTTGCACCTCCCCTTTTCCTAATCTGTCACCATTCAGATAATAGTCTGTCTCTCTGTTTTTACCACCAAAGTGGATAACCTCACATTTATCCACATTATACTTCATCTGCCATGCATTTGCCCACTCACCTAACCTATCCAAGTCTCTCTGCAGCCTCACAGCATCCTCCTTGCAGCTCACACTGCCACCCAACTTAGTGTCATCCGCAAATTTGGAGATACTACATTTAATCCCCTCGTCTAAATCATTAATGTACAATGTAAACAGCTAGGGCCCCAGCACAGAACCTTGCGGTACCCCACTAGTCACTGCCTGCCATTCTGAAAAGTACCCATTTACTCCTACTCTTTGCTTCCTGTCTGACAACCAGTTCTCAATCCATGTCAGCACACTACCCCCAATCCCATGTGCTTTAACTTTGCACATTAATCTCTTGTGTGGGCCCTTGTCGAAAGCCTTCTGAAAGTCCAAATATACCACATCAACTGGTTCTCCCTTATCCACTCTACTGGAAACATCCTCAAAAAATTCCAGAAGATTTGTCAAGCATGATTTCCCTTTCACAAATCCATGCTGACTTGGACTTATCATATTACCTCTTTCCAAATCCACTTCTATGACATCCTTAATAATTGATTCCATCATTTTACCCACTACCGATGTCAATCTTGTTCAGCTCCTTAGAAACATTGATGGATCCCTTGCATCTTCCTTGCTGGCTGCCACTGTTCCTACTGGTCGAGTTATCACAGTGCAATGAACTTTGATTCGGAGCTGTGACCCCCACAGACAGAAGCGGGTAGATCACTGGTGCAGATGGAGGCTTCTACAGGGGAGTTACAGCCCCACACAGAGGCAGAATGAGGAATTACAGGGCAATGAGGTTCAATCGGTGAGTTGCAACCTCAGGCGCAGCGGGAGGCAGGTCTGTCTCACAGAGGAGATTGACTACCACCTAGAGGCAAAAACAGGTATTGCAGAAATACGGTGTGATGGCTCTGCACAGGCAGGAAGAGACAAGATCGAAAGAATGAACTTGCATTTATATCATCAGCATCACAGGCAGTCCCTCGGGGGAAAATGTGAGGCAGACTAAGGTGGGTTTGGAGCGCATGTGTGTAATAGCACGGAATGTGGTAATTAAAGTCGATGAGCTACAGTCACAAGTAGCCACATGGGATTATGAAATAGTGGCAATAACGGAGACCTGACTCAAACAAGGCGAAGAATGGGCTCTTAATATACAACAGCCACAACTTGCATTTATATAGCGCCTTTAATGTAGCTAAACATCCCAAGGCAGTTAACATGAGTGTTACCAATAAAAATGGACACTTTTTCATTTTAAAAATGATTCTTTAATCATTTTTTTAAAATTCCTGGCTACAATGTATACAGGAGAGATAGGGAGTGGAAAAAAGGAGAGGGATGGCAGAATTGATCAAAGGTACTGTTGCAACATTAGAAAGGGATGATGTACTTGAGGAGTCAAAGCTATTTGGTTAAAATTAACAAACAATAGTGGAGCTATTATGTTGCTGGGTGCAATACATAGGTCGTCAAATTACACAAAGATGCAACAACTTCAGAGTCGTGATAATGCTGGACTTCAATTATCCTAATATTCTCTGGGAAAATAACAGTGTAAAGGGCAAAGAAGTGGAGGAATTTCTGAAGTGTGTTCTTGATCAGTATGTCTGCAGCCCAACGAGGAAGGAGGCATTGCTGGATCTAGTTTTGGTGAATGAAGTGGGGCAAGTGGAGCATGTTTTAGTGGGGGAGCATTCGGGAAATAGTGATCACAATATCAGTAGATTTAGAGCAGTTATGGAAAAATCAAACACGAAAATACTCAACTAATTTCAGTGATTTGAAAAGGGATTTGGCTCAGGTGGATTGAAACCATATATTGGCAGGTAAAACGGTAAATGAGCAAAGAGGAGATGGTTCAGGTACAGATGAGACACATTCCCACATTGGGATATCCAAAGCTAGAGCACCCTGGATGACTAAAGATAGAGAGGTTAAAATGAAACAGAAAAAGGAGGCTTATGATAACTGTTAGCGTGAATGTTTTCTCGGAAGAATCACTCAACACTCAGAGTCGGTTCCAACGCCAAAGCGGCCTTTTATTATGCCGGCGGGGAGGAAGCCTCTGGTCTAGATCCAGGCACCTCTCTCCGACGAACAAAGAAATTCATCGCTATTTATATGTTTTACAATAGTTCATTACAGTTACTCAGCCCACTTCGGCTGGACACAATCCAATCATAATGATTATAGGTTACATATAGGTTTCTTTAACCCAATAGAATTCCCCTGATACCTCAGGGGCTGTATGTTCGTTTTTTGTCAGCTCGGGCTGATTAATGACCTCGTTATGTGAGGTAGGCCCCCCCTTATCTCTGTTCCTCGGGGCTTTGCTGTGCAATGTCCCTAATTAAGGACATTCCACACCAGGTACTATAATGGTTCGTTGTAGTCATCTTGTCTCAAGCGGATGATCCAAGGAATTCCCGGTAGTGGGCCTCACTAGGTCATTGCTCGGTCAGCCTCAGTCAACAATTCATTACTTGACTAACTGAGTTCCCATCATGCTTGGGCAGCCATTTTATATGTGGCCACTTTAAACCTATATGAGTTTAGATATATTTAGCAGGTGCCTAATGCCTAGTGTTTTGATATATTCAGCAGGTGCCTAATGCCTACAACAATAACTGACATAATTCAGTAAAGAGCCAAGTTGAATATAGAAAGTACAGGGGAGAACTGAAAAGGAAATAAGAGGGGGAAATCATGTTTGACTAACTTGATTGAGTTCTTTGATGAAGTGACGGAGAGGGTTGATGAGGGTAGTGCAGTTGATGTTGTGTATATGGACTTTCAAAAGGCATTTGATAATGTACCACATAATAGACTTATTAGCAAAATTGAAGCCGATGGATTTTAAAGGATAGTGGCTGCGTGGATACAAAACTGGCTAAGGGACAGAAAACAGAGAACAGTGGTGAATGGTTGTTTTACAGACTGGAGAGCAGTATACAGTGATGTTCCCCAGGGATTAGTATTAGGGCCACTGCTCTTTTTGATATATATTAATGACTTGGACTTGGATATAGAGGGCATCATTTCAAAGTTTGCAGTTGACATAAAACTTGAAATGTAGCAAACAGTGAGGAGGATAGCAACAGACTCCAGGAGGACACAGAGAGGCTGGTGGAATGGGCAGACATGTGGCAGTGAGATTTAACGCAGACAAGTGTGAGTTGATTCATTTTGGTCGGAAAAATGAGGAGAGCCAATATAAACTAAAGGGGACAATTCCAAAGGGGGTGCATCAATAGAGAGATCTTGAGTATATTTGCACAAATTGTTGAAGGTGGCAGGGCAGGTTGAGAAAGCGGTTACTAAAGCATACGGGATCCTCAGCTTTATAAATAGAGGCATAGAGGCCGAAATTGCCCCCCTCTATAAACTCCATTACTGCCTCTCAGGGGCCTTATCGGCGGATGGATGAGCTAAGCTGTCCGAAATTGCCCCGGGCCGGGAGCAGCGGGAAAACGGTCGGTGCGGTATCCCGTTACCGATTGGCGGCGACCTGCTTTCTGACTCCCTCAGGAAATTGCCCGGCAGGAAATTGTCTTGTGCAGAATTGGCCCGCGGGAGCACTCCCGCCAGTCGGTGCCACTGACAGCTTTCCCCAGCGGAGAGCTGTCTGTGCCTGAGCGGCACGTCCGCCCTTAAAGCGGAGGTCGTGCTGCCGGCGACTCCATTTTATTTTATTTGTCGGCCGACTGCCAGGTCAGGCCGACAATTATGCCCACGGGTTCGGCCAGGCCACCAACAGACAACATGACACCCCTCTTGAGTGCCAGGCCGCTTGCACTCATCCAGGCCAGTGGAGAGTATTCCATCACACTCCTGACTTGTGCCTTGCCGAAGGTGGAAAGTGTTATATATGTAAACTTGTATATATTCTGTACAGCCACCAGTGGGCTCATCCCCTGGAGTCCCAAGGGATCCCATAATCCCTTGGGAGCACAGGTATTTAAGGAGGCCTCACAGGTTGGAGAGGCACTCTGGAGACCTGCAATAAAAGACTAAGGTCACACTTTACTTTGAGCTCACAGTGTTCAGTCTGACTCTTTCTCCGTACACAACAGAAAGACTTTGGGGAGTCGGAGGTGAGTCATTCACCACAGAATACTCAGCCTCTGACCTGCTGTTGTAGTCACAGTATTTATGTGGCTGGTCCAGTAAAGTTTCTGGCCAATGCTGACCCCCAGGATGTTGATGGTGAGGGATTTGGAGATGGTAATGCCATTGCCCTAACCCTCATCTCACATCTTTCTCCAGTTTCTCTCCAATCTCCCCTGATGACCGTTCTGAGCTCATCCTGTCCATGAGACCCACTTCCTGCTCCCTTGACTCTATGCTCACTAAACTGCTGACCACCCAACTTCCTTTTCAGGCTCCCATGTTAGCTGACATGATTGACGGCTCTTTCTCCTCAGGTACTGTCCCCCTCTCCCTCAAATCTGCCGTCATCAGCCCCTCCTCAAAAAACCAACCCTCGACCCCTCCGTTCTTGCAAACTATCGCCCCATCTCCAACCTCCCTTTCCTCTCCAAAGTCCTTGAATGTGTTGTTGCCTCTCAAATCCATGCACATCTTTCTCGCAATTCCATATTTGAATCTCTCCAATCGGGTTTCCGCGCCTGCCACAGTTTCAAAACAGCTCTCATCAAAGTCATAAAGAACATCCCTTGCGACTGTGACAGAGATAAATTATCCACCTTCATCCTCCTCGACTTGTCTGCAGCCTTTGACATGGTTGACCACTCTATCCTTCTCCAATGCCTCCCTACCATCGTCCAGTTGGGTGGGACTGCACTCACCTGGTTCCACTCTTATCTATCTAATCGTAGCCCGAGAATCACCTGCAACGGCTTTTCTTCCCACCCCCGCATCGTTACCTCTGGTATCCCCCAGGGATCTATCCTTGGCCACCTCTTATTTCTCATCTATATGTTGCCCCTTGGCGACATCATCCAAAAACACAGCGTCAGTTTCTACATGTACGCTGATGACACCCAGCTCTACCTGACCACTTCTCTCGATACCTCCACGGTCTCTAAATTGTCAGACTCCTTGTCCGATATCTAGTTCCAGATGAGCAGAGATTTTCTCCAATTGAATATTGGGAAGACTGAAGCCATTGTTTTTGGTCCCTGCCACCAATTCCCTAGCCACTGACTGACTCCATCCCTCTCCCCAACTCCTCTCTGAGGCTGAACCACACTGCTCGCAACCTTGGTGTCATATTTGAAATTGAAATGAGCTTTCGACCTCATATCCACAGCATAACTAAGAACACCTAGTTCCACCTCCATAACATCACCTGTCTCCGCCCTTGCCTCAGCTCATCTGCTGCTGAAGCCCTCATCCAGGCCTTTGTTACCTCTAGACTTGACTATTCTAACGCACTCCTGGCTGGCCTCCCACATTCTATCCTACGTAAACTCGAGGTGATCCAAAACTCAGCTGCCCGTGTCCTAACTCGCACCAAGTCCTGCTCACCCATCACCCCTGTGCTCGCTGACCTACATTGGTTCCCAGTTAAGCAACGTCTAGATTTCAAAATTCTCATCCTTGTTTTCAAATCCCTCCATGACCTCGCCCCTCCCTATCTCTGTAATCTCCTTCAGCCCCACAACCCCCTCAGATGTCTGCACTCCTCTAATTCTGCCGTCTTGAGCATCCCTGATTATAATCGCTCAACCATAGATGGTCGTGCCTTCTATTGTCTAGACCCCAAGCTCTGGAACTCCCTGCCTAAACCCCTCCACCTTGCTTTCCTCCTTCAAGATGCTCCTTCAAACATACTGTCATGATTCCTACATGTTTACTGCTGGTACCATTTCATATGATGTACCACCAGAGGGCACTGCAGTGGGAAACTTGTAAGCTACCTGTACAGGTGGCCTAGTATAAAAGGCAGGCCACCAGGTGTGATCCTCACTCTGGAGTTATCAATAAAGGACTAAGGTCACTATAGTTCAAGCACAACATATTGGCTCGTGGAGTCACTATCAGAGCATCTAAAGACATACACATACCTATTTGACCAAGCTTTTGATCACCTGCGTTAATTTCTATATATGCGGCTCGGTGTCAAATTTTTATCACATAATACTCTTGTGAAGCACCTTGGGACGTTTCACAACGTGAAAGGTGCTATATAAATGCAAGTTGCTGCTGTTGTTGAATGTCATGGGGGGATGGTTAGACAGTTTCTTGTTGGAGATCCTTATTGCCTCGTTCTTGTGTGGTGGGAATGTTACTTGGCACTTATCAAAGCAAGCCTGAATGTCATCCAGGTCTTGCAGCATGCAGGCACGGACTGCTTCATTATCTGAGGAGTTGTGAATGGAACTGGACACTGCAATCATCAGCGAACATCCCCATTTTTGACCTTAAAATGGAAGGAAGGTCATTAATGAATGAGCTGAAGATTGTTGGGCCTCAGACACTGCCCTGAGGAACTCCTGCAGCGATGTCCTGGGGCTGGAATGTTTGGCCTCCCACAACCACAACCATCTTCCTTTGTACTAGGTATGATTTCAGCCAATGGAGAGTTTCCCCCTGATTCCCATTGTCTTCAATTTACGAGGGCTCCTTGATACCACCCTCAGTCAAATGCTGCCTTGATGTCAAGGGCAGTCACTCTCACCTCACCTACATAAGGACATAAGAAATAGGAACAGGAGTAGGCCATACGGCCCCTCAAGCCTGCTCCACCATTTAACACGATCATGGCTGATCCAATCATGGACTCAGCTCCACTTTCCCTGCCCGCTCCCCATAACCCCTTATTGGTTAAAAACTGTCTATCTCTGTCTTAAATTTATTCAATGTCTCAGCTTCCACAGCTCTCTGAGGCAACGAATTCCACAGATTTACAACCCTCTGAGAGAAGAAATTCCTCCTCATCTCAGTTTTAAATGGGCGGCCCCTTATTCTAAGATTATTCCCCCTAGCTCTAGTCTCCCCTATCAGTGGAAACATCCTGTCTGCATCCACCTTATATTCAAATTGCATATCCTATCAACTGCATCACTAACCTCATACAGTGCTCAATTCACTACACCCTCATCACCCGCCTACCAATCTCTATCAATCAATACTCAACCCTTCAAGTCATGTGCTTTAGCACTGTTGCAAGTCACCCACCCACAACTCTCAGCTCGCGCACACAGGAAGCTGTTCAACCACGACGTCACTCATATAGATTGCACGAAACTCACTGACACATGTTCCTCTTTCCTACTGATGTAAGGGGTGGTTTGCAGGGGGTCAGCTTTCCCTTCTGACCTTATATGAGCGGTTCCGAATCGCTCCCACACCCTTGGTTCTAGACTCTGGAATTATGAAGGGACTGTGACAGACTTGGACAGACAATCGGTTTCAAGGTAGGAAGCAGGTATGGCTTTATTGTGTTTAAAAAGAAGTAAAAGGCACACCTTTAATAACACACACAGACCAATACACACTGAAGGGTACAACAATTGAATAAAATGTCAAATTACAGCCTGTGGGGAAAAGAATACAGCTTAAACTCTAAATGGGGTAAAGAGGAGAATTCAGATACATTTACACAAGTTATCCCAGTCTCCCCCCTCCCAATTCCCCTGACTAACTAAGTTATAGCTCTGAGGGTTCAGGGGCTATGCTCACCAATCCCTTTAGACAGTTGCCGGTGAATCGCGGTTTCGGGGTTCACTGCACTTGGCCTTCTAGGCTAGCCGTACCCCGGACGGAGGAGAGGCCTTCGGACTGCGTAGTCTTCGGTTGGGGTGCGTCCGTTGATGCGGTAAGTTGTGTTTCGGATGTATGGGGTAAGTACCCACTTTCTTTGGTTTTAGTTAGTTCTTGTAGGTAATTTCTCACCCGTTGGCCGTTCAGAAGTAGATTGTAGAGTGGAAATAAATGTCGATTCTTCGGTTTTTGCTGAGTTGGTTTTGGGTGGTCGTTTCGCTGGTTGTGGTGGCCCGGGTTTGTCAATTTGGTTGCTGACAACCTTCCGTTTCGTGGGCCCCGTGCTCAGTCGGTCCTTGACGATTTCTTGTAGGTTCCTTCACTGTTCCATTTCTTCACTCCGGCTGCTTGTGTCTGTCTGTGTTCCTTTCGAGTCTGTGTTCTGCTCGAGTCTGTGTTCTGCTCGAGATTGTGTTCTGCTAGCTGTGTTCTGCTAGTTTTTCCTTGTAAAACTTGGGGATAGATATATCCCAAAAAAAGCTCCGTTATCTCCCATCAAATCTCTTGGGCTCTGTTTAAACTGTTCTGTCCATTGATTTTCAAATGTCTCCTTTGTCAGCAGTAACTCGATTAGGGTGTGAGAATGTGCTATCACTGGTTTTGCATTGTTTTAGGATTGTCCAGTTTTTCTGACCATGAATTTCATTGTGCTTGATTGGGTAATTCGATTATCTATTAGGGGGTGAATAGCCTGGGGTCCTTAATACACAAATTTGTTTGAGGTTGGCCCCACCTCCTATATTTGGTAACTCTTTTTCGCAGCCAAAATGTTGTAGAATCTTAAAATTGATATACTCCTTCCCATAGATGTTTAGGGGATCTCAAGCTTCTGTAATTTAGGTCCATTTTGAATTCCCTTTCCTATGAGTCCAAACACTGGCGGGGGGGGGGGTCTCCATGAATGCATCCCCTTTTATCCCCCGCAGGCTTCGTCTGCCCCTTTAAACTCATTTTAAAAGCCCAGAAAGGGATTCTTCTCCTCTGCAGGGGAAAGGTTCCTGGAATCTTTGCGAGATATTGGTAAATTCTACATTCTCCCCTGTGATACCATATCACTTATGGTATCATTCTTCCAGGTGAGCAAAGTTCCTGACTCCCAGGAGATAACTTTCCCTGTAAATTAGCTAAACTAATATCCAAAATACATTACACTTATGCAACATCACCACAGATGCACACTTTTCCCTTTACAGGTACAAACTTTTTACATATATACCCTCCCAGCTTGAAGGGGGTTCAATCACTACGATTGCATTTCAGCACAGTTACATTTCATTTCAGTTACATTATATTCACCAGCATATAGGCAACGTACAACCACATTACAGAAGGAAAAAACATAGATTAAAATTAAACAACATCAATTGGTCTCCTGAGGTTTGTCCATCACCCAGCAATGTCTGGATCCTGCCCTCGAGAACTGCTCTCAGGCTGGCTGACACACAAGACAAACTCAAAATAATCACCTAAACATTACTGCAACATTATCCTTAATTCTAAACTAAACCTTAAAATGTGAAATGGTGCAGTCAGCTGCCTTAAACTAAAATTAGAGCTATGTACAACCGCCACCCGTCTCCGGGTGGCCTGGTTAATCCCTACCTGGCCCATGCCTTGTGCGGTCTGATAGCCGCCTGGATGCTAGGGTTTCCCCGCAGCCGGTGAGCTGGAGACCCTTGTCTCTGGGACAGCTCGTTGCTACTGCTCCTGTGAGACCCTCACCACTGGAGGCGGCTGGCTGGTGGTCCCTACTCTGAGTGGCCACTGTACTTCTGACCTTCGGCCTTTCCTGTCGGGCTGCCCTTCTCCTAGGGTAGAATCGCTGAGGCTCAGATGCCAGTGACCACGGTATCTTTGGCCGTGGTGTACGGATGTTCCTTCTCAGGGCTTGGGTTACTGGGGGTGCGTCCGAATCCTAAACGATGGGTGGGATAGTCCCTCCAGTACTACAATTCATCGCCTCTATAGGCACGGTTTCTGAGCCTGCCACATTCCCTGTGGGCCTTCCACCGTCGGGGGCGGCCAACGGAGGGTCCCTGTCCTGAGGACGGTTCACCCACTCCCGGCTGCCCTCTGTGCTTGGCTGGCCCTGGGTTGTACAGCTTGCACTGGTTGATGTGGAACCACTTAGTACGGCGGGGCAGCTTTATGGCATAGACCTTCGGGCTTGCCTTGTCCACAATGCTGTATGGCCCCATATATAATGCTTCAAAAACCCCGAGCATAGTTCCTCACCATGACCTGGTCCCTAACTCCCATTCGTGATGTTTGCTGGGTTCGAGCAGCAATCGGTTCCCCTGATGCTGTCTGCCCATGTTACTAGCAGCCTGCCAGTGAATCTGTTTGAGGTGTTCAAACAGGTTCCTGACAAACCGGTCCCGGTTCACCTCTCGGAGCTGCCCTTCGGTGAGCACCGGGGCTAGGACATGGGTGGGGGTCCGCATGATCCGGCCAGTCATGAGCTCGTATGGGGAATACCCGGTGCTCTTTGACTGGCTGGCTCGGATCCCCATTCGGACCAATGGTAAGACCTCCACCCAGTTTTGGGGTGAGTCTCCCGTCTCCTTCCGCAGTCTTTCTTTAATGGTGCGGTTTAAACGCTCCACAATACCAGATGAATGTGGATTGTGGGCAACGTGCCATTTCCCCTCAATGCCGAGCACCTTAAGGGTTGCCTGCATTACCTGCCCGGTGAAATGGCTCCCCTGGTCTGACTCCACATACTGTGGGAGTCCCCACTGGGAGAACACTTCCCTCACTAGAATCTTAGCTGTCCCTAGTGTGGTGGCTGTTCGGCAGGGGAAGGCTTCAACCCATTTTGAGAACACGTCCACCAGGACTAGGCAGTATTTGTAGCCTCCCTGGGCACTGGGTCGGGGCCCGATGTAGTCAATTTGGATTGACTGCCATGATCCCTCTACCCTCCTGACGTGTCCTAGGGACACCTTCCTTTTCTGGGGGTCAGGGTTGTTCGCAGCACACACCAGTGAGTCCCGGCCACCATACTGCCTGTTCCACCCGTTGCCAGGTGGTCTCAGGCCCGCGGTGTCCCGCTCCTGGACCCTCATGGGCCAGTTTTAGGAATTCCCTCTGGTGCTGTTGTGGCACGACCCATTGTCCCTCTTTAAACAGCAGGCCTTCCTTAACGGTAATGGCTGCTGTGCCGTACGGACCTTCTTGTCTCTCTCCTCTAGCTAGCGCGTTCAGGACAGCTTTCAGGACCGGGTCCTGTGCCTGAACTGTTTTTAAGTCCGGGGCCAAAGCTATCCCTGTACTCTCTGCTGCCCTGTTCTTATTCTTGACCGCTGCTATGCGGCCGGTGTCATAGGGGTCCCAGAACTTTCCCGTGCGGGCACCTTCTTTGGCCAGTTTGTCAGCCTGTTGGTTTCCCTCTGCATGGGGTTCGGTTTTTGAATGGGCCTTCACCTTATGTATGTAGACCTTTCCCTCTTCACCCACCGCTGTCATGTTTTTCTCCAGCAGGGGCTTGATTGCCAGGGATCTCCCGTCAGCGGACGTGTATCTGCGACGGGACCAGATAGCCAGGTACTCCGTACATGAATTGCAGGTGAACATACTGTCCGAGCAAATCCTCGGGGTGGGTCACCACGTACATTACGGCGGACAGTTCAGCATGCTGGGCGCTCATGGTGCTGGGGAGCTTGATTGCCAGGGCAATACCTGCCCTTGGGTCATAGACTCCGCACTCAGTGAGTCGGTCGCCAGCAGATACCGTGCTGGACCCGTCCACGTCGATGTCCCGGCCTGTAGGGTGTAACCCCGCCCGAAGGCCAATGTTCACCTCCCATACCCCTTCTATGGAGCACCTGTGGGCTTTCCCTGGATAGACTAGGTTGGCTGCGAGCCTTGGCTCGCGGGGGCCTTCTACTCTGAGGTCCATCTGGGAGAGGAGCAGGGTCCAGCGAGCAATGCGGGCACTGCTCACCATCCCATCCTTAATCCTCCCATCTAGGAGCATCTGAGTAGGTGTGTGGTGGGTTAGGAGTGTTAGAGGAGACCCTCCCGTGAAGATCAAGGATCTTTTCACTGCCCAATGTGTGGCTAGGAGGTGTCTCTCACAAGTTGGAGTACCCCTTCTCCACATCTGTGAGGATCCTGGAGGAGTAAACCATCGGTCTCAGCTGGCCGTGCCGCTCTTGAAGCAGCACTGAGCTCAGGCTGTCCCCGCTGGCTGCCACCTCCAGGAAAAACTCCTTTCCTACATCTATCGTTCCCAAGGCTGGCGCGGTCTGCAAGTCCTTCTTAAGCTGCCTCGCAACCCTCATCCCAGTCCCACTCTACACCCTTGTGTTGGAGCCTGAGCAGAGGGGCTGCGTTGGCTGCATAATCCTCAATGAAGTCTCTGCAGTACCCGGTGAGCCCTAGAAAGGATCTTACCCCTGTCACTGTGTTGGGGGCTGGTAACTCCTGTACTGCCTCCCTTCTAGCCTTGTCTATGGCCCTTTCCCCAGCGCGCACAGTCAGCCCCAGGAATTTGACTTCCTTCTGGCCGATCTGTGCCTTCTTGGGGTTTACTTTAAACCCTTCTTCTTTTAGCAGCTCCAACAGCTCAGCCAGCAGTGGGCCATGTTCCTCCCCCTGATCGGTGAACAGAAGCAGGTCATCCACATACTGCACCAACTGCTGGGGTCTGCTAAAGCCCTTTAAACAGTTCGCCATGCATTGGTGAAAAATGCTGGGACTATTGTGGAAGCCTTGGGGAAGACAGTTCCACGTGTATTGTTGGCCCTTAAAGGTAAAGGCGAACTTGTACTGGTCCTCCCGTTTTAAAGGAATGGACCAGAACCCATTTGAAATATCCAGCACCGTGAAAGTGGTCGCGGATGCTGGAATACTCCCTATGAGATCCGCTACGGCTGCTACGGTGGGTGCACAGGCAGGGATATTCTTATTTAGTACTCGATAGTCCACAGTGGTCCTCCATGAGTTGTCTGGTTTCTTAACCGGCCACAGTGGAGAGTTCACATGGGTTGCTATCGGTCTTAACACCCCTTGCTCTACCAGTGATCCCAGCGCCGTTGTCAGGTCTGCCTCTGCCTCCCTGGGGAAGTTATATTGCTTTTGTGATCGGGTCATGGGGTCCCCTTTTATACTAACTTCCACCCCCGTTATCCTACCACAGTCATGTTTGTGGGTGGCGAATGCTGCAAGGTGTGCCCGTACATATGCCTGGTACTCTACTGGGGTGTTACTGACCAGTAATTCCAAGTCATAACCCTCCTTTGGCTTCACGGTACACAATGTTCCCTTGGACCCTTTTTCTGGGATCACCGCCACCTCACCTTCCCTGTCAGTCACTATGGCTCCACATAGACAGTGGTTCCTGAGATCCACTAGGATCTGGTGGCCAATGATAAAATCAGCCCCCAGGATCCCTTTTCCCTTCTGCTCCCATTTCATCAGGACACACTTCCATTTGGTTTTGAGTGTCCCTAACTGAATGGTGAGCGGGATGGAAAACAAACCAGTTTGCTCATTGCCTGTGAACCCCATTAGACTGTACGGGACCCCGTTCGATAGAGGTGAGGTAGCTGGGTTATCTGCATATACAAGGGTGCTGGAAGCACCAGTATCTAGCAGGTAGGCCCCTTTCACTTTCTCCACCTCCATCGTAACGCACGGTCTCTTCCAGGCATTGTACTCTAGGGAACACAGGTACACAGGCTGCGCTGGCTTTAGTCATGCATCTGGGTGGGTTGGAGCAGAGGGTTTTACCGTACCAGCTACTACACCGGTTGCGATAGCTACTGCTCCCTGTCCGTTTATGAGTGTCTGTAGGGCGGCTACGAGTGTCTCATATGAGTTGGGTGTTCCTGCCCCGGCTTTACGGGCTGGGGCTGGTGTGGCCTTTCCCTTCATCGCTTTCCATGGGTTCCTACAGTCCTTCCTCCAGTGCCCACTTTTCCCACACACAAAACACTCGCCCCCTTTAGAGGAGGGCTCCTCTGTTCCTCTACCGTTCCGGTAAGCCAGTGTCAACTGTCTGACCACTGTCTCCTCGGTGGTTCTGGGATCTGTTGGATCGAACCAGACCTCGGCTTTTGCCTTTACTCCAGGTAATCTGTTTGCCACCCAGCGTACAATGTCAAGGATCACGGCAAGGATCATGGAGGAATCCAGCACCAACTTGGCTCAGGGCTTTGCGCAGACCTTGGAGCCTAACCGTTCCAATGTAGAATCTACACCCTAAGAGAGGACGGCAGGTTCGTGATCCATGGAGCCACTGCCACTCCCCTGGGGTGGTGCCTCAGCAGTCATACTGATCTGTTGGAGAACAGATTGATGGACTGCTGAGACACCCTGGAAGCCCCTTTGCACAGTGGTAACCAGAGCCATGATGGCAGCAATCGGAGCTTGCAAGGCAGCAGTCAGAGTAGAATGTAGAATGGATGGTCACGTCCATCAGCACACCTGTGGAACCAACCATGATGCAGTGTCTGATGGCTGATGTCACAGCTTCCATTACAGCACAAGCAGCTTCAACCTGAGTGCTGCAGTGGAAACTCTGACTGCTGTGCAAAGGGGCTTCCAGGGTGTCTCAGCAGTCCATCAATCTGTTCTCCAACAGATCAGTATGACTGCTGAGGCACCACCCCAGGGGAGTAGCAGTGGCTCCATGGAGCACGAACCTGCTGTCCTCTCTTAGGATGACAGCATTCGTCCTCCCACCACTGCCAGTGCCCTTGCTGTTGCCTGTCAGCCAGCCAGCCCAGACTGCTGCAGCCCAGGCCGAGATGTTGCAGTCTGAAGCCGAGCCTACTCGGCCCAGAGCTGCTCGACGTCATCCTCCAAATCCGTTTGTCGTCTCCTCAATTAAAGGTCATCAGCCTTCCACCAACAATACTGCAGCCACTCGGGAAGCAACTCATAGGAGCACTAGGAAAGGCAAAGGCACACGGAAGATAGGAGCCGAGGGAATGCTCAAGGGTAATTAGTTTCATTTTGTATGTATTATGGCACGATTGAATTAATAAAACTGGATTAGAATGTGCATTATCTGGTGGTTTTTATTTTTGTGTTTCGGAAAGAGGATGATGGTTAGTGATAGAGGAAAGCTAAGGAGAGTGGGACTGTTGGTGAATGGAGAGGTGTGGTTGAAGTTACTCATATCACTCAGGAATTATTTGATTGGGCTGAAATTGTCTGTCTACATTGTATCCTCCCTATGGTCAACTCCTGCTCCTAATTCTTTAGTTCTTATATTCATTTGTTCTCCTCCTCTTCCTCCTCCTCCTGCTCCTCAGCTTCTTGCCTGATAGGAAGTGACAAGGGCTGTTCCCACATATAAGCAAGACTGTGCAGCATGCAGCACACCACCACAAAATCTTGATATCCACTCAGCTGAGTACTGCAGGGCTCCTCCAGAGCGGTCCAGGCAGCGGAAGCGTTGCTTGAGGATGCTGATAGTGGGCTCCATAATGTTCTCATGACAGCATGGCTCTCATTGTACACCTGCTATGCACATGGGCGTGGGTTCCCGATTGGAGTCATGAGCCATGGCATGAATGGATAGCCCTTGTTGCCTAGTAGTCAGCCTTTGACTTGAAATGACGGGTCAAATACAGCTGGCACAGAGGATTGCTGCAGAATGAAGGAATCGTGATTACTGCCAAGATAACCTGCATCATGCATTGTCTGCGGTCGTACACCAACTGCACATTGAAGGAGTGGAATCCCTTTCACTTCATGACAATGGCCGAGTTCACATGAGACGCACGCAAAGCAATGTGCGTGCAGACAGTGGCACCATGCACCATGGGGAAGACTGCAATTCATGCAAATCCTCGTGGCCACTCCGTCTGCTTCTCTATGACAAGTGGAAATGAGATGAAGCTGCCTCTCTGTGCATAGAGAGCCGCAGTAAATTGATTGTGTGAACCGTTTAGGGCAGTAAAATACACTATATAAATGCAAGTCGGAATGAAATAGAAACAGAAACAGAGAAAATAGGTGCAGGAGTAGGTCATTCAACCCTTCGAGCCTGCACCATCATTCAATAAGATCATGGCTGATCATTCCCTCAGTACCCCTTTCCCGCTTTCTCTCCATACCCCTTGATCTCTTTAGCCATAAGGGCCACATCTAACTCCCTCTTGAATATATCCAATGAACTGGCATCCACGACTCTCTGCAGTAGGGAATTCCACAGATTAACAACTCTCTGAGTGAAGAAGTTTCTCCTCATCTCAGTTCTAAATGGCATACCCCTTATCCTTAGACTATGTCCCCTGGTTCTGGACTTCCCCAACATCGGGAACATTCTTCCTGCATCTAACCTGCCCAGTCCCGTCAGAATTTTATATGTGTCTATGAGATCCCCTCTCATCCTTTTAAACACCAGTGAATACAGGCCCAGTCGATCCAGTCTCTCCTCATATGTCAGTCCTGCCATCCCGGGAATCAGTCTGGTGAACCTTCGCTGCACTCCCTCAATAGCAAGAACGTCCTTCCTCAGATTAGGAGACCAAAACTGAACACAATATTCCAGGTGAGGCCTCACTAAGGCCCTGTAGAACTGCAGTAAGACCTCCCTGCTCCTATACTCAAATCCCCGAGCTATAAAGGCCAACATACTATTTGCCTTCTTCACTGCCTGCATGCCAACTTTCAATGACTGATGTACCATGACACCCAGGTCTAGCTGCACCTCCCCTTTTCCTAATCTGCCGCCATTCAGATAATATTCTGCCTTCATGTTTTTGCCACCAAAGTGGATAACCTCACATTTATCCACATTATACTGCATGTGCCATGCATTTGCCCACTCACCTAACCTGTCCAAGTCACCCTGCAGCCTCTTAGCATCCTCCTCACAGCTCACACTGCCAGCCAGCTTAGTGTCATCTGCAAACTTGGAGATATTACACTCAATTCCCTCATCCAAATCATTAATGTATATTGTAAATAGCTGGTGTCCCAGCATTGAGCCCTGCGACACTCCACTAGTCACTGCCTGCCATTCTGAAAAGGACCGGTTCTGCTTTGTGACTATATCCATGTCAGTACATTACCCCCATTACCATAAGCTTTAATTTTGCACACCAATATCTTGTGTGGGACCTTGTCAAAAGCCTTTTGAAAGTCTAAATACACCACATCCACTGGTTCTCCCTTGTCCACTCTACCAGTTACCAGTTACATCCTCAAAAAATTCTAGAAGATTTGTCAAGCGTGATTTCCCTTTCATAAATCCATGATGACTTGGACCAATCCCATCACTGCTTTCCAAATGTGCTGCTATTTCATCTTTAATAATTGATTCCAACATTTTCCCCACTACTGATGTCAGGCTAACCAGTCTAAAGTTATTTGTTTTCTCTCTCCCTCCTTTCTTAAAAGGTGGTGTTACATTAGCTACTCTCTCGTCCATAGGAACCGATCCAGAGTCGATGGACTGTTGGAAAATGATCACCAATGCATCCACTATTTCTAGGGCTACCTCCTTAAGTACTCTGGGATGCAGACTATCAGGCCCTGGGGATTTATCAGCCTTCAATCCCATCAATTTCCCTAACACAATTTCCCACCTAATAAGGATTTCCTTCAATTCATCCTTCTCACTAGACCCTCGGATCCCTAGTATTTCCGGAAAGTTATTTGTGTCTTCCTTCGTGAAGACAGAACCAAAGTATTTGTTGAATTAGAAAATAGGTGCAGGAGCAGGCCATTCAGCCCTTCTAGCCTGCACCACCATTCAACGAGTTCATGGCTGAACATGAAACCTCAGTACCCACTTCCTGCTTTCACGCCATACCCCTTGATCCCCCGAGTAGTAAGGACTTCATCTAACTCCCTTTTGAATATATTTAGTGAATTTGCCTCAACTACTTCCTGTGGTAGAGAATTCCACAGGTTCACCACTCTCTGGGTGAAGAAGTTTCTCCTTATCTCGGTCCTAAATGGCTTACCCCTTATCCTTAGACTGTGACCCCTGGTTCTGGACTTCCCCAACATTGGGAACATTCTTCCTGCATCCAACCTGTCCAAACCCGTCAGAATTTTAAACGTTTCTATGAGGTCCCCTCTCACTCTTCTGAACTCCAGTGAATACAAGCCCAGTTGATCCAGTCTTTCTTGATAGGTCAGTCCCACCATCCCGGGAATCAGTCTGGTGAATCTTCGCTGCACTCCCTCAATAGCAAGTATGTCCTTCCTCAAGTTAGGAGACCAAAACTGTACACAATACTCCAGGTGTGGCCTCACCAAGGCCCTGTACAACTGTAGCAACACCTCCCTGCCCCTGTACTCAAATCCCCTCGCTATGAAGGCCAACATGCCATTTGCTTTCTTAACCGCCTGCTGTACCTGCATGCCAACCTTCAATGACTGATGTACCATGACACCCAGGTCTCGTTGCACCTTCCCTTTTCCTAATCTGTCACCATTCAGATAATAGTCTGTCTCTCTGTTTTTACCACCAAAGTGGATAACCTCACATTTATCCACATTATACTTCATCTGCCACGCATTTGCCCACTCACCTAACCTATCCAAGTCACTCTGCAGCCTCATAGCATCCTCCTCGCAGCTCACACTGCCACCCAACTTAGTGTCATCCGCAAATTTGGAGATACTACATTTAATCCCCTCGTCTAAATCATTAATGTACAATGTAAACAGCTGGGGCCCCAGCACAGAACCCTGCGGTACCCCACTAGTCACTGCCTGCCATTCCGAAAAGTACCCATTTACTCCTACTCTTTGCTTCCTGTCTGACAACCAGTTCTCAATCCACGTCAGCACACTACCCCCAATCCCATGTGCTTTAACTTTGCACATTAATCTCCTGTGTGGGACCTTGTCGAAAGCCTTCTGAAAGTCCAAATATACCACATCAACTGGTACTCCTTTGTCCACTTTATTGGAAACATCCTCAAAAAATTCCAGAAGATTTGTCAAGCATGATCTCCCTTTCACAAATCCATGCTGACTTGGACCTATCATGTCACCATTTTCCAAATGCGCTGCTATGACATCCTTAATAATTGATTCCATCATTTTACCCACTACTGAGGTCAGGCTGACCGGTCTATAATTCCCTGCTTATCGGCCTTCAATCCCATCAATTTCCCCAACACAATTTCCCGACTAATAAAGATTTCCCTCAGTTCCTCCTCCTTAATAGACCCTCTGACCACTTTTATATCCGGAAGGTTGTTTGTGTCCTCCTTAGTGAATACTGAACCAAAGTACTTGTTCAATTGGTCTGCCATTTCTTTGTTCCCCGTTATAAATTCACCTGAATCTGACGGCAAGGGACCTACGTTTGTTTTCACTAATCTTTTTCTCTTCACATATCTATCGAAGCTTTTGCAGTCACTTTTTATGTTCCCAGCAAGCTTCCTCTCATACTCTATTTTCCCCCTCCTAATTAAACCCTTTGTCCTCCTCTGCTGTATTACAAATTTCTCCCAGTCCTCAGGTTTGCTGCTTTTTCTGGCCAATTTATATGCCTCTTCCTTGGATTTAACACTATCCTTAATTTCCTTAATGAGATAGGGTTAGATGGCAGTGTACTGAAAACTGTGAGATGTTGCTTATGCCTCCAGCAGCAGCCTGGAAGGAGCCAGTCACACAAAAGTTAAAAGTCAGTGTCACCTTGACAGACACAGGAACTGCAGCCCATGCCCTACTTTGAAATTGCAGTTACAGCTGCAGCAACTTCAGTCACGACCTCTTTGAAGTGAAGGGAAAGTGTCTCAAGCATTGGTCGTTGTAAGAGAATTGCTCCCTCAAAGCAAAGCCTCGATGTCAAAATTCTCATCCTTGTTGACAAATCCCCTCCATTGGCTCGCCCCTCCCTATCTTTGTAATCTCCTTCAGCCTCACAACCCCACGAGATGTCTGCGCTCCTCAAATTCTGCCCTCTGGCCTGCATCCCGGAATATAATCGCTCAACTGTTGGTGACTGTGCCTTCAGCTGCCTAGGCCGCAAACTCTGGAATTCCCTCCTAAACCTCTCCACCTCTCTTTCCTCCTTTAAGAAGCTCCTTAAGACTTACCTCTTTGACCAAGCTTTTGGTCATCTGCCCTAATTTCTTCAAATGTATCTGTTTTGTCTTATAAAAATGCTGTGAAGTGCCGAGGGATGTTTTACTACGTTAAAGGCACTATATAAGTAAAAGTTGTTGTTGTAAAAACCTTCAGTGGATGTGTCCTCCTGCTGAGAGACCTTCGTCCCCTCTTCCTCCTCCCTCTTCTAGCAGCGGCCACTCTTCACCCTCCCAGACATGCCCAATTCCCAGAAGCAGCCCTACCAGCCCACCCCTGTCTGGAAGTAACTCGTTTCAACACAAGTCTTTCAACCACAAAAATGTACTTCAGCACCAGACACATATAGACTACTGAAACTTTGAGCAAGTATAGAAAAGCTAAAAAAAAACAGTTACAATTGCAAAAATTATTCAATAACTAACCTGTAAGTAGTTCATAATTCCATTAAAAAGCGCTTCATGCCGGTTGACGTCGTGTGCAGCTGTGCGGGGATAAGACAGAGCATAGGCTGGAGTGTGGAGTTGGAAACTGGCAGCATAAGAACATAAGAAATAGGAGCAGTGGTCCACCTAGCCCCTTGAGCCTTCTCCGCCATTTAATAAGACCATGGCTGATCTGATCACGGAAACAGCTCCACTTCCCTGCCTGTTCCCCATAACCCTTTATTCCCTTATCGCTCAAAAATCTGTCCATCTCTCCCTTAACTATATTCAATGACCCAGCCTCCACAGCTCTCTATCCACGTTTTTTGCCATGCATAACGCCCACTTAACCGCTGAAATTATGTATAACGCCCATATATCACTCATTTAGCCACAAAATGGAAACTGACGGGCATTTTTCGGAAACTTATCACCAAGCTCAACGCCGGGAAAAATTATCGCCCGCCTACTTATTTTGGGCGGAATCATCAGAATGGGCGAAATCAACACCCATAATATCGCCCAGCGTTACTTTTCGCACAGAATTAACGCCGAGATTCTATAATACCGCTTGGCCATTTTTTTTTGTCGTAAAGACCACATTTGGCGAAACTAACGCCCAGGAGATCGCCCACCGTCACTTTCATCACCTCACACATATATCGCCCACAATACCGCTCGCCCAAAAAAAGTGGAACTGTTCTGAACTAAAGCCAGCGGTGTGGCTGCCATTTTTTAAACGCAGGTCGCTTCATTCAAAAGGCTGCTTCAACTTCGGGGGAGTTTGCATTGACTCTGGAGTTCATCTCAGGTGACCATCTCAACACACATATTTTCAGACTCTGGACTACTGGGGGTTTACTCTAGGTATATTTTAGTGAGGAAATTATTGCTTCTGATCAATCGCTATTATACTTTCATTGCAATGGGGCCAGCCATTTCTCAGCCTGCATCGATTAATACGCAGATGCTGCAGAGTGCAGATGGCTCAATGTGTGATACACATCATTATGTCCGCAATTTAAGACGTGCAAGAATGAGGAGGGCCAGACCATACACACCCCGCACGTACAGGGAAAAGAGGTCTTACCTTGACGTCTCTGACCACACTTGCCTTCAGAGACTGCGCTTCCACAAGGTGTTGATCAATGAAATATGTGAGCTCATCAGGCCACATATGCAGCCTACCATCAGGACATCAGTGTCGGTCGAGGTCAAGGTCACCGCGGCACTGTCGTTCTATGCATCCAGTTCCTTTCGGGCCTCCGCGCTCGAGATTTGCCCTCTGTCTCACCGTGCAACCCATCGTTACATTGGACAGGTAACGGATGCCCTTTACGCGAGAAAGATGGACTTTATCAGCTTCCCCATGACCATGGAGGCTCAGACTGACAGGCCTGGAGCATTCTACTGCATTGCTAAGTTCCCCAGGGTGCAGGGAGCTATACAGTGTACTCACATCACCATGCGGCCACTGTTACGTCTTGAATAAAGAGTCAGACTAGATGCTGCAAGCTCAAAGTAAGGTGTGACCGTAGGCCTTTATTACAGATCTCAGAGTGCCTCTCCAGCCTGTGAGGCCTCCTTATATACAGGAGCTCCCAAGGGATTAGGGGCTTCCTTGGGACTCCAAGGGATAAGCCCTCTGGTGGTTAGATATGGTAGTTACAGGTTTAAAATCATAACAGCATTCGCCCCCCAAAGTCAAATAGTGTAACTATTTACAATGTGAGTTGATCTGGGGCCTTCCTTTCCCTGGTTGATTGTCTCGGTGCAAATGCTGGTTTTGGTGAGTTGTTTGTTGGGCCCTCGCTGGGCTGCTGTGCAGCTGGCCTTGCTGGGCTGCTGGGGGTGGTGAGTCCTGCTGGGCTGCTGCGGTGATGGGTTCTGCTTCGTGGTCAACCGCTGGGTCGGTTGCCACTTGTGTGTGTGTTGGAGGGTCGAAAAAGGTAGAGTCTATTGTGGGTTGTTCTGGATAGTCCGTAAATCTGAGTTTGGTTTGGTCCAAGTGTTTTCTGCAGGTGAGTCCATTTGAGAGTTTGACCACAAACACCCTACTCCCCTCTTTGGCCAAAACAGTGCCAGGAAGCCACTTGGGACCTTGTCCATAGTTCAGCACAAATACAGGATCATTTATCTCAATTTTATGTGACACATTTGCGCGATCATGATATATATTCTGTTGAAGCCGCCTGCTCTCTACCTGTTCATGTAGATCAGGGTGGACTAGCGAGAGCCTTGTCTTAAGTGCCCTTTTCATGAGCAGTTCAGCGGGAGGGACCCCAGTGAGCGAGTGGGGTTTTGTGTGATAACTAATCAGAACTCGGGAGATGCAAGTCTGCAGTGAGCCTTCAGTTACCCTTTTCAAACACTGCTTGATTGTTTGAACTGCTCGTTCTGCCTGACTGTTGGATGCTGGTTTGAACGGGAAGATGTGACATGTTTGAGCCCATTGCGGGTCATGAACACCTTGAACTTGGCATTGGTAAAACACATAGAAACATAGAAAATAGGTGCAGGAGTAGGCCATTCGGCCCTTCGAGCCTGCACCGCCATTCAATAAGATCATGGCTGATCATTCCCTCAGTACCCCTTTCCTGCTTTTTCTCCATACCCCTTGATGCCTTTAGCCGTAAGGGCCATATCTAACTCCCTCTTAAATATATCCAATGAACTGGCATCAACAACTCTCTGCGGCAGGGAATTCCACAGGTTAACAACTCTCTGAGTGAAGAAGTTTCTCCTCATCTTAGTCCTAAATGGCCTACCCCTTATCCGAAGGCTATGTCCCCTGGTTCTGGTCTTCCCCAACATCGGGAACATTCTTCCCGCATTTAACCTGTCCAGTCCCATCAGAATCTTATACGTTTCTATGAGATCCCCTCTCATCCTTCTAAACTCCAGTGAATAAAGGCCCAGTTGATCCAGTCTCTCCTCATATGACAGTCCAGCCATCCCTGGAATCAGTCTGGTGAACCTTCACTGCACTCCCTCAATAGCAAGAACGTCCTTCCTCAGATTAGGAGACCAAAACTGAACACAATATTCCAGATGAGGCCTGACTAAGGCCCTGTACAACTGCAGTAAGACCACCCTGCTCCTATACTCAAATTCCCTAGCTATGAAGGCCAACATACCATTTGCCGTCTTTACCGCCTGCTGTACCTTCATGCCCACTTTCAGTGACTGATGAACCATGACACCCCGGTCTCGTTGCACCTCCCCTTTTCCTAATCTGCCGCCATTCAGATAATATTCTGCCTTCGTGTTTTTGCCCCCAAAATGGATAACCTCACATTTATCCACATTATACTGCATCTGCCATGCATTTGCCCACTCACCTAACCTATCCAAGTCACCCTGCAGCCTCTTAGCATCCTCCTCACAGCTCACACCGCCACCCAGTTTAGTGTCATCCGCAAACTTGGAGATATCACACTCAATTCCTTCATCTAAATCGTTAATGTATATTGTAAAGAGCTGGGGTCCCAGCACTGAGCCCATTGTCACTTACAAGGACATCAGGCAGACCGTGCATGGCAAACATGGCCTGTAGGCTTTGAATGGTGGCAGCAAACGTACTTGCCAACATTATCACACATTCAATCCATTTGGAGTACGCATCTACAACCACTAAGACCATTTTTCCCAAGAATGGGCCTGCATAGTCGACATTGACTCTGGACCACGGTTTGAAAGGCCAGGACCATAGACTTAGTGGCGCCTCACTGGGTGCATTGTTTAACTGTGAACATGTATTACATTTGTGCACGCAGGATTCTAAGTCTGCATCGATACCGGGCCACCACACGTGGGATCTGGCTATCGCTTTCATCATTACGATGCCTGGGTAGGTGCTGTGATCACGAATGAAAGTGTCCCTGCTCTTTTTTAGCATCACTACCCGATTTCCCCATAGGAGGCAGTCTACCTATATAGACATTTCATCTCTGCGCCGCTGGTATGGCTTTATTTCTTCCTGCATCTCTAACAGGACACTAGACCAACTCCCGTGGAGCACACAGTTTTTTACTAAGGACAGTAAGGGGTCCTGGCTCGTCCAGGTTCTAATCTGTCGCGTGGTAACAGATAATTGCTCACTCTCGAATGCTTCCATTACCATAACTAAATCTGCGGGCTGTGCCATCTCCATCCCTGTGATGGACAATGGCAGCCTGCTGAGAGCATCGGCACAGTTTTCTGTGCCTGGCCTGTGGCGGATGGCGTAGTTGTATGCTGACAACGTGAGTGCCATCTCTGGATGCGGGCCGATGCATTCGTATATATCCCCTTGCTTTCAGAAAAGAGGGATATAGAAACATAGAAACATAGAAACATAGAAAATAGGTGCAGGAGTAGGCCATTCGGCCCTTCTAGCCTGCACCGCCATTCAATGAGCTCATGGCTGAACATGCAACTTCAGTACCCCATTCCTGCTTTCTCGCCATACCCCTTGATCCCCCTAGTAGCAAGGACTTCATCTAACTCCCTTTTGAATATATTTAGTGAATTGGCCTCAACTACTTTCTGTGGCAGAGAATTCCACAGGTTCACCACTCTCTGGGTAAAGCAGTTTCTCCTTATCTCGGTCCTAAATGTCTTACCCCTTATCCTTAGACTGTGACCCCTGGTTCTGGACTTTCCCAACATTGGGATCATTCTTCCTGCATCTAACCTGTCTAAACCCGTCAGAATTTTAAACGTTTCTATGAGGTTCCCTCTCATTCTTCTGAACTCCAGTGAATACAAGCCCAGTTGATCCAGTCTTTCTTGATAGGTCAGTCCCACCATCCCAGGAATCAGTCTGGTGAATCTTCGCTGCACTCCCTCAATAGCAAGAATGTCCTTCCTCAAGTTAGGAGACCAAAACTGTACACAATACTCCAGGTGTGGCCTCACCAAGGCCCTGTACAACTGCAGCAACACCTCCCTGCCCCTGTACTCAAATCCCCTCGCTATGAAGGCCAACATGCCATTTGCTTTCTTAACCGCCTGCTGTACCTGCATGCCAACCTTCAATGACTGATGTACCATGACACCCAGGTCTCGTTGCACCTCCCCTTTTCCTAATCTGTCACCATTCAGATAATAGTCTGTCTCTCTGTTTTTACCACCAAAGTGGATAACCTCACATTTATCCACATTGTACTTCATCTGCCATGCATTTGCCCACTCACCTAACCTATCCAAGTCACTCTGCAGCCTCATAGCATTCTCCTCGCAGCTCACACTGCCACCCAACTTAGTGTCATCCGCAAAGTGGCTTATGGTCAGTATCGAATTCAAATTTGAGCATGAACAGATATTGATGCATTTTGTTTACTCCATAAATACATGCTAACGCTTCTTTTTCAATCAAACTGTAGGCTCTCTCAGCCTTAGACAGACTTCTGGATGCATAAGCAACCGGTTGCAATTTCCCAAATTCATTAGCTTGTTGCAATACGCACCCGATCCCATACGACGATGCATCACATGCTAGTACCAAACGCTTACATGGATCGTACAACACAAGCAATTTGTTTGAACATAATAGCTTCCTAGGTTTCTCAAAGACATTTTCTTGGCTTTTACCCCATACCCATTCATCTCCTTTACGCAGTAAAGAGTGCAGGGGTTCTAACAATGTGCTAAGATCCGGTAAGAAGTTACCAAAATAGTTCAGGAGTCCGAGAAATGACCACAGGTGCGTCACGTTCTGTGGTCTCGGTGTGTTCTTGATTGCCTCCGTCTTCGAACCGGTGGGGCTGATGCCATCTGCCGCAATTCTTCTCCCCAGGATCTCCACTTCAGGCACCAGGAAAATGTACTTTAAGCATTTTAGCCTGAGCCCCACATGATTAAGCCGGCTAAGAACCTCCTCCAGGTTCTGCAGGTGCTCGTCGGTGTCCCGACCTGTAACCAAGATGTCACCCAGGAAGACCACGGTGCGCGGGACTGACTTCAGCAAGCTTTCCATGTTCCCCTGGAATATCGCCGCGGCCGATCGAATCCCAAACGGGCATCTGTTGTAAATAAAGAAACTTTTGTGCGTGTTGATGCAGGTGAGGCCTTTCGAAGATTCCTCCAGCTCCTGCGTCATGTAGGCCGAGGTCAAGTCCAGCTTCGTGAACGTTTTCCCTCCCGTCAGCATCGCAAATAGGTCGTCTGCCTTTGGTAGTGGGTATTGATCCTGCAGGGAGAAATGATTGATAGTTACTTTGTAATCACCACAGATTCTGATGGTGTCATCTCCCTTGAGGATTGGAACAATTGGACTGGCCCACTCATTGAATTCGATCAGCGAAATGATGCCCTCTTGTTGCAACCGGTCCAGCTCGATCTCCACCCTCTCTCTCATCATGTACAGTACCGCTGTCGCTTTGTGATGGATGGGTCGCGCCCCCGGAATCAAATGGATCTGCACTTTTTCTCCTTGGAACTTCCCGATGCCTGGTTCGAATAGCGAAGGGAACTTGTTTAGGACCTGGGCACATGAGGTGTCATTAATGGATGAAAGCGCTTGGACGTCGTCCCAGTTCCAGCGTATCTTTCCCAGCCAGCTCCTGCCGAACAGCTTGGGGCCATCGCCCGGTACCACCCAGAGTGGTAACTCATGCACCGCTCCATCGTAGGAGACCTTTACGGTAGCACTGCCGATTACGGGAATCAGTTCCTTTGTGCACATTCTCAGTTTAGTACGAATGGAAGTCAGGGCTGGCCTTGAGGCCTTGCTGCACCACAATTTATCGAAAGTCTTTTTGTTCATTATGGACTGGCTTGCGCCCGTGTCCAGCTCCATGGACACCGGGAGTCCATTTAATTCAACTTTCAGCATTATCGGGGGAGACCTTGTGGTAAATGTGTGAACCCCATAAATCTCTGCCTTCTCGGTCTGAGGCTCTGGTTCATTGTGATCCACCGTGGCTCTGTCCTCCTCTACAACATGGTAGTTTGCAGGATTAGCAGGGTTTGCAGCTCGCCTGCACATGCATTGCAGGTGTCCCATTGTTCCACAGCCCTTGCAAACGTATCCTTTGAAGCGGCATGAATGGAAACGATGATCACCCCCGCAGCACCAACAAGGTGTTAATAGCCTTGATGGTGGACTCTGAGTCATCTGCGGACGTGCAGCTGCAGGCGTGTAAGTCCTGCCATGTATATTTCGATTTGAAAACAATGTTACTTTGTCCACAGTACTTGCAGCAGCACTAGTGTGCTGAGAAATTTGTTTGGGATTGTCACTAGTGGCAATAAACGCCTGGGCTATTGCTATGGCTTTACTCAAGATTGGGATCTCTACAGTACAAAATTTGCGAAGTAATACTTCATGGCCAATGCCAAGTAAAAAGAAGTCCCTGAGCATGTGCTCCAAGTGTCCTTCATAGAAACATAGAAAACATAGAAACATAGAAAATAGGTGCAGGAGCAAGCCATTCAGCCCTTCCAGCCTGCACCGCCATTCAATGAGTTCATGGCTGAACATGAAACTTCAGTACCACCTTCCTGCTTTCTCGCCATAACCCTTGATCCCCCGAGTAGTAAGGACTTCATCCAACTCCCTTTTGAATATATTTAGTGAATTGGCCTCAACTACTTTCTGTGGTAGAGAATTCCACAGGTTCACCACTCTCTGGGTGAAGACGTTTCTCCTCATCTCGGTCCTAAATGGTTTACCCCTTATCCTCAGACTGTGACCCCTGGTTCTGGACTTCCCCAACATTGGGAACATTCTTTCTGCATCTAACCTGTCTAAACCCGTCAGAATTTTAAACGTTTCCATGAGGTCCCCTCTCATTCTTCTGAACTCCAGTGAATACAAGCCCAGTTGATCCAGTCTTTCTTGATATGTCAGTCCCGCCATCCCGGGAATCAGTCTGGTGAATCTTCGCTGCACTCCCTCAATAGCAAGAATGTCCTTCCTCAAGTTAGGAGACCAAAACTGTACACAATACTCCAGGTGTGGCCTCACCAAGGCCCTGTACAACTGTAGCAACACCTCCCTGCCCCTGTATTCAAATCCCCTCGCTATGAAGGCCAACATGCCATTTGCTTTCTTAACTGCATGCTGTACCTGCATGCTAACCTTCAATAACTGATGTACCATGACACCCAGGTCTCGTTGCACCTTCCCTTTTCCTAATCTGTCACCATTCAGATAATAGTCTGTCTCTCTGTTTTTACCACCAAAGTGGATAACCTCACATTTATCCACATTATACTTCATCTGCCATGCATTTGCCCACTCACCTAACCTATCCAAGTCACTCTGCAGCCTAATAGCATCCTCCTCGCAGCTCACACTGCCACCCAACTTCGTGTCATCCGCAAATTTGGAGATACTGCATTTAATCCCCTCGTCTAAATCATTAATGTACAATGTAAACAGCTGGGGCCTCAATTCGCAATGTCCCGCAAGGCGTCTTAGCTCGGCGACGTAGCTCGCCACTTCCTGGCCTTCAGACCTCTTGTACGTGTAGAACCGATACCTCGCCATCAGAACGCTTTCCTTCAGGTTTAGATGCTCCCGGACCAGTGTGCACAACTCATCGTACGACTTTCTGTGGGTTTCGCTGGAGCAAGCAGGTTTTTCATGAGGCCATTATTGGTGCCCCGCAAACGGTGAGAAGGATCGCTCTTCGTTTGACAATGTTCGCTTCTCCTTCCAGCTCGTTAGCCATGAAGTATTGGTCGAGTCGCTCCACGAAGGTTTCCTAATCATCTCCCTCTGAAAATTTCTCCAGGATTCCCACAGTTCTCTGCATCGTTGCGGTGGGTTCGTCATTTGTATCTTGTCACCAGTTATGTCTTGAATAAAGAGTCAGACTCGATGCTGCAAGCTCAAAGTAAGTCGTGACCATAGTCCTTTATTACATCTCAGAGTGTCTCTCCAGCCTGTGAGGCCTCCTTATATACAGGTGCTCCAAGGGATTGTGGGCTTCCTTGGGACTCCAGGGGATAAGCCCTCTGGTGGTTAGACGTGGTATTTACAGGTTTACATACATAACAGCCACCTTCTCAGGAGCTGGAGTGTTTTCGTAACAGAAAAGGATTTCACTCCCTGAAGGACCAACTAGTTGTCAACCACAACCAGATCAGCATGGCAGTGAATGCCAACTGTCCGGGCACCTTCGATGAGGCTCACATCCTTCGTGAGAGCGCTGTCTCTGACATCTTTAAGAGTCAGCCACAAGGACAATGCTGGATTCTTGGTGATAATCAATATAGAAATATAGAAACATAGAAAATAGGTGCAGGAGTAGGCCATTCGGCCCTTCTAGCCTGCACCGCCATTCAATGAGTTCATGGCTGAACATGCAACTTCAGTACCCCATTCCTGCTTTCTCACCATACCCCTTGATTCCCCTAGTAGTAAGGACTTCATCTAACTCCTTTTTGAATATATTTAGTGAATTGGCCTCAACAACTTTCTGTGGTAGAGAATTCCACAGGTTCACCACTCTCTGGGTGAAGAAATTCCTCCTCATCTCGGTCCTAAATGGCTTACCCCTTATCCTTAGACTGTGTCCCCTGGTTCTGGACTTCCCCAATATTGGGAACATTCTTCCTGCATCTAACCTGTCTAAACCCCATCAAAATTTTAAACGTTTCTATGAGGTCCCCTCTCATTCTTCTGAACTCCAGTGAATACAAGCCCAGTTGATCCAGTCTTTCTTGATAGGTCAGTCCCGCCATCCCGGGAATCAGTCTGGTGAACCTTCGCTGCACTCCCTCAATAGCAAGAATGTCCTTCCTCAGGTTAGGAGACCAAAATTGTACACAATACTTCAGGTGTGGCCTCACCAAGGCCCTGTACAACTGCAGCAACACCTCCCTGCCCCTGTACTCAAATCCCCTCGCTATGAAGGCCAACATGCCATTTGCTTTCTTAACCGCCTGCTGTACCTGCATGCCAACCTTCAATGACTGATGTACCATGACACTCAGGTCTCGTTGCACCTCCCCTTTTCCTAATCTGTCACCATTCAGATAATAGTCTGTCTCTCTGTTTTTACCACCAAAGTGGATAACCTCACATTTATCCACATTATACTTCATCTGCCATGCATTTGCCCACTCACCTAACCTATCCAAGTCAAACTGCAGCCTAATAGCATCCTCCTCGCAGCTCACACTGCCACCCAACTTAGTGCCATCCGCAAATTTGGAGACACTACATTTAATCCCCTCGTCTAAATCATTAATGTACAGTGTAAACAGCTGGGGCCCCAGCACAGAACCTTGCGGTACCCCACTAGTCACTGCCTGCCATTCTGAAAAGTCCCCATTTACTCCTACTCTTTGCTTCCTGTCTGACAACCAGCTCTCAATCCATGTCAGCACACTACCCCCAATCCCAAGTGCTTTAACTTTGCACATTAATCTCTTGTGTGGGACCTTGTCGAAAGCCTTCTGAAAGTCCAAATATACGACATCAACTCGTTCTCCCTTGTCCACTCTACTGGAAACATCCTCAAAAAATTCCAGAAGATTTGTCAAGCATGATTTCCCTTTCACAAATCCATGCTGACTTGGACCTATCATATCACCTCTTTCCAAATGCACTGCTATGACATCCTTAATAATTGATTCCATCATTTTACCCACTACCGATGTCAGGCTGACCGGTCTATAATTCCCTGTTTTCTCTCTCCCTCCTTTTTTAAAAAGTGGGGTTACATTGGCTACCCTCCACTCCATAGGAACTGATCCAGAGTCAATGGACTGTTGGAAAATGACTGTCAATGCATCCACTATTTCCAAGCCCACCTCCTTAAGTACTCTGGGATGCAGTCCATCAGGCCCTGGGGATTTATCGGCCTTCAATCCCATCAATTTTCCCAACACAATTTCCCGACTAATAAGGATTTCCCTCAGTTCCTCCTCCTTAATAGACCCTCCTATGACCTAGCCACCTGGCTGATGACCCCTCTGGTGACATCCACACTGAGGCCGAGAAGCGATACAACCGGAGCCACAGAGACACATGCAATGTGGTCCAGAAAACAATAACTGTGGTTAAGCAGCGCTTCAGATGTCTGGACCACTCATGAGGGGAGCTACAATACAACCCTGAGCAAGTAGGTAAATTTGTGATTGTGTGCTCGATGCTGCGCAATCTGGCCATCAGGAGGAGCCAAGAATTGCCAGAAGGGACTGATGGTCCACCTCAGGAGAGGGAGGAAGAGGACAATGAGGGGCTGGACATTGACCTAGGGCCTGACAATCAGGCTGGCTATGCAACCATGCCCACGACCCCCTCCAGGCTGCAGGAAAGGGCCCGTGGTGGCTACATAGCTGCAAGACTCTTATGTGAGGAGCTGATATCTGAACGATTTGCCTGAAAGAACGTTGCTGTGAGTACAACGCTGACACACTGTAGTGTGTGTGCAGCTCAGACATCAATGGTGACCATCGCCAGTTAAAGTTTACGTTGATTGAAGTTAAGTTTTATTTATCCCTTTCATGTTAAGAAATCACCAGTGTGTAACGGCCCAGCTATCTGAGACAATGCGCAACAAGGTTATGTTCAATAAAACATTTTTTATACCAACATTAGTCTGAAATCATAAATATCACAGGCAATAACACCCAACCCCCGCCCACAGCCCACTTTTTCTGCCATTGACATCAATCAAATGTTCAACATGTCCAGCAACACAGAATACAAAGGCAAAGCAGGAGGGTGGTCCCCTCCCCCCATACAGTACAACAAATTGCATACACCCAGATGGAGATATAACACCGCCATTGTAGTGTCTCTGCACCTTGTTACAAACTTACAAGAGGCATGTATGTATCAGACACAGTCACTCTGTGACCTTCACTTTATTCCCGGGACCAAGGAGTGCTGACCCTGGGTGGGACCTCCCCTATTATACCTGGAAGCCCAGGTGAGGAGTGTCTCCCACAAGCTCACCCCCTGTGGTCAGGGTGTGCATTTAAGGGGTACAGGTACAGTGTACATGAGTTACAGTTACATAACTACTGTCATTGCAAGATGGTAAAATACATGACATCACCTCCCCCCTTAAGTCTTTTTGTTTCAGAGGTTAAGTCTGTCGGTGGTCGACACTCTCTCGTGGAGCGCCGCAGTTGTGGCTCTGGTGGCTGAGCCTCAGCACGTGTCTCTGTTACCTGAGGTGATTCCGGCCTGTCCGGGCTGGCCGCAGGGACTGTGCATGCTGAGGGCTGTTTTTGTTGCTCGTACGCTGGCAGTGGTGTGGGTGCTATCTCATCATGCTCTTCTTCCGGTTCCTCAGTGTCTATGCTGAACCTTGTCTTTACTTGGTCCAAGTGTTTGCGGCACTTTGTTTAGTCTGACCACCATGACCCTGTTTCCTTCTTTGCCGATTACAGTGCGCTCCAGCCATTTGGGTCCCAAAGCATGGTTAAGAACAAATACCGGGTCATCTATTTCTATACACCTCCCCCTTGAGCCTCGATCATGGAGTTCGGTTTGGGACTGGCGCTTGCCCTCAACAATGTCTGCCAGGGCTGGGTGAATGACGGACAGCCGCGTCTTGAGTGTGCGTTTCATGAGGAGTTCTGCTGGTGGGACTCCCGTGAGCGAGTGCGGGCGGGACCTGTAGGCCAGCAGGAGGCGTGATAGGCGGTACTGAAGGGAGGATCCTTGGATACGTAGCATGCCCTGTTTTACGACTTGGACTGCCCGTTCCACCTAGCCATTGGAAGCCGGCTTGTACGGCGCTGTCCGGATGTGCTTGATCCCATTGCCCGACATGAACTCCTGGAATTCATGGCTGGTAAAATAAGGGTCAAAGGTCGCTGACCAGGATGTCCGGCAAGCCATGGGTCTCGAAAACCGTACGCAGACTCTCCACAGTGATGGATGTCGTGCACGAGTTCAATATGATGCACTCGATCCACTTCGAGTATGCATCGACAATGATCAGGAACATTTTCCCCATGAAAGGGCCCGCATAGTCTATGTGATTACGTGACCATGGCCTGGTGGGCCAGGGCCACGGGCTGAGTGGGGCCTCCCTGGGGGCATTGTCCACCTGGGCACATGTCGTGCACCTGCGAACCCAGTGTTCCAGGTCTGAGTCAATCCCCGGCCACCATACATGTGACCGGGCAATGACCTTCATTAACACGATGCCAGGGTGCTCGCTGTGGAGTTCCCTGATGAACGCTTCCCTTCCTTTCTGGGGCATGACTACCTGGCTGCCCCATAACAGGCAGTCGGCTTGGATGGAGAGCTCATCCATCCGTCTCTGAAACGGCCTGACTTCCTCGGGGCACGCCCTGTGTGTTGGCGCCCAGTCCCCAGTCAGGACATATTTCTTTATCATGGATAGGAGGGGGTCCCTGTTGGTCCAGAGTTTGATCTGGCGGGCTGTGATGGGGGAGCCCGCAGTGTCAAAAGCCTCAACGGCCATGACCATCTCGGTGCTCTGCTCCGATGCCCTCTCGGTGGTGGTCAGTGGGAGCCTGCTGAGCGCGTCAGCGCAGTTTTCGGTGCCTGGCCAGTGCCGTATGGTGCAGTCATACTCAGCCAGCGTGAGGGCCCATTGCTGTATGCGAGCTGACGCGTTAGCGTTGACAGCCTTGCTGTCGGACAACAGGGATGTTAACGGCTTGTGGTCCGTCTCTTGCTCGAACTGTCTACTGAAAAGGTACTGGTGCATCTTTTTCACACCGTACACACACACGAGTGCCTCCTTCTCGACTATGCCGTATCCACGCTCTACCTGGGAGAGTGACCTGGAGGCGTAAGCCACCGGTTGGAGTCGGCCGTCATCGTTACCCTGCTACAAAACACACCCAACCCCGTAGGATGACGCATCGCATGTTAAGACCAGTTTTTTACAGGGGTCATACAAAGCCAACAGTTTGTTAGAACACAGCAGGTTCCTCGCCTTATTGAAAGCCCGTTCTTGACAATTCCCCCCAAAACCATTCACAACCATTACGGAGGAGCATGTGTAACGGCTCCAACAATGTGCATAAGTTCGGCAGAAAGTTCCCAAAATGGTTCAGAAGTCCCAGGAATGATCTCAACTCCGACGTGTTGCCGGGCCTGGGCGCCCGGCGGATCGCCTCTGTTTTTGATTCAGTGGGCTGGATCCCGTCTGCTGCAACCCTCCTGCCCAAAAATTCGATCTCTGGGGCCAAAAACACACACTTGGCCTTTTTCAGCCACAAGCCTACCCGATCCAATCGACGTAGCACCTCCTCCAGGTTGCGGAGGTGTTCTTCGGTGTCTCGACCCGTTATAAGGATGTCGTCTTGGAATACGACCGTTCCAGGTATGGACTTGAGCAGGCTTTCCATGTTTCACTGAAAGCTAGCCGCTGCTGAACGAATGCCAAATGGACACCTGTTGTAGATAAATAATCCTTTGTGTGTCGTGATGGTGGTCAGAAGCTTGGATTCTTCAGCCAGTTCCTGAGTCATGTAGGCCGAAGTGAGGTCCAGCTTCGTGAACAGTTTTCCACCTGCCAGCGTGGCAAAGAGGTCCTCCACTTTCGGAAGCGGGTATTGGTCTTGTTGCGACACTCGGTTGATGGTGGCTTTGTAGTCGCCACAATTTCTAACCGAGCCATCTGCTTTAAGGACGGGAACGATGGGACTTGCCCAGTAGCTGAATTCAACGGCCGAAATTATGCCCTCTCTGAGCAGGCTATCCAGTTCACTTTCAATTTTCTTACGCATCACGTACGGCACCGCTCTGACTTTGTGGTGCACTGGTCTGGCGTCCGGGGTGATGTGTATCACTACTTTGGTGCCCTTGAACGTTCCGACAACGGGTTGAAAGAATAACTCGAATTTTTGCAATACCTGCGAGCATGAACTTCGCTCCACGGATGAAATGGCGTGCACATCCCCCCATTTACAATTCATCTCAGCTAGCCAACTCCCAAAAGCGCGGGGCCATTTCCCTGAACAATCCAGAGTGGCAGCCGGTTCTGTAATCCATTATGCGTTACCACCAAATTTGCACTGCCCAGCACTGGGATGATCTCTTTGGTGTACGTACGTAGCTGTGTCTCAATGCGTTCCAGTTTGGGCCTGCTAGCTCTGTGTCGCCTTAGTCTCTCAAATTGTTGGGCGCTCATGAGTGACTGGCTAGCTCCCATATCCAACTCCATGTGCACCGGGACACCATTCAGTAAGACTTTCATCACCATGGGTGGCGTTTTAGTGTATGAGCTGCGGACGTCAGCCACATGAACTCTCTGAACTTCAGCATCCATGGTTGTTCCCCAGGCCTCATCCTTCATTGCAGACCCCTCGTCTGGTTCCTCTGTCTCGCAGACTAGCCTCGCTACTGACTTTTTGCACATCCTGGCCAAGTGTCCACTGACATTACAAATCCTACAGGTAAAAAGCTGGAACCTGCAGCTTTTGGCAGTGTGTCTACCCCCACACCTCCAGCATGAGCTGAGATTGCTGTTAAAAAAAGGACTGTTCCCAGGCATTCCTCTCTGATGGCCCGTTTGGCTGTTTCTAAGCACTCTGATGGAGGGTGTTAATGGTCCCATCACGGGATGCATTGTTCCTCGTGATGGCGTGAATTGCCGATCCCCTTTCCATTGTCCCTGTTGCGGGCCCACCCTGGAGCTTGTTGCTGCCTGGGTGATGTCGAATTGCCCTTGCCTGCCTGCAGTTCTGTGTTCTGGGTTCTGTATCACTTTTACATTAACTCCCTGGTTCATCGCAACTTTAAAACTAGGGCTGCGTGCATAAATTAGCTCGGTCTCCTCTTCCCCTGCCATAAAGGTCTGAGCTATCAACGCCGCCCCTTCTGAATTCAGGTCCTTGGTCTTTATAAGCTTCCTGAAAATGCCGGCATGATTAATGCCCTCGATGAAAAAGTCCCTTAACATCTTCCCCCTGCAGGCATCGGAGAACTTACAGAGACTGGCCAAACACCGCAGTTCCGCCACGAAGTCCGAGACGTTTTGAGCCTCCCGACGCCGGTGAGAGTAGAACCGGTGCCGGGCCATGTGTACGCTACTTGCCGGCTTGAGATGCTCACTGATCAGCTGGCTGAGCTCTTCGAAGGACTTGTCCACTGGCTTTTTGGGTGCAAGCAGGTCTTTCATTAGCGCATACATCTGTGGACCACAGCTGGTCAGTTGATGCGCCCTTTGCTTGTCAGCCGCTGTCTCTTCCAGCCAATCCTTTGTGACAAAGCTCTGCTGGAGTCTTTCCACAAAGTTGTCCCAGTCCTCATCCACACAGTAACGTTCCCCTGTGCTACCGGTGGCCATCCTCGTGGTTCGGTGATTCCCGTTTCTCGTCGCCAGATGTAGTGTATCTGCACCTTGTTACAAACTCACACGAGGCATGTATGTATCAGACACGGTCACTCTGTGACCTTCACTTTATTCCCAGGACCAAGGAGTGCTGACCCTGGGTGGGACCTCCTCTTTTATACCTGGAAGCCCAGGTGAGGAGTGTCTCCCGCAAGCTCACCCCCTGTGGTCAGGGTGTGCATTTCAGGGGTACAGGTACAGTGTGCATGAGTTACAGTTACATAACTATTGTCATTGCAAGATGGTGAAATACATGACAGCCATCACCTGTGAACATGCACCTCACTTTCCTTCCCCCATCCCCTTCTTCTCCCCACCTCTATCCCTCCTCGCTCTATGGCGCCTGGCCGAGGAACTCCTCAGGCGGTGCCTCATTGGGGGAATGAAGGCAGATGCGGTGTTTGCATGGGTACGGGTGCGGGGCGTGCCGAGGGGTCAACATTCTTTGATGCAGAAGCAGTATCTTGGTCCTTGCTCTCATCTGTTGTTCGCAGTGGTGGTGCGGAACCTAGGGGTGGAGTGCCGCGCCACTTAAAAAGGCCAGCGGCAGTCAGGAGGAGCCACAGCAGCCAGCTGGTGCAGGGACAAAAAGTTAAATAAAAATAAAAATCGAAGTGTGACGTCACAGTCAAACGGGTAAGTGATTGGCTGGTGGATTGCTGAGTATTTTTCTTTTTCTTTTCAGTAGGAAACCTTTGGCGTTGTTGTAAGTAGGATCTGCCAGTAAATATATGTGATCTTTATTATCTAAGGAGAGCCAGTTCATTGAGTCGGCTGTTTGCTGAGTAGCGGTTGGGTGTGTTGTGCTAAGGTTTAGAATTTAGTTCGACTCGATAGTTCCGAGTGTAACTAGAGGGATGGCAGGGCAGCTCAGTCCCGTGGATTGCACATCCTGTGGCATGTGGGAAGTCCCGGGTACTTCGCGCAGTGGGCCAACCATGGTGTGCAGGAGGTGTCATGTATTTCACCATCTTGCAATGACAAAAGTTATGTAACTGTAACTCATGCACACTGTACCTGTACTCCTTAAATGCACACCCTGACCAGAAGGGGGCGGCATTGATAGCTCAGACCTTTATGGCAGGGGAAGAGGAGACCAAGCTAATTTACACACGCAGCCCTGGTCCAAACGTGGCGATGGACCAGGGAGTTAACATGGTGAACGCGGCTCGGGACCCCGCAGGTAGGCAAGGGCATTTCAAAACCGCCCAGGCAGCAACAGGCTCTAGGGTGGGCCCGCAACAGGGACAATGGAAAGGTGATCGGCAATTCACGCCATCTCGAGGAACAATGCGTCCTGCGATGGGACTATTAACACCCACCATCAGAGTGCTTAGAAACAACCAAATGGGCAATCAGAGAGGAATCCCTGGTAATAGTCCTTTTGTTAACAGCAATCTCAATCTACGCTCATGCTGGAGGTGCGGGGGTAGACACACTGCAAAAAGCTGCAGGTTCCAGCAATATACCTGTAGGATTTGTAATGTCAGTGGACACTTGGCCAGGATGTGCAAAAAGGCAGTAGCGAGGCTAATCTGCGAGACAGAGGAACCAGACAAGGGGTCTGCAATGCAGGATGAGGCCTAGAGTAAAGCCATAGATGCTGAAGTTCAGTGGATTCATGTGGCTGACGTCCACAGCTCATACACTAAAACGCCACCCATGATGATGAAAGTCTTACTGAATGGCATCCCGGTGCACATGGAGCTGGATACGGGAGCTAGCCAGTCTCTCTTGAGCACCCAACAATTTGAGAGACTATGGCCACACAGAGCTAGCAGGCCCAAACTGGAATGCATTGAGACACAGCTACGGATGTACACCAAAGAGATCATTCCAGTGCTGGGCAGTGCAAACTTGGTGGTAACACATAATGGATCACAGAACCGGCTGACACTCTGGATCCTTCCGGGAAATGGCCTCACGCCTTTGGGGATGACTTGGCTAGCTGAGATGAATTGTAAATGGGGGATGTGCATGCCATTTCATCCGTGGAGCGAAGTTCATGCTCACAGGTCCTGCAAAAATTCAGGTCACTGTTTCAACCTGGTGTCAGAACGTTCAAGGACACTAAAGTAGTGATACACATCACTCCGGATGCCAGACCAGTGCAACACAAAGCCAGAGCGGTGCCGTATGTGATGCGTGAAAAAATTGAATGTGAATTGGACAGGCTGCTCAGAGAGGGCATAACTTCGGCCATTGAATTCAGCAACTGGGCAAGTCCCATCGTTCCCGTCCTCAAAGCAGATGGCTCGGTTCGGATTTGTGGCGACTACAAAGCCACCATCAACCGAGTGTCACTGCAAGACCAATACCTGCTTCCGAAAGCGGAGGACCTTTTTGCCACGCTGGCAGGTGGCAAGCTGTTCACGAAGTTGGACCTCACTTCGGCCTACATGACCCAGGAACTGGCTGAAGAATCCAAGCTTCTGACCACCATCACGACGCACAAAGGATTATTTGTCTACAACAGGTGTCCGTTTGGCATTCGTTCGGCAGCAGCCATCTTTCAGAGAAACATGGAAAGCTTGCTCAAATCCATTCCTGGAACGATCGTATTCCAAGACCACATTCTCATAATGGGTCGAGACACTGAAGAACACCTCCACAACCTGGAGGAGGTGCTACGCCGATTGGATCAGGTAGGCTTGTGGCTGAAAAAGGCCAAGTGCGTGTTTTTGGCCCCAGAGATCGAGTTCCTGAGCAGGAGGGTTGCCGCAGACGGGATCCGGCCCACTGAATCAAAAACGGAGGCGATCCGCTGGGCGCCCAGGCCCGGCAACACGTCGGAGTTGAGATCATTCCTGGGACTTTTGAACTATTTTGGGAACTTTCTGCCGAACTTAAGCACATTGTTGGAGCCGTTACACATGCTCCTGTATAAAGGTTGTGAATGTTTTTGGGGGGACTGTCAAGAACGGGCTTTCAGTAAGGCGAGGAACCTGCTGTGTTCCAACAAACTGTTGGCTTGGTATGACCCCTGTAAAAAACTGGTTTTAACATGCGATGCATCATCCTACAGGGTTGGGTGTGTGTTGCAGCAGGGTAACGATGACGGCCGACTCCAACCGGTGGCTTATGACTCCTGGTCGCTCTCCCAGGCAGAGCGTGGATGCAGCATGGTCGAGAAGGAGGCACTCGCTTGTGTTTACGGTGTGAAAAAGATGCACCAGTACCTTTTCGGTAGACAGTTCGAGCTAGAGACGGACCACAAGTCGTTAACATCCCTGTTGTCCGACAGCAAGGATGTCAACGCCAATGCGTCAGCTCACATACAGTGCTGGGCCCTCACGCTGGCTGCGTATGACTGCACCATACGGCACTGGCCAGGCACCGAAAATTGCGCTGGTGCGCTCAGCAGGCTCCCACTGGCCACCACCGAGGGGACGTCAGAGCAGAGCGCCGAGATGGTCATGGCCGTTGAGGCTTTTGACACTGCGGGCTCCCCCATCACAGCCTGCCAGATCAAACTCTGGACCAACAGGGACCCCCTCCTATCCATGATAAAGAAATGTATCCTGACTGGGGATTGGGCGCCCGCACACAGGGCGTGCCACGAGGAAGTCAGACCCTTTCAGAAACGGATGGATGAGCTCTCCATCCAAGCCGAATGCCTGTTCTGGGGCAGCCGGGTAGTCATGCCCCAGAAAGGAAGGGAAGCGTTCATCAGGGAACTCAACAGCGAGCACCCTGGCATCGTGTTAATGAAGGCCATTGCCCGGTCACATGTATGGTGGCCAGGGATTGACTCAGACCTGGAACACTGGGATCGCAGGTGCACAACGTGTGCCCAGCTGGGCAATGCCCCCAGGGAGGCTCCACTCAGCCCGTGGCCCTGGCCCACATGTTCACGTAGACTATGCGGGCCAGTTCATGGGGAAAATGTTCCTGATCATTGTCGATGCATACTCGAAGTGGATCGAGTGCATCATATTGAACTAGTGCATGACATCCATCACCGTGGAGAGTTGTCGAAATCTCGACCTCCGAAAAGAATGACTCCGACACTTACAGCTCCGATGGAAGTTTCCCTTTTAATTTACTTGCTCGCAAGGGGTAAGTTTCACTCAGTCAAGGGCTAAAATGAAACCTCCGCAATGGTACAGCTTCACAAGATATTTATACAGTAAAACCCAAGTTCTGGCCTCTCCCTGTGTATTGCTCTGTCTCACAGTCAGTGAATACAGATAAAGAGTTAATTACTATATCCTGGTACTGAAATGGTGTCAAGATATTCCCTTTTGTCAGGGTTATCAGAAAGCCAAACGGCCATTACTCCATGAGTCATAGGTAATGGGCTATCACCTGTCTTGTATTGTATCAGGATTATCCAATTTCCTGGTCAGTTTACCTGTTTGCTTCAAATGGATGAGGTAAAGGAAAGAGATAATGGCTAGAAGATAAGGGTGGGGTGACATGGAACTCCTGTAGTGTAGACAATAGGAGAGCACCATGGGGGTTACTTGTCTCAGCATGACTTGTCTCCTAGCTGTCTGATAACCATCAGCCATCTAACAGCAGGTTTAGCTGTTCATAATAAGCTGGCTGCTAAAATGCAGAAAGTTCTGGAAGGGCCAGGACTCCATTTTAATCAAAATGCACACAAATACCGTATGGTATCAGCTTAGATAAAAATACATTTCCACATTCCCCCATTTTGTCCTTCACAAGGACAACTCAATCCATTCTGATCTTGTACAGTCTCTCCATTTCCATTTCTTTTAGTTTCATTACTCACTAGGCATATTATACCCTCAGGATTTCCTATTCTGGGAGTAATGCTTAGGAAGGGAAGCTGATGGTTATTATCATAATTGGGCTGGTACCATCTCTGGAAGGCTGTAAGTTTATACCCTGCCGACCTCCATTCTGTTTGCTCCTTTGTTTCTGGCCCCTTAGTTAGTTTTGTCCTGTTTTGCACTGTCAACCATTCTACCATTTCTGATTCGTTAAAGGGGACAGATCTCAGGGGAATACCCCCCCTGGAGTGGACAGGTACATGGGAACATATCCAGCAACTCGACAAGTTTCTTTCTTGAGCATACCTATGACTCAGTGCCATAAATACGTTTACGTGCAATTCCCTTCGGTGGTGGGTCTGTACCCCTGGTGTAATCAATAATGCGAAGTAAAACCCTGTCAAGCCCAGCACCATCAGTCCCCATAGTCCATACAGTTCTTTATTCAGTCTTCCTTTTTCTGTTCCTCTGATTCCTTCGTCCCTTCCTCCTGGTCGGGTGCCCGTTTGCAATGGGATGCGTGGATCCATGTTGGTCTTTCCTTTACCTTGATTGCAGTATTGGTCGCCAGCAGGACCTGGTATGGTCCTTCGAATCTTGGCTGTAGACTGCTTTTCCTTTTAAAAATCTTGATGTAAACGAATTCCCCTGGCTCCAGGTTATGACACTTCCCTTCCGCTGGCTTGACTTGGGCTTCCTTTACCTGTGAATGAAAGCTGGAAATACATTTGGTTAGTGCAATACAATAATTCAACATATTTTCCTCCATTTTGTGGATGTCCATCTGTTTTGCAGTAAATGGTGCTGTAAAAGGTAGTCGTTGGGGACGTCCCATAACTATCTCATGTGGTGACAAGCCTGTTGTTCTGTTGGTTGCAGATCGCATTACCATCAAAGCTAAGGGCAGCAGTTCTGTCCATTTCAGTCCAGTGTCATTGCATAGTTTTGCCAGCTTATTTTTAAGCATTCCATTATATCTTTCAACAAGTCCAGCTGATTGTGGATGATAACTGCAATGAAAACGTTGATTAATCTGTAAAGCTTTACACATTTCTCTTATGACAGTTCCCGTGAAATGTGACCCGTTATCACTGGAAAGCTTAGCAGGGATTCCGAAGCGCGGTACAATTTCTTTTAACAAACATTTAGCAACAGTAGTGGCATCGGCCTTTTTACATGGAAAGGCTTCAATCCATCTAGAGAACACATCTACAATAACTAATACATACTTGAATCCCATACACATAGGTAATTCAATAAAATCCATTTGTAAATGTACAAAAGGCCCGATTGGATTTGGGTGGGAGGCAGATTCTACTTTTTCCGTCTTACCCGGATTCATTGTCTGACAGGTAACACAATTTTCACAGATTTGTTTTGCAATTGCCGAAATACCTGGTGCATACCAAGTTGCCAAAATATAATCTGCCAATCCCCCTTTGCCTGCATGTGTGAATGTATGAACACATCGGGCAATCCATGGAAGTAAGGATCTAGGGGCCACCACGCGGCCGTCATGGTGAACCCATATTCCTTCTGGATTTTTATAACATTGATCCTTCGTCCAGGTCACCACCTCCTCCGTACTGGCCTGTGTCTGAAAGGCCAGCACGTCATTAATAGTGGGTGGCGGGTCTGAGCAATTATTTTTCCTCAGTGGGAACAATGACACCTGCATCCCCCCTTTCGACAGAGCTGCTGACTTAGCTGCATTATCAGCTCTGGCATTCCCGAGTGCCACCTCATTCGACTGGCCTGTATGTGCTTGGCATTTGATAATGGCAAGTTTTAAGGGGCATTAAATGGCTCGCAGGAGATTTTCCACTTGTTCTGCATTTTTGATTGTCTGAGCCTGTTGCATAGCATAATAAGCTGCTGCCAACGAAGGAAGACATCCCGATAGTCCGCGTGCCACTGGGTCTAGTTGGGTACTGAAATGCCTGTCCCCATGTAACTGAGTCAAAACAGATTGTGCAAAACCCGACTTGTGATGCACAAATAAGTTGAATAGCTTAGTGTAATCTGGTAATCCCAAGGCTGGTGCTGAAGTGAGGGACTGCTTAAGGTTCTGGAAAGCATTCCGGGATACTTCATTCCACATCCTTTAAGCATTGTGAGAATATAGTAGATTCATTCACAGCTCGTAGGTCATGGACAAACCTCCATTTGTGTGGGCTTCTGAACTGGACAAATCTGTGTGTTACACGGACTTCTCATTTATGCTTATAGTGATTCACAGATCACAGAATGTAAAGTACTTGTTTTCTAATTTTATTAAAAGGCTTCCAAACCCAAGATTTTTCCAATACACTCAAAATGTTGATCAAGGAGATCACCTGAAATATCTCAAAATCCCAATTCAACTGTTTTACTGCCACTCTTTATCAAAAAAAAATCCTCTTACTGAGCTAGAAGCTTTTGTACCAAGAATTTACACCAAGGACAATGAGAGTGTACTCCCCCAGCCTGCACCTCGAGAGACCCACAAAGGCTTTTTAAAAAAAAAACATTACAACTTTTAACCACCGGGACCATGTCTCAACAAACCTATCCCTTTGTGCATTTCCTAGCTCTGTAACCTCTCATCCGAATAAATCCACACCTGCGCTTCTAACTTAAAATGTCTTAAACTTCCCACATACAGGACAACACTATGAAGGGTTAAAAAACTTCACTTTGTTTGAAAAAGTGGGTGGAGCTAAAACAAACAGGCAGCTCCACAACTTTTCCAAACAGGTTTCCAGACACAAGGAAAAAAGACAGAAGCACTCTCATTCAAAGACAAGACATTCACAAGTCTCTCTCCATTCAATAAAGCTTTTTCTTTTACTAGCTTCATTTTTTTTTCATAAGTCACTATCAGGTTCTCTTTTTTTTTTACATTTGATTTACTTCCTCTGTTAATTTTACATGGGCTTGAAGAATCGGAACCCAGGCCTTTTCTATTACTTTCCTTTTTTTTTTACCTGGATCTCTGTTTATAAGACATTCCTCTAGACAAGTTGTTCTCTCTAAATTAAATGAACCATCGGGTGGAAATGGCCTGTTTTCACCCTTGGTCCACTTTACTGTTTTTTTTTTTTGTTTGGTCAATTGAAGACTGACCACAATTCTGGAGCATGACATAGGCTGGTGTGCCTTTTGTGGTGTTTTAACTTGCTCCGGCACCCATTCTGGATGATTAAGATTTTCCCACAGTTTCTGATCTCACAATCCTTTCGGCCAACCGAGTTCTCTACGCCCACTTCTCCTGGCCGTTACGTGGCCTGAAAAGGCTCTTAATTCGGGCTCAGTCTGGGTGTGTGAGATATGTTGGCACGAACCAACCGTAGTTGATCAATCAGTTACTGTTTCTTTTCTTAATCAATCCTTGTGGTTTTTTTTTTTCGAATCACAATATTCCCTAGTGACTCTTCCCGTTTCTCTAATGGCAATGACTCACAAAGGTATTGCAACCAACAGTAATACAAGGACAACAAACAATATTCCCGTGAGTACACAAATCATAACCTCTAAACAAATTCTCAGTCTGCGTTGTACGCCACTACAGACCGAGTCCTTAACTTATCCTAATAACAGCTGATAAAACTTAAGGTTCCGTACCCAAACTCTTTGATCGATTGCGCTCTTTTTTTTTTAATAGTCTTGTCACATAAGAACCCCTTCCGAATTAAAAACAATAAAAATCTTATCACATAAGAACCTTCGATCGATTATTAGCGCTTTCTTTTTTTTCTTTTCTTTTAATAGTCTTATCACATAAGAACCCCTTCCGAATTAAAAACAATAAAAATCTTATCATATAAGAACCTGGAACCCTTTTCGATCGACTAGCGCTTCCTTACCTACTGAAACCTTCCCCGGGCTGTCTCGAGATTTTTTCCAGAACCTGTTCTCTTCTGCTGGCGAGCTGAGAAAGAAATGGTTATAAAAAAAATACCTTTAACTTTTAAATGCCGAGTCTTGTAGATGCAGTACCTCAGCTGTGGACAACAGATTACATCTGCGATTCAACAGTGAAGAAACCTCTTGTGAGCAAAGGCTCACCTTGTTTGGCCACCGAAGCCTTTCACTGGAGAGGCACTATGCCTGTATCCGTTTTACTCACAGAACAGAGAGTATGCATCTCGGTGGAACCTCCATTAAACTGTCGAAATCTCGACCTCCGAAAAGAATGACTCCGACACTTACAGCTCCGATGGAAGTTTCCCTTTTAATTTACTTGCTCGCAAGGGGTAGGTTTCACTCAGTCAAGGGCTAAAATGAAACCTCCGCAATGGTACAGCTTCACAAGATATTTATACAGTAAAACCCAAGTTCTGGCCTCTCCCTGTGTATTGCTCTGTCTCACAGTCAGTGAATACAGATAAAGAGTTAATTACTATATCCTGGTACTGAAATGGTGTCAAGATATTCCCTTTTGTCAGGGTTATCAGAAAGCCAAACGGCCATTACTCCATGAGTCATAGGTAATGGGCTATCACCTGTCTTGTATTGTATCAGGATTATCCAATTTCCTGGTCAGTTTACCTGTTTGCTTCAAATGGATGAGGTAAAGGAAAGAGATAATGGCTAGAAGATAAGGGTGGGGTGACATGGAACTCCTGTAGTGTAGACAATAGGAGAGCACCATGGGGGTTACTTGTCTCAGCATGACTTGTCTCCTAGCTGTCTGATAACCATCAGCCATCTAACAGCAGGTTTAGCTGTTCATAATAAGCTGGCTGCTAAAATGCAGAAAGTTCTGGAAGGGCCAGGACTCCATTTTAATCAAAATGCACACAAATACCGTATGGTATCAGCTTAGATAAAAATACATTTCCACAGAGTCTGCGTACATTTTTCGCGACCCATGGCTTGCCGGACATCCTGGTCAGCGACAATGGCCCGTGTTTCACCAGCCATGAATTCCAGGAGTTTATGTTGGGCAATGGTATCAAGCACGTCCAGACAGCGCCGTTCAAGCCGGCTTCCAATGGCCAGGCGGAACGGGCGGTCTAAGTCATAAAACAGGGCATGCTACGCATCCAAGGACCCTCCCTCAGTACCAACTATTGCGCCTCCTGCTGGCTTACAGGTCCTGCCCGCACTCGCTCACGGGAGTCCCTCCAGCGGAACTCCTCATGAAACGCACGCTCAAGACGCGGCTGTCCCTCATTCACCCAGCCCTGGCAGACATTGTTGAGGGCAAGCACCAGTCCCAAACCGAGCTCCATGATCGAAACTCTCGGGGGAGGTGTATAGAAATAGATGACCCGGTATTTGTTCCTAACCATGCTTTGGGACCCAAGTGGCTTGAGGGCACCGTAATTGGCAAAGAAGGAAATAGAGTCATGGTGGTCCGACTCAACAATGTGCAGTTATGCCGCAAACACTTGGACCAAGTAAAGACAAGGTTCAGTGCAGACACGGAGGAACCTGAAGAAGAGCACGAGATGGCACCCACACCACTGCCAGCGCACGAGCAACAAAGACAGCCCTCAGCATGCACAGTCCCTGCGGCCAGCCCGGACAGGCCGGAATCACCTCAAGTGACAGAGACGCGTGCTGAGGCTCAGCCGCCAGAGCCACAACTGCGGCGCTCCACGAGAGAGCGTCGACCACCTGACAGACTTAACCTCTGAAACAAAAAGACTTAAGGGGGGAGGTGATGTCATGTATTTAACCATTTTGCAATGACATAATCATGTAACTGTAACTCATGTACACTGTACCTGTACCCTAGAAATACACACCCTGACCACAGGGGGTGAACTTGCGGGAGACACTGCTCACCTGGGTTTCCAGGTATAAAAGGGGAGGGTCCCACCCAGGGTCAGCACTCCTTGGTCCTGGGAATAAAGGTGAAGGTCACACAGTGACCGTGTCTGATATATCTATGCCTCGTGTGAGTTTGTAGTAAGGCGCAGGGATACTACAGGAGGTGTCTCCAGCTGCATCAACTCGAGCTCCGTGTTTTGGAGCTTGAGCGGAAGCTGGGGTCACTGCAGTGCATCCGCGAGACTGAGAGCAACGTGGATAGCACGTTTTAGGAGGAGTCACCCCGCAGCTTATGAGTGTGCAGACAGAGAGGGATTGGGTGACGGCCGGACAGAAGAGGAGGACTAGGCAGTTAGGGCAGGAGTCCCCTGAGTCCATCTCGCTCTCCAATCAGTATTCTGTTCTGAGTACCGGTGGGGGCGATGGTGGATCTGGGGAGTGCAGCCAGAGCCAAGTCCACGGCACCACAGGTGGCTCAGCTACATGGGGGGGGCGGGGGAAGGGGGAGTAGGAAGAATGGAAGAGCTATAGTGATAGGGGATTTAATAGTCAGGGGAGCAGACAGGTGTTTCTGCAGCTGCAGATGTGACTCCAGGATGGTATGTTGCCTCCCTGGTGCCAGGGTCAAGGATGTCACTGAGCGGCTGTAGGGAATTCTGGGGAGAGAGGGTGAACAGCCAGAGCTCCACATCGGTACCAATGACATAGGTAGAAAGAGGGATGAGGTCCTGCAGGCAGAGTTTAGGGAGCTAAGAGAGAGATTAAAAAGCAGGACCTCAAACATAGTAATCTCCAGATTACTCCCAGTGCCACAATCTAGTGAGTACAGAAATAGGAGGATAGAGCAGATGAATAGGTGGCTGGATTGATGGTGCAGGCAGGAGGGTTTTAGTTTCCTGAGGCATTGGGACCGCTTCTGGGGAAGTGGGACCTGTACAAGCCAGACGGGTTGCACCTCAACAGAGCAGGGACCAATATCCTCGCGGGGGCGGAGGGGGGGCGCGGTTGCTAGTGCTGTTGGGGAGGATTTAAACTAGCTTGGCAGGGGGATGGGAACCTGAGAATAGATACAGTAGGGAGGGGGGTAAAGCTGGAATTAGAAAGCAAAAATAAAGAAAGTGAGTTTGAAGGAGAGAGGAGACAAGTCGGAAAAAAGAGTAAAAAAACAAATTTAAAGGAAATTTGTCTAAATGCACGTAGCTTTTTCAACAAAATAGATGAGTTGACGGCACAAATTGAGACAAATGGGTATGATCTGATAGCCATTACAGAGACGTGGTTGCAAGGTGACCAGGACTGGGAGTTAAATATTCAGGGGTACTTGACAATCCGGAAGGGCAGACAGAAAGGAAAAGGAGGTGGGGTAGCTCTATTGATAAAGGATGGAATCACTCAATAGTAAGAAACGATATTGGTTCAAATGATAAGGGTGTTGAAACAGTTTGGGTGGAGATAAGGAACAATAAAGGGAAAAAGTCACTGGTGGGCGTAGTCTATAGGCCCCCTAACAGTAGCAACTCTGTTGGTCGGAGCATAAACCAGGAAATAGTGGGGGCTTGTAAAAAGTGAACAGCAATAATCATGGGTGATTTTAACCTCCATATTGATTGGACAAATCAAATTGGTCAGGGTAGCCTTGAGGAGGAATTCATAGAGTGCGTAAGGGATGAGTTCCTTGAGAAGTAAGTAACGGAACCAACCAGGGGGCAGTCTATCTTAGATCTGGTCCTGTGTAATGAGGCAGGATTAATAAACAATCTCCTAGTAAAGGATCCCTTCGGAATGAGTGATCATAGTATGACTGAGTTTCAAATTCAGATGGAGGGTGAGAAAGTTGGATCTCTAACCAGCGTACTAAGCTTAAATAAAGGAGACTATGAAGGTATGAGGGCAGAGTTGGGTAAAGTGGACTGGGAAAATAGATTAAAGTGTAGGTCGGTTGATGAACAGTGGTGTACATTTAAGGAGATATTTCACAACTCTCAAGACAAATATATTCCAGTGAGGAGGAAAGGGTGTAAGAGAAAAGATAGCCATCCGTGGCTCACTAAAGAAATAAAGGATGGTATCCAATTAAAAACAAGGGCATACAATGTGGCCAAAACTAGTGGGAGGACAGAAGACTGGGAAGCTTTTAAAAGCCAGCAAAGAACGACTAAAAAAATTATTAAGAAAGGGAAGATAGACTATGAAAGTAAACTAGCACAAAATACAAAAACAGATAGCAAGAGTTTCTATAGGTGTATAAAAAGGAAAAGGGTAACTAAAGTAAATGTTGGTCTCATAGAGGATGAGACCGGGGAATTAGTAATGGGGAAATGGAGAAACTCTGAACAAATATTTTGTATCAGTCTTTACATTAGAGGACACTAACAATATTCCGACAGTGGATAAACTAGGGGCTATGGGGGGAGGAACATAACACAATCACAATCACTAAGGAGGTGGTACTCAGTAAGATAATGGGACTAAAGGCTGATAAATCCCCTGGACCCTTTGGCTTGCATCCTTGGGTCTTAAGAGAAGTAGAGGCAGGGATAGTGGATGCATTGGTTGTAATTTACCAAAATTCCCTGGATTCTGAGGAGGTCCCAGCAGATTGGAAAACTGCAAATGTAACACCCCTATTTAAAAAAGGAGGCAGACAAAAAGCAGGAAACTATAGACCAGTTAGCCTAACATCTGTAGTTGGGAAAATGTTGGAGTCCATTATTAAAGAAGCAGTCGCAGGACATTTGGAAAAGCAAAATTTGGTCAGGCAGTCAGCATGGATTTATGAAGGGGAAGTCATGTTTGACAAATTTGCTGCAGTTCTTTGAGGATATAATGAACAGGGTGGATAAAGGGGAACCAATGGATGTGGTGTATTTGGATTTCCAGAAGGCATTTGACAAGGTGCCACATAAAAAGTTACTGCACAAGATAAAAGTTCACGGGGTTGGGGATAATATATCAGCATGGATAGAGGATTGGCGAACTAACACAAAAATGGTTCATTCTCTGGTTGGCAACCAGTAACTAGTGGGGTGCTGCAGGGATCAGTGCTGGGACCCCAACTATTTACAATCTCTCAAAACAACTTGGAAGAAGGGACTGAGTGTAACGTTGCCAAGTTTGCTGATGATACAAAGATAGGAGAAAAAGCAATGTGTGAGGAGGATACAAAAAACCTGCAAAAGGACATAGACAAAGAGCAAGTTATTATTTAAATGGAGAAAGATTGCAAAGTGCCGCAGTACAGCGGGACCTGGGGGTACTTGTGCATGAAATACAAAAGGATAGTATGCAGGTACAGCAAGTGACCAGGAAGGCCAATGGTATCTTGGCCTTTATTGCAAAGGGGATGGAGTATAAAAGCAGGGAAGACTTGCTACAGCTATGTAAGGTATTGGTGAGGTCACACCTGGAATACTGTATGCAGTTTTGGTTTCAATACTTACGAAAGGATATATTTGCTTTGGAGGCAGTTCAGACAAGGTTCACTGGGCTGATTCTGGGGATGAGAGGGTTGACTTATGAGGAAAGATTGAGTAGGTTGGGCCTCTACTCATTGGAATTCAGAAGAATGAGAGGTGATCTTATCGTACATATAAGATTATAAGGGGGCTTGACAAGGTGGATGCAGAGAGGATGTTTCCACTGATGGGTAAGGCTAGAACTAGAGGGCATAATCTTAGAATAAGGGCTGCCAATTTAAAACAGAGATGAGGAGAAATTTCTTCTCTGAGGATTGTTAATCTGTGGAATTCGCTGCCTCAGAGAGCTGTGGAAGCTGGGACATTGAATAAATTTAAGACAGAAATAGACAGTTTCTCAAATGATAAGGGGATACAGTGTTGTGGGGAGTGGGCGGGGAACTGGAGCTGAGTCCATGATCAGATCAGCCATGATCTTGTTTAATGGCGGAGCAGGCTCGAGGGGCCGTATGGCCTACTCCTGCTCCTATTTCTTATGTTCTTATGTTCTTATGATGAGCTGGTCACCAATGTCTACAGTCCTCCTGGACAACTGTACCATCTCTCCACTCTCGTGTGGCGCTCGTGGACCAGACCTGCCGCATCCACGAGGCCTCCGCGGGGTCGGCGCCGTCTTGGGGACAAATGGGGTGCCCTGTGGCGAGGTGCTTGGGACAAGGACCACCAGAGTGTTGGCGGGAATGACAGGAGGACCACTAGATGGCCTTGGGGTGGAATGGCTTCTGGAGCGTGGTGATGCAGGTTCCTCGAAATCAGTGCTCTCATCCGTGGAGAACAGACCCAGCGGATTAACGGGCAAGAATCGGAGCTCCTCAGCACCAGATGTAGGATCATCCGGAGAGTCGGGCCCAGTGCCCCCACCTTCTGGCATCTGTAGTCTTTGCCTGGGGCCTTGCTGCTAGCTGAGCTGCAAAACACAAATGAGGTTATTAGAGGAGAAAGGGATGTTTGGGTCAAAAGGTGAGTCCAGCGCTACACACAGCATATGCACGACAAAAGCACCAACGCTGTCAAAATCATCACACACATCACATTTCATGACCATCAACACATTTGCATTACAATGATTTTCATTTGGCCAGCATTATTTCTATGACAATTTTAGAAATCATTTATCATATATGATTGTTCGGATATGAGTGGGTGTGGCATCTATTGACTTTACATCACGCAATGGTATAAACTTTACTCATGTGGCATCTCTTCAGGGTCTGCAGATGCTTCCGTGGCTGTCCGGGTGTGCTTCCCCACGCGTGCAAGCACCCACTCCTCCATGTTAGTGATGTCGCTGGGGACTGGTCGCCCCCCACCCGTTCGCCTCTGCACGAACCTCATCATCGATAGCTTCTTCTGTAAAAGGTGACAGGATGACATGGCATGAGATCATTGCGTGATATCATTGCTAGGTACTGTCACAGAGACTGATACAACACATAACCGACAGATGTAATCATGCTTATCATACTTTACCTAAAGACGTGCAGCGTGACCACAGGCTTTGAGTAAAACATTCCCAGTAAATGTGGAAGACCTCACATCTGCTGATAGTCACTCATGACTGTTACAAATCAAATTATAATAATACATAAGTACATGTAAATAAATGTAATTCTTACTCTTGCGGATCCCACAAGGTCGTTCCATCATTTGCGACATTGGTTGTCCTCATGCACCTCTTTGGTTGCCGACGAGACCACCTCTGCTATCTCTGTCCATATCTTCTGGTACGCCTTTGTGGTGGGCTTCCCACGCCCTCCCTGTGTCAAATCACCCCAGCGTAACTCGACTTCCTGCAGATGGGAGGCATTTGCCTCGTCCGAGAACCTCCTCACTCTTTTGCGCCCTCCAATGTGTTCCTCTCCCAGCTCACCACTCTCTCCAGCGTCAGTCTCCACAGCGTGCTGTGATGCCTCTTCCTCTCCATTATGGGCCAAATTCAGGCAAATATGTGGCTGGTATCAGCTAATTTTTGTTTCCCTATTTGCTGTGAAGCTCTAAAGTCTCCCTCTTTCCTCCCAAAGCAGCCACACCACACCCAGAAACGCCTTCAGTCCCTCTCAGATCCCTCTCTCTCTGTCTCCTCTTCTGCGCATGTCATAATGACCCTTGACGTCCTGAAACATAGGAAATAGGTGCAGCAATAGGCCATTCGGCCCTTCGAGCCTGCACCACCATTCAATAAGATCATGGCTGATCTTTCACCTCAGTACCCCTTTCCTGCTTTCTCTCCATATTACTTGATCTCTTTAGCCATAAGGGCCACATCTAACTCCCTCTTGAATATATCCAACGAACTGGCATCAACAACTCTCTGCAGTAGGGAATTCCACAGGTTAACAACTCTCTGAGTGAAGAAGTTTCTCCTCATCTCAGTCCTAAATGGCTTACCCCTTATCCTTAGACTGTGTCCCTGGTTCTGGACTTTCCCAACATCGGGAACATTCTTCCTGCATTTAACCTGTCCAGTCCCGTCAGAATTTTATATGTGTCTATGAGATCCCCTCTCATCCTTCTAAACTCCAGTGAATAAAGTCCCAGTCGATCCAGTCTCTCCTCATATGTCATACCAGCCATCCCGGAAATCAGTCTGGTGAACCTTCGCTGTACTCCTTCAATAACAAGAACGTCCTTCCTCAGATTAGGAGGCCAAAACTGAACACAATATTCCAGGTGAGGCCTCACCAAGGCCCTGTACAACTGCAGTAAGACCTCCCTGCTCCTAGACTCAAAACCCCTAGCTATGAAGGCCAACATACCATTTGCCTTCTGTAAGGGGTGGTTTGCAGAGGGTCAGCTTTCCCTTCTGACCTTATATGAGCAGTTCCGAATCGCTCCCACACCCTTGGTTCTAGACACTGGAATTATGAAGGGACTGTGACAGACTTGGACAGACAATCGGTTTCAAGGTAGGAAGCAGGTATGGCTTTATTGTGTTTAAAAAGAAGTAAAAGCACACCTTTAATAACACACACAGACCAATACACACTGAAGGGTACAACACATTGAATAAAATGTCAAATTACAGCTTGTGGGGAAAAGAATACAGCTTAAACTCTAAATGGGGTAAAAAGGAGAATGCCGATACATTTACACAAGTTATCCCAGTCTCCCCCCTCCCAATTCCCCTAACTAACTAAGTTATAGCTCTGAGGGTTCAGGGGCTATGCTCACCAATCCCTTTAGACAGTTGCCGGTGAATCACGGTTTCGGGGTTCACTGCACTTGGCCTTCTAGGCTAGCCGTACCCCGGACGGAGGAGAGGACTTCGGACTGCGTAGTCTTCGGTTGGGGTGCATCCGTTGATGCGCTAAGTTGCATTTTGGATGTATGGGGTAAGTACCCACTTTCTTTAGTTTTACTTAGTCCTTTTAGGTAATTTCTCACCCGTTGGCCGTTCAGAAGTAGATTGTAGAGTGGAAATAAATGTCGATTCTTCGGTTTTTGCTGAGTTGGTTTTGGGTGGTCGTTTCGCTGGTTGTGGTGGCCCGGGTTTGTCAATTTGGTTGCTGACAACCTTCCATTTCATGGGCTTCGTGCTCAGTTGGTCCTTGACGATTTCTTGTAGGTTCCTTCACTGTTCCATTTCTTCACTCCGGCTGCTTGTGTCTGTCTCTGTGTTCCCATCTGTGTCCTGCTAGTTTTGTGTTCTGCTTCTCTCCTGTATTCTGCTAGTTTCTGTGTTCTGCTAGTCTTTCCTTGTAAAACTGGGGGATAGATATATCCCCAAAAAAAGGCTCTGTTATCTCCCATCAAATCTCTTGGGCTCTGTTTAAACTGTCTGTCCATTCATTTTCAAATGTCTCCTTTGTCAGCAGTAACTCGATTCGGGTGTGAGAATGTGCTATCACTGGTTTTGCATTGTTTTAGGATTGTCCAGTTTTTCTGGCCATGATTTCCATTGTGCTTGATTGGGTAATTCGATTATCTCTTCGAGGGTGAATAGTTCCCCCAGACAGCCTGGGATCCTTAATACACGAATTTGGCCCCACCTCCTGTATTTGGTAACTCTTTTTCGCAGCCATAATGTTGTAGAATCTTAAAATTGATATGCTCCTTCCCATAGATGTTTAGGGGATCTCAAGCTTCTGTAATTTAGGTCCATTTTGAATTCCCTTTCCTATGAGTCCAAACACTGGGGGGGGGGGGGGTCTCCATGAATGCATCCCCTTTTATCCCCCGCAGGCTTCGTCTGCCCCTTTAAACTCATTTTAAAAGCCCAGAAAGGGATTTTTCTTTTCTGCAGGGGAAAGGTACCTGGAATCTTTGTGAGATATTGGTAAATTCTACACTTCTTCACCGCCTGCTGTATCTGCATGCCAACTTTCAATGACTGATGAACCATGACCCCCAGGTCTCGCTGCACCTCCCCTTTTCCTAATCGGCCGCCATTCAGATAATATTCTGCCTTCGTGTTTTTGCCCCCAAAGTGGATAACCTCACATTTATCCACATTATACTGCATCTGCCATGCATTTGCCCACTCACCTAACCTGTCCAAGTCACCCTGCAGCCTCATAGCGTCCTCCTCGCAGCTCACAACGCCACTTAGCTGAGTGTCATCTCAGCAAACTTGGAGATATTACACTTAATTCCTTCATCTAAATCATTAATGTATATTGTAAATAGCTGGGGTCCCAGCACTGAGCCCTGCGGCACTCCACTAGTCACTGCCTGCCATTCTGAAAAAGACCCATTTAACCCGACTCTCTGCTTCCTGTCTGCCAACCAGTTCTCTATCCACATCAGTACATTACCCCCAATACCATGTTCCTCAATTTTGCACAGCAATCTCTTGTGTGGGACCTTGTCAAAAGCCTTTTGAAAGTCCAAATACACCACATCCACTGGTTCTCTCTTGTACACTCTACTAGTTACATCCTCAAAAAATTCCAGAAGATTTGTCAAGCATGATTGTCCTTTCATAAATCCATGTTGACTTGGACCGATCCTGTCACTGCTTTCCAAATGCGCTGTTCTTTCATCTTTAATAATTGATTCCAACATTTTCCCCACTACTGATGTCAGGCTAACCAGTTTATAATTAATTGTTTTCTCTCTCTCTCTCACTTTTTAAAAAGTGGTGTTACATTAGCTACCCTCCAGTCCATAGGAACTGATCCAGCGTCGATAGAATCGTAGGAATCGAGCGTTGCCATGCCGTTGCTAAGGACGGCGACACTTTACGGCAGAAGCTCAGCGAGATTTACCGTCCATTTCATATCGCTCGCGGTAATGCCCATTTTCAAAATTGGGGACGAGGTGCTTTGAGAATAGGCGAGAAGCCGGCGATCTGAAAACCCATTTTTACCGCCCACGCCGGAACTAACGCCTGTTTTTGGGCGATATGCACAAAGTGTAAAATCTAGCCCCATATATTTACAATCCTCTGAGAGAAGAAATTCCTCCTCATCTCAGTTTTAAATGGGCGGCCTCTTATTCTGAGACTATGTCCCCTAGTTTTAGTTTCCCCCTATGAGTGGAAATATCCTCTCTGCATCCACCTTGTCGAGCCTCCTCATTATCTTTTATGTTTTGAGAGGATCACCTCTCATTCTTCTGAACTCCAAAGACTATCGGCCCAATCTACTCAACCTATCTTCATAAGTCAATCCCCTCATCTCCAGAATCAACCAAGTGAACTTTCTCTGAACAGCCTCCAATGCAAGTATATCCTTCCTTAAATACGGAGACCAAAACTGTACGCAGTAGTCCATTTGCAGCCTCACCAATACCCTGTACAGTTGTAGCAGGACTTCTCTGTTTTTATACTCTATCCCCCTTGCAATAAAGGCCAACATTCCATTTGCCTTCTTGATTACTTGCTGTACCTACATACTAACTTTTTGTGTTTCATGCCCAAGGATCGCCAGGTCCCTCTGTACTGCAGCACTTTGCAATTTTTCTCCATTTAAATTATAATTTGCTTTTCTATTTTTCTGCCAAAGTGGATAACCTCACATTTTCCCACATTATACTCCATCTGCCAAATTTTTGCTCACTCACTTAGCCTGTCTATATCCCTTTGCAAATTTTTTGTGTCCTCCTCACAATATTCTTTCCCTCCCATCTTTGTATTATCAGCAAACTTAGTTACATTATACTTGGTCCCTTCATCCAAGTCATTAATATAGATTGTAAACAATTAAGGACCCAGCACCAATCCCTGCGGCACCCCACTAGTTGCTGTTTGCCGACCGGAAAATGACCCATTTATCCCGACTCGCTGTTTTCTGTTAGTTAGCCAATCCTCTATCCATGATAATATATTACTCCTAATCAAATGAACTTTTATCTTGTGCAGTAACCTTTTATGTGGCACCTTAACGAATGCCTTCTGGAAATCCAAATACACCACATCCACTGGTTCCCCCTTATCCACAATGCTCGTTACATCCTCAAAAAACTCCAGCAAAATTGTCAAATATGATTTATCTTTCATAAAACCATGCTGACTCTGCTTGATTGAATTATGCTTTTCCAAATGTACCGCTACTGCTTCCTTAATAATGGACTCCATCTCTCTCATCTGGAGGGAGGAGAGCATGCCGGGGGATTTCAGAGATGCAGTAATCGTGACCAACTTTAAAAAAGGGGACAAGTCTGACTGCGGCAACTACAAAGGAATCTCCCTGTTATCAGCCACTGGGAAAGTTGTCGCTAGAGTCCTCCTCAACCGTCTTCTTCCCGTGGCCTAGGAGCTCCTCCCGGAGTCACAGTATGGGGCACAATGGACATGATTTTTGCAGCGCGACAGCTACAGGAAAATTGTCAGGAACAGCGCCAGCCCTTATACATGGCCTTCTTCGACCTTACAAAGGCCTTTGACACTGTCAACCGCGAGGGTCTATGGAGCGTCCTCCTCCGTTTCGGATGCCCCCAAAAGTTCATCACCATCCTCTGCCTGCTCCACGGCGACATGCAAGCCGTGATCCTTACCAACGGATCCATCACAGATCCAATCCATGTCTGGACCCAGTCAAACAGGGCTGCGTCATCGCCCCAACCCTCTTCTCAATCTTTCTCACCGCCATGCTCCACCTCACAGTCAACAAGCTCCCCGCTGGAGAGGAACTAAACTACAGAACCAGTGGGAACCTGTTCAACCTGCGTCGTCTCCAGGCTAGATCCAAGACCACCCCAACCTCTGTCGTCGAGCTTCAGTACGCGGACAACGCATGCGTTTGCGCACACACAGAGGCTGAACTCCAGGACATAGTCGACATTTTTACTGAGACGTACGAAGGCATGGGCCATAAGACAAAGGTCCTCCACCAGCCTATCCTCACCGCACAGCACTGTCCCCCAGTCATCAAGATCCACGGCATGGCCCTGGACACCATGGACCACTTCCCATATCTCAGGAGCCTCCTATCAACAAGAGCAGGCATCGACGACAAGATCCAACACCGCCTCCACTGCGCCAGTGCAGCCTTCGGTTGCTTGAGGAAAAGAGCGTTTGAAGACCAGGCCCTCAAAACTGCCACCAAGCTCATGGTCTACAGGGCTGTAGTAATACCTGCCCTCCTGTATGGCTCAGAGACATAGACCATGTACACTAGACACCTCAAGTTGCTGGAGAAATATCACCAATGATGTCTCCGCAAGATCCTACAAATCCCCTGGAAGATCAGGCGCACCAACATCAGTGTCCTCATCCAGGCTAACATCCCCAGCATTAAAGCACTGACCACACTCGATCAGCTCCACTGGGCAGGCCACATAGTCCGCGTGCCAGACACGAGACTCCCAAAGCAAGTGCTCTACTCGGAGCTGCCTCACGGCAAACGAGCCAAAGGTGGGCAGCAGAAACGCTACAAGGACACCCTCAAAGCTTCCCTGATAAAGTAAGACATCCCCACTGACACCTCGGAGTTCCTGGCCCAAGACCGCCCTAAGTGGAGGAAGTATATCTGAGAGGGCGCTGAGCACCTTGAGTCTCAACGCCGAGAGCATGCAGAAATCAAGTGCAGGCAGCGGAAGGCGCGTGTGGCAAACCAGTTCCACCCACCCCTTCCCTCAACAACTATCTGTCCCACCTGTGACAGAGTCTGTGGCTCTCATATTGGACTGTTCAGCCACCAAAGAACTCACTTCGGGAGTGGAAGCAAGTCTTCCTCGATTCTGAGGGACTGCCTATGATGATGATGATGATGAATGGACTCCAGCATTTTCCCAAAGACAGATGTTAGGCTAACCGGTCTATAGTTAGCTGTTTTTTTGTCTGCCTCATTTTTTAAATAGGGGCGTTGCATTTGCAGTTTTCCAATCTGCTGGGACCGCCCCAGAATCCAGGGAATTTTGGTAGATTACAACCAATGCAATGGCATCAAATCAGCGTTATACACTTTTTGACATCATAACCTGCCTACAGTGTAGACAGCCAGTGGTCGTTAGGTGTGTACAAACCCCTTCAGCAAGGTAGCATCCAGCACACTGCCCATCGTAAGTGTGTAAACATGCATCTCGGATGCCATTTTCGAGCATTAGGAGGCTGCTTGGTGCGTAAACATCGGGTGCTACAGAACCCAATTTTTGCCCCCATACTAGATGAATTCTGGGGGAGTTTGTAATGTCTGAAAAGCAGGAACTTTAAAGCCACGGAGAACGTTCAAGTAGTGTCAGCTCCAGGATGACTCAGCTGCTGAGTCGTCACGTTGGTGAGTGCAATAAATTGGTGCTGCAACGAGTCCTCTATGTGTTGCCATTGAAACTTTCGTCTCTGAACACTGTTAACAAAAGTAAAAGAGGGAAGCATTGTCTGAAGGAGCCTTATTTATAAAAAACCCAGTCTTAAGTTTTGCTCTGAGGGTAATTCCACCCAATTTCAGTTAGTGTTGGTTGCAGTGTCGGCAGTCAGGGAGTTTTCTGAACTGTCCCATAACCATATTTAGAGAAAGTGGTCTCAGTACGAAAGGCAGAGTGAAGATATTTCAGTGAGGACCGAAGCTGCAAAGAAGTTCAGCAGCACCATTTCAAGGCTCCTCTGGTGAGTACAATTATCCCGTGATTTTCCTCTAATTCACCTTATGTTATCCTTTACTATATTTAACAGGTAAGTAGTTATTTCCCTGCCACGACCAATCTGGATAACTCTAATTTTTTATTTATTCATTGGATGTGGGCGTTACTGGCAAGGCCGGCATTTATTGCCCATCACTAATTGCCCTCGAGAAGGTGGCGGTAAGCTGTCTTCTTGACTACTGTGTTGCCAAGCCCTTTCAGAGGGTCAGTTCAGAGGGTCCAGAGTCATATATCGGCCAGACCGGGTAAGGACAGCAGATTTCCTTTGCTAAAGGACATTAGTGAACCAGTTGGGATTTTACAACAATCCTGTCATTTGATGGTCACCATTACTGGTGCTAGCTTTTTTTAAATCCCAAACTTATTTAATTAACTGAATTTAAATTCCCCCAGTTGCCATGGTGGGATTTGAACTCATGTCTACAGATTATTAGTCCAGGCCTCTGCACTACTAGCCCAGTAACATAACCGCTACGCGAAGCTACCACATTGTGTGTTGTTTGTTGTATCAAACATTACATAACTGTCGAGGAAATTTAGCTTAAATTAACTCAGGCGGAGACTTTCAGAATTTGCTTCGAGAGAAGTTTATTACTAAAGCTAACAAGATATCTTGGAGAGCTTGCTTGGACCGTACCAAGGCAAAAACTCTGCCGTACAGGCAAATTGTCCCTATCTTTATACAGAAATTGAATACAGAAATATAAAAGGAAGCTTATTCATTAGTCCCGCGAGTACAAAGGTCGTCTCGGGAGGTACACACTCTATCTTTCCTTGCATAGTTTCTCTCTGTTCACAGTCTGATAAGCAGAATAAAAGGAGACTCCCTTTTAATACCAGATGGTCATTTAATTGCATCTCTAAGTTTCAAGGCTAAAAAAGCGTGGCTATTTTTCTAGTCCTATTATTTCTTTAAGCATAGCAAAAACAGAATTTAACCCTTCCCTTTTCCATAAGTCATAGATTCATAGATTCTTTCTTCCACAATTCCCTCCTTGTTGATCTTTTTATTTTTTAGATCAACACAATTTCCTATATTCTCTTCTTGAGCAAAAGGGGGTTTATGGGGTGTATAGCAAGCTTCAGTACTGCTGTAGCTTTTGGGGACCATCCGGTAAACACATCCCACCAGTGGTGTACTGTCAAAGAGGTGACTTTGTCTACGATTCTCACTAGCTGCCCCTTCTTGTAACTCATTTCGACTCTAAATTGGTGGATGTCTCTGCCTTGCTTTGACAGAGCTTCCTCAATGTTCTTGTCATTCCATATCAAATTGTGCAGTCTGGTCAAATTAATTACAGGGGGTAAGGGTTCAATCTTGTGCATAGACAGATATTTTTCTACATTTTGCCACTGCCCAAAGGTATAAGTTCTTTTTACTTCAGGATCATACAGGGTGTAGACTCTTCTCACGCATTTATTAATGGGGAATTATACAAAATTCCATCCAGATAGACAGGTTTATTTCCTGTCACACACATCTCATTCTGTCCTATTTCCGTTATATCAGTGTCATTTGTTAGCTTTAATTCCCATTTACATACTCCAATGGAGTGCTGCAGTGAGCATGGTTCGTGTATGGCAGTCCGATAGGGACATACCATTCCGAATGGCCACCTAGCACATCCCCTCTGGTGATGTGTCATATTCTTCTCATCGACCCAATCTCCTTTAATACAAGAGCAGGTACAGTTCTTCAGCGAGAAGATGGCTGTTTTCTTAGTCGGGCGACCGTAGTACGTCCTGGTTCAATGCCTTTTCCTTCGGCTGTAATTCGTCGGGGAAATAATATTTACAGCGGGTTGCATGCACCCAGTTTGGGTGCTTTTCCAACTTCAACGCGGTTCGTGTTGTGAGAATTATCTGATACGGTCCTTTCCACCTAGGAGAAAAGGATTCTTTATTTAATGTTTTTACTAACACTTGATCTCCAGGTCTGAAAGGGTGCATATTTCCTTCCAACGGGGGCACCTGTGTCTGCTTTATTTGTTCATGCAGACTTCTTGCTATTTCACACATGGCCTGAGCATACTTTATTGATTTTTCATCATTCCAAATTAATGCTATTTTTTCATCTGCCAGTGGTGGTTTTACGCCAGTAGGCATTGGTCTTCCCAATAAGGCTTCATGTGGTGTTAAATCAGTGTTTCGGTTTTTCTGGTTTCTCATTGTATACAATACTAATGGTAAGGCTTCTGGCCACTTCAGTCCAGTCTCCTGACATACCTTGGTAAGGGTAGATTTTATTATCCCATTTACTCTTTCTACCATTCCCGAGGACTATGGCTGATATGGTATATGTAACTTCCACTGGAACCCTAACGCTTCTGCAAGGTTTTGCACTATTTTTCCGGTGAAGTGGGTTCCCCTGTCACTGTTGATTCCCATAGGTATCCCATATCTTGGTACTATTTCTTTAAATAGAATTTTTACTACTGTTCGGGCATTGTCTTTCCTAGTGGCGTACGCTTCTACCCACCTTGTGAACATATCTACTATGTCTAATAGATACTTAAGACCTGACACTGGAGGCATGTGGACAAAGTCAATTTGCAAATTTTCAAAGGGCATACTTGGTTGGGGTAGATGATCATATCCAGCAGGTGTTTTACCTCTGTTATTTTGTTGACAAATTTGGCATGTTCTAGCAACTTTCTCAATTACTACTGTTATTCCTGGTGCATACCACTGTGCATTAATAGCATGTATCATCCCTCCTTTGCCCATGTGAGCCTGACCGTGTGCTAGGGGAGACAGGGGCAAAAATAGAGACCTAGGGCAAACAGTTCGCCCATCAGGGTGATACCAAATGTCGTTTTTTAGAAAACAACCCTGGTTTTCCCAAGTTCTTCCTTCCTGCATGGTAACTTGTTGTTGGGCTGTTTTAAGTTGTTGGATGTCAAGTACCTGTGGAGGGGATACTGAGACTGCTTGAAGGCAGTCTGCCTGTGCCGAAGCGGCCTGTTTGGCTGCTTCTTCAGCCCTCCTATTTCCTACTGATACTTCAACCTCACCGGTTGTGTGAGCTGCACATTTGATAACGGCTACCTTACTTGGCAACTGAATGGCGGCTAATAGATTAAGCACCATTTGAGAGTGCTTAATATGCTTTCCACCAGAGGTGATAAAGCCTCTGTTATTTCCACAGTTGTCCAAAATCATGGGCCACACCGAATGCATATCTAGAATCAGTATAGATATTAGCAGTATGATCTTTAGCTATTATACAAGCTCTAGTGAGGGCAAACAATTCAGCAGCCTGAGCCGAGGTTCCGGGAGGCAGGGCGAATGCTTCAACAGTTTCGTGGGGATTTACAATAGCATAGCCTGCCAAAAACAAATCATCCGACGGCCTATGTGATGATCCATCCGTATAGAGAATAAGATCAGGATTGTCCATGGGCTCTGTGAGCAAATCGGGTCTTGGTAAGGTGGCTACTTCCACCGTTAACAGACAATCATGCTGGTCTGGATCCTCTACTTCTTTAGTAGGAAGAAAGGTGGCTGGGTTCACTACCGGTGCACGTCGAAAGGTGTAGTTAGGGCGTGACAGCAGTAATACTTCATAACCTGTTCTTCGAGACGCTGTAAAGTGTTGTGTGGCAGCTAAATTCAAAAGTAATAACACAGCATGGGCTGTAATGACAGTACATGGATAGTCCAAGACATGGTAGCACCGGTATCCACCAGGAACTTCACATAAGTGTCTCCTACTTTTACTACTGCCAGAGGGTTTTCTTCTATGTCTGCCGATAAGCGGAGGGCTGCCGCCTGTACCACTAAGCCTCAGGGGTATCCCTATGCTGATTATTCTGTGCCTGTCCTCGTCCCTTTTGCTGATTTACTGACCTGCTGTTTTAGCCTTATTTTCCTTATAGGTAAATAGTCCCTCTCTATCCATGTTAGCCAGTACTGTAACTGTCTCTTTCCAACTTTTTCCTTGCCAGTCCAAAACCTTTATTTTGTATGTTCTTGCTTGTTGTGGCAACATACAATTTAACAAGGTTTGCACTGCCAAAGGTTCATCTTTTACCCCTTGCCAAGAGGACCCATATGCTGCCTGCAGTAATAATTTCACATCTCCGGGGAGGGGGTTATAAATGGTACAGGTTTGCTCAAGCCAGTTGTGAAAGGCTACTGGCTTCTTAACAGGATTAGGGGCGGCTGATATATATTTTTTTAAAACAATTCTCCATATAATCTTTATCCCAAGTGGGGTCCCCCGTCCCATCTTTGGTGGTCTGTCTCCATTCCTCAATTAAGGACAATTTAAAACTTCCTCCATATGGCCAATCCCCATCAGACCAACCGTACAAATCGCTACTAAACGTTACCGCGTATCTGTTGTCTGCTGTTTCTTTAATTACAGTGTCCGCCGGCGAGCCGGGCGGCACAATGGGATCTCCTACCTTCTCTCGTTGCTTTACTACCTTACGGATTCTTTTCTCGGTCTTAGGATGTACTTTCATTCTTTCAGTTGAGAGGTCGTCCTTCTTTCCTTTTCTAGGAACTGGGCGCGAGCGCCCTGCTCGACTAGAGCCGTTTCCCATTCTACCGGGTGCAACGTCTCGCGATCTTTTCTGAAATGAGAGTTAGGACAATCCTACAAAATATACAATAATTTACAAAGCGCTCACCGGTGTTCTCTCTTCCGCTCAGCTCGGGGTCTCCTTTTGCCACCTTGTTATTTTAGCTTCTTTGCGGTAGCTACCTTATGCCTCACCCTCTCGGGGATCTCGGCGGCCCGTCCTCCTTTCAGCTAGGACGGCCTCGGCACCTTCCCCCTTTCAGCTAGGAAGGTCCTTAAAATTCCTCTTTTCTTTAGAATCTGTCGAGGAAATATTCCTTTTTTCTCTTTAAAAATTAAATTTAGTTCAGAATCTTTCGAGGAAATTCCTCTTTTCTCTTTAAAAGTTAAATTTAGTTCTTTTGGATCTCGTTTTTTTTAGAGATCCTGCCGGACTACGCCAGAATCTGTCGAGGAAATTTAGCTTAAATTAACTCAGGCGGAGACTTTCAGAATTTGCTTCGAGAGAAGTTTATTACTAAAGCTAACAAGATACCTTGGAGAGCTTGCTTGGACCGTACCAAGGCAAAAACTCTGCCGTACAGGCAAATTGTCCCTATCTTTATACAGAAATTGAATACAGAAATATAAAAGGAATCTTATTCATTAGTCCCGCGAGTACAAAGGTCTTCTCGGGAGGTACACACTCTATCTTTCCTTGCATAGTTTCTCCCTGTTCACAGTCTGATAAGCAGAATAAAAGGAGACTCCCTTTTAATACCAGATGGTCATTTAATTGCATCTCTAAGTTTCAAGGCTAAAAAAGCGTGGCTATTTTTCTAGTCCTATTATTTCTTTAAGCATAGCAAAAACAGAATTTAACCCTTCCCTTTTCCATAAGCCATAGATTCATAGATTCTTTCTTCCACAATAACTAACAGTAAGATAGAAACAGAATCCATATAGATTGAGATAAAGGATAATGAGCTCAAAGAGACAAGAATAAACTAGCCAATAATGACACATCATGGATGAATAAAGCAATAAGGGGAAAATTCAAATTAAAGCAAAAGGCAGACACTATGTACTGAGACAAGAAAGGTGAGGATAGCAAAAGGGAATGCGATAAGGTTAGGAAAGAACTCAAAAAATCAATTAGGAAAGCAAAGTAGAACTGTGAAATTAAATTATTAAGGAATATAAAAAGAAATAGTAAAGTATTCGACTGACATATAAAAATACAAAGAAAAATAAGGATAGGGACATGGCCACTACCGCCACTAGGGCGCTGAAAATAAACTCACAAGTAATGTTCACATTGTCCGCATGCCTGACACAAAACTGACAAAGCAAGCACTCTATTCGGAACTCCTACACGGTAAGCAAACCCCAGGTGGGCAGAGGAAATGTTACAAGGACACCCTCAAAGTCTCCCTGATAAAGTGCAACATCCCCACCAACACCTGGGAGACCCTGGCCAAAGACCGCCCTAAGTGGAGGAAGAGCATCCGGGAGGGCGCTGAGCACCTCGCGTCTCGTCGCCGAGAGCGTGCAGAAACCAAGCGCAGGCAGCGGAAGGAGAGTGCGGCAAACCAGTCCCACCCACCCTTTCCTTCAACCACTGTCTGTCCCACCTGCGACAGAGACTGCAATTCCTGTACTGGACTGTTCAGTCACCTAAAACTCACTTTTAGAGTGGAAGCAAGTCTTCCTCGATTTCGAGGGACTGCCTATGATGAGGATGACAGGTAATGACAGGGAATTGGCAGAAATATTGGCTCAGAATTTGCAGAAATATTGGCCCAGAATTTGCAGTGAGTATTAACAGCAAACGAGCAGCATTCACTGTTATTACCCTGTGACACTGATCCCAATGTCCGGATGTAACACATGCGTATCCTAACGCGGAAATGCCAAAGTTGCGGTCAGTCATTCACTGCTCCGACACTGGCTGCGCTGTGCACCCCCCTGTCCCCACAACCGGCCTTGTCGGATTAGGTATAACTAGGGTTTTAACAGCGTATTGACTGTTAAACAAAAGTTATGGCCCTGAAAAACTAATTTTAATTTTGTGGAGTAACAAATTTTAATAAAAATTACAAATTTTAAGAAATTTTAAAAAACATTTTTTTTGAAGATTGTTGATCTTTATTTCAGGTTTACCTTTCCTCCATGCGAGAGCCACAATCCTTGTTTAGCTCTCTATAACATTTTCTAAAAGGTAGAAATAAAGGAGCTCTTTCACTTCTTGGTTTGGTGGCTGTGAGAATCCTGCATTGTGATTGGCTGCTTAGGCAGCTTGTTGATGTCACAGCATCGATGGATTCCTCAAACTGCACTGATCTCAATTGCACATCGGAAAAGCCGAACTTCCAAACTCAGCAATGGCGAGATCTTTGTGGGAATGTCTCTTCAGGGCCAGCCTTTGCATCACGGGCCATTAAATAATGACTCTGCCTCAGTATTTACCAGGGAGATTAACAAGGTGGACATGACATTAGAAAGAGAGATCAAAAAAGATATAAAGACATTTAAGATAGAAAAGGGGAAGATAAATGATAAACTAATCAAACTTAGAGAGGATTAAGCCCCTGTTCGGATGAATCCGCGCAAATTAAAAGCAATTAGGGAAGAAATAGCAGAGGCACTGTTACACACATACAAACATTCGTCAGAAAAGGGAATAGTGATTATTAACATCATTCTCGAGCCTAATCTTGAGCCTTACTATGTTGTAATCACTACTACTAAGATGCTCTCCTATTCTTACTTCTCTTTTTGTTCTGTTTCTTTTCCCATTACAAGATCCAGCAATGATTCATATCTTGTTGGACTTCTTACACATTGAGTGAGACAGGAGTCCTGCATTTAGTGTAAAATGTGATTCCCTTTTTGCCCTTTAGTCACTTCTTCCTGCCAGTTTATTTGAGGGTAGTTGAAATCTCCCATGATTGCTATTCAATGCCTGCTACTCAGCTGTGTCTCAGTGGATAGCACTCTCGCGTCTGAGTCAGAAGGTTGTGGGTTCAATTCCCACTCCAGAGAATCGAGCACAAATAAATCTAGGCTGACACTCCAGTGCAGTGCTGAGTGAGCGCGGCACTGTCTTTTGAATGACACTTTTAAAGTGAAGCCCCGTCTGTTCTCTCAAGTGGATGTAAAAGATCCCATGGCGCTATTTTGAAGAAGAACAGGGGAGCTATCCCCGGTGTCCTGGTCAATATTTATCCCTCAATCAACATAACGATGGTTATGAAAGGTGCTATATAAATCCGTCTTTCTTTTTATTCACCTCGTACATTTGTCTACATATTTCTTCCTCCAATTCCCTTCCACTATTTGGTGGTCTATATTATATCCCTATTAAGGTGATGGATCAGTTCTTATCTCTTAACCCTTAGCACAGTCGTGCCGCTGATTGAAACACATGCGAACCAGAAACTCCACCGTACTGGAAGTCTCATGAAACTTTTTGTACAAATACTTTCTCCCCACATCCCCCTTCCCAGATGGGTAAAGAGAAATTTGTCTTTGGCACCCTTGCTCTGTACAAGGAAAGAGCTCTGATGTGGGAACGTAATGTTTTAACCAGCCCTGAACCACACTCACCCTACTTGGTGACCAAACCTGGAACCTGCCGATGTCTCCAGAGCAGGTAGTGACCGGCATTTTGCTGAAACATTCTGTAAATGACCCTGTGTGTTGGGGTGGGGGGGTGGGACTGTCGGCTCTTGTTTGATTGCACCCCATTAAACAAAAGGTAGGACAGCAGAAATTATGGGTGAACTCGGTGCTCCTTCGATGGGTGCAGTGTGCGTACTACATTGAATTAGACAGAATTTTACAGCACAGGAACAGACAATGTCAGCCAATGTACCCGACTCCTCCATCACCATCCCAGACTGTGCTGTCCCACTGGCAGGTCAGACCCACCTGAGGTGGGGGCACAGTGGTATACAGTCGGGAGGGAGAGACCCTGGGAGTCCTCAACATTGTCTCCGGATCCCATAAAGTCTCATAACTTCAGGACAAACATTGGCTAGGAAACCTCCCGCTGATTACATAGAAAATAAGTGCAGGAGTAGGCCATTCGGCCCTTCTAGCCTGCACCGCCATTCAATGAGTTCATGGCTGAACATGCAACTTCAGTACCCCATTCCTGCTTTCTCACCATACCCCTTGATCTCCCGAGTAGTAAGGACTTCATCTAACTCCTTTTTGAATATATTTAGTGAATTGGCCTCAACAACTTTCTGTGGTAGAGAATTCCACAGGTTCACCACTCTCTGGGTGAAGAAATTCCTCCTCATCTCGGTCCTAAATGGCTTACCCCTTATCCTTAGAACCGACCGCCCTCCTTCAGCTGATGAATCAGTACTCCTCCATGTTGAACATCACTTGGAAGAACTACTGAAGGTAGCAAGGGCACAGAACCTACTCTGGATGGGCGACTTCAATGTCCATCGCCAAGAGTGGCTTGGTAGCACTTCTACTGACTGAGCTGGCCAAGTCCTGAAGGACATAGCTGCTAGACTGAGAGAATCAACACGAGGAAAATACCGACTTGACCTCGTCCTCACCAATCTACCTGTCGCAGATGCATCAGTCCATGGCACCATTGGTAGCAGTGACCATCGCACAGTCATTGTGGAGATGAAGTCCCGTCTTCACACTGAAAACACCCTCCATCGTGTTGTGTGGCACTACCATCGAGCTAAATGCGATAGATGCAGAACAGATGTAGCAACTCAAAACTGGGCATCCATGAGGCGCTGAGGGCCATCAGCAGCAGCAAAATTGTATTCCCCACAATCTGCAACCTCATATACCCAATTCTATCATTACTATCAAGTCAGGGGATCAACCCTGGCCCCATGAGGAGTGCAGAAGAGCATGCCAGGAGCAGCACCAGGCGTACCTAAAAATGAGATGCCAAACTGGGGAAGGACTCATCATCATAGGCAGTCTCTCGGAATTGAGGAAGACTTTCTTCCACTCTTAACATGAGTTCTTAGGTGGCTGTACAGTCCAATACGAGAACCACAGTCTCGATCACAGGTGGGGCCAATAGTCGTTGAGGGAAGGGGTGGGTGACTGGTTTGCCGCACACTCTTTCCGCTGCCTGCGCATGATTTCTGCACGCTCTCGGCGACGAGACTCGAGGTGCTCAGCGCCCTCCCGGATGCGCTTCCTCCACTTAGGGCAGTCTTTGGCCAGGGTCTCCCAGGTGTCAGTGGGGATGTTGCACTTTATCAGGGAGGCTTTGAGGGTGTCCTCGTAACGTTTTCACTGCCCACCTTTGGCTCGTTTGCCATGAAGGAGTTCCGAGTACAGCGTTTGCTTTGGGAATCTCGTGTCTGGCATGCAAACTATGTGGCCTGCCCAGGGGAGCTGATCAAGTGTGGTCAATGCTGCGATGCTGGGGATGTTGGCTTGGTCGAGGACGCTAATGTTGCTGCGTCTGTCCTCCCAGGGGACTTGTAGGATCTTGCAGAGACATCATTGGTGGCATTTCTTCAGCGACTTGAGGTGTATACTGTACATGGTCCATGTTTCTGAGCCATACAGGAGGGTCGGTATTACTACAGCCCTGTAGACCATGAGCTTGGTGGCAGTTTTGAGGGCCTGGTCTTCAAACATTCTTTTCCTCAGGCAGCCGAAGGCTGCACTGGAGGCAGTGTTGGATCTCGTCGTCAATGCCTGCTCTTGTTGATAGGAGGCTCCCGAGATATGGGAAATGGTCCACGTTGTCCAGGGCCATGCCGTGGATCTTGATGACTGGGGGACAGTGCTGTGCGGTAAGGACAGGCTGGTGGAGGACCTTTGTCTTGCTGATGTTTAGCGTAAGGCCCATGCTTTCGTACGCCTCAGTAAAAACGTCGACTATGTCCTGGAGTTCAGCCTCTGTATATGTGCAGACGCAGGAGTCATCCACATACTGTAGCTTCACGATAGAGGTTGGGGTGGTCTTGGACCTGGCCAGGATACGGCAAAGTTTGAACAGGTTCCCACTGGTTCTGTAGTTTAGTTGCAGTCCAACGGGGAGCTTGTCGACTGTGAGGTGGAGCATGGCTACTTGCTAGCATGCTAAACAGCAAACACAGGATGCTATAGACAGAGTTAAGCTATCCCACAATCAACGGATCAGATTGAAGCTCTGCAGTCCTGCTACTTCCAGTCGTAAATGGTGGTGGAAATTTAAAAATTAACAGGAGGACGAGATTCCATGAACATCCCTTTCCTCACTGGTGCTGAGGCCCAGCACGTGAGTGCAAAAGACAAGGCTGAAGCGTTTGCAACCATCTTCAGCCAGAAGTGCCGAGTGGATGATCCAGATCAGCCTCCTCCTGAGGTCCCCACCATCACAGAAACCAGTCTTCAGCCAATTCGATTCACTCCATGAGATATCAAGAAGTGGCTGAGCTCCCTGGATACAGCAAAGGCTATGAGCCATGACAGCATCCCAGCTGTCGTGCTGAAGACTTGTGCTCCAGAACTAGCCGCGCCTCTAACCAAGCTGATCCAGTACAGCTACAACACGGGCATCTACCCGACAATGTGGAAAACTGCCCAGGTATGTCCTGTCCTCTATAAAAAAAAAAGATAATTCAAGCCAGCCAATTATCACCGCATCTACTCTCAATCATCAGCAAAGTGTTGGAAGGTGTCACTGACAGTGCTATCAAGCTTACTCAGCAATAACCTGTGCACTGATGCCCAGTTTGGGTTCCGGCAGGACCACTCGGTTCCAGACCTCATTACATCCTTTATCCAAACATGGCCAAAGGAGCTGAATTCCAGAGCTGAGGTGAGAGTGACTGCCCTTGACACCAAGGCAGCATTTGATCAAGTGCAGCATCAAAAGCCCTTGTAAAATTGAAGTCAATGGGAATCAGGTGAAAACTCTCCACTGGCTGGAGTCATACCGAGCACAAAGGAAGATGGTTGTGGTTGTTGGAGGCCAATCAACACAGCCCCAGGACATTGTTGCAGGAGTTCCTCAGGGCAGTGTCCGAGGCCCAACCATCTTCAGCTGCTTCTATGTTTCTATGTTTCACCATGACCTTCCCTCCATCATAAGGTCAAAGTGGGGATGTTCACTGATGATTACACAATGTTTAGTTCCATTCACAACTCCTCAGATAATGAAGCAGTCCATGTCTGCATGCAGCAAGACCTGGATGACATTCAGGCTTGGGCTACAAAGTGGCAAGTAACATTCAACCCATACAAGTGCCAAGCAATGACTATGTCCAAAAAGTGAGAGTCTAACCTCCGCATCTTATCATTCAATGGCATTACCATCGCCGAATCCCCCACCATTAACATCCTGGGGGGGGGGGTCACTGGACCAGCCACATAAATACTGTGGCCATAAATGCAGGTCAGAAGCTGGGTATTCTGCGGTGAGTGTTTCACCCCCTGACTCCCCAAAGCCTTTCGACCACCTACAAGACACAAGTCAGGAGCCTGATGCAATACTCTACTGCCAGGATGAGTGCAGCACCACAACATTAAAGAAGCTCCACGCCATGCTGTGGTACAGAAAGATCTGGGTGTCCTCGTACATGAAACTCAAATAGTTAGCACCAGGTACATCAAGTTATTAGGAAGGCAAATGGAATGTTGGCCTTTATTGCAAGGGGGATGGAGTATAAAAGTAGGGAAATCTTGCTACAACTGTACAGGGCGTTGGTCAAATCACACCTAAAGTACTGCTTACAGTTTTGGTCACCTTATAGAAACATAGAAACACAGAAACATAGAAAATAGGTGCAGGAGCAGGCCATTCAGCCCTTCTAGCCTGCACCGCCATTCAATGAGTTCATGGCTGAACATGAAACTTCAGTACCCCCTTCCTGCTTTCTCGCCATAACCCTTGATCCCCCGAGTAGTAAGGACTTCATCTAACTCCCTTTTGAATATATTTAGTGAATTGGCCTCAACTACTTTCTGTGGCAGAGAATTCCACAGGTTCACCACTCTCTGGGTGAAGAAGTTTCTCCTCATCTCGGTCCTAAATGGCTTACCCCTTATCCTTAGACTGTGACCCCTGGTTCTGGACTTCCCCAACATTGGGAACATTCTTTCTGCATCTAACCTGTCTAAACCCGTCAGAATTTTAAACGTTTCTATGAGGTCCCCTCTCATTCTTCTGAACTCCAGTGAATACAAGCCCAGTTTTGATCCAATCTTTCTTGATAGGTCAGTCCCGCCATCCCGGGAATCAGTCTGGTGAACCTTCGCTGCACTCCCTCAATAGCAAGAATGTCCTTCCTCAAGAAAATGACTGTCAATGCATCTGCTATTTCCAAGGCCACCTCCTTAAGTACTCTAGGATGCAGTCCATCAGGCCCTGGGGATTTATCGGCCTTCAATCCCATCAATTTCCCCAACACAATTTCCCGATTAATAAAGATTTCCCTCAGTTCCCCCTCCTTACTAGACCCTCTGACCCCTTTTATATCCGGAAGGTTGTTTGTATCCTCCTTAGTGAATACCGAACCAAAGTACTTGTTCAATTGGTCTGCCATTTCTTTGTTCCCCGTTATGACTTCCCCTGATTCTGACTGCAGGGGACCTACGTTTGTCTTCACCAACCTTTTTCTCTTTACATACCGATAGAAACTTTTGCAATCCGCCTTAATGTTCCCTGCAATCTTCTTCTCGTACTCCATTTTCCCTGCCCTAATCAAACCCTTTGTCCTCCTCTGCTGAGTTCTAAATTTCTCCCAGTCCCCAGGTTCGCTGCTATTTCTGGCCAATTTGTATGCCACTTCCTTGGCTTTAATACTATCCCTGATTTCCCTAGATAGCCACGGTTGAGCCACCTTCCCTTTTTTATTTTTACGCCAGACAGGAATGTACAATTGTTGTAATTCATCCATGCGTTCTCTAAATGTCTGCCATTGCCCATCCACAGTCAACCCCCTAAGTATCATTCGCCAATCTATCCTAGCCAATTCACGCCTCATACCTTCAAAGTTACCCTTCTTTAAGTTCTGGACCATGGTCTCTGAAATTACTGTTTCATTCTCCATCCTAATGCAGAATTCCAGCATATTATGGTCACTCTTCCCCAAGGGGCCTCGCACAATGAGATTGCTAATTAATCCTCTCTCATTACACAACACCCAGTCTAAGATGGCCTCCCCCCTAGTTGGTTCCTCAACATATTGGTCTAGAAAACCATCCCTTATGCACTCCAGGAAATCCTCCTCCACCGTATTGCTTCCAGTTTGGCTAGCCCAATCTATGTGCATATTAAAGTCACCCATTATAACTGCTACACCTTTATTGCATGCACCCCTAATTTCCTGTTTGATGCCCTCCCCAACATCCCTATTACTGTTTGGAGGTCTGTACACAACTCCTACTAACGTTTTTTGCCCTTTGGTGTTCTGCAGCTCTACCCATATAGATTCCACATCATCCAATCTACTGTCTTTCCTAACTATTGCATTAATCTCCTCTTTAACCAGCAATGCTACCCCACCTCCTTTTCCTTTTATTCTATCCTTCCTGAATGTTGAATACCCCTGAATGTTGAGTTCCCAGCCCTGATCATCCTGGAGCCACGTCTCCGTAATCCCAATCACATCATATTTGTTAACATCTATTTGCACAATTAATTCATCCACCTTATTGCGGATACTCCTTGCATTAAGACACAAAGCCTTCAGGCTTGTTTTATTAACACCCTTTGTCCTTTTAGAATTTTGCTGTACAGTGGCCCTTTTTGTTCTTTGCCTTGGGTTTCTCTGCCCTCCACTTTTACTCATCTCCTTTCTGTCTTTTGCTTTTGCCTCCTTTTTGTTTCCCTCTGTCTCCCTGCATTGGTTCCCATCCCCCTGCCATATTAGTTTAAATCCTCCCCAACAGCACTAGCAAACACTCCCCCTAGGACATTGGTTCCGGTCCTGCCGAGGTGCAGACCGTCCGGTTTGTACTGGTCCCACCTCCCCCAGAACCGGTCCCAATGCCCCAGGAATTTGAATCCCTCCCTGCTGCACCACTGCTCAAGCCACGTATTCATCTGTGCTATCCTGCACAGGATAGATATACTTTCATTGGCAAGGTTCACTAGGTTGATTCCTGGGATGAAGGGATTGTCTTATGAGGAAAGGTTGAGCAGGTCGGGCCTGTACTCATTGGAGTTTAGAAGAATGAGAGGTGATTTTATTTAAACATGTTAGATTCTGAGGCGGCTTGACAGCGTAAATGCTGAGAGGATATTTCCTCTCATGGGGGAATCTAGAACTAGGGGGGCATAGTTTCAGAATAAGGGGTCGCCCATTTAAGATGGAGATGAGGATGGAGATGGCGTACGAGAAGAAGCTTGCAGGGAACATTAAGACGGATTGCAAAAGTTTCTATAGATATGTAAAGAGAAAAAGGTTAGTAAAGACAAACGTAGGTCCCCTGCAGTCAGAATCAGGGGAAGTCATAACTGGGAACAAAGAAATGGCAGACCAATTGAACAAGTACTTTAGTTCGGTCTCCACTAAGGAGGACACAAACAACCTTCCGGATATAAAAGGGGTCAGAGGGTCTAGTAAGGAGGAGGAACTGAGGAAATCCTTATTAGTCGGGAAATTGTGTTGGGGAAATTGATGAGATTGAAGGCCGATAAATCCCCAGGGCCTGATGGACTGCATCCCAGAGTACTTAAGGAGGTGGCCTTGGAAATAGCAGATGCATTGACAGTCATTTTCCAACATTCCATTGACTCTGGATCAGTTCCTATCGAGTGGAGGGTAGCCAATGTAACCCCACTTTTTAAAAAAGGAGGGAGAGAGAAAACAGTGAATTATAGACCGGTCAGCCTGACCTCAGTAGTGGGTAAAATGATGGAATCAATTATTAAGGATGTCATAGCAGCGCATTTGGAAAGATGTGACATGATAGGTCCAAGTCAGCATGAATTTGTGAAAGGGAAATCATGCTTGACAAATCTTCTGGAATTTTTTGAGGATGTTTCCAGTGGACAAGGGAGAACCAGTTGATGTGGTATATTTGGACTTTCAGAAGGCTTTCGATAAGGTCCCACACAAGAGATTAATGTACAAAGTTAAAGCACATGGGATTGGGGGTAGTGTGCTGACATGGATTGAGAAATGGTTGTCAGACAGGAAGCAAAGAGTAGGAGTAAATGGGTACTTTTCAGAATGGCAGGCAGTGACTAGTGGGGTACGGCAAGGTTCTGTGCTGGGGCCTCAGCTGTTTACACTGTACATTAATGATTTAGACGAGGGGATTAAATGTAGCATCTCTAAATTTGCGGATGACACTAAGTTGGGTGGCAGTGTGAGCTGCGAGGAGGATGCTATGAGGCTGCAGAGTGACTTGGATAGGTTAGGTGAGTGGGCAAATGCATGGCAGATGAAGTATAATGTGGATAAATGTGAGGTTATCCACTTTGTTGGTAAAAACAGAGAGACAGACTATTATCTGAATGGTGACAGATTAGGAAAAGGGGAGGTGCAACGAGACCTGAGTGTCATGGTACATCAGTCATTGAAGGTTGGCATGCAGGTACAGCAGGCGGTTAAGAAAGCAAATGGCATGTTGGCCTTCATAGCGAGGGGATTTGAGTACAGGGGCAGGGAGGTGTTGCTACAGTTGTACAGGGCTGTGGTGAGGCCACACCTGGAGTATTGTGTACAGTTTTGGTCTCCTAACTTGAGGAAGGACATTCTTGCTATTGAGGGAGTGCAGCGAAGGTTCACCAGACTGATTCCCGGGATGGTGGGACTGACCTATCAAGAAAGACTGGATCAACTGGGCTTGTATTCACTGGAGTTCAGAAGAATGAGAGGGGACCTCATAGAAACGTTTAAAATTCTGACGGGGTTAGACAGGTTGGATGCAGGAAGAATGTTCCCAATGTTGGGGAAGTCCAGAACCAGGGGTCACAGTCTAAGGATAAAGGGTAAGCCATTTAGGACCGAGATGAGGAGAAACTTCTTCACCCAGAGAGTGGTGAACCTGTGGAATTCTCTACCACAGAAAGTAGTTGAGGCCAATTCACTAAATATATTCAAAAGGGTGTTAGATGAAGTCCTTACTACTAGGGGAATCAGAATTCTCTACCACAGAAAGTAGTTGAGGCCAATTCACTAAATATATTCAAAAGGGTGTTAGATGAAGTCCTTACTACTAGGGGAATCAAGGGGTGTGGCGAGAAAGCAGGAAGGGGGTACTGAAGTTGCATGTTCAGCCATGAACTCATTGAATGGCAGTGCAGGCTAGAAAGGCCGAATGGCCTACTCCTGCACCTATTTTCTATGTTTCTGTGTTTCTATGAGGAGGAATTTCTTCTCACAGATGTTTGTTAATCTCTGAAATTCTCTCCCCCAGAGAGCCGTGGAGGCTGAGTCATTGAAGGCTGAGACAGACAGATTCTTGAACTATAGGGGAGTCAAGGGTTACGGGGAGCGGGCAGAAAAGTGGAGCTGACGCCAAGATCAGATCAGCCATAATCTTATTGAATGGTGCAGCAGGCCCTGCTAAATCTTTATCAACTGCAATCATGTTGCACTGTGGCATGGTTTAATTTGTTTTATGCAATCTGATTTCAGCTCTTCACTAAGATGGATGCCCCAGTTTGCCTGGTTGACAACACCAGTGACGGCTCACTTATTGTCAATCAAGATGCTCTGAACATTTTAGCCTCTCTGAGGAAACCAGTTGCTGTAGTTTCCATAGCCGGCAAATACCGCACTGGGAAATCTTACCTGATGAACAGGCTCGCTGGGAAATCAGCTGGTAAGTGAGACATTCTCAACAGTCCAGTGACTATGGTTAGTGTTAATACACTGGTCTGGTCAGCCTCTAACCCAATGGGCACATGCAAGTCTCACCTAGGGTGACTTGCTAACCCTCCACGATTATCCTGGCATCTCCAGGAATTGAAGATTGGTCTCTTGGACACTCCCGGAAAAAAATCATGGGGACAATAACAATTTTTTTCCCAGTCAACACTTTTGTTTATTGATTATAATATTTTGGCGTTGGGAAAGGAAGGGCTTTTGGCTGAGTTAAGAATCATCCAATCGGGTAATGAAGAGTCTGTTTGCTTTCCAATTGGTGTGGGAAAGCAATGCGCCGTGACAATGGAAATGTTGGGCGACCAATGAGAGGAGCATGGGACGGGGCAGTTGGAGGGAGGCAGCCACGTGAAGGAACCTCCAGGAGTACATCCAGCCAGAGTTGACAACCCAATTTTGCCCCATTGCACTTCCTGCTGTAGGTCGTGGGTATCAGAATTTCAGGGCCTTGGTCAATTATACCTTGACCTTGTGAGCTTCCATCCTTTTCCGAACTAGACATTAATTCACCTCTCTGTGCAAGTTCACCAACATATATTTAGCTCGTTTGCTTATCCACTGTCTTGTGAGAAATGATCTCATTCGACCGAGCCTTTCTACTCATACAATGGCATCTTCTAGTTCTGGGCTCACAGTAAAAATAACCTGCTTATTGCAGATTGTCCGTGCCATATCACGATGACCAGGGATGGAGCGCATACACACACATCTTAGATGGTGGCAGGACAAGTAGAGTAGGCTGTTAAAAAAAACATATGGGATCCTGGGTCTTATTAATAGCGGAATAGTGTACAAAAGCAAGGAAGTTATGCTAAACCTTTATAAAATACTTGTTAGGCCTCAGGTGGAGTATTGTGTTCAATTTGTGCACCAAACTGTAGGAAGGATGCCAAGGCCTTGCAGAAGGTGTGGAAGAGATTTACTAGAATGGTACCAGGGATGAGGGAACTCAGTTATGTGGAGAGACTGGAGAAACTGGGATTGTTTTCCTTCATAGAATCATAGATATTTACAGCATGGAAGGAGGCCATTTCAGGCCATCATGTCCATGCCGGCCAACCACGAGCTATCCAGTCTCATCCCACTTTCCAGCTCTTGGTCCGTAGCCCTGTAGGTTACGGCACTGTTAGTACACATCCAACTATTTTAAAAAGATATCAGGAAAGCAAAGAGAGAACCTGAAAGAATGTTGGCAAGTAAAATCAGGGAAAACACAAATATGTTTTATAAATAACATCAAGAGCAAGAGGGTAACTCGAGAAAGAGTGGGGCCTCTTAGAGACCATAAAGGAAATCTGTGTGTGGAGGCAGAAGACGTGGGTATGATGCTTAATGAATACTTCGCATCTGTTTTCACAAAAGAGAGGGGTGATGCAGACTTTACAATGATGGAGGAGGTGTGTGAAATATTAGATGAGATAAACTAGTGAGAGAGGAAGTATTAAGGGGCTTAGCAGCTTTGAAAGTGGATAAATCCCCCGGTCCAGATGAAATGTATCCCAGGCTTTTAAGTGAAGCAAAAGAGGAAATAGAAGAGGTTCTAACCATCATTTTTTAGTCGTCTCTTGGTACAGGTGTGGTGCCAGAGGACTGGAGGACTGCTCATGTTGTATCTTTATTTAAAAAGGGAGAAAGGGATAGACTGAGTAATTACAGGCCAGTCAGCCTAACCTCGGTGGTGGGAAAATTAGTGGAAAAATCCTGAGGGACAGAATAAATCTTAATTTGGAAAGACATGGATTAATCCAGGACTTTCAGCATGGATTTGTTAAGGGAAGGTCATGTCTGACTAATTTCATTGAATGTTTTGACGAGGTAACCAGGAGAGTTGATGAGGGCAGTGCATATGATGTCGTGTATTTGGATTTTAGTAATGCCTTTGATAAGGTCCCACATGGCAGACTGGTCATGAAAGTAAAAGCCCATGGGATCCAGGGCAAAGTGGCAAGTTGGATCCAAAATTGGCTCAGAGGCAGGAAGCAAAGGGTAATGGTTGATGGGTGCTTTTATGACGAGAAGGCTGTATCCAGTCGGGTCCCTTGCTTTTTGTGGTATATATCAATGACTTGAACTTGAATGTTGGGGGTATGATTAAGAAGTTTGCAGATGACACTGAAATAGGCTGTGTGGTTGATAATGAAGAAGAAAGCTGTGGACTGGAGGAAGATATTAATGTCCTGGTCAGGTGGGCAGAACAGTGTCAAATGAAATTCAATCCGAATGAGTGTGAGGAGGTCTAACTGGGGAGGTCTAACAAGGCAAGGGAATACACTTTAAATGGTATGACACTGAAAAGTGTAGAGGAACAAAGGGACCTTGGAATGCAGGTCCACAGATCCCTGAAAGTAGCAGGCTAGGTAGATAAGGTGGTTAAGAAAGCATATGGATTACTTGCCTTTATTAGTCGAGGCATGGAATACAAGAGTAAGGATGTTATGCTTATAAAACACTGGTTAGGCTGCAGCTGGAGTACTGTGCAATTCTGGTCACCACATTACAGGAAAGATGTGATTGCACTGGAAAGGGCGCAGAGGAGATTTACAAGAATGTTGCCTGGACTGGAGAATTTCGGCTATGAGGAAAGATTGGAGATGCTTGGTCTGTTTTCTTTGGAACAGAGGAGGCTGAGGGGAGATCTGATTGAGGTGTATAAAATTATGAGGGGCCTGGATAGAATGGATAGGAAGGACCTATTTCCCTTGGTGGAGGGGTCAACAACCAGGGGGCATAGATTTAAAGTACAGGTAATTGGGGGGCGGTTTAGAGGAGATATGAGGGAACATTTCTTCCCCCAGAGGGTGGTGGGGGTCTGGAACTCACTGCCTGAAAGGTTGGTAGAGGCAGGAACCCTCACCACATTTAAAAAAAATACTTGCAGAGCAGAGAGGATGAGAGCAGACTTTAAAGAGGTGTTCAAATTCATAAATAGTTTTGATAGAGTAAATAATGAGAAACTACTTCCAATGACAGAAGGATCGGTAACTAGAGTTCTGAGATTTAAGATGATTAGCCAAAGAACCGGACGCCACAGGAGGAAACATTTCTTTTGCACAGCGAGTTGCTATGATCCAGAACTCACTGCCTGAAAAGGCGGTGGGAGCAGATTCAATAGTAACATTCAAAAGAGAATCGGATAAATACTTGACGGGAAATTAATTACAGGGCTATGGGGAAAGAGCAGGGGAGTGGGACTAATTGGATAGCTCTACCAAAGAGCCAACACAGGTACAATGGAATTACTGGCCTCCTTCTGTGCTGTGTCATTCTATAATTCGGTGATGTGTTTTCCATCTTTTCTCCATTGATATAAAACAAAATTTATTCAGTGATTTATTACAATCTGGAATGCACCGCCTGAAAGAATGGTGGAAGCAGATTTAATGGTAACTTTCAGAAGAGAATTGGATAAATATTTGAAAAGGAACAGGACGATGGGGACAGAGCAGGGGATAGGGACTAAATGGGTAGCTCTTTCAAGGAGCCAGCACAGTCACGCCCGGCAGAGTGGCCTCTCTAAGTACTGTAAGTTTCTCTGAGGGCCATCGCCCTCATTTACTTATTTAACTAATTTACGAATTTACTGGAATTCTTTGAGGATATAACAAGCATGGTGGATAGAGGTGTACCGATGGATGTGGTGTATTTAGATTTCTAAAGGCATTCGATAAGGTGCCACACAAAAGGTTACCACAGAAGATAGAGGTACGCGGAGTCAGAGGAAATGTATTAGCATGGATCGAGAATTGGCTGGCGAACAGAAAGCAGAGTCAGGATAAATGGGTCCTTTTCGGGTTGGAAATCGGTGGTTTGTGGTGTGCCACAGGGATCGGTGCTGGGACCACAACTATTTACAATATACATAGATGACTTGGAAGAGGGGACAGAGTGCAGTGTAACATAATTTGCAGATGACACAAAGATTAGTGGGAAAGCGAGTTGTGTAGAGGACACAGAGAGGCTGCAAAGAGATTTGGATAGGTTAAGCGAATGGGCTAAGGTTTGGCAGATGGAATACAATGTCGGAAAGTGTGAGGTCATCCACTTTGGAAAAAAAAACAGCGAAAGGGAATATTATTTGAATGGGGAGAAATTACAACATGCTGCGGTGCAGAGGGACCTGGGGGTCCTTGTGCATGAAACTCTTTTTGGAGTTTATCTGAAAACATAAAACATTAATCCATGCCACCCGACCTGGATGACACACCAGACATTTACAAGGCCCTTTTTTTCCTTTTTTGTGTTTTTTTTTTTGTGTTTTTCTTTTTTTTGTTTTTTTTTGGGCACTAAAATCAAATTTTTTTCTCTCCAGTGCCCCCTATAAAAGGGGAGGGGGACACTAAAAGCACCGGCAATTAAAACAAATTAAACTTTAAAACGTAAAATCAAATTAAAATTTGGTTGCTGGGCGTGATGATGCACTCCAGTCCCTCCGGTGCCCACCTCTCGCGGAAGGCCGCGAGCATACCGGTGAACACTGCGTGCTCCATCTCCAAGGACACCCTGGACCGGATGTAAGAGCGGAAGAGAGGCAGGCAGTCAGGTTGAACGACCCCCTCGACCGCCCGCTGCCTGGACCGGCTGATGGCACCCTTGGCCGTGCCCAGGAGCAGTCCTACGAGGAGGCCCTCGGACCTACCCGCTCCCCTCCGTACAGGGTGCCCAAAGATCAGGAGAGTGGGACTGAAGTGCAGCCAGAATTTCAGGAGCAGCCCCTTTAAATAATAAAACAGGGGCTGCAACCTCGTGCACTCAATAAAAACATGGAACACGGTCTCCTCCAGACCGCAGAAATTGCAGGCGGCCTGGGAGTCCGTGAACCGGCTTAAAAATTTGTTGCACGGCACTGCTCCGTGCACCACCCTCCAGGCCAAGTCCCCGATGAATAGTGGGAGGACCCCTGCATAGAGTGCCCTCCATCGGGGACCCCCGCCTCCTCCGGACGGCAAGATGGTACGCCATGGCGTGTCCGGACGGCCGGCGAGGATGGCAAAGTTGAGAGTGTGCAGGAGCAGCCCGTACAGGAAACCCCTCCGCGCGGAACTGAATGGCACGGAGGGGATTTCCCCGAGGCAGCTCAAGTTGTGAGGCTCCGGCCCCCGAGGGAGGTTCCGGGGTTTGGCGCCGATGAGGAATTCCGTCCGGACGGGACTCAGTTCGGACGGGATCTCCCCACGAGCTTGAGCCTCCTCGATGCAACTAACAGAGTCAGGGCCCAGAGCTGTTTTTAGCGACTCGATGGCTTCGGCCGCGCGGCGGACGTTGGCTGAATTTAGGCGCCGCGCCAGCGTGCCTGGCACCATCCAGCCCGCTCCTCCGACATCGAGCAGATCCCTGACCCTGGTCACCTCACCAGCCACAGCCCTCTCTTCCGACCACCACATAAAACCTCGGTCGTGGAGGTACGGATTCCCGAGCAGCGGCTCCTGCAGGACAGCCACCACTCCAGCCGGCGGAGAGCTGCGCTTGGTGGAGACTTTGTTCCAGACCCTGATGAGTTCCTTGTAAAAGACAGGCAGCTCCTGGAGGGCGGTCCTGACACCCCCCAAGTTCACAAACAGGAGCTGCGTGTCGTAATTGAGGTTGCGCTGTTGGCGGAAGAAATACGTCGCCAGAGCACACCACCTAGGAAGGGGCTCGACGTAAAGGTATCTCTGCAGGGTCTGAAGACGGAAAGTCGCGAGCTGGGCGCTGACGCACACCAACGACTGACCGCCCTCCTCAAGCGGGAGACTCAAGACCGCGGCAGAGACCCAGTGCTTCCTGAAGTCCACCAGCTTCTTCTGTATCTTGGCGACAAATGCAGGGGGAGGGGTCAAAGTGACCAGCCGGTACCACAACATTGCGGCCACCAGCTGGTTTATGACTAGCGCTCGACCCCTGTAGGACAGCACTCGGAGCAGTCCTGTCCAGCGCCCTAGGCGAGCGGCGACCTTGGCCTCTAGCTCCTGGCAGTTCGCCGGCCAGGCTCCCTCGTCGGGGCTAAGGTAGACTCCCAGATAGAGGAGATGGGTCGTGCTCCAGGCAAAAGGCCTGAGCTCCTCCGGCAGGGCGTCCACCCGCCACTGACCCACCAGGAGTCCGGAACATTTCTCCCAGTTGATCCTGGCGGAGGACGCGGCCGAGTAAATCTCCTGGCACTCACGCATCCTCCGCAGGTCAGCGGGATCCTCTACCGCGAGGAGCACATCATCGGCGTAAGCCGAGAGGACGACCTCCACGCCCGGCCCTTGCAGAGCCAGTCCCGTCAACCTCGTCCGCAAGAGGCGCAGGAAAGGCTCCACGCAAACGGCGTATAACTGGTCGGACATGGGGCATCCCTGGCGCACCCCTCTCCTAAAGCGAAGGGGCGCCGTCAAGGACCCGTTAACTTTAATCAGACACTCCGCGGTGGCGTACAAAAGTCGGATCCGGGCGACGAAATGCGTTCCGAACCCGAAAGCGCGCAAAGTTCCGAGCAGATAGTCGTGATCCACCCTGTGGAACGCCTTCTCTTGGTCGAGAGATAGGAAGGCGACCGACAGACCAGCCTCCTGGGAATGATGGATGAGGTCCGGGACCAGATGGACGTTGTCGTGGATTGTCCGGCCTGGGACCGTGTAGGACTGGTCGGGGTGGATCATGTGGTCCAGCACGGCACCAAGGCGAGCAGACATCGCCCTGGCGAAAATTTTGTAGTCCGTGCTGAGGAGGGAGACAGTTCTTAATAAGGCGGAGATCGCCCTTCTTAGGCAGCAGGACGATGACTGCCCTGCGCCAAGAGAGGGGCATCTCCCCGGTCGCCAGACTTTCCCCCAGGACCCGTGCGTAGTCGCTCCCCAGGACGTCCCAGAACGCCCTGTGGAACTCCACGGTCAGCTCGTCCAGCCCCGGGGTTTTACCCCTCGAGAGCCGGTCGAGGGCACCGGTCAGCTCCGCCAGGCTTAGCGGAGCTTCCAGATTTTCGGCGCCCTCCGGGCTGACTTTCGGCAGGTCCTCCCACAAAACTCTACGCGCTTCCTCGCTGGACGGATCCGGAGAGAACAGAGCCCCGTAATATTCACGGGCCCTGTTGTTGACGCCCTCCGGATCCGAGACGAGAGAGCCGTCGTCGGCCAGCAGCGTCAAGAGCTGCTTACGGACACTCTGCCTTTTTTCCAGCGAGTAGAAGAAGGGGGAGCCGCGGTCCAGATCCCGCAGGAACCGGATCCGCGACCTCACGAACGCGCCTCGGGACCCGACGAGCTGCAGGTCCTTCAGCGCGGCCTTCTTCGCTTCGTACACCGTCCGCAGGGCCGGGTCCTGGACGACTTGACCGAGACGGGCTTCCAGGTCGAGCACCTCTTTTTCTAGCCGCCCGACTCCGGCCGCCTGCCTCTTGGTCGACCCCCTCGCGTACTCTTGACAGAAGACGCGGACGTGAGCCTTGCCCACGTCCCACCATAGCCTCAAGGAGGGGAAGCCCCCCTGCTTCCTTCTCCAGTCGGACCAGAATCGACGGAACGAGTCCTGGAACCGCACGTCCTCCAGCAGCCGGTTGTTAAAGTGCCAGTACGCGGACCCCGTCCTCGCACGGAGCGAAGCGAGCTCCGCCCACACCAGGTGGTGGTCCGAACACGGCACCGGCCGCATGGAGGCCGCCGGGACGCAGGAAACGTACGCCCGAGACACGTAAAGGCGGTCGACTCTGGACCATCCTACTCCAGGCCTCACCCAAGTAAAGGCGCTGGAGTCGGGGTGGAGATTCCGCCAGACGTCCACCAAGTTGAAGGACCCGACCAGGTCCCTCAACTTCTCGATCGCCGTCATGCTCTGCGGGGCACGGGAGCGGTCCCTCGCCTCGAGGGTGCAGTTAAAATCCCCCAAGAGGACAATGCAGTCGCCGACGTCGACGGAGCCAAGAAGAGCGGACACTTCTTCAAAGAAGCGCGTTTGCTGCGGGCCGGGCTGAGCGGCGTACACGTTCACGAGATGGAGCGGCACGTCCCCCAGGCGAACCGTTACGTGCAGCAAGCGGCCTGGCACGGGCTCCTCGACCCCCAAGATCTCTGGCTGAAAATGCGGGCCCAGCAAGATGGCTCATGCGGACCTCCCCTTGCCATTCCAGGAGCCACGTGGCTTCGTCTCCCGGAACGGTGTGGGTTTCTTGCAGGAAGCACACCGCATATTTCCCCTCCTGCAGGAGCGAAAAATTGTCAAATCTACGGCGTGCCCCTCTGCCGCCGTTGATGTTGAGGCTGGCTATGGTTATCTTCATGGCAAAAGCATAGTGCAACCTCTACCTTAACCTATTGTGGGGGAGGGAGCAGAGTCTTTTGTTGAACTCTACTCCCTCCGCAGCCCAGTGAGGAGTCCCTCGAGCTCGCGCAGCTCAAGGTGCTGCTCCTTTGTCAAGGGCCCGCCCGCGGCCAAGGTTTTAGCGGCGGCGCGGACGGACCCCTTGATCAGCTCTGGCTCGGACCATTTTCCCAGGGCCAGTCGGGCTTGGTTGCAGCGACCCCGGATCTGGGCCAAAAAGTCCCGGAGTTCCTTTGCAGGAATGAGGAGGGTCTCAGCGGCGGTCGCGAGCAGATCCACCGCCTCACTGGCAGTGGTCTCTAGGTCTTCACCCGCGTCCCCCACCGAGTCCCCGTCCTCCTCCAGGAGGTGGCCGCCAGCAGCCGGCCCATCGATCGCACAAGGTACGGCAAACGACCCGGCCGCTCCAACCGGCCCTGGCTCTGCCCCGATCCCACCCCCAGGATCGTCGGCAGAGGAGTCCCTACTGGGCTCTTTTAAAAATGGTGCTGGGTCGGGAAACGACAGCGGAAGGGATTCCCCCTCCGCCCCAGGAACCGGGGAACAAGGAGCGACCCGGCCATAGGAAATCCCCAGGCCCTCCAAGTGCTCCAGCTCCAAAGTAGGGGGCGAGGGTGGGTGTTCCTCCCCCTCCCCGCTGCCACCTCCCGGCCCAGCGTGTACAGTGTCATTAAAATTATTCTTAATTTCAGTTTCTGCCGGGTCGAGCGACTCCCGGGGGAAGTTGGGTATTGGCTGGGCGGACTCAGGTTCGGCCTTTTCGGCCCCGCCCGCCTCAGTCCCCGGGACGCCCGGCCCGGCGGCAATGCATTCCTCCGCGATCCCCACGCCCCCCACGACAGGCAGATCCTCCACGCCACCCCCGGGAGGCAGAGGCTGGGCAGCCTCGACTGCCTCACCCTCCCCGGGGACAGACTCCTCGCGCCTACAGCGCAGCTTGGGGGCGCTGGTGGGGGACGCGGGACACGCGGCGGGCACTGACTCCTCCGCGGAGGGATGTTGTTCCCCCTCCGCCTCATTGGAACGGCGCCTCCTTTTGTTCCTGGGGGTGCGCGGAGGCAGGGAGACCTCCATGTCTGCCGAGGCCTCCCACTCCACACCCCCCTTTTCCTTTCCTTTCCCGCGCCCGGGCCCCTCTGCGGTGTTGTTCAAGGGCTCGGGCACGGGCTCGGGGCACCCCGCGCTCGCCGGTGACTGGGTTGGGCTGAGCGCGGTGGTCAAATTGTCTGGCGCACTGAGGGGACCCGCCTCGAGATGTTTCTCCCTCTCCCGCGCCTTCCTTCCGGTCGGACTCTCTCCCTCCCCCCCGCCAGAGGCCGTGAAAACAAAGGCCTCCGACGATGCCCGCGCACCTACGGCTCCCGGCACGCGGACGCAACTAGGGGGAGGCGTGGCGGCGGCGCCAGCCTTGGCCGCCTTCGGTGGTTTGGAGGCCTTGGAGGCGGGGCAGTTCTTGCGAACGTGCCCCACCTCTCTGCAGGCATGGCACCGCACGCCGTCCGACGTCCAGAAGACGCGGTAGGCAGTCCCCTCGTGCACCACATTAAAATTGCCCTCCGTCGTCTCCTCCCGCGCCAGCCGGACAAAGAGCTGGCGGCGGAAGGAGAACACATGGCGCAGGCTGTTCTCCCTGAGGCCGAGCGGTATGGGGTTGATCCCCGACCTTACCTCCCCCAGTTGATGTAGGTGAGGGAGGAGGAGCTCAGCGGGAACAAAGGGCGGGACGTTTGAAATGATGACCCTCTGCGCGGTGGCCTCGAGAGGGTCCACCGGCAGGAACGTCCCGCCCACCGTGAGCCCCCTTTCGAGGGCCAGGGACACCGCCCGCTCCGACCCCAGGAAGAACACAGCCTTCCCAGACATCTTGGAGGCTGCGACAATGGCCGAGGGGCCGACTATCCCAGCCATCGCCCGCACGCACTCCTCGATGCTCATTGTGGGGTGAGTGTAGCTCTTGACCCCGTGTTTCTTGGTTATAAGTGTAAAAGGTGGCAGGGCAGCAGGTGGCGCAGGAGGTGCCGTGGATGTGGACGCCACCTGCGCATATGTCCTTGCTGGCCCTGCCACCGGCGTGGATGGGGTCGCCATCACGGGGTCCCTTTAAAAGCTACACCCACCCCAAAGTCACAGGCCTTAATGGTCTTAATTGGCCTCGTTTAAATATTTGAGCAGAGGGAGCTCTGAAAGAGGCACTCCTCTCCCCTAGTTAACGATTGTGGAGGGGCCTTGTTCCCTCTGCTCAGTTGTCTTAATTGTTTTTTTTTGAAATTAGGAGGAAAGGGCTCTCAGAGAGAGAGGGGAGAGACAGAGAGAGACATAGAGTGAGAGGGTGTGGGAAAGAGGGAGGCTGCGAGGGCAGGTCTCCCCTCACAGCAATGGGTGGGTGCACTCCCCAGATGGCAAAACAAAGCACAGTCTTTGGGGTGGTCTTCGGGTGGGGGGAGAAGATGTCTTCACCTGGGGCAGCTGGAGCCACCCAGGCACACACTCCCAACGATGTTCAATAGGGTGATTAATGCTTCTTCAGCCAGGCAGCTCCAGCTATCCCAGGCTAGGCAATGGGGGAGGGGTGCTTCAAAGGTGTGTGGGGCCTAGTTGTAAGCAAGGCCCCCACACACACTTCCACACACACACACCCCCCGCGATGTTCCGGCCCTCAAAAAGTCTTCTTTCCTCCCCCCACCGATACAACAATGTCTTTCGGGGAAATGCACCCACACCCACCTGTAGAATGTTGTAAAATCTCCCTCCCTCCACACAGGTTGTTGCTCTTTCCACTCTCTCCAACTCTCTGTAGCAGTAATAAAGTTGGTAAATGTTTCTGCGCTCCACCTCTCACTCCGGACGTTGTATTGTAGCAAGCCAGCCCTTCCCTCCTATTCCTGGGCTGTTCTCAGGGCTCACTCCAGGCCTTCTGGACAGGAGCAAAGCAGGTAGCTCCTTCCCTCACTGCAGCTCAGCTCCAATTGAATAGGCCACGCCTCCACTGCTCCACAATTGGCCCTTGTGCATGAAACTCTTTTAGGAAAAGACAGCACTCCCTCGGCAGTGTCAGCTTAGATTTTTAGAGCCCCTGGAGTTGGAGTAGAACCAACAACCTTCTAAGTCACAGGCAAGTGTGCTGCCTACTGAGCCACAGCTGACACTTCCCTTGTGCATGAAACTCTTTTTGGAGTTTATCTGAAAAACACAAAACATTAATCCGTGCCACCCGACCTGGATGACACACCAGACATTTACAAGGCCCTTTTTTCCTTTTTTGTGTTTTTTTTTTGGGGCACTAAAATCAAATTTTTTTTTCCAGTGCCCCCTATAAAAGGATAGGGGGACTCTAAAAGCACCGGCAATTAAAACAAATTAAACTTTAAAACGTAAAATCAAATTAAAATTTGGTTGCCGGGCGTGATGATGCACTCCAGTCCCTCCGGTTCCCACCTCTCGCGGAAGGCCGCGAGCGTACCGGTGGACACCGCGTGCTCCATCTCCAAGGACACCCTGGACCGGATGTAAGAGCGGAAGAGAGGCAGGCAGTCAGGTTGAACGACCCCCTCGACCGCCCGCTGCCTGGACCGGCTGATGGCACCCTTGGCCATGCCCAGGAGCAGTCCTACGAGGAGGCCCTCGGACCTACCCGCTCCCCTCCGCACAGGGTGCCCAAAGATCAGGAGAGTGGGACTGAAGTGCAGCCAGAATTTCAGGAGCAGCCCCTTCAAATAATGGAACAGGGGCTGCAACCTTGTGCACTCAATAAAAACATGGAACACGAACTCTTCCAGACCGCAGAAATTGCAGGCGGCCTGGGAGTCCGTGAACCGGCTTAAAAATTTGTTGCATGGCACTGCTCCATGCACCACCCTCCAGGCCAAGTCCCCGATGAATAGTGGGAGGACTCCCGCATAGAGTGCCCTCCATCAGGGACCCCCACCTCCTCCGAACGGCAAGATGGTACTCCGGACGGCCGGCGAGGATGGAAAAGTTGAGAGTGTGCAGGAGCAGCCTGTACAGGAAACCCCTCCGCGCAGAACTGAAAGGCACGGAGGGGATTTCCCCGAGGCGGCTCAAGTTGTGAGGCGCCGGCCCCCGAGGGAGGTTCCGGGGTTTGGCGCCTATGAGGAAATCCGTCCGGACGGGGGTCAGTTCAGCCGGGATCTCCTCACGTGCCTGAGCCTCTTCGATGCACCTAACAGAGTCAGGGCCCAAAGCTGTTTTTAGCGACTCGATGGCTTCAGCCGCGTGGCGGACGTTGGCTGAATTTAGGCGCCGCGCCAGCGTGCCTGGCGCCATCCAGCCCGCTCCTCCGCCATCGAGCAGGTTCCCTTGTGCATGAATCCCAAAAAGTTAGTTTGCAGGTGCAGCAGGTAATCAGGAAGGCGAATGGAATGTTGGCCTTCATTGCGAGAGGGATGGAGTACAAAAAGCAGGGAGGTCCTGCTGCAACTGTATAGGGTATTGGTGAGGCTGCACCTGGAGTACTGTGTACAGTTTTGGTCACCTTACTTAAGGAAGGATATACTGGCTTTGGAGGGGGTACAGAGATGATTCACGAGGCTGATTCCGGAGATGAGGATGTTACCTTATGATGATAGATTGAATAGACTGGGTCTTTACTCATTGGAGTTCAGAAGGATGAGGGGTGATCTTATGGAAACATTTAAAATAATGAAAGGGATAGACAAGATAGAGGCAGAGAGGTTGTTTCCACTGGTAGGGAAGACTAGAACTAGGGGGCACAGCCTCAAAATATGGGGGAGCCAATTTAAAACCGAGTTGAGAAGGAATTTCTTCTCCCAGAGGGTTGTGAATCTGTGGAATTCTCTGCCCAAGGAAGCAGTTGAGGCTAGCTCATTGAATGTATTCAAGTCACAGATAGATAGATTTTTAACCAACAAGGGAATTAAGGGTTACGGGGAGCGGGCGGGTAAGTGGAGCTGAGTCCACGGCCAGATCAGCCATGATCTTGTTGAATGGCGGAGCAGGCTCGAGGGGCTAGATGGCCTACTCCTGTTCCTAATTCTTATGTTCTTATGTTCTATGTGGGGTGGGGTGGGGGAGATTGGAGGACAAGATGATAATTTTTGTTCTCGTTCCCTGTTTTTCACTTTGAGGGTTCTCACTTGGATCCACCATTCAGTCCCATACGAAGGGAATCTGGATGTGGTGTGTGGAACACCCCTGCAATTCCGATCAGCATCTTGTGCTTTTGGACACAGAAGGACTTGGAGATGTGGAGAAGGTAGGTTATTTCCTGCACTCTGGCAGCTCACACCACCTTTGGGAAGCTGCTCGAGACATTTCTTTCTCTGCTATAGGAAAATTAAAGTTGCTGTTGTTTATCCAGTCCACTAAACAAATCATTTCTCAACAGAGAAATCAATTCTTGGCTCGTAAAATTAAGGAAAACTGAAAGATGTTCTATTCTCAAGGATTGTTTGCTAGTGCTGTTGGGGAGGAGTTAAACTAATATGGCAGGGGGATGGGAACCAATGCAGGGAGACAGAGGGAAACAAAATGGAGATGGAAGCAAAAGACAGAAAGGAAATGAGTAAAAGTGGAGGGCAGAGAAACCCAAGGCAAAAAACAAAAAGGGCCACTTTGCAGCAACATTCTAAAGGGTTTAAGTATGTTAAAAAGGCAAGACTGAAGGCTCTGTGCCTCAATGCGAGGAGTATTCGGAATAAGGTGGATGAATTAACTGTGCAGATAGCAGTTAACGGATACGATGTGGTTGGCATCATGGAGACATGGCTCCAGGGTGACCAAGGCTGGGAACTCAACATCCAAGGGTATTCAACATTTAGGAAGGATAGACAGAAAGGAAAAGGAGGCGGGGTGGCGTTGCTGGTGAAAGAGGAAATTAATTCAATTGTAAAGAAAGACATTAGCTTGGATGATGTGGAATTGCAGAACACCAAGGGGCAGAAAACGCAAGTGGGAGTTGTGTACAGACCTCCAAACAGTAGTAGTGATGTTGGGGAGGGCATCAAACAGGAAATTAGGGGTGCGTGCAATAAAGGTGCAGCAGTTATAATGGGTGACTTTAATATGCATATAGATTGGGCTAACCAAACTGGAAGCAATACGGTGGAGGAGGATTTCCTGGAGTGCATAAGGGATGGTTTTCTAGACCAATATGTCGAGGAACCAACTAGGGGGGAGGCCATCTTAGACTGGGTGTTGTGTAATGAGAGAGGATTCATTAGCAATCTTGTTGTGCGAGGCCCCTTGGGGAAGAGTGACCATAATATGGTGGAATTCTACATTAGGATGGAGAATGAAATGGTTAATTCAGAGACCATGGTCCAGAACTTAAAGAAGGGTAACTTTGAAGGTATGAGGCGTGAATTGGCTAGGATAGATTGGCGAATAATACTTAAGGGATTGACAGTGGATGGGCAATGGCAGACATTTAGAGACTGCATGGATGAACTACAACAATTGTACATCCCTGTCTGGCGTAAAAAGAAAAAAGGGAAGGTAGCTCAACCGTGGCTATCAAGGGAAATGAGGGATAGTATTAAAGCCAAGGAAGCGGCATACAAATTGGCCAGAAATAGCAGCGAACCCAGGGACTGGAAGAAATTTAGAATTCAGCAGAGGAGGACAAAGGGTTTGATTAGGGCAGGGAAAATAGAGTACGAGAGGAAGCTTGCAGGGATCTTTAAAATGGACTGCAAAAGCTTCTATAGATATGTAAAGAGAAAAAGGTTAGTAAAGACAAACGTAGGTCCCCTGCAGTCAGAATCAGGGGAAGTCATAACTGGGAACAAAGAAATGGCCAATTGAACAAATACTTTGGTTCAGTATTCACTAAGGAGAACACAAACAACCTTCCGGATATAAAAGGGGTCAGAGGGTCTAGTAAGAAGGAGGAACTGAGGGAAATCCTTATTAGTCGGGAAACTGTGTTGGGGAAATTGATGGGATTGAAGGCCGATAAATCCCCAGGGCCTGATGGTCTGCATCCCAGAGTACTTAAGAAGGTGGCCTTGGAAATAGCGGATGAATTGACAGTCATTTTCCAACATTCCATTGACTCTGGATCAGTTCCTATGGAGTAGAGGGTAGCCAATGTAAACCCACTTTTTAAAAAAGGAGGGAGAGAGAAAACAGGGATTTATAGACCGGTCAGCCTGACATCGGTAGTGGGTAAAATGATGGAATCAATTATTAAGGATGTCATAGCAACGCATTTGGAAAGAGGTGACATGATAGGTCCAAGTCAGCATGGATTTGTGAAAGGGAAATCATGCTTGACAAATCTTCTGGAATTTTTTGAGGATGTTTTCAGTAGAGTGGACAAGGGAGAACCAGTTAATGTGATGTATGTGGACTTTCAGAAGGCTTTCTACAAGGTCCCACACAAGAGATTAATGTGCAAAGTTAAAGCACATGGGATTGGTGGTAGTATGCTGACGTGGATTGAGAACTGGTTGGCAGACAAGAAGCAAAGAGTAGGAGTAAATGGGTGCTTTTTAAAATGGCAGGCAGTGACTTGTGAGGTACTGCAAGGTTCTGTGCTGGGGCCCCAGCTGTTTACATTGTACATTAATGATTTAGACGAGGGGATTAAATGTAGTATCAGCAAATTTAAAGATGACACTAAGTTGGGTGGCAGTGTGAGCTGTAAGGAGGATGCTATGAGGCTGCAGAGTGACTTGGATAGGTTTGGTGAGTGGGCAAATGCATGGCAGATGAAGTATAATGTGAATAAATGTGAGGTTATCCACTTTGGTGGTAAAAACAGAGAGACAGACTATTATCTGAATGGTGACAGATTAGGAAAAGGGGAGGTGCAACGAGACCTGGGTGTCATGGTACATCAGTCATTGAAGGTTGGCATGCAGGTACAGCAGGCGGTTAAGAAAGCAAATGGCATGTTGGCCTTCATAACGAGGAGATTTAAGTACAGGGGCAGGGAGGTGTTAATACAGGGGCAGGAAGGTGGCCTTGGTGAGGCCACACCTGGAGTATTGTGTACAGTTTTGGTCTCCTAACTTGAGGAAGGACGGTCTTGCTATTGAGGGAGTGCAGCGAAGGTTCACCAGATTGATTCCCGGGATGGTGGTACTGACATATCAAGAAAGACTGGATCAACTTGGCTTGTATTCACTGGAGTTCAGAAGAATGAGAGGGGACGTCATAGAAACGTTTAAAATTCTGACGGGGTTAGACAGGTTAGATGCACGAAGAATGTTCCCAATGTTGGGGAAGTCCAGAACCAGGGGTCACAGTCTAAGGATAAGGGGTAAGCCATTTAGGACCGAGATGAGAAGAAACTTCTTCACCCAGAGAGTGGTGAACATGTGGAATTCTCTACCATAGAAAGTTGTTGAGGCCAATTCACTAAATATATTCAAAAAGGAGTTAGATGTAGTCCTTACTACTAGGGGGATCAAGGGGTATGGCAAGAAAGCAGGAATGGGGTACTGAGGTTGCATGTTCAGCCATGAACTCATTGAAGGGCCGAATGGCCTACTCCTGCACCTATTTTCTATGTTTCTATATTTCTATGTAAAGATATTAAGAGCAAGAGAATAATTAAAGAAAGGGTATGGCCTATTAGAGACCATGAGGATAATCTCTGTGTGGAGTCGGAAGATGTTGGTATGGTTCTTAATGAATACTTTGCATCTGTTTTCGCAAAGGATAGGGGCAATGCAGATACTGCTATCGAGGAGGAGTGTGATATTCTGGATGAAATAAACAGAGTGAGAGAGAAGGCATTAAGGGGTTTAGCAGCTTTGAAAGTAGATAAGTCCCCAGGCCCGGATGAAATGCATCCCAGGCTGTTAAGCGAAGTAAAAGAGGAAATAGCAGAGGCCTTGACATCATTTTCCAGTCCTCTTTGGATCTGGGAATGGTGCTGGAGGACTGGAGGACTGCTAATGTGGTACCCTTGTTTAAGAAGGGAGAAAGGGATAGGCCGAGTAATTACAGGCCTGTCAGCCTAACCTCAGTGGTGGGAAAATTATTGGAAAAAATCCTGAAAGACAGGATAAATCGTCATTTGGAAAGGCAATGATTAATTAGGGACAGTCAGCATGGATTTGGTAAGGGAAAATCATGTTTGACTAACCTGACTGAATTTTTTGAAGAGGTAACCAGGTGAGTCGATGAGGGTAGTGCACACGATGTAGTGCATATGGACTTTGGCAAAGCTTTTGATAAGGTCCCACATGGTAGACTGGTCACGAAGGTTAAATTCCATTGGCTCCAGAGCAAAGTGGCAAGTTGGATCCAAAATTAGCTTAGAGGTCGGAAGCAAAGGGTAATGGTTGATGGATGTTTTTGTGACTGGAATGATGTTTCCAGTGGGGTTCCGCAGGGCTCAATACTGGGTCCCTTCCTTTTTGTGGTATACATCAATGATCTAGACTTGAATATAGGGAGTATGATTAAGAAGTTTGCAGATGACACTAAAATTAGCTGTGTGGTTGATAATGATGAGGAAAGACATGGACTGCAGGAGGATATCAAGCTACTGGTCAGGTGGGCAGAACAGTGGCAAATGTAATTTAATTCAGAGAAGTGTGAGGTAATGCACTTTTGGAGGGCTAATAAGGAAAGGATATACACATTAAGCGGTAGGCCACTTAAAAGTGTAGATAAACAAAAGGACCTTGGAGTGCTTGTCCACAGATCCCTGAAAGTAGCAGGCCAGATGGATAAGGTGGTTAAGAAGGCAAATGGAATGCTTGCCTTTATTGGCCGAGGCATAGAATACGAGTAGGGAGGTTATGCTTAAATTGTATAATACTCTGGTTAGGCCACAGCTGGAGTACTGCATGCAGTTCTGGTTGCCATATTATAGGAAGGACGTGATTGCACTAGAGAGGGTGCAGAGGAGATTTACTAGGATGCTGTCTGGCATGGAGAATCTTAGCTATGAGGACAGATTGGATAGGTTAGATTTGTTCTAATTGGAACAGAGGAGGCTGAGAGGAGACCTCATTGAGGTGTATAAAATTTTGAGGGGCCTTGATATAATAGATAGCAAGGGGCTATTTCCCTTGGTGGAGGGGTTAATTACGAGGGGGCATAGTTTTAAGGTGGTTGGTGGATGGTTCAGCGGGAATTTGAGGTGATGCTTCTTCACGCAGAGGGTTGTGGGGGTTTGGAACTCACTGTCTAGAAGGGTGGTGGATGCAGAAACCCTCACCACATTAAAAAGGTGTTTGGATGTGCACTTGAAGTACCGTAACCTGCAGGGTTATGGACCTTGTGCTGGTAAGTGGGATTAGACTGGACAACCTCTTGTTGGCTGGTGCAGATACGATGCTAAGTACTGCAGGAAATCAAATACGGCCAGGATGATCTCCTGGACTAGTTTCGATCACCTGGATGAATCGGAGAGGAATTTTCCCAGATTTTTTTTTTCTGCAATTGGCCTCGGTTTTTATGTGGTTTTTGCCTCTCCCAGGAGATCACATGGCTCCGGTTGAGGTGGAGTGTAGAATGTTTTGGTGTAAGGGGTGTCGTAGATGTATGGGACGGACTGGTTGGGCCGGGTGCTCTTTACCTTTCCGCCTTTGTTTATTGTTCATAAGTTTATATGTAACCTTCAGGTCCGCTGACTTAGGGTCGTGCGGCTCTTTGTTGGCCAGTGCGGACATGATGAGCCGAAATTGTCTTCGTCTGCACTGTAAATTTCTATGTTTTCTATGTTTCTTCTAACAAATTGGGACCCTGTTCTTCCCTGGCAGGATGGAGACCGACCTCTGGATCAATTTTCCTCATGTCTGTGTTCTCTGTGGCATAAGCAGTATAAATGTATTATTATTTACTTACTCTTGTTCTCTATAAACCCATTATGCTGTTTGCATTATTTTTGGCTACATCCATTTGCTCTCGGACTTTCAATGCAACTTTCCGTTGTAAAAGTTCATCTAAAGATGAGAAGCCACAAAGGGTGTGCAGCATGGTCTTAGACAGGATGGATTGCTTCTTATGTCCCAGCTCTTCTTTCCCTTTTCTTCCTTCACTCTACATTTTGGCTCTCTCTGGCTCTTCCTCTTTTTTCTTCTTCTCTCCTCGCCTCAGTGTTCCTACCTCATTCATCGTATTCCATTTACAGTCTGTTCCTTCTTCCTCTTGAAGATCTTTTAGAACAAATTTCCAAATAGCACAGTGAGTGTGAACTTCATGTCAAAGCAGGTTTGTATTGATAGGATGAGCAAATGGATGGTGTGTTCTTATATCTATTGTATTTATCTCCATTCTTCTTCCTTCTTTTAATACCTATATTGTTTTTACAGGGTGACAAGAACAATGACAACTGGATATTTTCATTGAGCATTCTCCTGAGCAGTACCTTTATATACAACAGCAGGGGCACGATTGATCAACATGCACTGGAAGATCTTCAGTATCCTTTTCATTGGAACTTTCGAATAGAGTGTGGTCATAAACAAACCCAAAAATACAACTGAGTGAAAGGGAATCTGCAGCAAGTCAGAGAGTTTCTATTGGAGATCACATTATGGCTGATTAGAGGCAGCAATGGAGATGATTGGATGTTGCCAATGTACTCGGTAACTCATTGGAGCTTGGTGTGGTTTTTAATTGGAGATTGCCATGGTATCCATCATCTGATTGGAGATTGCCATGGTATCTGATTGGAGATTGCCATGGTATCTGATTAGAGATTGCCATGGTATCTGATTGGAGATTGCCATGGTATCTGATTAGAGATTGCCATGGTATCTGATTGGAGATTGCCATGGTTTGCATCGTCTGATTCGAAATTGCCGTGGTATCTGGTTGGAGATTGCTCTGGTATACATTGTCTGATTGGAGATTACTGTGGTCAAATTTTTCAGAGTTGAAGAGGCTTTGTAAGAAGCACCCTGCAAGGGTCAAAGATTTGGTATTTAATTTATGAAGGTAGAGTCCAACAGGAGTCAAAAAGTTGATATTTAACGCACAAAGTCTCAATGATAGCACTCTCACCTGAGTCAGAATGTTGTGGGTTCAAGTTCCACTCCAGAGACTTGAGTACAAAATTCTAGGGCGACACTTTCAGTGCATACTGAGCTTTTGGTCACCTTTCCTCAGCATCAAATTTTGTTTGATAATTCTCCCGTGAATCACCTTGTGATATCCTAACATAAAAGGAAATTCAAAAGTCTTCTATAGACATATTAACAGTAAAAGTGTTGTCAGAGGAGTGAATCTATTAGTGGAGGCAGAAGGCATGGCTGAGGTACTAAATGAGTACTTTGCATTGGTGTTTACCAAGGAAGAAGACTTTGTTCAAAAAAGGGGAGTCAGGTCAGTCAGTTTAACGTCAGTGGTGGGGAAGCTGTTAGTAACAGTAATCCGGGTAAACAGCCAATTGGACAACAACAACAACAACAACTTGTATTTATATAGCTCCTTTAATGTACTGAAAAGTCCCAATGCGCTTCACAGGAGTATTATGAGATATAAATTGACACTGAGCTGCATAAGTAGAAATTAACGCAGGTGACCAAAAGCTTGGTCAAAATGTTTTAAGGAGCTTCTTGAAGGAGGAAAGAGAGAGGCGGAGAAGTTTAGGCAGGGAGTTTCAGAGCTTGAGACCTTGGCAACAAAAGGCACGGGCACCAATGATTGAGCGATTATAATCAGGAATGATCACGAGGACAGAATTAGAGCAGTGCAGATAAAGGAGAGCCATCATGGATTTGTTAAGGACAAATCATGTTTGACTAACTTGATTGAATGTTTTGATGAAGTATCAGAGAGGGTGAATGAGAACAGTGCAGTTGATGTTGTGTGTATATGGAATTTCAAAATGCGTTTGACATTTTGAAATGACAGGCAGAATAGAAAAGGAGGGAGGTATCCCTGATACTAAAGGATAACATAAGGACAGTAATGAGAAAGGATCTTGACTCGGAAGATCAGGAAGTAGAATCAGTATGGGTGGAGAAAAGAAATAACAAGGAGCAGAAAATACTGGTGGGGGTAGTTTATAGACCCCCAAACAGTAGCTGTACCATTGGACAGATTATTAAGCAACAAATAATTGGAGTTTGTAGCAAAGCTAATACAATAATCATGGGGGAACTTTAGGGTTAGAAATTACGTTTGCGTCCTGTTTGGTGATAACGATTCAGGGAGTGCAGAAGTATCGCCGGGCAAAAAAGATTTTCTGCTGCTGGGAACTTCCACTTTTGCGCTCCAAGGGAAATGGAACGCAAAATCAAGTGCTACCACTTCCTTTAGAGCGTTAAAGGCAGTGAGAGGGGTGACATTGGCAGAGCGCTGAGCAATGTTCAGTGCAGCGTTGCTGTCTTTACAGGCTCCTTCCCTCACTTAAAGGGAAGGGCCAATGATGGGTTTAGTCAATCTTCATGCTGTCACTGTTGGGCCACGGCATCCTGCGCTACGTGCATAGCAGCCCCAAGAGTGCAGGGCTGAGCAATTGCTGGGGCAAAACAAATCAGGAGGCACCAGACTGGGGAGATGAAAACATTTTGCCCTACCTGACCACCACTGCCTTTAAATAGCGTTCCCCAAGGGGCAAAGCCTCCTACAGCTGCCGTTGTTGATGTCCGGCAATGCCGCAGGGGCGAATATTTCATCCGGGATGGTAACGGGGCGACGTGTTCCAGATGACATCACGATCTACTTTACGCAAGAGAATGAGGCGATGAGTGTTGGTGCTAGTGCAAAACCGCCAGGGAATTTCATGCGTGTCGGTGATTTTGCAGTGTCTGGTCTGTAACTCCTTAGCTTCCCGTTACCACCCCCCACAGGCAATAATGGGAGGTGCAAACCCGGCCAATTTCTCCCCCTCAATCTTCATATAGGCTGAGCGAATCAAATTGGCAAAGATAGTCTGGAGGACAAGTTTACGCAATGCATTCAAGACAGTTTTCTAGAACAATACATCATGGAACCAACCAGGAAACAGGCTATTTTAGATCTTGTATTGTGTAATGAGACAGGGTTAATTAGCAGTCACATACTGAAGGATCCTGTGGGAAGAGTGATCATAATATGATAGAATTTCATGTTGAGTTTGAGAGTGAAATACTTAAATTGAATCATAGAAATTTACAACATGGAGGACGAAGAGCTCTCCAGCCTAATCCCACTTTCAAGCTCTCGGTCCGTAGCCCTGTAGGTTACAGCACTTTAAATGCACATCCAAGTATCTTTTAAATGTGATGAGGGTTCCTGCCTCTACCACCCTTTCAGGCAGTGAGTTCCAGAACCCCACCACCCTCTGGGTTGTATAGAGCCTTGGTGAGGTCACACCTGGAATATTGTGTTCAGTTTTGGTCTCCTAATCTGAGGAAGGACGTTCTTGCTATTGAGGGAGTACAGCGAAGTCCACCAGATTGCTTCCCGGGGTGGCAGGACTGACATATTAAGAAAGACTGGATCAACTGGGCTGTATCCACTGGAGTTTAGAAGAATCTGTCTATCTCCACCTTAAATATATTCAATGACCCAGCCTCCACAGCTCTCTGGAGCAGAGAATTCCATAGATTTACAATCCTCTGAGAGAAGACATTTCTCATCTCAGCCCCTTATTCTGAATCTATGTTCCCTAGTTTTAGTTTCCCCTGTGAGTGGAACTATCCTCTCTGCATCCACCTAGTTGAGCCCCCTCAATATCTTATATGTTGTGATAAGATCACCTCTCATTCTTCTGAATTCCAATGAGTATAGGCCCGACCTACTCAAGCTATCTTCATAAGACAACTCCTTCATCTCCAGAATCAACCTAGTGAACCTTCTCTGAACAGCCTCCAATGCAAGTACATACTTCCTTAAATATGGAGACCAAAACTGTACTCCAGGTGTGGCCTCGCCAATACCCAGTACAGTTGTAGCAGGACTTCTCTGCTTTTATACTCTATCCCCCTTGTAATAAAGGCCAACATTCCATTTGCTTTCCTGATTACTTGCTGTACCTGCATACTCACTTTTTGTTTCATGCACAAAGACCTCCAGGTCCCTCTGTACTGCAGCACAATGCAGTTTTTCTCCATTTACATTATAATTTGCTTTTCTATTTTTTCTGTCAAAGTGGATAACCTCACATTTTCCCACATTATACTCCATCTGCAAATTTTTTGCCGACTCACTTAGCCTGTCCATATCCTTTTGCAGATTTTTTGTATCCTCACAATTTGCTTTCCCACCCATCTTTGTATCATCAGCAAACTTGGCTACATTACACTCGGTCCCTTCATCCAAGTCATTAATATAGATTGTAAATAGCTGGGGACCCAGTACCAATCCCTGCGGCACCCCACTAGTTACTGTTTGCCAACTGGAAAATGACCCATTTATCCCGACTCTCCTTTCTGTTCGTTAGCCAATCCTCTATCCGTCCTAACATATTACCCCCAATCCCGTGAACTTTTATCTTGTGCAGTAACCTTTTATGTGGCACCTTATTGAATGCCTTCTGGAAATCCAAATACACCACATCCACTGGTTCCCCCTTATCCACCCGGCTCGTTACATCCTCAAAGAACTCCAGCAAATTTGTCAAACATGATTTCCCTTTCATAAAATCATGCTGACTCTGCTTGATTGAATTATGCTTTTCCAAATGTCCCGCTACTGCTTCCTTAATAATGGACTCCAGCATTTTCCCAACGACAGATGTTAGGCTAACTGGTCCATAGTTTCCTGCTTTTTGTCTGTCTCCTTTTTTAAATAGGGGCGTTACATTTGCAGTTTTCCAATCTGCTGGGATCGCCCCAGAATCCATGGAATTTTGGCAGATTACAATCAATGCATCCACTATCTCTGCAGCCACTTCTCTTAAGACCCGATGATGTAAGCCATCAGATCCAGGGGACTTATCTGCCTTTAGTGCCATTATTTTACCAAGTATTGCTTCATTAGTGATAGTATGAAGACCATCCCTCCCTATAGCCCCTTGATTATCTACTATTGGAATATTTTTAGTGTCTTCTACCATGAAGACGGATACAAAATATTTGTTCAATGCCTCTGCCATTTCCCTGTTCTCCATTATTAATTCCCCAGTCTCATCCTCTGGGGGACCAATATTTACTTTCACCACTCTTTTCCTATAGAAACTCTTACTATCTGTTTTTATATTTCATGCTAGTTTACTTTCATAATCTATCTTCCCTCTCTTTATCATTTGTTTAGTCATTCTTTGGTGGCTTTTAAAAGTTTCCCAATCCTCTTGGCCACATTGTATGCCCTTGGTTTCAATTTGATACCATCCCTTATTTCCTAAGTTAGCTACGGATGGTTATCCCTTCTCTTACAGTCTTTCCTTCTCATTGGGATATATTTTTGTTGCGAGTTATGAAATATCTCCTTAAATGTCTCCCACTGCTCATCAACATCCCATGCTTTAATCTATTTTCCCAGTCCACTTTAACTAACTCTGCCCTCATACCTTTGTGGTCTCCTTTATTTAAGCTTAGTACACTGGTTTGAGATCCAACTTTCACACCTTCCAATTGAATTTGAAATTCAACCACATTATGGTCACTCATTTCGAGAAGATCTTTTACTCTGAGATCATTTATTAATCCTGCCTCATTACACAGTACCAGATCTAAGATAGCCTGTTCCCTGGTTGGTTCTACAACATACTGTTCAAGGAAACTATCCCGGATACACTCTATGTACTCTTCCTCAAAGCTACTCTGGCCAATTTGATTTGTCCAATTAATATGAAGGTTAAAATCACCCATTTTTACAAGCCTCCATTATTTCTTGATTTATACTCCATCCAATAGTGTAGCTATTGTTAGGAGGCTGATACACTACGCCCACCAGTGACTTTTTCCCCTGTTATTCCTTATCTCCACCCAAACTGATTCTACATCTTGATTTTCTGAGCCAATATCATTTCTCACTAAGTCACTGATCTCATCCTTTATTAACAGTGTTACCCCACCTCCTTTTCCTTTCTGTTGTCCTTCCGAATTGTCAAATACCCCTGAATATTTAATTCCCAGTCCCGGTCACCTTGCAACCCCATGTCTTTGTGGATTCTAGATTACTAGACCAGTAACACAATGCTACCGTACCTTTCATTTCACGACAACCGAAAGCCATTTCCCACCCATGCCTGGCCCAGCAATCCTGAAAATCCAAAGGAGGGAGGGCAGGAAATCTAGGGCTTGATATTGAACTGAATCAGTTGGAAATTTTCCTGATGAAAAGATATTTAGTTTTGTGACTCAACTCACCCAGTGCATTAAAGTCGAATCCGGGGCAGAAGCGGAAACCGGAGAAGAATTTGTAAGATTTTTTCCCAGCTTTGTTTGGGCTGTGCGAGATTTCACTCTGGATCTCGAAATCAATGGAGAGGAGGTGTCAGCGGACGACTATTTGGAGAATGCTCTGATATTGAAACCAGGTAGGAAGACTTGTACAATTCTGAATACACGGAGCCTAAATTTATCTAAGAAAGTGAATCCCTCTCAGCTCCCTTTCCTCTCATTTAACATGTCTTAGCCTACTAGTTCTGTGACAATCTCTTTCAGAACGCCATTTGAACTCCTCTAATCAAGGGATATGGGGATCGGGCGGGAATGTGCAGTTAAGGTCGAAGATGGAGGATTGTCCAAGGGAGGGGTTGAGTAGACAAGGCCAATAGTCTCTAGAGTTTGGAAGAATGAGAGGTGATCTCATTGAAGGATAAAATTCATACAGAGCTTGACAGGGTAGCTGTGTTCCCCTGGCTGGGGAGTCTTGAGTCAGGGGTCACAGTCTTAGAATAAGGGCTTAGCCATTTCGGACTGAGATGAGGAGATATTTCTTCACACAGAGCATGGTGAATCTTTGGAATTCTCTATCCTGTAGAGGTTCAGTCGTTGAGTATAGAAACATAGAAACATAGAAAATAGGTGCAGGAGTAGGCCATTCGGCCCTTCTAGCCTGCACCGCCATTCAATGAGTTCATGGCTGAACATGCAACTTCAGTACCCAATTCCTGCTTTCTCATCATACCCCTTGATCCCCCGAGTAGTAAGGACTTCATCTAACTCCTTTTTGAATATATTAAATGAATTGGCCTCAACAACTTTCTGTGGAAGAGAATTCCACAGGTTCACCACTCTCTGGGTGAAGAAATTCCTCCTCATCTCGGTCCTAAATGGCTTCCCCCTTATCCTTAGACTGTGTCCCCTGCTTCTGGACTTCCCCAACATTGGGAACATTCTTCCTGCATCTAACCTGTCTAACCCCGTCAGAATTTTAAACGTTTCTATGCGGTCCCCTCTCATTCTTCTGAACTCCAGTGAATACAAGCCCAGTTGATCCAGTCTTTCTTGATAGGTCAGTCCCGCCATCCCGGGAATCAGTCTGGTGAACCTTCGCTGCACGCCCTCAATAGCAAGAATGTCCTTCCTCAGGTTAGGAGACCAAAACTGTACACAGTACTCCAGGTGTGGCCTCACCAAGGCCCTGTACAACTGTAGCAACACCTCCCTGCCCCTGTACTCAAATCCCCTCGCTATGAAGGCCAACATGCCATTTGCTTTCTTAACCGCCTGCTGTACCTGCATGCCAACCTTCAATGACTGATGTACCATGACACCCAGGTCTCTTTGCACCTCCCCTTTTCCTAATCTGTCACCATTCAGATAATAGCCTGTCTCTCTGTTTTTACCACCAAAGTGGATAACCTCACATTTATCTACATTATACTTCATCTGCCATGCATTTGCCCACTCACCTAACCTATCCAAGTCGCTCTGCAGCCTCATAGCATCCTCCTCGCAGCTCACACTGCCACCCAACTTAGTGTCATCCGCAAATTTGGAGATACTACATTTAATCCCCTCGTCTAAATCATTAATGCACAGTGTAAACAGCTGTGGCCCCAGCACAGAACCTTGCGGTACCCCACTAGTCACTGCCTGCCATTCTGAAAAGTCCCCATTTACTCCTGCTCCTTGCTTCCTGTCTGACAACCAGTTCTCAATCCATGTCAGCACACTACCCCCAATCCCATGTGCTTTAACTTTGCAAATTAATCTCTTGTGTGGGACCTTGTCGAAAGCCTTCTGAAAGTCCAAATATACCACATCAACTGGTTCTCCCTTGTCCACTCTACTGGAAACATCCTCAAAAAATTCCAGAAGATTTGTCAAACATGATTTCCCTTTCACAAATCCATGCTGACTTGGACCTATCATATCACCTCTTTCCAAATGCACTGCTATGACATCCTTAATAATTGATTCCATCATTTTACCCACTACCGATGTCAGGCTATAATTCCCTGTTTTCTCTCTCCCTCCTTTTTTAAAAAGTGGGGTTACATTGGCTACCCTCCACTCCATAGGAACTGATCCAGAGTCAATGGAATGTTGGAAAATGACTGTCAATGCATCCACTATTTCCAAGGCCACCTCCTTAAGTACTCTGGGATGCAGTCCATCAGGCCCTGGGGATTTATCGGCCTTCAATCCCATCAATTTCCTCAACACAATTTCCCGACTAATAAGGATTTCCCTCAGTTCCTCCTCCTTACTAGACCCTCCGACCCCTTTTATATCCGGAAGGTTGTTTGTGTCCTCCTTAGTGAATACCGAACCAAAGTACTTGTTCAATTGGTCCGCCATTTCTTTGTTCCCCGTTATGACTTCCCCTGATTCTGACTGCAGGGGACCTACGTTTGTCTTCACCAACCTTTTTCTCTTTACATACCTATAGAAACTTTTGCAATCCGTCTTAATGTTCCCTGCAAGCTTCTTCTCATACTCCATTTTCCCTGCCCTAATCAAACCCTTTGTCCTCCTCTGCTGAGTTCTAAATTTCTCCCAGTCCCTGGGTTCGCTGCTATTTCTGGCCAATTTGTATGCCACATCCTTGGCTTTAATACTATCCCTGATTTCCCTTGATAGCCACGGTTGAGTCACCTTCCCTTTTTTATTTTTACGCCAGACAGGAATGTACAATTGTTGTAGTTCATCCATGCGGTCTCTAAATGTCTGCCATTGCCCATCCACAGTCAACCCCTTCAGTATTATTCGCCAATCTATCCTAGCCAAATGCACGCCTCATACCTTCAAAGTTACCCTTCTTTAAGTTCTGGACCATAGTCTCTGAATTAACTGTTTCATTCTCCATCCTAATGCAGAATTCCACCATATTATGGTCACTCTTCCCCAAGGGGCCTCGCACAACGAGATTGCTAATTAATCCTCTCTCATTACACAACACCCATTCTAAGATGGCCTCGCCCCTGGTTGGTTCCTCGACATATTGGTCTAAAAAACCATCCCTTATGTACTCCAGGAAATCCTCCTCCACCGTATTGCTTCCAGTTTGGTGAACCCAATCTATGTGCATATTAAAGTCACCCATTATAACTGCTGCACCTTTATTGCACGCACTCCTAATTTCATGTTTGATGCCCTCCCCAACATCACGACTACTGTTTGGAGGTCTGTACACAACTCCCACTACCATTTTTTGCCCTTTGGTATTCTGCAGCTCTACCGATATAGATTCCACATCATCCAAGCTAATGTCCTTCCGAACTATTGCCTTAATTTGCTCCTTAACCAGCAATGCTACCCCACCTCCTTTTCCTTTTATTCTATCTTTCCTGAATGTTGAATACCCCTGGATGTTGAGTACCCAGCCCTGATCATCCTATATTCAAGACAGAGATCAATAGACTTTTGGATATTAAGGGAATCAAGGGATATGGGGTTAGTGCAGGAAAGGGAATTAGTAAAGCAGATGGGTTTTTACAACAATCTGAAAGTTTAATGGTCACCATTACTAAGAGTAGCTTTTATATTCCAGGTTTTTTTCAATCAATTGAAATTAAATTCCACAGCTACTGTGTTTGGATTTGAACTCAAGCCTCTGGATCATTACTACAGGTGTTTGGATTACTGGTCTCATGATATAAATACAATGCTATCATACTCGCCCTCCCAATCTGATCTTCATATTTATCTAACCCCTCTCTCACACATCTGTATCTGGGGAGATTCCTCTAACCTCTCTCTCACACTCCTGTATCTGGGGAGATTCCTCAAACCTCTCTCTCACACTCCTGTATCTGGCGAGATTACTCTATCCCCTCTCTCACACTTCTGTATCTGGGGAGATTACTCTAACCCCTCTCTCACACTCCTGTATCTGGGGAGATTACTCTATCCCCTCTCTCACACTTCTGCATCTGGGGAGATTACTCTAACCCCCCTCTCACACTCCTGTATCTGGGGAGATTCCTCTCACCCCTCTCTCACACTCCTGTATCTGGCGAGATTACTCTAACCCCTCTCTCACACTCCTGTATTTGGGGAGATTCCTCTCACACCTCTCTCACACTCCTGTATCTGGCGAGATTACTCCAACTCACCTCTAAAAACTCCTGTATCTGGGGAGATTACTCTAACCCCTCTCTTACACTCCTGTATCTCGGGAGATTACTCTAACCCATCTCTCACACTCCTGTATCTGGGGAGATTACTCTAACCCCTCTCTCACACTCCTGTATCTGGGGAGATTCCTCTCACCCCTCTCTCACACTCCTGTATCTGGGGAGATTATTCTAACACAACTCTCACCCTCCTGCATCTGGGGAGATTACTCTAACCCCTCTCTCACACTCCTGTATCTGGGGAGATTCCTCTAACCCCTCTCTCACACTCCTGTATCTGGGGAGATGACTCGAACCCCTCTCTCACACTCCTGTATCTGGCGAGATTACTCAAACCCCTCTCTCACACTCCTGTATCTGGGGAGATTACTCTAACCACTCTCTCACACTCCTGTATCTGGGGAGATTACTCTTACCCCTCTCTCACACTCCTGCATCTGGGGAGATTACTCTAACCCCTCTCTCACACTCCTGCATCTGGGGAGATTCCTTTAACCCCTCTCTCACAATCCTGTATCTGGGGAGATTTCTTTAACCCCTCTCTCCCACTCCTGTATCTGGGGAGATTACTCTAACCCCTCTCTCACACTCCTGTATCTGGGGAGATTCCTCTCACCCCTCTCTTACACTCCTGTATCTGGGGAGATTACTCTAACCCATCTCTCACACTCCTGTATCTGGGGAGATTACTCTAACCCCTCTCTCACACTCCTGTATCTGGGGAGATTCCTCTCACCCCTCTCTCACACTCCTGTATCTGGGGAGATTCCTCTCACCCCTCTCTCACACTCCTGTATCTGGGGAGATTATTCTAACCCAACTCTCACCCTCCTGCATCTGGGGAGATTACTCTAACCCCTCTCTCACACTCCTGTATCTGGGGAGATTCCTCTAACCCCTCTCTCACACTCCTGTATCTGGGGAGATGACTCGAACCCCTCTCTCACACTCCTGTATCTGGCGAGATTACTCAAACCCCTCTCTCACACTCCTGTATCTGGGGAGATTACTCTAACCCCTCCCTCACACTCCTGTATCTGGGGAGATTCCTCGAACCCCTCTCTCACAATCCTGTATCTGGGGAGATTACTCTAACCCCTCTCTCACACTCCTGTATCTGGGAAGATTCCTTTAACCCCTCTCTCCCACTCCTGTATCTGGGGAGATTACTCCAACCCATCTCTCACACTCCTGCATCTGGGGAGATTATTCGCACACCGCTCTCACACTCCTGTATCTGGGGAGATTCCTCTCACCCCTCTCTCACACTCCTGCATCTGGGGAGATTACTCTAACCCCTCTCTCACACTCCTGTATCTGGCGAGATTACTCTAACCCCTCTCTCACATTCCTGTAACTAGCGAGATTACTCTAACCCATCTCTCACAATCCTGTATCTGGGGTGATTCCTCTCACCCCTCTTTCACACTCCTGTATCTGGGGAGATTACTCTAACCCCTCTCTTACACTCCTGTCTCTCGGGAGATTACTCTAACCCCTCTCTCACACTCCTGTATCAGGGGAGATTACTCTAACCCCTCTCTCACACTCCTGTATCTGGGGAGATTCCTCTAACCCCTCTCTCACACTCCTGTATCTGGGGAGATTCCTCTCACCCCTCTCTCACACTCCTGTATCTGGGAGATTACTCTAACCCCTCTCTTACACTCCTGTATCTCGGGAGATTACTCTAACCCCTCGCTCACACTCCTGTATCTGGGGAGATTACTCTAACCCCTCTCTCACACTCCTGCATCTGGGGAGATTCCTCTAACCCCTCTCTCACACTCATGTATCTGGGGAGATTCCTCTCACCCCTCTCTCACACTCCTGTATCTGGCGAGATTACTCTAACCCCTCTGTCACACTCCTGTATCTGGCGAGATGACTCTAACGCCTCTCTTACACTGCTGTATCTGGGGAGATTACTCTAACCCCTCTCTCACACTCCTGTATCTGGGGAGATTCCTCGAACCCCTGTCTCACAATCTTGTATCTGGGGAGATTACTCTAACCCCTCTCTCACAATCCTGTATCTGGGGAGATTCCTCTCACCCCTCTCTTACACTCCTGTATCTGGGGAGATTATTCTAACCCAACTCACACACTCCTGTATCTGGGGAGATTACTCTAACCCCTCTCTCACACTCCTGTATCTGGGGAGATTACTCTATCCCCTCTCTCACACTTCTGCATCTGGGGAGATTACTCTAACCCCCCTCTCACACTCCTGTATCTGGGGAGATTCCTCTCACCCCTCTCTCACACTCCTGTATCTGGCGAGATTACTCTAACCCCTCTCTCACACTCCTGTATTTGGGGAGATTCCTCTCACACCTCTCTCACACTCCTGTATCTGGCGAGATTACTCTAACTCACCTCTAAAAACTCCTGTATCTGGGGAGATTACTCTAACCCCTCTCTTACACTCCTGTATCTCGGGAGATTACTCTAACCCATCTCTCACACTCCTGTATCTGGGGAGATTACTCTAACCCCTCTCTCACACTCCTGTATCTGGGGAGATTCCTCTCACCCCTCTCTCACACTCCTGTATCTGGGGAGATTATTCTAACACAACTCTCACCCTCCTGCATCTGGGGAGATTACTCTAACCCCTCTCTCACACTCCTGTATCTGGGGAGATTCCTCTAACCCCTCTCTCACACTCCTGTATCTGGGGAGATGACTCGAACCCCTCTCTCACACTCCTGTATCTGGCGAGATTACTCAAACCCCTCTCTCACACTCCTGTATCTGGGGAGATTACTCTAACCACTCTCTCACACTCCTGTATCTGGGGAGATTACTCTTACCCCTCTCTCACACTCCTGTATCTGGGGAGATTACTCTAACCACTCTCTCACACTCCTGTATCTGGGGAGATTACTCTTACCCCTCTCTCACACTCCTGCATCTGGGGAGATTACTCTAACCCCTCTCACACACTCCTGTATCTGGGGAGATTCCTTTAACCCCTCTCTCACAATCCTGTATCTGGGGAGATTTCTTTAACCCCTCTCTCCCACTCCTGTATCTGGGGAGATTACTCTAACCCCTCTCTCACACTCCGGTATCTGGGGAGATTCCTCTCACCCCTCTCTTACACTCCTGTATCTGGGGAGATTACTCTAACCCATCTCTCACACTCCTGTATCTGGGGAGATTACTCCAACCACTCTCTCACACTCCTGCATCTGGGGAGATTCCTCTAACCCCTCTCTCACACTCCTGTATCTGGGGAGATTCCTCTCACCCCTCTCTCACACTCCTGTATCTGGGGAGATTATTCTAACCCAACTCTCACCCTCCTGCATCTGGGGAGATTACTCTAACCCCTCTCTCACACTCCTGTATCTGGGGAGATGACTCGAACCCCTCTCTCACACTCCTGTATCTGGGGAGATTACTCGAACCACTCTCTCACACTCCTGTATCTGGGGAGATTACTCTTACCCCTCTCTCACACTCCTGTATCTGGCGAGATTACTCAAACCCCTCTCTCACACTCCTGTATCTGGGGAGATTACTCGAACCACTCTCTCACACTCCTGTATCTGGGGAGATTACTCTTACCCCTCTCTCACACTCCTGCATCTGGGGAGATTACTCTAACCCCTCTCTCACACTCCTGCATCTGGGGAGATTCCTTTAACCCCTCTCTCACAATCCTGTATCTGGGGAGATTTCTTTAACCCCTCTCTCCCACTCCTGTATCTGGGGAGATTACTCTAACCCCTCTCTCACACTCCGGTATCTGTGGAGATTCCTCTCACCCCTCTCTTACACTCCTGTATCTGGGGAGATTACTCTAATCCATCTCTCACACTCCTGTATCTGGGGAGATTACTCTATCCACGCTCTCACACTCCTGTATCTGGGGAGATTCCTTTAACCCCTCTCTCACATTCCTGTATCTGGGGAGATTCCTCTCACCCCTCTCTCACACTCCTGTATCTGGGGAGATTATTCTAACCCAACTCTCACACTCCTGTATCTGGGGAGATTCCTTTAACCCCTTTCTCACACTCCTGTATCTGGGGAGATTACTCTAACCCCTCTCTCCCACTCCTGCATCTGGGGAGAATACTCTAACCCCTCTCTCACACTCCTGTATCTGGGGAGATTACTCTAACCCCTCTCTCCCACTCCTGCATCTGGGGAGAATACTCTAACCCCTCTCTCACACTCCTGTATCTGGGGTGATTCCTTTAACCCCTCTCTCACACTCCTGTATCTGGGCAGATTCCTCTAACCCCTCTCTAACACTCCTGTATCTGGGGAGATTCCTTTAACACCTCTCTCACACTCCTGTATCTGGGAGATTACTCTAACCCCTCTCTCACACTCCTGTATCTGGGGAGATTACTCTAACCCCTCTCTCACACTCCTGTATCTGGGGAGATTACTCTAACCCCTCCCTCACACTCCTGTATCTGGGGAGATTCCTCGAACCCCTCTCTCACAATCCTGTATCTGGGGAGATTACTCTAACCCCTCTCTCACACTCCTGTATCTGGGAAGATTCCTTTAACCCCTCTCTCCCACTCCTGTATCTGGGGAGATTACTCCAACCCATCTCTCACACTCCTATATCTGGGGAGATTACTCTAACCCCTCTCTCACACTCCTGTATCTGGGGAGATTACTCTAACCCCTCTCTCACATTCCTGTAACTAGCGAGATTACTCTAACCCATCTCTCACAATCCTGTATCTGGGGTGATTCCTCTCACCCCTCTTTCACACTCCTGTATCTGGGGAGATTACTCTAACCCCTCTCTTACACTCCTGTCTCTCGGGAGATTACTCTAACCCCTCTCTCACACTCCTGTATCTGGGGAGATTACTCTAACCCCTCTCTCACACTCCTGTATCTGGGGAGATTCCTCTAACCCCTCTCTCACACTCCTGCATCTGGGGAGATTCCTCTAACCCCTCTCTCACACTCCTGTATCTGGGGAGATTCCTCTCACCCCTCTCTCACACTCCTGTATCTCGGACATTACTCTCACCCATCTCTCACACTCGTGTATCTGGGGAGATTACTCGAACCCCTCTCTCACACTCCTGTATCTGGGGAGATTATTCTAACGCCTCTCTTACACTCCTGTATCTGGGGAGATTCCTCTCACCCCTCTCTCACAATCCTGCATTTGGGAGATTACTCTAACCCCTCTCTCACACTCATGTATCTGGGGAGATTCCTCTAACCCCTCTCTCACATTCCTGTATCTGGGGAGATTCCTCTAACCCCTCTCTCACACTCCTGTATCTGGGGATATTACTCTAACCCCTCTCTCACACTCCTGTATCTGGTGAGATTACTCTAACCCCTCTCTCACACTCCTGTATCTGGGAAGTTTACTCTCACCTCTCTCTCACACTCCTGTATCTGGGGAGATTACTCTCACCCATCTCTCACACTCCTGTAGCTGGGGAGATTACTCTAACCCCTCTCTCACACTCCTGTATCTGGGGAGATTTCTCGAACCCCTCTCTCACACTCCTGTATCTGGGGAGATTACTCTATCCCCGCTCTCACACTCCTGTATCTGGGGAGATTCCTCTCACCCCTCTCTCACACTCCTGTATCCCGGAGATTACTCTCACCCATCTCTCACACTCGTGTATCTGGGGAGATTACTCTAACCCCTCTCTCACACTCCTGTATCTGGGGTGATTACTCTAACGCCTCTCTTACACTCCTTTATCTGGGGAGATTCCTCGAACCCCTCTCTCACAATCCTGCATCTGGGGAGATTACTCTGACCCCTCTCTCACACTCCTGTATCTGGGGAGATTCCTTTAACCCCTCTCTCCCACTCCTGTATCTGGGGAGATTACTCCAACCCATCTCTCACACTCCTGTATCTGGGGAGATTGCTCCAACCCCTCTCTCACACTCCTGTATCTGGCGACATTACTCTAACGCCTCTCTCACACTCATGGATCTGGGGAGATTCCTCTAACCCCTTTCTCACACTCCTGTATCTGGGGAGATTCCTCTAACCCCTCTCTCACACTCCTGCATCTGGGGAGATTACTCTAACCCCTCTCTCACAATCCTGTATCTGGGGAGATTCCTTTAACCCCTCTCTCACACTCCTGTATCTGGGGAGATTTCTCGAACCCCGCTCTCACACTCCTGTATCTGGGGAGATTCCTCTCACCCCTCTCTCACACTCCTGTATCCCGGAGATTACTCTCACCCATCTCTCACACTCGTGTATCTGGGGAGATTACTCTAACCCCTCTCTCACACTCCTGTATCTGGGGTGATTACTCTAACGCCTCTCTTACACTTCTTTATCTGGGGAGATTCCTCGAACCCCTCTCTCACAATCCTGCATCTGGGGAGATTACTCTAACCCCTCTCTCACACTCCTGTATCTGGGGAGATTCCTTTAACCCCTCTCTCCCACTCCTGTATCTGGGGAGATTACTCCAACCCATCTCTCACACTCCTGTATCTGGGGAGATTCCTCTCACCCCTCTCTCACACTCCTGCATCTGGGGAGATTACTCTAACCCCTCTCTCACACTCCTGCATCTGGGGAGATTCCTCTCACCTCTCTCTCACACTCCTGTATCTGGGGAGATTACTCTAACCCCTCTCTCACACTCCTGCATCTGGGGAGATTCCTCTCACCTCTCTCTCTCACACTCCTGTATCTGGGGAGATTACTCTAACCCCTCTCTCACACTCCTGTATCTGGGGAGATTACTCTCACCCCTCTCTCACACTCCTGCATCTGGGGAGATTACTCTAACTCCTCTCTCACAGTCCTGCATCTGGGGAGATTCCTCTCACCTCTCTCTCACACTCCTGCATCTGGGGAGATTCCTCTCACACCTATCTCGCACTCCTGTATCTGGAGAGATTACTCTCACCCATCTCTCACACTCCTGTATCTGGGGAGATTCCTCTCACCCCTCTCTCACACTCCTGTATCTGGAGAGATTACTCTCACCCATCTCTCACACTCCTGTATCTGGGGAGATTACTCTCACCCATCTCTCACACTCCTGTATCTGGGGAGATTACTCTAACCCCTCTCTCACACTCCTGCATCTGGGGAGATTCATCTAACAACTCTCTCACACTCCTGTATCTGGGGAGATTCCTCTCACCCCTCTCACACACTCCTGCATCAGGGGAGATTCCTCTAATCCCTCTCTCACAATCCTGTATCTGGGGAGATTACTCAAACCCCTCTCTCACACTCCTGTATCTGGGGAGATTCCTTCAACCCCTCTCTCCCACTCCTGTATCTGGGGAGATTAATCCAACCCATCTCTCACACTCCTGTATCTGGGGAGATTACTCTAACCCCTCTCTCACACTGGTGTATCTGGCGAGATTACTCTAACCCCTCTCTCACACTCCTGTATCTGGGGAGATTCCTCTCACCTCGCTCTCACACTCCTGTATCTGGGGAGATTCCTCTAACCCCTCTCTCACACTCCTGCATCTGGGGAGATTACTCTAACCCCTCTCTCACAATCCTGTATCTGGGGAGATTCCTTTAAGCCCTCTCTCACACTCCTGTATCTGGGGAGATTCCTCTCACCCCTCTCTCACACTCCTGTATCCCGGAGATTACTCTCACCCATCTCTCACACTCGTGTATCTGGGGAGATTACTCTAACCCCTCTCTCACACTCCTGTATCTGGGGTGATTACTCTAATGCCTCTCTTACACTCCTTTATCTGGGGAGATTCCTCGAACCCCTCTCTCACAATCCTGCATCTGGGGAGATTACTCTAACCCCTCTCTCACACTCCTGTATCTGGGGAGATTCCTTTAACCCCTCTCTCCCACTCCTGTATCTGGGGAGATTACTCCAACCCATCTCTCACACTCCTGTATCTGGGGAGATTGCTCCAACCCCTCTCTCACACTCCTGCATCTGGGGAGATTCCTCTAACCCCTCTCTCACACTCCTGTATCTGGGGAGGTTCCTCTCACCCCTCTCTCACACTCCTGTATCTGGGGAGATTACTCTAACCCCTCTCTCACACTCCTGTATCTGGGGAGATTACTCTCACCCCTCTCTCACACTCCTGCATCTGGGGAGATTCCTCTCACCTCTCTCTCACACTCCTGCATCTGGGGAGATTCCTCTCACACCTATCTCGCACTCCTGTATCTTGGAGATTACTCTAACCCCTCTCTCACACTCCTGTATCTGGGGAGATTACTCTCACCCATCTCTCACACTCCTGTATCTGGGGAGATTCCTCTCACACCTATCTCGCACTCCTGTATCTTGGAGATTACTCTAACCCCTCTCTCATACTCCTGTATCTGGGGAGATTACTCTCACCCATCTCTCACACTCCTGTATCTGGGGAGATTACTCTAACCCCTCTCTCACACTCCTGCATCTGGGGAGATTCATCTAACAACTCTCTCACACTCCTGTATCTGGGGAGATTCCTCTCACCCCTCTCTCACACTCCTGTATCTGGGGAGATTCCTCTCACCCATCTCTCACACTCCTGTATCTGGGGAGATTACTCTAACGCCTCTCACACACTCCTGCATCAGGGGAGATTCCTCTAATCCCTCTCTCACAATCCTGTATCTGGGGAGATTACTCAAACCCCTCTCTCACACTCCTGTATCTGGGGAGATTCCTTCAACCCCTCTCTCCCACTCCTGTATCTGGGGAGATTAATCCAACCCATCTCTCACACTCCTGTATCTGGGGAGATTACTCTAACCCCTCTCTCACACTGGTGTATCTGGCGAGACTACTCTAACCCCTCTCTCACACTCCTGTATCTGGGGAGATTCCTCTCACCTCGCTCTCACACCCCTGTATCTGGCGAGATTCCTTCAACCCCTCTCTCCCACTCCTGTATCTGGGGAGATTAATCCAACCCATCTCTCACACTCCTGTATCTGGGGAGATTACTCTAACCCCTCTCTCACACTGGTGTATCTGGTGAGATTACTCTAACCCCTCTCTCACACTCCTGTATCTGGGGAGATTCCTCTAACCCCTCTCTCACACACCTGTATCTGGCGAGATTACTCTAACCCCTCTCTCACACTCCTGGATCTGGGGAGATTCCTCTCACCTCTCTCTCACGCTCCTGTATCTGGCGAGATTCCTCTAACCCATCTCTCACACTCCTGTATCTGGGGAGGTTCCTCTAACCCCTCTCTCACACTCCTGCATCTGGGGAGATTACTCTAACCCCTCTCTCACAATCCTGTATCTGGGGAGATTACTCTAACCCCTCTCTCACACTCCTGTATCTGGGGAGATTACTCTAACCCCTCTCTCACACTCCTGCATCTGGGGAGATTCCTCTAACCCCTCTCTCACACTCCTGTATCTGGGGAGATTCCTCTCACCACTCTCTCACACTCCTGTATCTCGGAGATTACTCTCACCCATCTCTCACACTCGTGTATCTGGGGAGATTACTCTAACCCCTCTCTCACACTTCTGTATCTGGGGAGATTACTCTAACGCCTCTCTTACACTCCTGTATCTGTGGAGATTCCTCTCACCCCTCTCTCACAATCCTGCATTTGGGAGATTACTCTAACCCCTCTCTCACACTCATGTATCTGGAGAGATTCCTCTAACCCCTCTCTCACATTCCTCTATCTGGGGAGATTCCTCTAACCCCTTTCTCACACTCCTGTATCTGGGGATATTACTCTAACCCCTCTCTCACACTCCTGTATCTGGTGAGATTACTCTAACCCCACTCTCACACTCCTGTATCTGGGGAGATTCCTCTCACCTCTCTCTCACACTCCTGTATCTGGGGAGATTACTCTCACCCATCTCTCACACTCCTGTACCTGGGGAGATTACTCTAACCCCTCTCTCACACTCCTGTATCTGGGGAGATTCCTCTAACACCTCTCTCACACTCCTGCATCTGGGGAGATTACTCTAACCCTTCTCTCACACTCATTGATCTGGGGAGATTCCTTTAACCCCACTCTCACACTCCTGTATCTCGGAGATTACTCTAACCCCTCTCTCACACTCCTGTATCTGGGGTGATTACTCTAACGCCTCTCTTACACTCCTTTATCTGGGGAGATTCCTCGAACCCCTCTCTCACAATCCTGCATCTGGGGAGATTACTCTAACCCCTCTCTCACACTCCTGTATCTGGGGAGATTCCTTTAACCCCTCTCTCACACTCCTGTATCTTGGGAGATTGCTCCAACCCCTCTCTCACACTCCTGTATCTGGGGAGGTTCCTCTCACCTCTCTCTCACACTCCTGTATCTGGGGAGATTCCTCTCACCCCTCTCTCACACTCCTGTATCTGGGGAGATTCCTCTAACCCCTCTCTCACACTCCTGTCTCTGGGGAGATTACTCTCACCTCTCTCTCACACTCCTGTCTCTGGGGAGATTACTCTCACCTCTCTCTCACACTCCTGTATCTGGGGAGATTACTCTAACCCCTCTCTCACACTCCTGTCTCTGGGGAGATTACTCTCACCTCTCTCTCACACTCCTGCATCTGGGGAGATTCCTCTCACACCTATCTCGCACTCCTGTATCTCGGAGATTACTCTAACCCCTCTCTCACACTCCTGTATCTGGGGAGATTACTATCACCCATCTCTCACACTCCTGTATCTGGGGAGATTCCTCTCACCCCTCTCTCACACTCCTGTATCTGGGGAGATTACTCTAACCCCTCTCTCACACTCCTGTATCTGGCGAGATTACTCTCACCCCTCTCTCACAATCCTGCATCTGGGGAGATTACTCTAACCCCTCTCTCACACTCCTGTATCTGGGGAGATTACTCTAACCCCTCCCGCACACTCCTGTATCTGGGGAGATTACTCTGACGCCTCTCTTACACTCCTGTAACTGGGGAGATTCCTCTAACCCCTCTCTCACAATCCTGCATCTGGGGAGATTACTCTAACCCCTCTCTCACACTCATGTATCTGGGGATATTCCTCTAACCCCTCTCTCACATTCCAGTATCTGGGGAGATTCCTCTAACCCCTCTCTCACACTCCTGTGTCTGGGGATATTACTCTAACCGCTCTCTCACACTCCTGCATCTGGGGAGATTCCTCTCACACCTCTCTCACACTCCTGTATCTCGGAGATTACTCTAAGCCCTCTCTCACACTCCTGTGTCTGGGGAGATTACTCTCACCCATCTCTCACACTCCTGTATCTGGGGAGATTGCTCTAACCCTCTCTCACACTCCTGCATCTGGGGAGATTCCTCTCACCCCTCTCTCACACTCCTGTATCTGGGGAGATTCCTCTAACCCCTCTCTCACACTCCTGTATCTGGGGAGATTCCTCTCACCCCTCTCTCACACTCCTGTATCTGGGGAGATTACTCTAACCCCTCTCTCACACTCCTGTATCTGGGGAGATTACTCTAACCCCTCTCTCACACTCCTGCATCTGAGGAGATTCCTCTCACCTCTCTCTCACACTCCTATATCTGGGGAGATTACTCTAACCCCTCTCTCACACTCCTGTATCTGGGGAGATTACTCTCACCCCTCTCTCACACTCCTGCATCTGGGGAGATTCCTCTCACCTCTCTCTCACACTCCTGCATCTGGGGAGATTCCTCTCACACCTATCTCACACTCCTGTATCTCGGAGATTACTCTCACCCATCTCTCACACTCCTGTATCTGGGGAGATTACTCTAACCCCTCTCTCACACTCCTGCATCTGGGGAGATTACTCTAACCCCTCTCTCACACTCATGGATCTGGGGAGATTCCTCTAACCCCTCTCTCACACTCCTGTATCTGGGGAGATTCCGCTAACCCCTCTCTCACACTCCTGCATCTGGGGAGATTACTCTAACCCCTCTCTCACAATCCTGTATCTGGGGAGATTACTCTAACCCCTCTCTCACACTCCTGTATCTGGGGAGATTACTCTATCCCCGCTCTCACACTCCTATATCTGGGGAGATTCCTCTAACCCCTCTCTCACACTCCTGCATCTGGGGAGATTCCTCTAACCCCTCTCTCACACTCCTGTATCTGGGGAGATTCCTCTCACCCCTCTCTCACACTCCTGTATCTCGGAGATTACTCTCACCCATCTCTCACACTCGTGTATCTGGGGAGATTACTCTAACCCCTCTCTCACACTCCTGTATCTGGGGAGATTATTCTAACGCCTCTCTTACACTCCTGTATCTGGGGAGATTCCTCTCACCCCTCTCTCACAATCCTGCATTTGGGAGATTACTCTAACCCCTCTGTCACACTCATGTATCTGGGGAGATTCCTCTAAGCCCTCTCTCACATTCCTGTATCTGGGGAGATTCCTCTAACCCCTCTCTCACACTCCTGTATCTGGGGATATTACTCTAACCCCTCTCTCACACTCCTGTGTCTGGTGAGATTACTCTAACCCCTCTCTCACACTCCTGTATCTGGGGAGATTACTCTCACCTCTCTCTCACACTCCTGTATCTGGGGAGATTACTCTCACCCATCTCTCACACTCCTGTACCTGGGGAGATTACTCTAACCCCTCTCTCACACTCCTGTATCTGGGGAGATTACTCTAACCCCTCTCTCACTATCCTGTATCTGGCAAGATTACTCTAACCCCTCTCTCACACTCCTGTATCTGGGGAGATTCCTCTCACACCTCTCTCAGACTCCTGTATCTCGGAGATTACTCTAACCCCTCTCTCACACTCCTGTGTCTGGGGAGATTACTCTCACCCATCTCTCACACTCCTGTATCTGGGAAGATTACTCTAACCTCTCTCTCACACTCCTGTATCTGGGGAGATTCCTCTAACCCCTCTCTCACACTTATGCATCTGGGGAGATTACTCTAACCCCTCTCTCACACTCCTGCATCTGTGGAGATTCCTCTAACCGCTCTCTCACACTCCTGTATCTGGGGAGATTCCTCTCACCCCTCTCTCACACTCCTGTATCTGGGGAGATTCCTCTAACCCCTCTCTCACACTCCTGTATCTGGGGATTTTCCTTTAACCCCTCTCTCCCACTCCTGTATCTGGGGAGATTACTCCAACCCATCTCTCACACTCCTGTATCTGGGGAGATTACTCTAACCCCTCTCTCACACTGCTGTATCTGGTGAGATTACTCTAACCCCTCTCTCACACTCTTGCATCTGGGGAGATTCTCTAACCCCTCTCTCACACTCCTGTATCTGGGGAGATTCCTCTCACCTCTCTCTCACACTCCTGTATCTGGCGAGATTCCTCTAACCCATCTCTCACACTCCTGTATCTGGGGAGATTGCTCTAACCCCTTTCTCACACTCCTGTATCTGCCGACATTACTCTAACACCTCTCTCACACTCCTGTATCTGGGGAGATTCCTCTAACCCCTCTCTCACACTCCTGTATCTGGCGAGATTACTCTAACCCCTCTCTCACACTCCTGCATCTGGGGAGATTCCTCTAACCCCTCTCTCACAATCCTGTATCTGGGGAGATTCCTCTCACCTCTCTCTCACACTCCTGTATCTGAGGAGATTACTCTATCCCCGCTCTCACACTCCTGTATCTGGGGAGATTCCTCTCACCCCTCTCTCACACTCCTGTATCTCGTAGATTACTCTCACCCATCTCTCACACTCGTGTATCTGGGGAGATTACTCTAACCCCTCTCTCACACTCCTGTATCTGGGGATTTTCCTTTAACCCCTCTCTCCCACTCCTGTATCTGGGGAGATTACTCCAACCCATCTCTCACACTCCTGTATCTGGGGAGATTCCTCTAACCCCTCTCTCACACTCCTGTATCTGGGGAGGTTCCTCTCACCCCTCTCTCACACTCCTGTATCTGGGGAGATTACTCTAACCCCTCTCTCACACTCCTGCATCTGGGGAGATTCCTCTCACCTCTCTCTCTCACACTCCTGTATCTGGGGGGATTACTCTAACCCCTCTCTCACACTCCTGCATCTGGGGAGATTCCTCTCACCTCTCTCTCTCACACTCCTGTATCTGGGGAGATTACTCTAACCCCTCTCTCACACTCCTGTATCTGGGGAGATTACTCTCACCCATCTCTCACACTCCTGTATCTGGGGAGATTCCTCTCACCCCTCTCTCACACTCCTGTATCTGGGGAGATTACTCTCACCCATCTCTCACACTCCTGTATCTGGGGAGATTACTCTAACCCCTCTCTCACACTCCTGCATCTGGGGAGATTCATCCAACAACTCTCTCACACTCCTGTATCTGGGGAGATTCCTCTCACCCCTCTCTCACACTCCTGTATCAGGGGAGATTCCTCTAATCCCTCTCTCACAATCCTGTATCTGGGGAGATTACTCAAACCCCTCTCTCACACTCCTGTATCTGGGGAGATTCCTTCAACCCCTCTCTCTCACTCCTGTATCTGGGGAGATTAATCCAACCCATCTCTCACACTCCTGTATCTGGGGAGATTACTCTAACCCCTCTCTCACACTGGTGTATCTGGTGAGATTACTCTAACCCCTCTCTCACACTCCTGTATCTGGGGAGATTCCTCTAACCCCTCTCTCACACTCCTGTATCTGGGGAGATTACTCTAACCCCTCTCTCACACACCTGTATCTGGTGAGATAACTCTAACCCCTCTCTCACACTCCTGTATCTGGGGAGATTCCTCTCACACCTATCTCGCACTCCTGTATCTCGGAGATTACTCTAACCCCTCTCTCACACTCCTGCATCTGGGGAGATTCCTCTCACCTCTCTCTCTCACACTCCTGTATCTGGGGAGATTACTCTAACCCCTCTCTCACACTCCTGTATCTGGAGAGATTACTCTCACCCATCTCTCACACTCCTGTATCTGGGGAGATTCCTCTCACCCCTCTCTCACACTCCTGTATCTGGGGAGATTACTCTCACCCATCTCTCACACTCCTGTATCTGGGGAGATTACTCTCACCCATCTCTCACACTCCTGTATCTGGGGAGATTACTCTAACCCCTCTCTCACACTCCTGTATCTGGGGAGATTACTCTAACCCCTCTCTCACACTCCTGTATCTGGGGAGATTCCTCTCACCCCTCTCTCACACTCCTGTATCAGGGGAGATTCCTCTAATCCCTCTCTCACAATCCTGTATCTGGGGAGATTCCTTCAACCCCTCTCTCTCACTCCTGTATCTGGGGAGATTAATCCAACCCATCTCTCACACTCCTGTATCTGGGGAGATTACTCTAACCCCTCTCTCACACTGGTGTATCTGGCGAGATTACTCTAACCCCTCTCTCACACTCCTGTATCTGGGGAGATTCCTCTCACCTCTCTCTCACACTCCTGTATCTGGGGAGATTACTCTAACCCCTCTCTCACACTGGTGTATCTGGTGAGATTACTCTAACCCCTCTCTCACACTCCTGTATCTGGGGAGATTCCTCTAACCCCTCTCTCACACTCCTGTATCTGGGGAGATTACTCTAACCCCTCTCTCACACACCTGTATCTGGTGAGATAACTCTAACCCCTCTCTCACACTCCTGGATCTGGGGAGATTCCTCTCACCTCTCTCTCACACTCCTGTATCTGGCGAGATTCCTCTAACCCATCTCTCACACTCCTGTATCTGGGGAGATTCCTCTAACCCCTCTCTCACACTCCTGCATCTGGGGAGATTACTCTAACCCCTCTCTCACACTCCTGTATCTGGGGAGATTACTCTATCCCCGCTCTCACACTCCTGTATCTGGGGAGATTCCTCTAACCCCTCTCTCACACTCCTGCATCTGGGGAGATTCCTCTAACCCCTCTCTCACACTCCTGTATCTGGGGAGATTCCTCTCACCCCTCTCTCACACTCCTGTATCTCGGAGATTACTCTCACCCATCTCTCACACTCGTGTATCTGGGGAGATTACTCTAACCCCTCTCTCACACTTCTGTATCTGGGGAGATTACTCTAACGCCTCTCTTACACTCCTGTATCTGTGGAGATTCCTCTCACCTCTCTCTCACAATCCTGCATTTGGGAGATTACTCTAACCCCTCTCTCACACTCATGTATCTGGGGAGATTCCTCTAACCCCTCTCTCACATTCCTGTATCTGGAGAGGTTCCTCTAAACCCCTCTCTCACACTCCTGTATCTGGGGAGATTACTCTAACCCCTCTCTCACACTCCTGTATCTGGTGAGATTACTCTAACCCCTCTCTCACACTCCTGTATCTGGGGAGATTCCTCTCACCTCTCTCTCACACTCCTGTATCTGGGGAGATTACTCTCACCCATCTCTCACACTCCTGTACCTGGGGAGATTACTCTAACCCCTCTCTCACACTCCTGTATCTGGGGAGATTCCTCTAACCCCTCTCTCACACTCCTGCATCTGGGGAGATTACTCTAACCCCTCTCTCACACTCATTGATCTGGGGAGATTCCTCTAACCCCTCTCTCACACTCCTGTATCTGGGGAGATTCCTCTAACCACTCTCTCACACTCCTGCATCTGGGGAGATTACTCTAACCCCTTTCTCACAATCCTGTATCTGGGGAGATTTGTTTAACCCCTCTCTCACACTCCTGTATCTGGGGAGATTACTCCAACCCCTCTCTCACACTCCTGTATCTGGGGAGATTACTCTATCCCCGCTCTCACACTCCTGTATCTGGGGAGATTACTCTAACCCCTCTCTCACAATCCTGCATCTGGGGAGATTACTCTAACCCCTCTCTCACACTCATTGATCTGGGGAGATTCCTCTAACCCCTCTCTCACACTCCTGTATCTGGGGAGATTCCTCTAACCACTCTCTCACACTCCTGCATCTGGGGAGATTACTCTAACCCCTTTCTCACAATCCTGTATCTGGGGAGATTTGTTTAACCCCTCTCTCACACTCCTGTATCTGGGGAGATTACTCCAACCCCTCTCTCACACTCCTGTATCTGGGGAGATTACTCTATCCCCGCTCTCACACTCCTGTATCTGGGGAGATTAGTCTAACCCCTCTCTCACACTCCTGTATCTGGCGAGATTACTCTAACCCCTCTCTCACAATCCTGCATCTGGGGAGATTACTCTAACCCCTCTCTCACACTCCTGTATCTGGGGAGATTACTCTAACCCCTCTCTCACACTCCTGTATCTGGGGTGATTCCTCTAACCCCTCTCTCACAATCCTGCATCTGGGGAGATTACTCTAACCCCTCTCTCACACTCATGTATCTGGGAATATTCCTCTAACCCCTCTCTCACATTCCAGTATCTGGGGAGATTCCTCTAACCCCTCTCTCACACTCCTGTATCTGGGGATATTACTCTAACCGCTCTCTCACACTCCTGTATCTGGGGAGATTACTCTAACCCCTCTCTCACACTCCTGTATCTGGGGAGATTCCTCTAACCCCTCTCTCACACTCCTGTATCTGGGGAGGTTCCTCTCACCCCTCTCTCACACTCCTGTATCTGGGGAGATTACTCTAACCCCTCTCTCACACTCCTGCATCTGGGGAGATTCCTCTCACCTCTCTCTCTCACACTCCTGTATCTGGGGGGATTACTCTAACCCCTCTCTCACACTCCTGCATCTGGGGAGATTCCTCTCACCTCTCTCTCTCACACTCCTGTATCTGGGGAGATTACTCTAACCCCTCTCTCACACTCCTGTATCTGGGGAGATTACTCTCACCCATCTCTCACACTCCTGTATCTGGGGAGATTCCTCTCACCCCTCTCTCACACTCCTGTATCTGGGGAGATTACTCTCACCCATCTCTCACACTCCTGTATCTGGGGAGATTACTCTAACCCCTCTCTCACACTCCTGCATCTGGGGAGATTCATCCAACAACTCTCTCACACTCCTGTATCTGGGGAGATTCCTCTCACCCCTCTCTCACACTCCTGTATCAGGGGAGATTCCTCTAATCCCTCTCTCACAATCCTGTATCTGGGGAGATTACTCAAACCCCTCTCTCACACTCCTGTATCTGGGGAGATTCCTTCAACCCCTCTCTCTCACTCCTGTATCTGGGGAGATTAATCCAACCCATCTCTCACACTCCTGTATCTGGGGAGATTACTCTAACCCCTCTCTCACACTGGTGTATCTGGTGAGATTACTCTAACCCCTCTCTCACACTCCTGTATCTGGGGAGATTCCTCTAACCCCTCTCTCACACTCCTGTATCTGGGGAGATTACTCTAACCCCTCTCTCACACACCTGTATCTGGTGAGATAACTCTAACCCCTCTCTCACACTCCTGTATCTGGGGAGATTCCTCTCACACCTATCTCGCACTCCTGTATCTCGGAGATTACTCTAACCCCTCTCTCACACTCCTGCATCTGGGGAGATTCCTCTCACCTCTCTCTCTCACACTCCTGTATCTGGGGAGATTACTCTAACCCCTCTCTCACACTCCTGTATCTGGGGAGATTACTCTCACCCATCTCTCACACTCCTGTATCTGGGGAGATTCCTCTCACCCCTCTCTCACACTCCTGTATCTGGGGAGATTACTCTCACCCATCTCTCACACTCCTGTATCTGGGGAGATTACTCTCACCCATCTCTCACACTCCTGTATCTGGGGAGATTACTCTAACCCCTCTCTCACACTCCTGTATCTGGGGAGATTACTCTAACCCCTCTCTCACACTCCTGTATCTGGGGAGATTCCTCTCACCCCTCTCTCACACTCCTGTATCAGGGGAGATTCCTCTAATCCCTCTCTCACAATCCTGTATCTGGGGAGATTCCTTCAACCCCTCTCTCTCACTCCTGTATCTGGGGAGATTAATCCAACCCATCTCTCACACTCCTGTATCTGGGGAGATTACTCTAACCCCTCTCTCACACTGGTGTATCTGGCGAGATTACTCTAACCCCTCTCTCACACTCCTGTATCTGGGGAGATTCCTCTCACCTCTCTCTCACACTCCTGTATCTGGGGAGATTACTCTAACCCCTCTCTCACACTGGTGTATCTGGTGAGATTACTCTAACCCCTCTCTCACACTCCTGTATCTGGGGAGATTCCTCTAACCCCTCTCTCACACTCCTGTATCTGGGGAGATTACTCTAACCCCTCTCTCACACACCTGTATCTGGTGAGATAACTCTAACCCCTCTCTCACACTCCTGGATCTGGGGAGATTCCTCTCACCTCTCTCTCACACTCCTGTATCTGGCGAGATTCCTCTAACCCATCTCTCACACTCCTGTATCTGGGGAGATTCCTCTAACCCCTCTCTCACACTCCTGCATCTGGGGAGATTACTCTAACCCCTCTCTCACACTCCTGTATCTGGGGAGATTACTCTATCCCCGCTCTCACACTCCTGTATCTGGGGAGATTCCTCTAACCCCTCTCTCACACTCCTGCATCTGGGGAGATTCCTCTAACCCCTCTCTCACACTCCTGTATCTGGGGAGATTCCTCTCACCCCTCTCTCACACTCCTGTATCTCGGAGATTACTCTCACCCATCTCTCACACTCGTGTATCTGGGGAGATTACTCTAACCCCTCTCTCACACTTCTGTATCTGGGGAGATTACTCTAACGCCTCTCTTACACTCCTGTATCTGTGGAGATTCCTCTCACCCCTCTCTCACAATCCTGCATTTGGGAGATTACTCTAACCCCTCTCTCACACTCATGTATCTGGGGAGATTCCTCTAACCCCTCTCTCACATTCCTGTATCTGGAGAGGTTCCTCTAAACCCCTCTCTCACACTCCTGTATCTGGGGAGATTACTCTAACCCCTCTCTCACACTCCTGTATCTGGTGAGATTACTCTAACCCCTCTCTCACACTCCTGTATCTGGGGAGATTCCTCTCACCTCTCTCTCACACTCCTGTATCTGGGGAGATTACTCTCACCCATCTCTCACACTCCTGTACCTGGGGAGATTACTCTAACCCCTCTCTCACACTCCTGTATCTGGGGAGATTCCTCTAACCCCTCTCTCACACTCCTGCATCTGGGGAGATTACTCTAACCCCTCTCTCACACTCATTGATCTGGGGAGATTCCTCTAACCCCTCTCTCACACTCCTGTATCTGGGGAGATTCCTCTAACCACTCTCTCACACTCCTGCATCTGGGGAGATTACTCTAACCCCTTTCTCACAATCCTGTATCTGGGGAGATTTGTTTAACCCCTCTCTCACACTCCTGTATCTGGGGAGATTACTCCAACCCCTCTCTCACACTCCTGTATCTGGGGAGATTACTCTATCCCCGCTCTCACACTCCTGTATCTGGGGAGATTACTCTAACCCCTCTCTCACAATCCTGCATCTGGGGAGATTACTCTAACCCCTCTCTCACACTCATTGATCTGGGGAGATTCCTCTAACCCCTCTCTCACACTCCTGTATCTGGGGAGATTCCTCTAACCACTCTCTCACACTCCTGCATCTGGGGAGATTACTCTAACCCCTTTCTCACAATCCTGTATCTGGGGAGATTTGTTTAACCCCTCTCTCACACTCCTGTATCTGGGGAGATTACTCCAACCCCTCTCTCACACTCCTGTATCTGGGGAGATTACTCTATCCCCGCTCTCACACTCCTGTATCTGGGGAGATTAGTCTAACCCCTCTCTCACACTCCTGTATCTGGCGAGATTACTCTAACCCCTCTCTCACAATCCTGCATCTGGGGAGATTACTCTAACCCCTCTCTCACACTCCTGTATCTGGGGAGATTACTCTAACCCCTCTCTCACACTCCTGTATCTGGGGTGATTCCTCTAACCCCTCTCTCACAATCCTGCATCTGGGGAGATTACTCTAACCCCTCTCTCACACTCATGTATCTGGGAATATTCCTCTAACCCCTCTCTCACATTCCAGTATCTGGGGAGATTCCTCTAACCCCTCTCTCACACTCCTGTATCTGGGGATATTACTCTAACCGCTCTCTCACACTCCTGTATCTGGGGAGATTACTCTAACCCCTCTCTCACACTCCTGTATCTGGGGAGATTCCTTTGACCCCTCTCTCACACTCCTGCATCTGGGGAGATTTATCTCACACCTCTCTCACACTCCTGTATATCGGAGATTACTCTAACCCCTCTCTCACACTCCTGTATCTGGCGAGATTACTCTAACCCCTCTCTCACAATCCTGCATCTGGGGAGATTACTCTAACACCTCTCTCACACTCCTGTATCTGGGGAGATTACTCTAACCCCTCTCTCACACTCCTGTATCTGGGAGATTACTCTGACGCCTCTCTTACACTCCTGTATCTGGGGAGATTCCTCTAACCCCTCTCTCACAATCCTGCATCTGGGGAGATTACTCTAACCCCTCTCTCACACTCATGTATCTGGGGATATTCCTCTAACCCCTCTCTCACATTCCTGCATCTGGGGAGATTCCTCTCACACCTCTCTCACACTCCTGTATCTCGGAGATTACTCTAAGCCCTCTCTCACACTCCTGTGTCTGGGGAGATTACTCTCACTCATCTCTCACACTCCTGTATCTGGGGAGATTACTCTAACCCCTCTCTCACACTCCTGTATCTGGGGAGATTCCTCTCACCCCTCTCTCACACTCCTGTATCTGGGGAGATTCCTCTAACCCCTCTCTCACACTCCTGTATCTGGGGAGATTCCTCTAACCCCTCTCTCACAATCCTGTATCTGGGGAGATTCCTTTAATCCCTCTCTCCCACTCCTGTATCTGGGGAGATTACTCTAACCCCTCTCTCACACTGCTGTATCTGGTGAGATTACTCTAACCCCTCTCTCACACTCTTGCATCTGGGGAGATTCTCTAACCCCTCTCTCACACTCCTGTATCTGGGGAGATTCCTCTCACCTCTCTCTCACACTCCTGTATCTGGCGAGATTCCTCTAACCCATCTCTCACACTCCTGTATCTGGGGAGATTACTCTAACCCCTCTCTCACACTCCTGTATCTGGGGAGATTCCTCTCACCTCTCTCTCACACTCCTGTATCTGGCGAGATTCCTCTAACCCATCTCTCACACTCCTGTATCTGGGGAGATTACTCTAACCCCTTTCTCACACTCCTGTATCTGGCGACATTACTCTAACGCCTCTTTCACACTCCTGTATGTGGGGAGATTCCTCTAACCCCTCTCTCACACTCCTGTATCTGGCGAGATTACTCTAACCCCTCTCTCACACTCCTGCATCTGGGGAGATTCCTCTCACCCCTCTCTCATACTCCTGTATCTGGGGAGATTCCTCTCACCTCTCTCTCACACTCCTGTATCTGGCGAGATTACTCTAACCCCTCTCTCACACTCCTGCATCTGGGGAGATTCCTCTCACCCCTCTCTCAGACTCATGGATCTGGGGAGATTCCTCTAACCCCTTTCTCACACTCCTGTATCTGGGGAGATTCCTCTAACCCCTCTCTCACACTCCTGCATCTGGGGAGATTACTCTAACCCCTCTCTCACAATCCTGTATCTGGGGAGATTCCTTTAACCCCTCTCTCACACTCGTGTATCTGGGGAGATTACTCGAACCCCTCTCTCACACTCCTGTATCTGGGGAGATTCCTCTCACCCCTCTCTCACACTCCTGTATCTCGGAGATTACTCTCACCCATCTCTCACACTCGTGTATCTGGGGAGATTACTCTAACCCCTGTCTCACACTCCTGTATCTGGGGTGATTACTCTAACGCCTCTCTTACACTCCTTTATCTGGGGAGATTCCTCTAACTCCTCTCTCACAATCCTGCATCTGGGGAGATTACTCTAACCCCTCTCTCCCACTCCTGTATCTGGGGAGATTACTCCAACCCATCTCTCACACTCCTGTATCTGGGGAGATTGCTCCAACCCCTCTCTCACACTCCTGCATCTGGGGAGATTCCTCTAACCCCTTTCTCACACTCCTGCATCTGGGGAGATTCCTCTCACCCCTCTCTCACACTCCTGTATCTGGGGAGATTACTCTAACCCCTCTCTCACACTCCTGTATCTGGGGAGATTACTCTCACCCCTCTCTCACACTCCTGTATCTGGGGAGATTACTCTCACCCCTCTCTCACTCTCCTGCATCTGGGGAGATTCCTCTCACACCTATCTCACACTCCTGTATCTCGGTGATTACTCTAACCCCTCTCTCACACTCCTGTATCTGGGGAGATTACTCTCACCCATCTCTCACACTCCTGTATCTGTGGAGATTCCTCTCACCCCTCTCTCACACTCCTGTATCTGGGGAGATTACTCTCACCCATCTCTCACACTCCTGTATCTGGGGAGATTACTCTCACCCATCTCTCACACTCCTGTATCTGGGGAGATTACTCTAAGCCCTCTCTCACACTCCGGCATCTGGGGAGATTCCTCTCACCCCTCTCTCACACTCCTGTATCTGGGGAGATTCCTCCAACCCCTCTCTCACACACCTGTATCTCGCGAGATTACTCTAACCCCTCTCTCACACTCCTGTATATGGGGAGATTCCTCTCACCTCTCTCTCACACTCCTGTATCTGGCGAGATTCCTCTAACCCATCTCTCACACTCCTGTATCTGGGGAGTTTTCTCTAACCCCTCTCTCACACTCCTGCATCTGGGGAGATTACTCTCACCCCTCTCTCACACTCATGGATCTGGGGAGATTCCTCTAACCCCTCTCTCACACTCCTGTATCTGGGGAGATTCCTCTAACCCCTCTCTCACACTCCTGCATCTGGGGAGATTACTCTAACCCCTCTCTCACAATCCTGTATCTGGGGAGATTACTCTAACCCCTCTCTCACACTCCTGTATCTGGAGAGATTACTCTATCCCCGCTCTCACACTCCTTTATCTGGGGAGATTCCTCTAACCCCTCTCTCACACTCCTGTATCTCGGAGATTACTCTCATCCATCTCTCACACTCGTGTATCTGGGGAGATGACTCTAACCCCTCTCTCACACTTCTGTATCTGGGGAGATTACTCTAACGCCTCTCTTACACTCCTGTATCTGGGGAGATTCCTCTCACCTCTCTCTCACACTCCTGTATCTGGGGAGATTACTCTCACCCATCTCTCACACTCCTGTACCTGGGGAGATTACTCTAACCCCTCTCTCACACTCCTGTATCTGGGGAGATTCCTCTCACCCCTCTCTCACACTCCTGCATCTGGGGAGATTACTCTAACCCCTCTCTCACACTCATTGATCTGGGGAGATTCCTCTAACCCCTGTCTCACACTCCTGTATCTGGGGAGATTCCTCTAACCACTCTCTCACACTCCTGCATCTGGGGAGATTACTCTAACCCCTCTCTCCCACTCCTGTATCTGGAGGGATTACTCCAACCCCTCTCTCACACTCCTGTATCTGGGGAGATTACTCTATCCCCGCTCTCACACTCCTGTATCTGGGGAGATTACTCTAACCCCTCTCTCACACTCCTGTATCTGGGGAGATTCCTCTCACCCCTCTCTCACAATTCTGCATTTGGGAGATTACTCTAACCCCTCTCTCACACACATGTATCTGGGGAGATTCCTCTAACCCCTCTCTCACATTCCTGTATCTGGGGAGATTCCTCTAACCCCTCTCTCACACTCCTGTATCTGGGGATATTACTCTAACCCCTCTCTCACACTCCTGCATCTGGGGAGATTACTCTAACCCCTCTCTCACACTCATGGATCTGGGGAGATTCCTCTAACCCCTCTCTCACACTCCTGTATCTGGGGAGATTCCTCTAACCCCTCTCTCACACTCCTGCATCTGGGGAGATTACTCTAACCCCTCTCTCACAATCCTGTATCTGGGGAGATTACTCTAACCCCTCTCTCACACTCCTGTATCTGGGGAGATTACTCTATCCCCGCTCTTACACTCCTGTATCTGGGGAGATTCCTCTCACCCCTCTCTCACAATCCTGCATTTGGGAGATTACTCTAACCCCTCTGTCACACTCATGTATCTGGGGAGATTCCTCTAACCCCTCTCTCACATTCCTGTATCTGGGGAGTTTCCTCTAACCCCTCTCTCACACTCCTGTATCTGGGGATATTACTCTAACCCCTCTCTCACACTCCTGTGTCTGGTGAGATTACTCTAACCCCTCTCTCACACTCCTGTATCTGGGGAGATTACTCTCACCTCTCTCTCACACTCCTGTATCTGGGGAGATTACTCTCACCCATCTCTCACACTCCTGTACCTGGGGAGATTACTCTGACCCCTCTCTCACACTCCTGTATCTGGGGAGATTACTCTAATCCCTCTCTCACTATCCTGTATCTGGCAAGATTACTCTAACCCCTCTCTCACACTCCTGCATCTGGGGAGATTCCTCTCACACCTCTCTCAGACTCCTGTATCTCGGAGATTACTCTAACCCCTCTCTCACACTCCTGTGTCTGGGGAGATTACTCTCACCCATCTCTCACACTCCTGTATCTGGGGAGATTACTCTAACCCCTCTCTCACACTCCTGTATCTGGGGAGATTCCTCTAACCCCTCTCTCACACTTATGCATCTGGGGAGATTACTCTATCCCCTCTCTCACACTCCTGCATCTGTGGAGATTCCTCTAACCGCTCTCTCACACTCCTGTATCTGGGGAGATTCCTCTCACCCCTCTCTCACACTCCTGTATCTGGGGAGATTCCTCTAACCCCTCTCTCACACTCCTGTATCTGGGGAGATTCCTCTAACCCCTCTCTCACAATCCTGTATCTGGGGAGATTCCTTTAACCCCTCTCTCCCACTCCTGTATCTGGGGAGATTACTCCAACCCATCTCTCACACTCCTGTATCTGGGGAGATTACTCTAACCCCTCTCTCACACTGCTGTATCTGGTGAGATTACTCTAACCCCTCTCTCACACTCCTGTATCTGGCGAGATTCCTCTAACCCATCTCTCACACTCCTGTATCTGGGGAGATTCCTCTAACCCCTCTCTCACAATCCTGTATCTGGGGAGATTCCTTTAACCCCTCTCTCACACTCCTGTATCTGGGGAGATTCCTCTCACCTCTCTCTCACACTCCTGTATCTGGCGAGATTCCTCTAACCCATCTCTCACACTCCTGTATCTGGGGAGATTACTCTAACCCCTTTCTCACACTCCTGTATCTGCCGACATTACTCTAACGCCTCTCTCACACTCCTGTATCTGGGGAGATTCCTCTAACCCCTCTCTCACACTCCTGTATCTGGCGAGATTACTCTAACCCCTCTCTCACACTCCTGCATCTGGGGAGATTCCTCTAACCCCTCTCTCACACTCCTGTATCTGGGGAGATTCCTCTCACCTCTCTCTCACACTCCTGTATCTGGCGAGATTCCTCTAAACCATCTCTCACACTCCTGTATCTTGGGAGATTACTCTAACCCCTTTCTCACACTCCTGTATCTGGCGACATTACTCTAACGCCTCTCTCACACTCATGGATCTGGGGAGATTCCTCTAACCCCTTTCTCACACTCCTGTATCTGGGGAGATTCCTCTAACCCCTCTCTCACACTCCTGCATCTGGGGAGATTACTCTAACCCCTCTCTCACACTCCTGTATCTGGGGTGATTACTCTATTCCCGCTCTCACACTCCTGTATCTGGGGAGATTCCTCTCACCCCTCTCTCACACTCCTGTATCTCGGATATTACTCTCACCCATCTCTCACACTCGTGTATCTGGGGAGATTACTCTAACCCCTCTCTCACACTCCTGTATCTGGGGTGATTACTCTAACGCCTCTCTTACACTCCTTTATCTGGGGAGATTCCTCGAACCCCTCTCTCACAATCCTGCATCTGGGGAGATTCCTTTAACCCCTCTCTCCCACTCCTGTATCTGGGGAGATTACTCCAACCCATCTCTCACACTCCTGTATCTGGGGAGATTCCTCTAACCCCTCTCTCACACTCCTGTATCTGGGGAGGTTCCTCTCACCCCTCTCTCACACTCCTGTATCTGGGGAGATTACTCTAACCCCTCTCTCACACTCCTGCATCTGGGGAGATTCCTCTAACCCCTCTCTCACACTCCTGTATCTGGGGAGATTCCTCTCACCTCTCTCTCTCACACTCCTGTATCTGGGGAGATTACTCTAACCCCTCTCTCACACTCCTGTATCTGGGGAGATTACTCTCAACCCTCTCTCACACTCCTGCATCTGGGGAGATTCCTCTCACCTCTCTCTCACACTCCTGCATCTGGGGAGATTCCTCTCACACCTATCTCGCACTCCTGTATCTCGGAGATTACTCTAACCCATCTCTCACACTCCTGTATCTGGGGAGATTCCTCTCACCCCTCTCTCACACTCCTGTATCTGGGGAGATTACTCTCACCCATCTCTCACACTCCTGTATCTGGGGAGATTACTCTAACCCCTGTCTCACACTCCTGCATCTGGGGAGATTCATCTAACAACTCTCTCACACTCCTGTATCTGGGGAGATTCCTCTCACCCCTCTCTCACACTCCTGTATCAGGGGAGATTCCTCTAATCCCTCTCTCACAATCCTGTATCTGGGGAGATTACTCAAACCCCTCTCTCTCACTCCTGTATCTGGGGAGATTAATCCAACCCATCTCTCACACTCCTGTATCTGGGGAGATTCCTCTCACCTCTCTCTCACACTCCTGTATCTGGCGAGATTCCTTCAACCCCTCTCTCCCACTCCTGTATCTGGGGAGATTAATCCAACCCATCTCTCACACTCCTGTATCTGGGGAGATTACTCTAACCCCTCTCTCACACTGGTGTATCTGGTGAGATTACTCTAACCCCTCTCTCACACTCCTGTATCTGGGGAGATTCCTCTAACCCCTCTCTCACACTCCTGTATCTGGGGAGATTACTCTAACCCCTCTCTCACACACCTGTATCTGGTGAGATAACTCTAACCCCTCTCTCACACTCCTGGATCTGGGGAGATTCCTCTCACCTCTCTCTCACACTCCTGTATCTGGCGAGATTCCTCTAACCCATCTCTCACACTCCTGTATCTGGGGAGATTCCTCTAACCCCTCTCTCACACTCCTGCATCTGGGGAGATTACTCTAACCCCTCTCTCACAATCCTGTATCTGGGGAGATTACTCTAACCCCTCTCTCACACTCCTGTATCTGGGGAGATTCCTCTAACCCCTCTCTCACACTCCTGCATCTGGGGAGATTCCTCTAACACCTCTCTTACACTCATGTATCTGTGGAGATTCCTCTAACCCCTCTCTCACATTCCTGTATCTGGAGAGATTCCTCTAACCCCTCTCTCACACTCCTGTATCTGGGGATATTACTCTAACCCCTCTCTCACACTCCTGTATCTGGTGAGATTACTCTAACCCCTCTCTCACACTCCTGTATCTGGGGAGATTCCTCTCACCCCTCTCTCACACTCCTGTACCTGGGGAGATTACTCTAACCCCTCTCTCACACTCCTGTATCTGGGGAGATTCCTCTAACCCCTCTCTCACACTCCTGCATCTGGGGAGATTACTCTAACCCCTCTCTCACACTCATTGATCTAGGGAGATTCCTCTAACCCCTCTCTCACACTCCTGTATCTGGGGAGATTCCTCTAACCACTCTCTCACACTCCTGCATCTGGGGAGATTACTCTAACCCTTTTCTCACAATCCTGTATCTGGGGAGATTTGTTTAACCCCTCTCTCACACTCCTGTATCTGGGGAGATTACTCCAACCCCTCTCTCACACTCCTGTATCTGGGGAGATTACTCTATCCCCGCTCTCACACTCCTGTATCTGGGGAGATTACTCTAACCCCTCTCTCACACTCCTGTATCTGGGGAGATTACTCTAACCCCTCTCTCACAATCCTGCATCTGGGGAGATTACTCTAACCCCTCTCTCACACTCATTGATCTGGGGAGATTCCTCTAACCCCTCTCTCACACTCCTGTATTTGGGGAGATTCCTCTAACCACTCTCTCACACTCCTGCATCTGGGGAGATTACTCTAACCCCTTTCTCACAATCCTGTATCTGGGGAGATTTGTTTAACCCCTCTCTCACACTCCTGTATCTGGGGAGATTACTCCAACCCCTCTCTCACACTCCTGTATCTGGGGAGATTACTCTATCCCCGCTCTCACACTCCTGTATCTGGGGAGATTACTCTAACCCCTCTCTCACACTCCTGTATCTGGCGAGATTACTCTAACCCCTCTCTCACAATCCTGCATCTGGGGAGATTACTCTAACCCCTCTCTCACACTCCTGTATCTGGGGAGATTACTCTAACCCCTCTCTCACACTCCTGTATCTGGGGAGATTCCTCTAACCCCTCTCTCACATTCCTGCATCTGGGGAGATTACTCTAACCCCTCTCTCACACTCATGTATCTGGGGATATTCCTCTAACCCCTCTCTCACATTCCAGTATCTGGGGAGATTCCTCGAACCCCTCTCTCACACTCCTGTATCTGGGGATATTACTCCAACCGCTCTCTCACACTCCTGTATCTGGGGAGATTACTCTAACCCCTCTCTCACACTCCTGTATCTGGGGAGATTCCTTTAACCCCTCTCTCACACTCCTGCATCTGGGGAGATTTATCTCACACCTCTCTCACAATCCTGTATCTGGGGAGATTACTCTAACCCCTCTCTCACACTCCTGTATCTGGGGAGATTCCTCTAACCCCTCTCTCACACTCCTGCATCTGGGGAGATTCCTCTAACACCTCTCTTACACTCATGTATCTGTGGAGATTCCTCTAACCCCTCTCTCACATTCCTGTATCTGGAGAGATTCCTCTAACCCCTCTCTCACACTCCTGTATCTGGGGATATTACTCTAACCCCTCTCTCACACTCCTGTATCTGGTGAGATTACTCTAACCCCTCTCTCACACTCCTGTATCTGGGGAGATTCCTCTCACCCCTCTCTCACACTCCTGTACCTGGGGAGATTACTCTAACCCCTCTCTCACACTCCTGTGTCTGGGGAGATTACTCTCACCCATCTCTCACACTCCTGTATCTGGGGAGATTACTCTAACCCCTCTCTCACACTCCTGTATCTGGGGAGATTCCTCTAACCCCTCTCTCACACTTATGCATCTGGGGAGATTACTCTATCCCCTCTCTCACACTCCTGCATCTGTGGAGATTCCTCTAACCGCTCTCTCACACTCCTGTATCTGGGGAGATTCCTCTCACCCCTCTCTCACACTCCTGTATCTGGGGAGATTCCTCTAACCCCTCTCTCACACTCCTGTATCTGGGGAGATTCCTCTAACCCCTCTCTCACAATCCTGTATCTGGGGAGATTCCTTTAACCCCTCTCTCCCACTCCTGTATCTGGGGAGATTACTCCAACCCATCTCTCACACTCCTGTATCTGGGGAGATTACTCTAACCCCTCTCTCACACTGCTGTATCTGGTGAGATTACTCTAACCCCTCTCTCACACTCCTGTATCTGGCGAGATTCCTCTAACCCATCTCTCACACTCCTGTATCTGGGGAGATTCCTCTAACCCCTCTCTCACAATCCTGTATCTGGGGAGATTCCTTTAACCCCTCTCTCACACTCCTGTATCTGGGGAGATTCCTCTCACCTCTCTCTCACACTCCTGTATCTGGCGAGATTCCTCTAACCCATCTCTCACACTCCTGTATCTGGGGAGATTCCTCTAACCCCTCTCTCACACTCCTGTATCTGGCGAGATTACTCTAACCCCTCTCTCACACTCCTGCATCTGGGGAGATTCCTCTAACCCCTCTCTCACACTCCTGTATCTGGGGAGATTCCTCTCACCTCTCTCTCACACTCCTGTATCTGGCGAGATTCCTCTAAACCATCTCTCACACTCCTGTATCTTGGGAGATTACTCTAACCCCTTTCTCACACTCCTGTATCTGGCGACATTACTCTAACGCCTCTCTCACACTCATGGATCTGGGGAGATTCCTCTAACCCCTTTCTCACACTCCTGTATCTGGGGAGATTCCTCTAACCCCTCTCTCACACTCCTGCATCTGGGGAGATTACTCTAACCCCTCTCTCACACTCCTGTATCTGGGGTGATTACTCTATTCCCGCTCTCACACTCCTGTATCTGGGGAGATTCCTCTCACCCCTCTCTCACACTCCTGTATCTCGGATATTACTCTCACCCATCTCTCACACTCGTGTATCTGGGGAGATTACTCTAACCCCTCTCTCACACTCCTGTATCTGGGGTGATTACTCTAACGCCTCTCTTACACTCCTTTATCTGGGGAGATTCCTCGAACCCCTCTCTCACAATCCTGCATCTGGGGAGATTCCTTTAACCCCTCTCTCCCACTCCTGTATCTGGGGAGATTACTCCAACCCATCTCTCACACTCCTGTATCTGGGGAGATTCCTCTAACCCCTCTCTCACACTCCTGTATCTGGGGAGGTTCCTCTCACCCCTCTCTCACACTCCTGTATCTGGGGAGATTACTCTAACCCCTCTCTCACACTCCTGCATCTGGGGAGATTCCTCTAACCCCTCTCTCACACTCCTGTATCTGGGGAGATTCCTCTCACCTCTCTCTCTCACACTCCTGTATCTGGGGAGATTACTCTCAACCCTCTCTCACACTCCTGCATCTGGGGAGATTCCTCTCACCTCTCTCTCACACTCCTGCATCTGGGGAGATTCCTCTCACACCTATCTCGCACTCCTGTATCTCGGAGATTACTCTAACCCATCTCTCACACTCCTGTATCTGGGGAGATTCCTCTCACCCCTCTCTCACACTCCTGTATCTGGGGAGATTACTCTCACCCATCTCTCACACTCCTGTATCTGGGGAGATTACTCTAACCCCTGTCTCACACTCCTGCATCTGGGGAGATTCATCTAACAACTCTCTCACACTCCTGTATCTGGGGAGATTCCTCTCACCCCTCTCTCACACTCCTGTATCAGGGGAGATTCCTCTAATCCCTCTCTCACAATCCTGTATCTGGGGAGATTACTCAAACCCCTCTCTCTCACTCCTGTATCTGGGGAGATTAATCCAACCCATCTCTCACACTCCTGTATCTGGGGAGATTCCTCTCACCTCTCTCTCACACTCCTGTATCTGGCGAGATTCCTTCAACCCCTCTCTCCCACTCCTGTATCTGGGGAGATTAATCCAACCCATCTCTCACACTCCTGTATCTGGGGAGATTACTCTAACCCCTCTCTCACACTGGTGTATCTGGTGAGATTACTCTAACCCCTCTCTCACACTCCTGTATCTGGGGAGATTCCTCTAACCCCTCTCTCACACTCCTGTATCTGGGGAGATTACTCTAACCCCTCTCTCACACACCTGTATCTGGTGAGATAACTCTAACCCCTCTCTCACACTCCTGGATCTGGGGAGATTCCTCTCACCTCTCTCTCACACTCCTGTATCTGGCGAGATTCCTCTAACCCATCTCTCACACTCCTGTATCTGGGGAGATTCCTCTAACCCCTCTCTCACACTCCTGCATCTGGGGAGATTACTCTAACCCCTCTCTCACAATCCTGTATCTGGGGAGATTACTCTAACCCCTCTCTCACACTCCTGTATCTGGGGAGATTCCTCTAACCCCTCTCTCACACTCCTGCATCTGGGGAGATTCCTCTAACACCTCTCTTACACTCATGTATCTGTGGAGATTCCTCTAACCCCTCTCTCACATTCCTGTATCTGGAGAGATTCCTCTAACCCCTCTCTCACACTCCTGTATCTGGGGATATTACTCTAACCCCTCTCTCACACTCCTGTATCTGGTGAGATTACTCTAACCCCTCTCTCACACTCCTGTATCTGGGGAGATTCCTCTCACCCCTCTCTCACACTCCTGTACCTGGGGAGATTACTCTAACCCCTCTCTCACACTCCTGTATCTGGGGAGATTCCTCTAACCCCTCTCTCACACTCCTGCATCTGGGGAGATTACTCTAACCCCTCTCTCACACTCATTGATCTAGGGAGATTCCTCTAACCCCTCTCTCACACTCCTGTATCTGGGGAGATTCCTCTAACCACTCTCTCACACTCCTGCATCTGGGGAGATTACTCTAACCCCTTTCTCACAATCCTGTATCTGGGGAGATTTGTTTAACCCCTCTCTCACACTCCTGTATCTGGGGAGATTACTCCAACCCCTCTCTCACACTCCTGTATCTGGGGAGATTACTCTATCCCCGCTCTCACACTCCTGTATCTGGGGAGATTACTCTAACCCCTCTCTCACACTCCTGTATCTGGGGAGATTACTCTAACCCCTCTCTCACAATCCTGCATCTGGGGAGATTACTCTAACCCCTCTCTCACACTCATTGATCTGGGGAGATTCCTCTAACCCCTCTCTCACACTCCTGTATTTGGGGAGATTCCTCTAACCACTCTCTCACACTCCTGCATCTGGGGAGATTACTCTAACCCCTTTCTCACAATCCTGTATCTGGGGAGATTTGTTTAACCCCTCTCTCACACTCCTGTATCTGGGGAGATTACTCCAACCCCTCTCTCACACTCCTGTATCTGGGGAGATTACTCTATCCCCGCTCTCACACTCCTGTATCTGGGGAGATTACTCTAACCCCTCTCTCACACTCCTGTATCTGGCGAGATTACTCTAACCCCTCTCTCACAATCCTGCATCTGGGGAGATTACTCTAACCCCTCTCTCACACTCCTGTATCTGGGGAGATTACTCTAACCCCTTTCTCACACTCCTGTATCTGGGGAGATTCCTCTAACCCCTCTCTCACATTCCTGCATCTGGGGAGATTACTCTAACCCCTCTCTCACACTCATGTATCTGGGGATATTCCTCTAACCCCTCTCTCACATTCCAGTATCTGGGGAGATTCCTCGAACCCCTCTCTCACACTCCTGTATCTGGGGATATTACTCCAACCGCTCTCTCACACTCCTGTATCTGGGGAGATTACTCTAACCCCTCTCTCACACTCCTGTATCTGGGGAGATTCCTTTAACCCCTCTCTCACACTCCTGCATCTGGGGAGATTTATCTCACACCTCTCTCACAATCCTGTATCTGGGGAGATTACTCTAACCCCTCTCTCACACTCCTGTATCTGGGGAGATTCCTCTAACCCCTCTCTCACACTCCTGCATCTGGGGAGATTCCTCTAACACCTCTCTTACACTCATGTATCTGTGGAGATTCCTCTAACCCCTCTCTCACATTCCTGTATCTGGAGAGATTCCTCTAACCCCTCTCTCACACTCCTGTATCTGGGGATATTACTCTAACCCCTCTCTCACACTCCTGTATCTGGTGAGATTACTCTAACCCCTCTCTCACACTCCTGTATCTGGGGAGATTCCTCTCACCCCTCTCTCACACTCCTGTACCTGGGGAGATTACTCTAACCCCTCTCTCACACTCCTGTATCTGGGGAGATTCCTCTAACCCCTCTCTCACACTCCTGCATCTGGGGAGATTACTCTAACCCCTCTCTCACACTCATTGATCTGGGGAGATTCCTCTAACCCCTCTCTCACACTCCTGTATCTGGGGAGATTCCTCTAACCACTCTCTCACACTCCTGCATCTGGGGAGATTACTCTAACCCCTTTCTCACAATCCTGTATCTGGGGAGATTTGTTTAACCCCTCATTCACACTCCTGTATCTGGGGAGATTACTCCAACCCCTCTCTCACACTCCTGTATCTGGGGAGATTCCTTTAACCCCTCTCTCACACTCCTGCATCTGGGGAGATTTATCTCACACCTCGCTCACACTCCTGTATATCGGAGATTACTCTAACCCCTCTCTCACACTCCTGTATCTGGCGAGATTACTCTAACCCCTCTCTCACAATCCTGCATCTGGGGAGATTACTCTAACCCCTCTCTCACACTCCTGTATCTGGGGATATTACTCCAACCGCTCTCTCACACTCCTGTATCTGGGGAGATTACTCTAACCCCTCTCTCACACTCCTGTATCTGGGGAGATTCCTTTAACCCCTCTCTCACACTCCTGCATCTGGGGAGATTTATCTCACACCTCTCTCACACTCCTGTATATCGGAGATTACTCTAACCCCTCTCTCACACTCCTGTATCTGGCGAGATTACTCTAACCCCTCTCTCACAATCCTGCATCTGGGGAGATTACTCTAACCCCTCTCTCACACTCCTGTATCTGGGGAGATTACTCTAACCCCTCTCTCACACTCCTGTATCTGGGGAGATTACTCTGACGCCTCTCTTACACTCCTGTATCTGGGGAGATTCCTCTAACCCCTCTCTCACAATCCTGCATCTGGGGAGATTACTCTAACCCCTCTCTCACACTCATGTATCTGGGGATATTCCTCTAACCCCTCTCTCACATTCCAGTATCTGGGGAGATTCCTCTAACCCCTCTCTCACACTCCTGTGTCTGGGGATATTACTCTAACCGCTCTCTCACATTCCTGTATCTGGGGAGATTACTCTAACCCCTCTCTCACACTCCTGTATCTGGGGAGATTCCTTTAACCCCTCTCTCACACTCCTGCATCTGGGGAGATTCCTCTCACACCTCTCTCACACTCCTGTATCTCGGAGATTACTCTAAGCCCTCTCTCACACTCCTGTGTCTGGGGAGATTACTCTCACCCATCTCTCACACTCCTGTATCTGGGGAGATTACTCTAACCCCTCTCTCACACTCCTGTATCTGGGGAGATTCCTCTAACCCCTCTCTCACACTTATGCATCTGGGGAGATTACTCTAACCCCTCTCTCACACTCCTGCATCTGTGGAGATTCCTCTAACCCCTCTCTCACAATACTGTATCTGGGGAGATTCCTCTCACACCTCTCTCACACTCCTGTATCTGGGGAGATTCCTCTAACCCCTCTCTCACACTCCTGTATCTGGGGAGATTCCTCTAACCCCTCTCTCACAATCCTGTATCTGGGGAGATTCCTTTAACCCCTCTCTCCCACTCCTGTATCTGGGGAGATTACTCCAACGACTCTCTCACACTCCTGTATCTCGGAGATTACTCGAACCCCTCTCTCACACTCCTGCATCTGTGGAGATTCCTCTAACCGCTCTCTCACACTCCTGTATCTGGGGAGATTCCTCTAACCCCTCTCTCACACTCCTGCATCTGGGGAGATTACTCTAACCCCTCTCTCACAATCCTGTATCTGGGGAGATTACTCTAACCCCTCTCTCACACTCATGGATCTGGGGAGATTCCTCTAACCCCTCTCTCACACTCCTGTATCTGGGGAGATTCCTCTCACCCCTCTCTCACACTCCTGTATCTCGGAGATTACTCTCACCCCTCTCTAACACTCCTGTATCTGGGGAGATTCCTTTAACCCCTCTCTCCCACTCCTGTATCTGGGGAGATTACTCCAACCCATCTCTCACACTCCTGTATCTGGGGAGATTGCTCCAACCCCTCTCTCACACTCCTGCATCTGGGGAGATTCCTCTAACCCCTCTCTCACACTCCTGTATCTCGGGAGGTTCCTCTCACCCCTCTCTCACACTCCTGTATCTGGGGAGATTACTCTAACCCCTCTCTCACACTCCTGCATCTGGGGAGATTCCTCTCACCTCTCTCTCACACTCCTGTATCTGGGGAGATTCCTCTAACCCCTCTCTCACACTCCTGTATCTGGGGAGGTTCCTCTCACCCCTCTCTCACACTCCTGTATCTGAGGAGATTACTCTAACCCCTCTCTCACACTGGTGTATCTGGCGAGATTACTCTAACCCCTCTCTCACACTCCTGTATCTGGGGAGATTCCTCTAACCCCTCTCTCACACTCCTGTATCTGGGGAGATTACTCTAACCCCTCTCTCACACACCTGTATCTGGCGAGATTACTCTAACCCCTCTCTCACACTCCTGGATCTGGGGAGATTCCTCTCACCTCTCTCTCACAATCCTGTATCTGGCGAGATTCCTCTAACCCATCTCTCACACTCCTGCATCTGGGGAGATTACTCAAACCCCTCTCTCACACTCCTGCATCTGGGGAGATTACTCAAACCCCTCTCTCACACTCCTGTATCTGGGGAGATTACTCTATCCCCGCTCTCACACTCCTGTATCTGGGGAGATTCCTCTAACCCCTCTCTCACACTCCTGCATCTGGGGAGATTCCTCTAACCCCTCTCTCACACTCCTGTATCTGGGGAGATTCCTCTCACCACTCTCTCACACTCCTGTATCTCGGAGATTACTCTCACCCATCTCTCACACTCGTGTATCTGGGGAGATTACTCTAACCCCTCTCTCACACTTCTGTATCTGGGGAGATTACTCTAACGCCTCTCTTACACTCCTGTATCTGTGGAGATTCCTCTCACCCCTCTCTCACAATCCTGCATTTGGGAGATTACTCTAACCCCTCTCTCACACTCATGTATCTGGAGAGATTCCTCTAACCCCTCTCTCACATTCCTGTATCTGGGGGGATTCCTCTAACACCTTTCTCACACTCCTGTATCTGGGGATATTACTCGAACCCCTCTCTCACACTCCTGTATCTGGTGAGATTACTCTAACCCCACTCTCACACTCCTGTATCTGGGGAGATTCCTCTCACCTCTCTCTCACACTCCTGTATCTGGGGAGATTACTCTCACCCATCTCTCACACTCCTGTACCTGGGGAGATTACTCTAGCCCCTCTTTCACACTCCTGTATCTGGGGAGATTCCTCTAACACCTCTCTCACACTCCTGCATCTGGGGAGATTACTCTAACCCTTCTCTCACACTCATTGATCTGGGGAGATTCCTCTAACCCCTTTCTCACACTCCTGTATCTGGGGAGATTCCTCTAACCCCTCTCTCACACTCCTGCATCTGGGGAGATTACTCTAACCCCTCTCTCACAATCCTGTATCTGGGGAGATTCCTTTAACCCCTCTCTCACACTCCTGTATCTGGGGAGATTACTCGAACCCCTCTCTCACACTCCTGTATCTGGGGAGATTACTCTATCCCCGCTCTCACACTCCTGTATCTGGGGAGATTCCTCTCACCCCTCTCTCACACTCCTGTATCTCGGAGATTACTCTCACCCATCTCTCACACTCGTGTATCTGGGGAGATTACTCTAACCCCTCTCTCACACTCCTGTATCTGGGGTGATTACTCTAACGCCTCTCTTACACTCCTTTATCTGGGGAGATTCCTCGAACCCCTCTCTTACAATCCTGCATCTGGGGAGATTACTCTAACCCCTCTCTCACACTCCTGTATCTGGGGAGATTCCTTTAACCCCTCTCTCCCACTCCTGTATCTGGGGAGATTCCTTTAACCCCTCTCTCACACTCCTGTATCTGGGGAGATTGCTCCAACCCCTCTCTCACACTCCTGCATCTGGGGAGATTCCTCTCACCCCTCTCTCACACTCCTGTATCTGGGGAGATTACTCTAACCCCTCTCTCACACTCCTGTATCTGGGGAGATTACTCTAACCCCTCTCTCACACTCCTGCATCTGGGGAGATTCCTCTCACCTCTCTCTCACACTCTTGCATCTGGGGAGATTCCTCTCACACCTATCTCGCACTCCTGTATCTGGGGAGATTACTCTAACCCCTCTCTCACACTCCTGTATCTGGAGATATTACTCTAACCCCTCTCTCACAATCCTGCATCTGGGGAGATTACTCTAACCCCTCTCTCACACTCCTGTATCTGGGGAGATTACTCTAACCCCTCTCTCACACTCCTGTATCTGGGGAGATGACTCTGACGCCTCTCTTACACTCCAGTATCTGGGGAGATTCCTCTAACCCCTCTCTCACACTCCTGTATCTGGGGAGATTCCTCTAACCCCTCTCTCACAATCCTGCATCTGGGGAGATTACTCTAACCCCTCTCTCACACTCATGTATCTGGGGATATTCCTCTCACCCCTCTCTCACATTCCAGTATCTGGGGAGATTCCTCTAACCCCTCTCTCACACTCCTGTATCTGGGGATATTACTCTAACCGCTCTCTCACACTCCTGTATCTGGGGAGATTACTCTAACCCCTCTCTCACACTCCTGTATCTGGGGATATTACTCTAACCGCTCTCTCACACTCCTGTATCTGGGGAGATTACTCTAACCCCTCTCTCACACTTCTGCATCTGGGGAGATTCCTCTCACACCTCTCTCACACTCCTGTATATCGGAGATTACTCTAACCCCTCTCTCACACTCCTGTATCTGGGGAGATTCCTCTAACCCCTCTCTCACAATCCTGCATCTGGGGAGATTACTCTAACCCCTCTATCAAACTCATGTATCTGGGGATATTCCTCTAACCCCTCTCTCACATTCCAGTATCTGGGGAGATTCCTCTAACCCCTCTCTCACACTCCTGTGTCTGGGGATATTACTCTAACCGCTCTCTCACACTCCTGTATCTGGGGAGATTACTCTAACCCCTCTCTCACACTCCTGTATCTGGGGAGATTGCTCTAACCCCTCTCTCACACTCCTGCATCTGGGGAGATTCCTCTCACCCCTCTCTCACACTCCTGTATCTGGGGAGATTCCTCTAACCCCTCTCTCACACTCCTGTATCTGGGGAGATTCCTCTCACCCCTCTCTCACACTCCTGTATCTGGGGAGATTACTCTAACCCCTCTCTCACACTCCTGTATCTGGGGAGATTACTCTAACCCCTCTCTCACACTCCTGCATCTGAGGAGATACCTCTCACCTCTCTCTCACACTCCTATATCTGGGGAGATTACTCTAACCCCTCTCTCACACTCCTGCATCTGGGGAGATTACTCTAACCCCTCTCTCACACTCATGGATCTGGGGAGATTCCTCTAACCCCTCTCTCACACTCCTGTATCTGGGGAGATTCCTCTAACCCCTCTCTCACACTCCTGCATCTGGGGAGATTACTCTAACCCCTCTCTCACAATCCTGTATCTGGGGAGATTACTCTAACCCCTCTCTCACACTCCTGTATCTGGGGAGATTACTCTATCCCCGCTCTCACACTCCTGTATCTGGGGAGATTCCTCTAACCCCTCTCTCACACTCCTGCATCTGGGGAGATTCCTCTAACCCCTCTCTCACACTCCTGTATCTGGGGAGATTCCTCTCACCCCTCTCTCACACTCCTGTATCTCGGAGATTACTCTCACCCATCTCTCACACTCGTGTATCTGGGGAGATTACTCTAACCCCTCTCTCACACTCCTGTATCTGGGGAGATTATTCTAACGCCTCTCTTACACTCCTGTATCTGGGGAGATTCCTCTCACCCCTCTCTCACAATCCTGCATTTGGGAGATTACTCTAACCCCTCTGTCACACTCATGTATCTGGGGAGATTCCTCTAACCCCTCTCTCACATTCCTGTATCTGGGGAGATTCCTCTAACCCCTCTCTCACACTCCTGTATCTGGGGATATTACTCTAACCCCTCTCTCACACTCCTGTGTATGGTGAGATTACTCTAACCCCTCTCTCACACTCCTGTATCTGGGGAGATTACTCTCACCTCTCTCTCAAACTCCTGTATCTGGGGAGATTACTCTCACCCATCTCTCACACTCCTGTACCTGGGGAGATTACTCTAACCCCTCTCTCACTATCCTGTATCTGGCAAGATTACTCTAACCCCTCTCTCACACTCCTGCATCTGGGGAGATTCCTCTCACACCTCTCTCACACTCCTGTATCTCGGAGATTACTCTAAACCCTCTCTCACACTCCTGTGTCTGGGGAGATTACTCTCACCCCTCTCTCACACTCCTGCATCTGGGGAGATTCCTCTCACACCTCTCTCACACTCCTGTATCTCGGAGATTACTCGAACCCCTCTCTCACACTCCTGCATCTGTGGAGATTCCTCTAACCGCTCTCTCACACTCCTGTATCTGGGGAGATTCCTCTCACCCCTCTCTCACACTCCTGTATCTGGGGAGATTCCTCTAACCCCTCTCTCACACTGCTGTATCTGGGGAGATTCCTTTAACCCCTCTCTCCCACTCCTGTATCTGGGGAGATTACTCCAACCCATCTCTCACACTCCTGTATCTGGGGAGATTACTCTAACCCCTCTCTCACACTGCTGTATCTGGTGAGATTACTCTAACCCCTCTCTCACACACTTGCATCTGGGGAGATTCTCTAACCCCTCTCTCACACTCCTGTATCTGGGGAGATTCCTCTCACCTCTCTCTCACACTCCTGTATCTGGCGAGATTCCTCTAACCCATCTCTCACACTCCTGTATCTGGGGAGATTACTCTAACCCCTTTCTCACACTCCTGTATCTGGGGAGATTCCTCTAACCCCTCTCTCACACTCCTGTATCTGGCGAGATTACTCTAACCCATCTCTCACACTCCTGTATCTGGGGAGATTCCTCTAACCCCTCTCTCACACTCCTGTATCTGGGGAGATTCCTCTCACCTCTCTCTCACACTCCTGTATCTGGCGAGATTCCTCTAACCCATCTCTCACACTCCTGTATCTAAGGAGATTACTCTAACCCCTTTCTCACACTCCTGTATCTGGCGACATTACTCTAACGCCTCTCTCACACTCCTGTATCTGGGGAGATTCTCTAACCCCTCTCTCACACTCCTGTATCTGGGGATGATTCCTCTCACCCCTCTCTCACACTCCTGTATCTGGGGAGATTCCTCTCACCTCTCTCTCACACTCCTGTATCTGGCGAGATTCCTCTAACCCATCTCTCACACTCCTGTATCTGGGGAGATTCCTCTAACCCCTCTCTCACACTCCTGCATCTGGGGAGATTCCTCTAACCCCTCTCTCACACTCCTGTATCTGGGGTGATTACTCTAACCCCTCTCTCACACTCCTGCATCTGAGGAGATTCCTCTAACCCCTCTCTCACACTCCTGTATCTGGGGAGATTACTCTCACCCCTCTCTCACACTCCTGTATCTGGGGATGATTCCTCTCACCCCTCTCTCACACTCCTGTATCTGGGGAGATTCCTCTCACCTCTCTCTCACACTCCTGTATCTGGCGAGATTCCTCTAACCCATCTCTCACACTCCTGTATCTGGGGAGATTCCTCTAACCCCTCTCTCACACTCCTGCATCTGGGGAGATTCCTCTAACCCCTCTCTCACACTCCTGTATCTGGGGTGATTACTCTAACCCCTCTCTCACACTCCTGCATCTGAGGAGATTCCTCTAACCCCTCTCTCACACTCCTGTATCTGGGGAGATTACTCTCACCCCTCTCTCACACTCCTGTATCTGGGGAGATTACTCTAACTCCTCTCTCACACTCCTGCATCTGGGGAGATTCCTCTCACCTCTCTCTCACACTCCTGCATCTGGGGAATTCCTCTCACACCTATCTCAAACTCCTGTATCTCGGAGATTACTCTAACCCCTCTCTCACACTCCTGTATCTGGGGAGATTCCTCTCACCCCTCTCCCACACTCCTGTATCTGGGGAGATTCCTCTCACCCCTCTCTCACACTCCTGTATCTGGGGAGATTACTCTCACCATCTCTCACACTCCTGTATCTGGGGAGATTACTCTAACCCCTCTCTCACACTCCTGCATCTGGGGAGATTACTCTAACCCCTCTCTCACACTCCTGTATCTGGGGAGATTCCTCTAACCCCTCTCTCACACTCCTGCAACTGGGGAGATTACTCTAACCCCTCTCTCACAATCCTGTATCTGGGGAGATTACTCTAACCCCTCTCTCACACTCCTGTATCTGGGGAGATTACTCTATCCCCGCTCTCACACTCCTGTATCTGGGGAGATTCCTCTAACCCCTCTCTCACACTCCTGCATCTGGGGAGATTCCTCTAACCCCTCTCTCACACTCCTGTATCTGGGGAGATTCCTCTCACCCCTCTCTCACACTCCTGTATCTCGGAGATTACTCTCACCCATCTCTCACACTCGTGTATCTGAGGAGATTACTCTAACCCCTCTCTCACACTCCTGTATCTGGGGAGATTATTCTAACGCCTCTCTTACACTCCTGTATCTGGGGAGATTCCTCTCACCCCTCTCTCACAATCCTGCATTTGGGAGATTACTCTAACCCCTCTGTCACACTCATGTATCTGGGGAGATTACTCTCACCTCTCTCTCACACTCCTGTATCTGGGGAGATTACTCTCACCCATCTCTCACACTCCTGTACCTGGGGAGATTATTCTAACCCCTCTCTCACACTCCTGTATCTGGGGAGATTACTCTAACCCCTCTCTCACTATCCTGTATCTGGCAAGATTACTCTAACCCCTCTCTCACACTCCTGCATCTGGGGAGATTCCTCTCACACCTCTCTCACACTCCTGTATCTCGGAGATTACTCTAACCCCTCTCTCACACTCCTGTGTCTGGGGAGATTACTCTCACCCATCTCTCACACTCCTGTATCTGGGGAGATTACTCTAACCCCTCTCTCACAGTCCTGTATCTGGGGAGATTCCTCTAACCCCTCTCTCACACTCCTGTATCTGGGGAGATTACTCTAACCCCTCTCTCACAATCCTGTATCTGGGGAGATTACTCTAACCCCTCTCTCACACTCCTGTATCTGGGGAGATTACTCTATCCCCGCTCTCACACTCCTGTATCTGGGGAGATTCCTCTAACCCCTCTCTCACACTCCTGCATCTGGGGAGATTCCTCTAACCCCTCTCTCACACTCCTGTATCTGGGGAGATTCCTCTCACCCCTCTCTCACACTCCTGTATCTCGGAGATTACTCTCACCCATCTCTCACACTCGTGTATCTGGGGAGATTACTCTAACCCCTCTCTCACACTCCTGTATCTGGGGAGATTATTCTAACGCCTCTCTTACACTCCTGTATCTGGGGAGATTCCTCTCACCCATCTCTCACAATCCTGCATTTGGGAGATTACTCTAACCCCTCTGTCACACTCATGTATCTGGGGAGATTACTCTCACCTCTCTCTCACACTCCTGTATCTGGGGAGATTACTCTCACCCATCTCTCACACTCCTGTACCTGGGGAGATTATTCTAACCCCTCTCTCACACTCCTGTATCTGGGGAGATTACTCTAACCCCTCTCTCACTATCCTGTATCTGGCAAGATTACTCTAACCCCTCTCTCACACTCCTGCATCTGGGGAGATTCCTCTCACACCTCTCTCACACTCCTGTATCTCGGAGATTACTCTAACCCCTCTCTCACACTCCTGTGTCTGGGGAGATTACTCTCACCCATCTCTCACACTCCTGTATCTGGGGAGATTACTCTAACCCCTCTCTCACAGTCCTGTATCTGGGGAGATTCCTCTAACCCCTCTCTCACACTCCTGTATCTGGGGAGATTACTCTAACCCCTCTCTCACACTGCTGTATCTGGTGAGATTACTCTAACCCCTCTCTCACACTCTTGCATCTGGGGAGATTCTCTAACCCCTCTCTCACACTCCTGTATCTGGGGAGATTCCTCTCACCTCTCTCTCACACTCCTGTATCTGGCGAGATTCCTCTAACCCATCTCTCACACTCCTGTATCTGGGGAGATTACTCTAACCCCTTTCTCACACTCCTGTATCTGCCGACATTACTCTAACGCCTCTCTCACACTCCTGTATCTGGGGAGATTCCTCTAACCTCTCTCTCACACTCCTGTATCTGGCGAGATTACTCTAACCCCTCTCTCACACTCCTGCATCTGGGGAGATTCCTCTAACCCCTCTCTCACACTCCTGTATCTGGGGAGATTCCTCTCACCTCTCTCTCACATCCTGTATCTGGCGAGATTCCTCTAACCCATCTCTCACACTCCTGTATCTGGAGAGATTACTCTAACCCCTTTCTCACACTCCTGTATCTGGCGACATTACTCTAACGCCTCTCTCACACTCATGGATCTGGGGAGATTCCTCTAACCCCTTTCTCACACTCCTGTATCTGGGGAGATTCCTCTAACCCCTCTCTCACACTCCTGCATCTGGGGAGATTACTCTAACCCCTCTCTCACAATCCTGTATCTGGGGAGATTCCTTTAAACCCTCTCTCACACTCCTGTATCTGGGGAGATTACTCTAACCCCTCTCTCACAATCCTGTATCTGGGGAGATTACTCTAACCCCTCTCTCACACTCCTGTATCTGGGGTGATTACTCTATCCCCGCTCTCACACTCCTGTATCTGGGGAGATTCCTCTCACCCCTCTCTCACACTCCTGTATCTCGGAGATTACTCTCACCCATCTCTCACACTCGTGTATCTGGGGAGATTACTCTAACCCCTCTCTCACACTCCTGTATCTGGGGTGATTACTCTAACGCCTCTCTTACACTCCTTTATCTGGGGAGATTCCTCGAACCCCTCTCTCACAATCCTGCATCTGGGGAGATTACTCTAACCCCTCTCTCACACTCCTGTATCTGGGGAGATTCCTTTAACCCCTCTCTCCCACTCCTGCATCTGGGGAGATTCCTCTCACCCATCTCTCACACTCCTGTATCTGGGGAGATTGCTCCAACCCCTCTCTCACACTCCTGTATCTGGCGAGATTACTCTAACCCCTCTCTCACACTCCTGCATCTGGGGAGATTCCTCTCACCTCTCTCTCTCGCACTCCTGTATCTCGGAGATTACTCTAACCCCTCTCTCACACTCCTGTATCTGGGGAGATTACTCTCACCCATCTCTCACACTCCTGTATCTGGGGAGATTCCTCTCACCCCTCTCTCACACTCCTGTATCTGGGGAGATTACTCTCACCCATCTCTCACACTCCTGTATCTGGGGAGATTACTCTAACCCCTCTCTCACACTCCTGCATCTGGGGAGATTCATCTAACAACTCTCTCACACTCCTGTATCTGGGGAGATTACTCTAACCCCTCTCTCACACTGGTGTATCTGGCGAGATTACTCTAACCCCTCTCTCACACTCCTGTATCTGGAGAGATTCCTCTCACCTCTCTCTCACACTCCTGTATCTGGCGAGATTCCTTCAACCCCTCTCTCCCACTCCTGTATCTGGGGAGATTAATCCAACCCATCTCTCACACTCCTGTATCTGGGGAGATTACTCTAACCCCTCTCTCACACTGGTGTATCTGGTGAGATTACTCTAACCCCTCTCTCACACTCCTGTATCTGGGGAGATTCCTCTAACCCCTCTCTCACACTCCTGTATCTGGGGAGATTACTCTAACCCCTCTCTCACACACCTGTATCTGCTGAGATAACTCTAACCCCTCTCTCACACTCCTGGATCTGGGGAGATTCCTCTCACCTCTCTCTCACACTCCTGTATCTGGCGAGATTCCTCTAACCCATCTCTCACACTCCTGTATCTGGGGAGATTCCTCTAACCCCTCTCTCACAATCCTGCATCTGGGGAGATTACTCTAACCCCTCTCTCACAATCCTGTATCTGGGGAGATTACTCTAACCCTTCTCTCACACTCCTGTATCTGGGGAGATTACTCTAACCCCTCTCTCACACTTCTGTATCTGGGGAGATTACTCTATCCCCGCTCTCACACTCCTGTATCTGGGGAGATTCCTCTAACCCCTCTCTCACACTCCTGTATCTGGGGAGATTCCTCTCACCCCTCTCTCACACTCCTGTATCTGGGGAGATTCCTCTCACCCCTCTCTCACACTCCTGTATCTCGGAGATTACTCTCACCCATCTCTCACACTCGTGTATCTGGGGAGATTACTCTAACCCCTCTCTCACACTTCTGTATCTGGGGAGATTACTCTATCCCCGCTCTCACACTCCTGTATCTGGGGAGATTCCTCTAACCCCTTTCTCACACTCCTGCATCTGGGGAGATTCCTCTAACCCCTCTCTCACACTCCTGTATCTGGGGAGATTCCTCTCACCCCTCTCTCACACTCCTGTATCTCGGAGATTACTCTCACCCATCTCTCACACTCGTGTATCTGGGGAGATTACTCTAACCCCTCTCTCACACTTCTGTATCTGGGGAGATTACTCTAACGCCTCTCTTACACTCCTGTATCTGTGGAGATTCCTCTCACCCCTCTCTCACAATCCTGCATTTGGGAGATTACTCTAACCCCTCTCTCACACTCATGTATCTGGGGAGATTCCTCTAACCCCTCTCTCACATTCCTGTATCTGGAGAGATTCCTCTAACCCCTCTCTCACACTCCTGTATCTGGGGATATTACTCTATCCCCTCTCTCACACTCCTGTATCTGGGGAGATTACTCTAACTCCTCTCTCACACTCCTGTATCTGGGGAGATTCCTCTCACCTCTCTCTCACACTCCTGTATCTGGGGAGATTACTCTCACCCATCTCTCACACTCCTGTACCTGGGGAGATTACTCTAACCCCTCTCTCACACTCCTGTATCTGGGGAGATTCCTCTAACCCCTCTCTCACACTCCTGCATCTGGGGAGATTACTCTAACCCCTCTCTCACACTCATTGATCTGGGGAGATTCCTCTAACCCCTTTCTCACAATCCTGTATCTGGGGAGATTTGTTTAACCCCTCTCTCACACTCCTGTATCTGGGGAGATTACTCCAACCCCTCTCTCACACTCCTGTATCTGGGGAGATTACTCTATCCCCGCTCTCACACTCCTGTATCTGGGGAGATTACTCTAACCCCTCTCTCACACTCCTGTATCTGGCGAGATTACTCTAACCCCTCTCTCACAATCCTGCATCTGGGGAGATTACTCTAACCGCTCTCTCACACTCCTGTATCTGGGGAGATTACTCTAACCCCTCTCTCACACTCCTGTATCTGGGGAGATTCCTTTAACCCCTCTCTCACACTCCTGCATCTGGGGAGATTTATCTCACACCTCTCTCACACTCCTGTATATCGGAGATTACTCTAACCCCTCTCTCACACTCCTGTATCTGGCGAGATTACTCTAACCCCTCTCTCACAATCCTGCATCTGGGGAGATTACTCTAACCCCTCTCTCACACTCCTGTATCTGGGGAGATTACTCTGACGCCTCTCTTACACTCCTGTATCTGGGGAGATTCCTCTAACCCCTCTCTCACAATCCTGCATCTGGGGAGATTACTCTAACCCCTCTCTCACACTCATGTATCTGGGGATATTCCTCTAACCCCTCTCTCACATTCCAGTATCTGGGGAGATTCCTCTAACCCCTCTCTCACACTCCTGTGTCTGGGGATATTACTCTAACCGCTCTCTCACATTCCTGTATCTGGGGAGATTACTCTAACCCCTCTCTCACACTCCTGTATCTGGGGAGATTCCTTTAACCCCTATCTCACACAACTGCATCTGGGGAGATTCCTCTCACACCTCTCTCACACTCCTGTATCTCGGAGATTACTCTAAGCCCTCTCTCACACTCCTGTGTCTGGGGAGATTACTCTCACCCATCTCTCACACTCCTGTATCTGGGGAGATTACTCTAACCCCTCTCTCACACTCCTGTATCTGGGGAGATTCCTCTAACCCCTCTCTCACACTTATGCATCTGGGGAGATTACTCTAACCCCTCTCTCACACTCCTGTATCTGGTGAGATTACTCTAACCCCTCTCTCACACTCTTGCATCTGGGGAGATTCTCTAACCCCTCTCTCACACTCCTGTATCTGGGGAGATTACTCTAACCCCTTTCTCACACTCCTGTATCTGGCGACATTACTCTAACGCCTCTCTCACACCCCTGTATCTGGGGAGATTCCTCTAACCCCTCTCTCACACTCCTGTATCTGGCGAGATTACTCTAACCCCTCTCTCACACTCCTGCATCTGGGGAGATTCCTCTCACCTCTCTCTCACACTCCTGTATCTGGCGAGATTCCTCTAACCCATCTCTCACACTCCTGTATCTGGGGAGATTACTCTAACCCCTTTCTCACACTCCTGTATCTGGCGACATTACTCTAACGCCTCTCTCAGACTCATGGATCTGGGGAGATTCCTCTAACCCCTTTCTCACACTCCTGTATCTGGGGAGATTCCTCTAACCCCTCTCTCACACTCCTGCATCTGGGGAGATTACTCTAACCCCTCTCTCACAATCCTGTATCTGGGGAGATTCCTTTAACCCCTCTCTCACACTCCTGTATCTGGGGAGATTACTCGAACCCCTCTCTCACATTCCTGTATCTGGGGAGATTACTCTATCCCCGCTCTCACACTCCTGTATCTGGGGAGATTCCTCTCACCCCTCTCTCACACTCCTGTATCTCGGAGATTACTCTCACCCCTCTCTCACACTCCTGTATCTGGGGAGATTACTCTATCCCCGCTCTCACACTCCTGTATCTGGGGAGATTACTCTAACCCCTCTCTCACACTCCTGTATCTGGCGAGATTACTCTAACCCCTCTCTCACAATCCTGCATCTGGGGAGATTACTCTAACCCCTCTCTCACACTCCTGTATCTGGGGAGATTACTCTAACCCCTCTCTCACACTCCTGTATCTGGGGAGATTCCTCTAACCCCTCTCTCACAATCCTGCATCTGGGGAGATTACTCTAACCCCTCTCTCACACTCATGTATCTGGGGATATTCCTCTAACCCCTCTCTCACATTCCAGTATCTGGGGAGATTCCTCTAACCCCTCTCTCACACTCCTGTATCTGGGGATATTACTCTAACCGCTCTCTCACACTCCTGTATCTGGGGAGATTACTCTAACCCCTCTCTCACACTCCTGTATCTGGGGAGATTCCTTTAACCCCTCTCTCACACTCCTGCATCTGGGGAGATTTATCTCACACCTCTCTCACACTCCTGTATATCGGAGATTACTCTAACCCCTCTCTCACACTCCTGTATCTGGCGAGATTACTCTAACCCCTCTCTCACAATCCTGCATCTGGGGAGATTACTCTAACCCCTCTCTCACACTCCTGTATCTGGGGAGATTACTCTAACCCCTCTCTCACACTCCTGTATCTGGGGAGATTACTCTGACGCCTCTCTTACACTCCTGTATCTGGGGAGATTCCTCTAACCCCTCTCTCACAATCCTGCATCTGGGGAGATTACTCTAACCCCTCTCTCACACTCATGTATCTGGGGATATTCCTCTAACCCCTCTCTCACATTCCAGTATCTGGGGAGATTCCTCTAACCGCTCTCTCACACTCCTGTATCTGGGGAGATTACTCTAACCGCTCTCTCACATTCCTGTATCTGGGGAGATTACTCTAACCCCTCTCTCACACTCCTGTATCTGGGGAGATTCCTTTAACCCCTATCTCACACAACTGCATCTGGGGAGATTCCTCTCACACCTCTCTCACACTCCTGTATCTCGGAGATTACTCTAAGCCCTCTCTCACACTCCTGTGTCTGGGGAGATTACTCTCACCCATCTCTCACACTCCTGTATCTGGGGAGATTACTCTAACCCCTCTCTCACACTCCTGTATCTGGGGAGATTCCTCTAACCCCTCTCTCACACTTATGCATCTGGGGAGATTACTCTAACCCCTCTCTCACACTCCTGCATCTGTGGAGATTCCTCTAACCCCTCTCTCACACTCCTGTATCTGGGGAGATTCCTCTCACCCCTCTCTCACACTCGTGTATCTGGGGAGATTACTCTAACCCCTCTCTCACACTCCTGTATCTGGGGAGATTCCTCTAACCCCTCTCTCACACTCCTGTATCTGGGGAGATTGCTCCAACCCATCTCTCACACTCCTGTATCTGGGGAGATTACTCTAACCCCTCTCTCACACTGCTGTATCTGGTGAGATTACTCTAACCCCTCTCTCACACTCTTGCATCTGGGGAGATTCTCTAACCCCTCTCTCACACTCCTGTATCTGGGGAGATTCCTCTCACCTCTCTCTCACACTCCTGTATCTGGCGAGATTCGTCTCACCCATCTCTCACACTCCTGTATCTGGGGAGATTACTCTAACCCCTTTCTCACACTCCTGTATCTGGCGACATTACTCTAACGCCTCTCTCACACTCCTGTATCTGGGGAGATTCCTCTGACCCCTCTCTCACACTCCTGTATCTGGCGAGATTACTCTAACCCCTCTCTCACACTCCTGTATCTGGGGAGATTCCTCTAACCCCTCTCTCACAATCCTGTATCTGGGGAGATTCCTTTAACCCCTCTCTCCCACTCCTGTATCTGGGGAGATTGCTCCAACCCATCTCTCACACTCCTGCATCTGGGGAGATTACTCTAACCCCTCTCTCACACTGCTGTATCTGGTGAGATTACTCTAACCCCTCTCTCACACTCTTGCATCTGGGGAGATTCTCTAACCCCTCTCTCACACTCTTGCATCTGGGGAGATTACTCTAACCTCTCTCTCACACTCCTGTATCTGGCGAGATTCCTCTAACCCATCTCTCACACTCCTGTATCTGGGGAGATTACTCTAACCACTTTCTCACACTCCTGTATCTGGCGACATTACTCTAACGCCTCTCTCAGACTCATGGATCTGGGGAGACTCCACTAACCCCTTTCTCACACTCCTGTATCTGGTGAGATTCCTCTAACCCCTCTCTCACACTCCTGCATCTGGGGAGATTACTCTAACCCCTCTCTCACAATCCTGTATCTGGGGAGATTCCTTTAACCCCTCTCTCACACTCGTGTATCTGGGGAGATTACTCTAACCCCTCTCTCACACTCCTGTATCTGGGGTGATTACTCTAACGCCTCTCTTACACTCCTTTATCTGGGGAGATTCCTCTAACCCCTCTCTCACAATCCTGCATCTGGGGAGATTACTCTAACCCCTCTCTCACACTCCTGTATCTGGGGAGATTCCTTTAACCCCTCTCTCCCACTCCTGTATCTGGGGAGATTACTCCAACCCATCTCTCACACTCCTGTATCTGGGGAGATTACTCTAACCCCTCTCTCACACTCCTGTATCTGGGGAGGTTCCTCTCACCCCTCTCTCACACTCCTGTATCTGGGGAGATTACTCTAACCCCTCTCTCACACTCCTGCATCTGGGGAGATTCCTCTCACCTCTCTCTCTCACACTCCTGTATCTGGGGAGATTACTCTAACCCCTCTCTCACACTCCTGCATCTGGGGAGATTCCTCTCACCTCTCTCTCACTCTCCTGCATCTGGGGAGATTCCTCTCACCCCTCTCTCACACTCCTGTATCTCGGTGATTACTCTAACCCCTCTCTCACACTCCTGTATCTGGGGAGATTACTCTCACCCATCTCTCACACTCCTGTATCTGTGGAGATTCCTCTCACCCCTCTCTCACACTCCTGTATCTGGCGAGATTCCTCTAACCCATCTCTCACACTCCTGTATCTGGGGAGATTACTCTAACCCCTTTCTCACACTCCTGTATCTGGCGACATTACTCTAACGCCTCTCTCAGATTCATGGATCTGGGGAGATTCCTCTAACCCCTTTCTCACACTCCTGTATCTGGGGAGATTCCTCTAACCCCTCTCTCACACTCCTGCATCTGGGGAGATTACTCTCACCCCTCTCTCACTCTCCTGCATCTGGGGAGATTACTCTCACCCATCTCTCACACTCCTGTATCTGGGGAGATTACTCTCACCCATCTCTCACACTCCTGTATCTGGCGAGATTCCTCTAACCCATCTCTCACACTCCTGTATCTGGGGAGATTACTCTAACCCCTTTCTCACACTCCTGTATCTGGCGACATTACTCTAACGCCTCTCTCAGACTCATGGATCTGGGGAGATTCCTCTAACCCCTTTCTCACACTCCTGTATCTGGGGAGATTCCTCTAACCCCTCTCTCACACTCCTGCATCTGGGGAGATTACTCTCACCCCTCTCTCACAATCCTGTATCTGGGGAGATTCCTTTAACCCCTCTCTCACACTCCTGTATCTGGGGAGATTACTCGAACCCCTCTCTCACACTCCTGTATCTGGGGAGATTACTCTATCCCCGCTCTCACACTCCTGTATCTGGGGAGATTCCTCTCACCCCTCTCTCACACTCCTGTATCTCGGAGATTACTCTCACCCATCTCTCACACTCGTGTATCTGGGGAGATTACTCTAACCCCTCTCTCACACTCCTGTATCTGGGGTGATTACTCTAACGCCTCTCTTACACTCCTTTATCTGGGGAGATTCCTCTAACCCCTCTCTCACAATCCTGCATCTGGGGAGATTACTCTAACCCCTCTCTCACACTCCTGTATCTGGGGAGATTACTCCAACCCATCTCTCACACTCCTGTATCTGGGGAGATTGCTCCAACCCCTCTCTCACACTCCTGCATCTGGGGAGATTCCTCTAACCCCTTTCTCACACTCCTGTATCTGGGGAGATTCCTCTCACCTCTCTCTCACTCTCCTGCATCTGGGGAGATTCCTCTCACACCTATCTCACACTCCTGTATCTCGGTGATTACTCTAACCCCTCTCTCACACTCCTGTATCTGTGGAGATTCCTCTCACCCCTCTCTCACACTCCTGTATCTGGGGAGATTACTCTCACCCATCTCTCACACTCCTGTATCTGGGGAGATTACTCTCACCCATCTCTCACACTCCTGTATCTGGGGAGATTACTCTAAGCCCTCTCTCACACTCCGGCATCTGAGGAGATTCATCTAACAACTCTCTCACACTCCTGTATCTGGGGAGATTCCTCTCACCCCTCTCTCACACTCCTGTATCTGGGGAGATTACTCTCACCCCTCTCTCACACTCCTGTATCTGGGGAGATTCCTCTAACCCCTCTCTCACACTCCTGTATCAGGGGAGATTCCTCTAATCCCTCTCTCACAATCCTGTATCTGGGGAGATTACTCAAACCCCTCTCTCACACTCCTGTATCTGGGGAGATTCCTTCAACCCCTCTCTCCCACTCCTTTATCTGGGGAGATTAATCCAACCCATCTCTCACACTCCTGTATCTGCGGAGATTACTCTAACCCCTCTCTCACACTGGTGTATCTGGTGAGATTACTCTAACCCCTCTCTCACACTCCTGTATCTGGGGAGATTCCTCTAACCCCTCTCTCACACTCCTGTATCTGGGGAGATTACTCTAACCCCTCTCTCACACACCTGTATCTCGCGAGATTACTCTAACCCCTCTCTCACACTCCTGTATATGGGGAGATTCCTCTCACCTCTCTCTCACACTCCTGTATCTGGCGAGATTCCTCTAACCCATCTCTCACACTCCTGTATCTGGGGAGATTTCTCTAACCCCTCTCTCACACTCCTGCATCTGGGGAGATTACTCTAACCCCTCTCTCACACTCATGGATCTGGGGAGATTCCTCTAACCCCTCTCTCACACTCCTGTATCTGGGGAGATTCCTCTAACCCCTCTCTCACACTCCTGTATCTGGGGAGATTACTCTAACCCCTCTCTCACACTCCTGCATCTGGGGAGATTCCTCTAACCCCTCTCTCACACTCCTGTATCTGGGGAGATTACTCTAACCCCTCTCTCACACTCCTGTATCTGGGGAGATTCCTCTAACCCCTCTCTCACACTCCTGCATCTGGGGAGATTACTCTAACCCCTCTCTCACAATCCTGTATCTGGGGAGATTACTCTAACCCCTCTCTCACACTCCTGTATCTGGAGAGATTACTCTATCCCCGCTCTCACACTCCTTTATCTGGGGAGATTCCTCTAACCCCTCTCTCACACTCCTGCATCTGGGGAGATTCCTCTAACCCCTCTCTCACACTCCTGTATCTGGGGAGATTCCTCTCACCCCTCTCTCACACTCCTGTATCTCGGAGATTACTCTCATCCATCTCTCACACTCGTGTATCTGGGGAGATTACTCTAACCCCTCTCTCACACTTCTGTATCTGGGGAGATTACTCTAACGCCTCTCTTACACTCCTGTATCTGGGGAGATTCCTCTCACCCCTCTCTCACAATTCTGCATTTGGGAGATTACTCTAACCCCTCTCTCACACTCATGTATCTGGGGAGATTCCTCTAACCCCTCCCTCACATTCCTGTATCTGGGGAGATTCCTCTAACCCCTCTCTCACACTCCTGTATCTGGGGATATTACTCTAACCCCTCTCTCACACTCCTGTATCTGGTGAGATTACTCTAACCCCACTCTCACACTCCTGTATCTGGGGAGATTCCTCTCACCTCTCTCTCACACTCCTGTATCTGGGGAGATTACTCTCACCCATCTCTCACACTCCTGTACCTGGGGAGATTACTCTAACCCCTCTCTCACACTCCTGTATCTGGGGAGATTCCTCTAACCCCTCTCTCACACTCCTGTATCTGGGGAGATTCCTCTAACCACTCTCTCACACTCCTGCATCTGGGGAGATTACTCTAACCCCTCTCTCACAATCCTGTATCTGGGGAGATTTGTTTAACCCCTCTCTCCCACTCCTGTATCTGGAGGGATTACTCCAACCCCTCTCTCACACTCCTGTATCTGGGGAGATTACTCTATCCCCGCTCTCACACTCCTGTATCTGGGGAGATTACTCTAACCCCTCTCTCACACTCCTGCATCTGGGGAGATTCCTCTCACCCCTCTCTCACACTCCTGTATCTGGGGAGATTACTCTCACCCCTCTCTCACACTCCTGTATCTGGGGAGATTCCTCTAACCCCTCTCTCACACTCCTGTATCAGGGGAGATTCCTCTAATCCCTCTCTCACAATCCTGTATCTGGGGAGATTACTCAAACCCCTCTCTCACACTCCTGTATCTGGGGAGATTCCTTCAACCCCTCTCTCCCACTCCTTTATCTGGGGAGATTAATCCAACCCATCTCTCACACTCCTGTATCTGCGGAGATTACTCTAACCCCTCTCTCACACTGGTGTATCTGGTGAGATTACTCTAACCCCTCTCTCACACTCCTGTATCTGGGGAGATTCCTCTAACCCCTCTCTCACACTCCTGTATCTGGGGAGATTACTCTAACCCCTCTCTCACACACCTGTATCTCGCGAGATTACTCTAACCCCTCTCTCACACTCCTGTATATGGGGAGATTCCTCTCACCTCTCTCTCACACTCCTGTATCTGGCGAGATTCCTCTAACCCATCTCTCACACTCCTGTATCTGGGGAGATTTCTCGAACCCCTCTCTCACACTCCTGCATCTGGGGAGATTACTCTAACCCCTCTCTCACACTCATGGATCTGGGGAGATTCCTCTAACCCCTCTCTCACACTCCTGTATCTGGGGAGATTCCTCTAACCCCTCTCTCACACTCCTGCATCTGGGGAGATTACTCTAACCCCTCTCTCACAATCCTGTATCTGGGGAGATTACTCTAACCCCTCTCTCACACTCCTGTATCTGGAGAGATTACTCTATCCCCGCTCTCACACTCCTTTATCTGGGGAGATTCCTCTAACCCCTCTCTCACACTCCTGCATCTGGGGAGATTCCTCTAACCCCTCTCTCACACTCCTGTATCTGGGGAGATTCCTCTCACCCCTCTCTCACACTCCTGTATTTCGGAGATTACTCTCATCCATCTCTCACACTCGTGTATCTGGGAAGATTACTCTAACCCCTCTCTCACACTTCTGTATCTGGGGAGATTACTCTAACGCCTCTCTTACACTCCTGTATCTGGGGAGATTCCTCTCACCCCTCTCTCACAATTCTGCATTTGGGAGATTACTCTAACCCCTCTCTCACACTCATGTATCTGGGGAGATTCCTCTAACCCCTCCCTCACATTCCTGTATCTGGGGAGATTCCTCTAACCCCTCTCTCACACTCCTGTATCTGGGGATATTACTCTAACCCCTCTCTCACACTCCTGTATCTGGTGAGATTACTCTAACCCCACTCTCACACTCCTGTATCTGGGGAGATTCCTCTCACCTCTCTCTCACACTCCTGTATCTGGGGAGATTACTCTCACCCATCTCTCACACTCCTGTACCTGGGGAGATTACTCTAACCCCTCTCTCACACTCCTGTATCTGGGGAGATTACTTAACCCCTCTCTCACACTCCTGCATCTGGGGAGATTACTCTAACCCCTCTCTCACACTCATTGATCTGGGGAGATTCCTCTAACCCCTCTCTCACACTCCTGTATCTGGGGAGATTCCTCTAACCACTCTCTCACACTCCTGTATCTGGGGAGATTCCTCTAACCACTCTCTCACACTCCTGTATCTGGGGAGATTACTCTAACCCCTCTCTCACACTCCTGCATCTGGGGAGATTACTCTAACCCCTCTCTCACACTCATTGATCTGGGGAGATTCCTCTAACCCCTCTCTCACACTCCTGTATCTGGGGAGATTACTCTATCCCCGCTCTCACACTCCTGTATCTGGGGAGATTACTCTAACCCCTCTCTCACACTCCTGCATCTGGGGAGATTCCTCTCACCCCTCTCTCACAATTCTGCATTTGGGATATTACTCTAACCCCTCTCTCACACTCATGTATCTGGGGAGATTCCTCTAACCCCTCTCTCACATTCCTGTATCTGGGGAGATTCCTCTAACCCCTCTCTCACACTCCTGTATCTGGGGATATTACTCTAACCCCTCTCTCACACTCCTGTATCTGGTGAGATTACTCTAACCCCACTCTCACACTCCTGTATCTGGGGAGATTCCTCTCACCTCTCTCTCACACTCCTGTATCTGGGGAGATTACTCTCACCCATCTCTCACACTCCTGTACCTGGGGAGATTACTCTAACCCCTCTCTCACACTCCTGTATCTGGGGAGATTCCTCTAACCCCTCTCTCACACTCCTGCATCTGGGGAGATTACTCTAACCCCTCTCTCACACTCATTGATCTGGGGAGATTCCTCTAACCCCTCTCTCACACTCCTGTATCTGGGGAGATTACTCTAACCCCTCTCTCACAATCCTGTATCTGGGGAGATTTGTTTAACCCCTCTCTCACACTCCTGTATCTGGAGGGATTACTCCAACCCCTCTCTCACACTCCTGTATCTGGGGAGATTACTCTATCCCCGCTCTCACACTCCTGTATCTGGGGAGATTACTCTAACCCCTCTCTCACACTCCTGTATCTGGCGAGATTACTCTAACCCCTCTCTCACACTCCAGTATCTGGGGAGATTCCTTTAACCCCTCTCTCACACTCCTGCATCTGGGGAGATTACTCTAACCCCTCTCTCATACTCCTGTATCTGGGGAGATTACTCTATTCCCGCTCTCACACTCCTGTATCTGGGGAGATTCCTCTCACACCTCTCTCACACTCGTGTATCTGGGGAGATTACTCTAACCCCTCTCTCACACTCCTGTATCTGTGGAGATTCCTCTAAACCCTCTCTCACAATCCTGCATCTGGGGAGATTACTCTAACCCCTCTCTCACACTCATGTATCTGGGGAGATTCCTCTCACCCATCTCTCACACTCGTGTATCTGGGGAGATTACTCTAACCCCTCTCTCACACTTCTGTATCTGGGGAGATTACTCTAACGCCTCTCTTACACTCCTGTATCTGGGGAGATTCCTCTCACCCCTCTCTCACAATTCTGCATTTGGGAGATTACTCTAACCCCTCTCTCACACTCATGTATCTGGGGAGATTCCTCTCACCCATCTCTCACACTCGTGTATCTGGGGAGATTACTCTAACCCCTCTCTCACACTTCTGTATCTGGGGAGATTACTCTAACCCCTCTCTCACACTCCTGTATCTGGGGAGATTACTCTAACCCCTCTCTCACATTCCTGTATCTGGGGAGATTCCTCTAACCCCTCTCTCACACTCCTGTATCTGGGGATATTACTCTAACCCCTCTCTCACACTCCTGTACCTGGGGAGATTACTCTAACCCCTCTCTCACACTCCTGTATCTGGGGAGATTCCTCTAACCCCTCTCTCACACTCCTGTATCTGGGGATATTACTCTAACCCCTCTCTCACACTCCTGTACCTGGGGAGATTACTCTAACCCCTCTCTCACACTCATTGATGTGGGGAGATTCCTCTAACCCCTCTCTCACACTCCTGTATCTGGGGAGATTCCTCTAACCACTCTCTCCCACTCCTGTATCTGGAGGGATTACTCCAACCCCTCTCTCACACTCCTGTATCTGGGGAGATTACTCTATCCCCGCTCTCACACTCCTGTATCTGGGGAGATTACTCTAACCCCTCTCTCACACTCCTGTATCTGGGGAGATTACTCTATCCCCGCTCTCACACTCCTGTATCTGGGGAGATTACTCTATCCCCGCTCTCACACTCCTGTATCTGGGGAGATTACTCTAACGCCTCTCTTACACTCCTGCATCTGGGGAGATTCCTCTCACCCCTCTCTCACAATTCTGCATTTGGGAGATTACTCTAACCCCTCTCTCACACTCATGTATCTGGGGAGATTCCTCTAACCCCTCTCTCACATTCCTGTATCTGGGGAGATTCCTCTAACCCCTCTCTCACACTCCTGTATCTGGGGATATTACTCTAACCCCTCTCTCACACTCCTGTATCTGGTGAGATTACTCTAACCCCACTCTCACACTCCTGTATCTGGGGAGATTCCTCTCACCTCTCTCTCACACTCCTGTATCTGGGGAGATTACTCTCACCCATCTCTCACACTCCTGTACCTGGGGAGATTACTCTAACCCCTCTCTCACACTCCTGTATCTGGGGAGATTACTCTCACCCATCTCTCACACTCCTGTACCTGGGGAGATTACTCTAACCCCTCTCTCACACTCCTGCATCTGGGGAGATTACTCTAACCCCTCTCTCACACTCATTGATCTGGGGAGATTCCTCTAACCCCTCTCTCACACTCCTGTATCTGGGGAGATTCCTCTAACCACTCACTCACACTCCTGCATCTGGGGAGATTACTCTAACCCCTCTCTCACAATCCTGTATCTGGGGAGATTTGTTTAACCCCTCTCTCACACTCCTGTATCTCGAGGGATTACTCCAACCCCTCTCTCACACTCCTGTATCTGGGGAGATTACTCTATCCCCGCTCTCACACTCCTGTATCTGGGGAGATTACTCTAACCCCTCTCTCACACTCCTGTATCTGGCGAGATTACTCTAACCCCTCTCTCACACTCCTGTATCTGGGGAGATTCCTCTAACCCCTCTCTCACATTCCTGTATCTGGGGAGATTCCTCTAACCCATCTCTCACACTCCTGTATCTGGGGAGATTACTCTAACCCCTCTCTCACACTCCGGCATCTGAGGAGATTCATCTAACAACTCTCTCACACTCCTGTATCTGGGGAGATTCCTCTCACCCCTCTCTCACACTCCTGTATCTCGGTGATTACTCTAACCCCTCTCTCACACTCCTGTATCTGTGGAGATTCCTCTCACCCCTCTCTCACACTCCTGTATCTGGGGAGATTACTCTCACCCATCTCTCACACTCCTGTATCTGGGGAGATTACTCTCACCCATCTCTCACACTCCTGTATCTGGGGAGATTACTCTAAGCCCTCTCTCACACTCCGGCATCTGAGGAGATTCATCTAACAACTCTCTCACACTCCTGTATCTGGGGAGATTCCTCTCACCCCTCTCTCACACTCCTGTATCTGGGGAGATTACTCTCACCCCTCTCTCACACTCCTGTATCTGGGGAGATTCCTCTAACCCCTCTCTCACACTCCTGTATCAGGGGAGATTCCTCTAATCCCTCTCTCACAATCCTGTATCTGGGGAGATTACTCAAACCCCTCTCTCACACTCCTGTATCTGGGGAGATTCCTTCAACCCCTCTCTCCCACTCCTTTATCTGGGGAGATTAATCCAACCCATCTCTCACACTCCTGTATCTGCGGAGATTACTCTAACCCCTCTCTCACACTGGTGTATCTGGTGAGATTACTCTAACCCCTCTCTCACACTCCTGTATCTGGGGAGATTCCTCTAACCCCTCTCTCACACTCCTGTATCTGGGGAGATTACTCTAACCCCTCTCTCACACACCTGTATCTCGCGAGATTACTCTAACCCCTCTCTCACACTCCTGTATATGGGGAGATTCCTCTCACCTCTCTCTCACACTCCTGTATCTGGCGAGATTCCTCTAACCCATCTCTCACACTCCTGTATCTGGGGAGATTTCTCTAACCCCTCTCTCACACTCCTGCATCTGGGGAGATTACTCTAACCCCTCTCTCACACTCATGGATCTGGGGAGATTCCTCTAACCCCTCTCTCACACTCCTGTATCTGGGGAGATTCCTCTAACCCCTCTCTCACACTCCTGCATCTGGGGAGATTACTCTAACCCCTCTCTCACACTCCTGTATCTGGCGAGATTATTCTAACCCCTCTCTCACACTCCTGTATCTGGGGAGATTCCTCTAACCCCTCTCTCACATTCCTGTATCTGGGGAGATTCCTCTAACCCATCTCTCACACTCCTGTATCTGGGGAGATTACTCTAACCCCTCTCTCACACTCCGGCATCTGAGGAGATTCATCTAACAACTCTCTCACACTCCTGTATCTGGGGAGATTCCTCTCACCCCTCTCTCACACTCCTGTATCTCGGTGATTACTCTAACCCCTCTCTCACACTCCTGTATCTGTGGAGATTCCTCTCACCCCTCTCTCACACTCCTGTATCTGGGGAGATTACTCTCACCCATCTCTCACACTCCTGTATCTGGGGAGATTACTCTCACCCATCTCTCACACTCCTGTATCTGGGGAGATTACTCTAAGCCCTCTCTCACACTCCGGCATCTGAGGAGATTCATCTAACAACTCTCTCACACTCCTGTATCTGGGGAGATTCCTCTCACCCCTCTCTCACACTCCTGTATCTGGGGAGATTACTCTCACCCCTCTCTCACACTCCTGTATCTGGGGAGATTCCTCTAACCCCTCTCTCACACTCCTGTATCAGGGGAGATTCCTCTAATCCCTCTCTCACAATCCTGTATCTGGGGAGATTACTCAAACCCCTCTCTCACACTCCTGTATCTGGGGAGATTCCTTCAACCCCTCTCTCCCACTCCTTTATCTGGGGAGATTAATCCAACCCATCTCTCACACTCCTGTATCTGCGGAGATTACTCTAACCCCTCTCTCACACTGGTGTATCTGGTGAGATTACTCTAACCCCTCTCTCACACTCCTGTATCTGGGGAGATTCCTCTAACCCCTCTCTCACACTCCTGTATCTGGGGAGATTACTCTAACCCCTCTCTCACACACCTGTATCTCGCGAGATTACTCTAACCCCTCTCTCACACTCCTGTATATGGGGAGATTCCTCTCACCTCTCTCTCACACTCCTGTATCTGGCGAGATTCCTCTAACCCATCTCTCACACTCCTGTATCTGGGGAGATTTCTCTAACCCCTCTCTCACACTCCTGCATCTGGGGAGATTACTCTAACCCCTCTCTCACACTCATGGATCTGGGGAGATTCCTCTAACCCCTCTCTCACACTCCTGTATCTGGGGAGATTCCTCTAACCCCTCTCTCACACTCCTGCATCTGGGGAGATTACTCTAACCCCTCTCTCACAATCCTGTATCTGGGGAGATTACTCTAACCCCTCTCTCACACTCCTGTATCTGGAGAGATTACTCTATCCCCGCTCTCACACTCCTTTATCTGGGGAGATTCCTCTAACCCCTCTCTCACACTCCTGCATCTGGGGAGATTCCTCTAACCCCTCTCTCACACTCCTGTATCTGGGGAGATTCCTCTCACCCCTCTCTCACACTCCTGTATCTCGGAGATTACTCTCATCCATCTCTCACACTCGTGTATCTGGGGAGATTACTCTAACCCCTGTCTCACACTTCTGTATCTGGGGAGATTACTCTAACGCCTCTCTTACACTCCTGTATCTGGGGAGATTCCTCTCACCCCTCTCTCACAATTCTGCATTTGGGAGATTACTCTAACCCCTCTCTCACACTCATGTATCTGGGGAGATTCCTCTAACCCCTCCCTCACATTCCTGTATCTGGGGAGATTCCTCTAACCCCTCTCTCACACTCCTGTATCTGGGGATATTACTCTAACCCCTCTCTCACACTCCTGTATCTGGTGAGATTACTCTAACCCCACTCTCACACTCCTGTATCTGGGGAGATTCCTCTCACCTCTCTCTCACACTCCTGTATCTGGGGAGATTACTCTCACCCATCTCTCACACTCCTGTACCTGGGGAGATTACTCTAACCCCTCTCTCACACTCCTGTATCTGGGGAGATTCCTCTAACCCCTCTCTCACACTCCTGTATCTGGGGAGATTCCTCTAACCACTCTCTCACACTCCTGCATCTGGGGAGATTACTCTAACCCCTCTCTCACAATCCTGTATCTGGGGAGATTTGTTTAACCCCTCTCTCCCACTCCTGTATCTGGAGGGATTACTCCAACCCCTCTCTCACACTCCTGTATCTGGGGAGATTACTCTATCCCCGCTCTCACACTCCTGTATCTGGGGAGATTACTCTAACCCCTCTCTCACACTCCTGCATCTGGGGAGATTCCTCTCACCCCTCTCTCACACTCCTGTATCTGGGGAGATTACTCTCACCCCTCTCTCACACTCCTGTATCTGGGGAGATTCCTCTAACCCCTCTCTCACACTCCTGTATCAGGGGAGATTCCTCTAATCCCTCTCTCACAATCCTGTATCTGGGGAGATTACTCAAACCCCTCTCTCACACTCCTGTATCTGGGGAGATTCCTTCAACCCCTCTCTCCCACTCCTTTATCTGGGGAGATTAATCCAACCCATCTCTCACACTCCTGTATCTGCGGAGATTACTCTAACCCCTCTCTCACACTGGTGTATCTGGTGAGATTACTCTAACCCCTCTCTCACACTCCTGTATCTGGGGAGATTCCTCTAACCCCTCTCTCACACTCCTGTATCTGGGGAGATTACTCTAACCCCTCTCTCACACACCTGTATCTCGCGAGATTACTCTAACCCCTCTCTCACACTCCTGTATATGGGGAGATTCCTCTCACCTCTCTCTCACACTCCTGTATCTGGCGAGATTCCTCTAACCCATCTCTCACACTCCTGTATCTGGGGAGATTTCTCGAACCCCTCTCTCACACTCCTGCATCTGGGGAGATTACTCTAACCCCTCTCTCACACTCATGGATCTGGGGAGATTCCTCTAACCCCTCTCTCACACTCCTGTATCTGGGGAGATTCCTCTAACCCCTCTCTCACACTCCTGCATCTGGGGAGATTACTCTAACCCCTCTCTCACAATCCTGTATCTGGGGAGATTACTCTAACCCCTCTCTCACACTCCTGTATCTGGAGAGATTACTCTATCCCCGCTCTCACACTCCTTTATCTGGGGAGATTACTCTAACCCCTCTCTCACAATCCTGTATCTGGGGAGATTCCTCTAACCCCTCTCTCACACTCCTGTATCTGGGGAGATTCCTCTCACCCCTCTCTCACACTCCTGTATCTCGGAGATTACTCTCATCCATCTCTCACACTCGTGTATCTGGGGAGATTACTCTAACCCCTCTCTCACACTTCTGTATCTGGGGAGATTACTCTAACGCCTCTCTTACACTCCTGTATCTGGGGAGATTCCTCTCACCCCTCTCTCACAATTCTGCATTTGGGAGATTACTCTAACCCCTCTCTCACACTCATGTATCTGGGGAGATTCCTCTAACCCCTCCCTCACATTCCTGTATCTGGGGAGATTCCTCTAACCCCTCTCTCACACTCCTGTATCTGGGGATATTACTCTAACCCCTCTCTCACACTCCTGTATCTGGTGAGATTACTCTAACCCCACTCTCACACTCCTGTATCTGGGGAGATTCCTCTCACCTCTCTCTCACACTCCTGTATCTGGGGAGATTACTCTCACCCATCTCTCACACTCCTGTACCTGGGGAGATTACTCTAACCCCTCTCTCACACTCCTGTATCTGGGGAGATTACTCTAACCCCTCTCTCACAGTCCTGCATCTGGGGAGATTACTCTAACCCCTCTCTCACACTCATTGATCTGGGGAGATTCCTCTAACCCCTCTCTCACACTCCTGTATCTGGGGAGATTCCTCTAACCACTCTCTCACACTCCTGCATCTGGGGAGATTACTCTAACCCCTCTCTCACAATCCTGTATCTGGGGAGATTTGTTTAACCCCTCTCTCCCACTCCTGTATCTGGAGGGATTACTCCAACCCCTCTCTCACACTCCTGTATCTGGGGAGATTACTCTATCCCCGCTCTCACACTCCTGTATCTGGGGAGATTACTCTAACCCCTCTCTCACACTCCTGCATCTGGGGAGATTCCTCTCACCCCTCTCTCACAATTCTGCATTTGGGAGATTACTCTAACCCCTCTCTCACACTCATGTATCTGGGGAGATTCCTCTAACCCCTCTCTCACATTCCTGTATCTGGGGAGATTCCTCTAACCCCTCTCTCACACTCCTGTATCTGGGGATATTACTCTAACCCCTCTCTCACACTCCTGTATCTGGTGAGATTACTCTAACCCCACTCTCACACTCCTGTATCTGGGGAGATTCCTCTCACCTCTCTCTCACACTCCTGTATCTGGGGAGATTACTCTCACCCATCTCTCACACTCCTGTACCTGGGGAGATTACTCTAACCCCTCTCTCACACTCCTGTATCTGGGGAGATTCCTCTAACCCCTCTCTCACACTCCTGCATCTGGGGAGATTACTCTAACCCCTCTCTCACACTCATTGATCTGGGGAGATTCCTCTAACCCCTCTCTCACACTCCTGTATCTGGGGAGATTACTCTAACCCCTCTCTCACAATCCTGTATCTGGGGAGATTTGTTTAACCCCTCTCTCACACTCCTGTATCTGGAGGGATTACTCCAACCCCTCTCTCACACTCCTGTATCTGGGGAGATTACTCTATCCCCGCTCTCACACTCCTGTATCTGGGGAGATTACTCTAACCCCTCTCTCACACTCCTGTATCTGGCGAGATTACTCTAACCCCTCTCTCACAATCCTGCATCTGGGGCGATTACTCTAACCCCTCTCTCACACTCCTGTATCTGGGGAGATTACTCTAACCCCTCTCTCACACTCCTGTATCTGGGGAGATTACTCTGACGCCTCTCTTACACTCCTGTATCTGGGGAGATTCCTCTAACGCCTCTCTCACAATCCTGCATCTGGGGAGATTACTCTAACCCCTCTCTCACACTCATGTATCTGGGGATATTCCTCTAACCCCTCTCTCACATTCCAGTATCTGGGGAGATTCCTCTAACCCCTCTCTCACACTCCTGTATCTGGGGATATTACTCTAACCGCTCTCTCACACTCCTGTATCTGGGGAGATTACTCTAACCCCTCTCTCACACTCCAGTATCTGGGGAGATTCCTTTAACCCCTCTCTCACACTCCTGCATCTGGGGAGATTACTCTAACCCCTCTCTCATACTCCTGTATCTGGGGAGATTACTCTATCCCCGCTCTCACACTCCTGTATCTGGGGAGATTCCTCTCACACCTCTCTCACACTCGTGTATCTGGGGAGATTACTCTAACCCCTCTCTCACACTCCTGTATCTGTGGAGATTCCTCTAAACCCTCTCTCACAATCCTGCATCTGGGGAGATTACTCTAACCCCTCTCTCACACTCATGTATCTGGGGAGATTCCTCTCACCCATCTCTCACACTCGTGTATCTGGGGAGATTACTCTAACCCCTCTCTCACACTTCTGTATCTGGGGAGATTACTCTAACGCCTCTCTTACACTCCTGTATCTGGGGAGATTCCTCTCACCCCTCTCTCACAATTCTGCATTTGGGAGATTACTCTAACCCCTCTCTCACACTCATGTATCTGGGGAGATTCCTCTCACCCATCTCTCACACTCGTGTATCTGGGGAGATTACTCTAACCCCTCTCTCACACTTCTGTATCTGGGGAGATTACTCTAACCCCTCTCTCACACTCCTGTATCTGGGGAGATTCCTCTAACCCCTCTCTCACATTCCTGTATCTGGGGAGATTCCTCTAACCCCTCTCTCACACTCCTGTATCTGGGGATATTACTCTAACCCCTCTCTCACACTCCTGTACCTGGGGAGATTACTCTAACCCCTCTCTCACACTCCTGTATCTGGGGAGATTCCTCTAACCCCTCTCTCACACTCCTGTATCTGGGGATATTACTCTAACCCCTCTCTCACACTCCTGTACCTGGGGAGATTACTCTAACCCCTCTCTCACACTCATTGATGTGGGGAGATTCCTCTAACCCCTCTCTCACACTCCTGTATCTGGGGAGATTCCTCTAACCACTCTCTCCCACTCCTGTATCTGGAGGGATTACTCCAACCCCTCTCTCACACTCCTGTATCTGGGGAGATTACTCTATCCCCGCTCTCACACTCCTGTATCTGGGGAGATTACTCTAACCCCTCTCTCACACTCCTGTATCTGGGGAGATTACTCTATCCCCGCTCTCACACTCCTGTATCTGGGGAGATTACTCTATCCCCGCTCTCACACTCCTGTATCTGGGGAGATTACTCTAACGCCTCTCTTACACTCCTGCATCTGGGGAGATTCCTCTCACCCCTCTCTCACAATTCTGCATTTGGGAGATTACTCTAACCCCTCTCTCACACTCATGTATCTGGGGAGATTCCTCTAACCCCTCTCTCACATTCCTGTATCTGGGGAGATTCCTCTAACCCCTCTCTCACACTCCTGTATCTGGGGATATTACTCTAACCCCTCTCTCACACTCCTGTATCTGGTGAGATTGCTCTAACCCCACTCTCACACTCCTGTATCTGGGGAGATTCCTCTCACCTCTCTCTCACACTCCTGTATCTGGGGAGATTACTCTCACCCATCTCTCACACTCCTGTACCTGGGGAGATTACTCTAACCCCTCTCTCACACTCCTGTATCTGGGGAGATTACTCTCACCCATCTCTCACACTCCTGTACCTGGGGAGATTACTCTAACCCCTCTCTCACACTCCTGCATCTGGGGAGATTACTCTAACCCCTCTCTCACACTCATTGATCTGGGGAGATTCCTCTAACCCCTCTCTCACACTCCTGTATCTGGGGAGATTCCTCTAACCACTCACTCACACTCCTGCATCTGGGGAGATTACTCTAACCCCTCTCTCACAATCCTGTATCTGGGGAGATTTGTTTAACCCCTCTCTCACACTCCTGTATCTCGAGGGATTACTCCAACCCCTCTCTCACACTCCTGTATCTGGGGAGATTACTCTATCCCCGCTCTCACACTCCTGTATCTGGGGAGATTACTCTAACCCCTCTCTCACACTCCTGTATCTGGCGAGATTACTCTAACCCCTCTCTCACAATCCTGCATCTGGGGCGATTACTCTAACCCCTCTCTCACACTCCTGTATCTGGGGAGATTACTCTAACCCCTCTCTCACACTCCTGTATCTGGGGAGATTACTCTGACGCCTCTCTTACACTCCTGTATCTGGGGAGATTCCTCTAACGCCTCTCTCACAATCCTGCATCTGGGGAGATTACTCTAACCCCTCTCTCACACTCATGTATCTGGGGATATTCCTCTAACCCCTCTCTCACATTCCAGTATCTGGGGAGATTCCTCTAACCCCTCTCTCACACTCCTGTATCTGGGGATATTACTCTAACCGCTCTCTCACACTCCTGTATCTGGGGAGATTACTCTAACCCCTCTCTCACACTCCAGTATCTGGGGAGATTCCTTTAACCCCTCTCTCACACTCCTGCATCTGGGGCGATTACTCTAACCCCTCTCTCACACTCCTGTATCTGGGGAGATTACTCTATCCCCGCTCTCACACTCCTGTATCTGGGGAGATTCCTCTCACACCTCTCTCACACTCGTGTATCTGGGGAGATTACTCTAACCCCTCTCTCACACTCCTGTATCTGTGGAGATTCCTCTAAACCCTCTCTCACAATCCTGCATCTGGGGAGATTACTCTAACCCCTCTCTCACACTCATGTATCTGGGGAGATTCCTCTAACCCATCTCTCACATTCCTGTATCTGGGGAGATTACTCGAACCCCTCTCTCACACTTCTGTATCTGGGGAGATTACTCTAACGCCTCTCTTACACTCCTGTATCTGGGGAGATTCCTCTCACCCCTCTCTCACAATTCTGCATTTGGGAGATTACTCTCACCCATCTCTCACACTCGTGTATCTGGGGAGATTACTCTAACCCCTCTCTAACACTTCTGTGTCTGGGGAGATTACTCTAACGCCTCTCTTACACTCCTGTATCTGGGGAGATTCCTCTCACCCCTCTCTCACAATTCTGCATTTGGGAGATTACTCTAACCCCTCTCTCACACTCATGTATCTGGGGAGATTCCTCTAACCCCTCTCTCACATTCCTGTATCTGGGGAGATTCCTCCAACCCCTCTCTCACACTCCTGTATCTGGGGATATTACTCTAACCCCTCTCTCACACTCCTGTATCTGGTGAGATTACTCTAACCCCACTCTCACACTCCTGTATCTGGGGAGATTCCTCTCACCTCTCTCTCACACTCCTGTATCTGGGGAGATTACTCTCACCCATCTCTCACAGTCCTGTATCTGGGGAGATTACTCTCACCCATCTCTCACACTCGTGTATCTGGGGAGATTACTCTAACCCCTCTCTCACACTCCTGTATCTGTGGAGATTCCTCTAAACCCTCTCTCACAATCCTGCATCTGGGGAGATTCCTCTAAACCCTCTCTCACACTCCTGTATCTGGGGATATTACTCTAACCCCTCTCTCACACTCCTGTATCTGGGGAGATTCCTCTAACCACTCTCTCACACTCCTGCATCTGGGGAGATTACTCTAACCCCTCTCTCACAATCCTGTATCTGGGGAGATTTGTTTAACCCCTCTCTCCCACTCCTGTATCTGGAGGGATTACTCTAACCCCTCTCTCACACTCCTGTATCTGAGGAGATTACTCTATCCCCGCTCTCACACTCCTGTATCTGGGGAGATTACTCTAACCCCTCTCTCACACTCCTGTATCTGGCGAGATTACTCTAACCCCTCTCTCACAATCCTGCATCTGGGGAGATTACTCTAACCCCTCTCTCACACTCCTGTATCTGGGGAGATTACTCTAACCCCTCTCTCACACTCCTGTATCTGGGGAGATTACTCTGACGCCTCTCTTACACTCCAGTATCTGGGGAGATTCCTCTAACCCCTCTCTCACAATCCTGCATCTGGGGAGATTACTCTAACCCCTCTCTCACACTCATGTATCTGGGGATATTCCTTTAACCCCTCTCTCACATTCCAGTATCTGGGGAGATTCCTCTAACCCCTCTCTCACACTCCTGTATCTGGGGATATTACTCTAACCGCTCTCTCACACGCCTGTATCTGGGGAGATTACTCTAACCCCTCTCTCACACTCCTGTATCTGGGGAGATTCCTTTAACCCCTCTCTCACACTCCTGTATCTGGGGAGATTACTCTAACCCCTCTCTCATACTCCTGTATCTGGGGAGATTACTCTATCCCCGCTCTCACATTCCAGTATCTGGGGAGATTCCTCTAACCCCTCTCTCACACTCCTGTATCTGGCGAGATTACTCTAACCCCTCTCTCACACTCCTGTATCTGGGGAGATTACTCTCACCCATCTCTCACACTCGTGTATCTGGGGAGATTACTCTAACCCCTCTCTCACACTCATGTATCTGGGGATATTCCTCTAACCCCTCTCTCACATTCCAGTATCTGGGGAGATTCCTCTAACCCCTCTCTCACACTCCTGTATCTGGGGATATTACTCTAACCGCTCTCTCACACTCCTGTATCTGGGGAGATTACTCTAACCCCTCTCTCACACTCATGTATCTGGGGAGATTCCTCTAACCCCTCTCTCACACTCCTGTATCTGGGGAGATTACTCTAACCCCTCTCTCACATTCCTGTATCTGGGGAGATTCCTCTAACCCCTCTCTCACACTCCTGTATCTAGGGATATTACTCTCACCCCTCTCTCACACTCCTGTATCTGGGGAGATTACTCTAACCCCTCTCTCACACTCCTGCATCTGGGGAGATTACTCTAACCCTTCTCTCACACTCCTGTATCTGGGGAGATTACTCTAACCCCTCTCTCACACACCTGCATCTGGGGAGATTTCTCTAACCCCTCTCTCACACTCCTGTATCTGGGGAGATTCCTCTCACCACTTTCTCACACTCCTGTATCTGGGGAGATTACAACAACCCATCTCTCACACTCCTGTATCTGGGGAGATTGCTCCAACCCCTCTCTCACACTCCTGCATCTGGGGAGATTCCTCTAACCCCTCTCTCACACTCCTGTATCTGGGGAGATTCCTCTCACCTCTCTCTCTCACACTCCTGTATTGGGGAGATTACTCTAACCCCTCTCTCACACTCCTGTATCTGGGGAGATTACTCTCACCTCTCTCTCACACTCCTGCTCTGGGGAGATTCCTCTCACACCTATCTCACACTCCTGTATCTCGGAGATTACTCTAACCCCTCTCTCACACTCCTGTATCTGGGGAGATCACTCTCACCCATCTCTCACACTCCTGTATCTGGGGAGATTCCTCTCACCCCTCTCTCACACTCCTGTATCTGGGGAGATTACTCTCACCCATCTCTCACACTCCTGTATCTGGGGAGATTACTCTAACCCCTCTCTCACACTCCTGTATCTGGGTAGATTCCTCTAACCCCTCTCTCACACTCCTGTATCTGGGGAGATTACTCTCACCCATCTCTCACACTCCTGTATCTGGGGAGATTACTCTAACCCCTCTCTCACACTCCTGCATCTGGGGAGATACATCTAACAACTCTCTCACACTCCTGTATCTGGGGAGATTCCTCTCACCCCTCTCTCACACTCCTGTATCTGGGGAGATTCCTCTAATCCCTCTCTCACACTCCTGAATCTGGGGAGATTCCTCTAATCCCTCTCTCACACTCCTGTATCTGGGGAGATTACTCAAACCCCTCTCTCACACACCTGTATCTGTGGAGATTCCTTCAACCCCTCTCTCCCACTCCTGTATCTGGGGAGATTAATCGAACCCATCTCTCACACTCCTGTATCTGGGGAGATTACTCTAACCCCTCTCTCACACTGCTGTATCTGGTGAGATTACTCTAACCCCTCTCTCACACTCCTGTATCTGGGGAGATTCCTCTAACCCCTCTCTCACACTCCTGTATCTGGGGAGATTACTCTAACCCCTCTCTCACACACCTGTATCTGGCGAGATTACTCTAACCCCTCTCTCACACTCCTGTATCTGGGGAGATTCCTCTCACCTCTCTCTCACACTCCTGTATCTGGCGAGATTCCTCTAACCCATCTCTCACACTCCTGTATCAGGGGAGATTACTCTAACCCCTCTCTCACACTCCTGCATCTGGGGAGATTACTCTAACCCCTCTATCACACTCATGGATCTGTGGAGATTCCTCTAACCCCTCTCTCACATTCTTGTATCTGGGGAGATTCCTCTAACCCCTCTCTCACACTCCTGCATCTGAGGAGATTACTCTAACCCCTCTCTCACAATCCTGTATCTGGGGAGATTCCTCTAACCCCTCTCTCACACGCCTGCATCTGGGGAGATTCCTCTAACCCATCTCTCACACTCCTGTATCTGGGGAGATTCCGCTCACCCCTCTCTCACACTCCTGTATCTCGGACATTACTCTCACCCATCTCTCACACTCGTGTATCTGGGGAGATTACTCTAACCCCTCTCTCACACTCCTGTATCTGGGGAGATTACTCTATCCCCGTTCTCACACTCCTGTATCTGGGCAGATTACTCTCACCCATCGCTCACACTCGTGTATCTGGGGAGATTACTCTAACCCCTCTCTCACACTCCTGTATCTGGGGAGATTACTCTATCCCCGTTCTCACACTCCTGTATCTGGGCAGATTACTCTCACCCATCGCTCACACTCGTGTATCTGGGGAGATTACTCTAACCCCTCTCTCACACTCCTATATCTGGGGAGATTACTCTAACCCCTCTCTCACACACCTGCATCTGGGGAGATTCCTTTAAGCCCTCTCTCACACTCCTGTATCTGGGCAGATTACTCCAACCCCTCTCTCACACTCCTGTATCTGGGGAGATTACTCTCACCCATCTCTCACACTCCTGTATCTGGGGAGATTCCTCTCACACCTCTCTCACACTCCTGTATCTGGGGAGATTCCTCTAACCCATCTCTCACACTCCTGTATCTGGGGAGATTACTCTAACCCCTCTCTCACACTCCTGCATCTGGGGAGATACATCTAACAACTCTCTCACACTCCTGTATCTGGGGAGATTCCTCTCACCCCTCTCTCACACTCCTGTATCTGGGGAGATTCCTCTAACCCCTCTCTCACACTCCTGTATCTGTGGAGATTCCTTCAACCCCTCTCTCCCACTCCTGTATCTGGGGAGATTAATCGAACCCATCTCTCACACTCCTGTATCTGGGGAGATTACTCTAACCCCTCTCTCACACTGCTGTATCTGGTGAGATTACTCTAACCCCTCTCTCACACTCCTGTATCTGGGGAGATTACTCTAACCCCTCTCTCACACTGCTGTATCTGGTGAGATTACTCTAACCCCTCTCTCACACTCCTGTATCTGGGGAGATTACTCTAACCCCTCTCTCACACTCCTGTATCTGGGGAGATTCCTCTCACCTCTCTCTCACACTCCTGTATCTGGCGAGATTCCTCTAACCCATCTCTCACACTCCTGTATCAGGGGAGATTACTCTAACCCCTCTCTCACACTCCTGCATCTGGGGAGATTACTCTAACCCCTCTATCACACTCATGGATCTGTGGAGATTCCTCTAACCCCTCTCTCACACTCCTGTATCTGGGGAGATTCCTCTAACCCCTCTCTCACACTCCTGCATCTGAGGAGATTACTCTAACCCCTCTCTCACAATCCTGTATCTGGGGCGATTACTCTAACCCCTCTCTCACACTCCTGTATCTGGGGAGATTATTCTATCCCCGCTCTCACACTCCTGTATCTGGGGAGATTCCTCTAACCCCTCTCTCACAATCCTGCATCTGGGGAGATTCCTCTAACCCCTCTCTCACACTCCTGCATCTGGGGAGATTCCTCTAACCCCTCTCTCACACTCCTGTATCTGGGGAGATTCCTCTCACCCCTTTCTCACACTCCTGTATCTGGGGAGTTTACTCCAACCCATCTCTCACACTCCTGTATCTGGAGAGATTACTCTCACCCCTCTCTCACACTCCTGCACCTGGGGAGATTCCTCTCACCTCTCTCTCACACTCCTGTATCTGGGGAGATTACTCTAACCCCTCTCTCACACTCCTGTATCTGGGGAGATTCCTCTAACCCCTCTCTCACACTCCTGTATCTGGGGAGATTACTCTCACCCATCTCTCACACTCCTGTATCTGGGGAGATTACTCTAACCCCTCTCTCACACTCCTGCATCTGGGGAGATACATCTAACAACTCTCTCACACTCCTGTATCTGGGGAGATTCCTCTCACCCCTCTCTCACACTCCTGTATCTGGGGAGATTCCTCTAACCCCTCTCTCACACTCCTGTATCTGGGGAGATTCCTCTACTCCCTCTCTCACAATCCTGTATCTGGTGAGATTACTCAAACCCCTCTCTCACACTCCTCTATCTGTGGAGATTCCTTCAACCCCTCTCTCCCACTCCTGTATCTGGGGAGATTAATCGAACCCATCTCTCACACTCCTGTATCTGGGGAGATTACTCTAACCCCTCTCTCACACTGCTGTATCTGGTGAGATTACTCTAACCCCTCTCTCACACACCTGTATCTGGGAAGATTCCTCTAACCCCTCTCTCACACTCCTGTATCTGGGGAGATTACTCTAACCCCTCTCTCACACAGCTGTATCTGGCGAGATTACTCTAACCCCTCTCTCACACTCATGGATCTGTGGAGATTCCTCTAACCCCTCTCTCACACTCCTGTATCTGGGGAGATTACTCTCACCCCTCTCTCACACTCCTGTATCTGGGAAGATTATTCTATCCCTGCTCTCACACTCCTGTATCTGGGGAGATTCCTCTAACCCCTCTCTCACAATCCTGCATCTGGGGAGATTCCTCTAACCCCTCTCTCACACACCTGTATCTGGGGAGATTCCTCTCACCCCTCTCTCACACTCTGTATCTCGGAGATTACTCTCACCCATCTCTCACACTCGTGTATCTGGGGAGATTACTCTAACCCCTCTCTCACACTCCTGTATCTGGGGAGATTACTCTATCCCCGCTCTCACACTCCTGTATCTGGGAAGATTTCTCTCACCCATCTCTCACACTCGTGTATCTGGGGAGATTACTCTAACCCCTCTCTCACACTCCTGTATCTGGGGAGATTACTCTAACGCCTCTCTTACACTCTTGTATCTGTGGAGATTCCTCTAAACCCTCTCTCACAATCCTGCATCTGGGGAGATTACTCTAACCCCTCTCTCACACTCATGTATCTGGGGAGATTACTCTAACCCCTCTCTCACATTCTTGTATCTGGGGAGATTCCTCTAACCCCTCTCTCACACTCCTGTATCTAGGGATATTACTCTCACCCCTCTCTCACACTCCTGTATCTGGGGAGATTACTCTAACCCCTCTCTCACACTCCTGCATCTGGGGAGATTACTCTAACCCTTCTCTCACACTCCTGTATCTGGGGAGATTCCTCTCACCCCTCTCTCACACTCCTGTGTCTCGGAGATTACTCTCACCCATCTCTCACACTCGTGTATCTGGGGAGATTACTCTAACCCCTCTCTCACACTCCTGTATCTCGGGAGATTACTCTAACCCCTCTCTCACACTCCTGTATCTGGGGAGATTACTCTAACGCCTCTCTTACACTCCTGTATCTGTGGAGATTCCTCTAAACCCTCTCTCACAATCCTGCATCTGGGGAGATTACTCTAACCTCTCTCTCACATTCCTGTATTTGGGGATATTACTCTAACCCCTCTCTCACACTCCTGCATCTGGGGAGATTACTCTAACCCTTCTCTCACACTCCTGTATCTGGGGAGATTACTCTAACCCCTCTCTCACACACCTGCATCTGGGGAGATTCCTTTAAGCCCTGTCTCACACTCCTGTATCTGGGGAGATTACTCCAACCCCTCTCTCACACTCCTGTATCTGGGGAGATTACTCTAACCACTCTCTCACACTCCTATATCTGGGGAGATTACTCTTACCCCTCTCTCACACTCCTGCATCTGGGGAGATTCCTCTAACCCCTCTCTCACACTCCTGTATCTGGGGAGATTCCTCTCACCCCTTTCTCACACCCCTGTATCTGGGGAGTTTACTCCAACCCATCTCTCACACTCCTGTATCTGGAGAGATTACTCTCACCCCTTTCTCATACTCCTGTATCTGGGGAGATTACTCTAACCCCTTTCTCAAAATCCTGCATCTGGGGAGATTACTCTAACCCCTCTCTCACACTCCTGTATCTGGGGAGATTCCTTTAACCCCTCTCTCCCACTCCTGTATCTGGGGAGATTACTCCAACCCATCTCTCACACTCCTGTATCTGGGGAGATTGCTCCAACCCCTCTCTCACACTCCTGCATCTGGGGAGATTCCTCTCACCCCTCTCTCACACTCCTTTATCTGGGGAGATTACTCTAACCCCTCTCTCACACTCCTGCATCTGGGGAGATTCCTCTCACCTCTCTCTCACACTCCTGCATCTGAGGAGATTACTCTAACCCCTCTCTCACAATCCTGTATCTGGGGAGATTACACTAACCCCTCTCTCACACTTCTGTATCTGGGGAGATTACTCTATCCCCTCTCTCACAATCCTGTATCTGGGGAGATTACACTAACCCCTCTCTCACAATCCTGTATCTGGGGAGATTACACTAACCCCTCTCTCACACTCCTGTATCTGGGGAGATTACTCTAACCCCTCTCTCACAATCCTGTATCTGGGGAGATTACTCTAACCCCTCTCTCACACTCCTGTATCTGGGGAGATTACTCTAACCCCTCTCTCACACTCCTGCATCTGGGGAGATTCCTCTAACCCCTCTCTCACACTCCTGTATCTGGGGAGATTCCTCTCACCCCTCTCTCACACTCCTGTATCTCGTAGATTACTCTCACCCATCTCTCACACTCGTGTATCTGGGGAGATTACTCTAACCCCTCTCTCACACTCCTGTATCTGGGGAGATTACTCTAACGCCTCTCTTACACTCCTGTATCTGGGGAGATTCCTCTCACCCCTCTCTCACACTCCTGTATCTCGTAGATTACTCTCACCCATCTCTCACACTCCTGTATCTGGGGAGATTACTCTAACCCCTCTCTCACAATCCTGCATCTGGGGAGATTACTCTAACCCCTCTCTCACACTCCTGTATCTGGGGAGATTCCTTTAACCCCTCTCTCCCACTCCTGTATCTGGGGAGATTACTCCGACCCATCTCTCACACTCCTGTATCTGGGGAGATTGCTCCAACCCCTCTCTCACACTCCTGCATCTGGGGAGATTCCTCTAACCCCGCTCTCACACTCCTGTATCTGGGGAGATTCCTCTCACCCCTCTCTCACAATCCTGTATCTGGGGAGATTACTCTAACCCCTCTCTCACACTCCTGCATCTGGGGAGATTCCTCTCACCTCTCTCTCACACTCCTGTATCTGGGGAGATTACTCTAACCCCTCTCTCACACTCCTGTATCTGGGGAGATTACTCTCACCCCTCTCTCACACTCCTGTATCTGGGGAGATTCCTCTCACCTCTCTCTCACACTCCTGTATCTGGGGAGATTACTCTAACCCCTCGCTCACACTCCTGTATCTGGGGAGATTCCTCTCACACCTATCTCACACTCCTGTATCTCGGAGATTACTCTAACCCCTCTCTCACACTCCTGTATCTGGGGAGATTACTCTCACCCATCTCTCACACTCCTGTATCTGGGGAGATTCCTCTCACCCTTCTCTCACACTCCTGTATCTGGGGAGATTACTCTCACCCATCTCTCACACTCCTGTATCTGGGGAGATTACTCTAACCCCTCTCTCACACTCCTGTATCTGGGGAGATTCCTCTAACCCCTCTCTCACACTCCTGTATCTGGGGAGATTACTCTCACCCATCTCTCACACTCCTGTATCTGGGGAGATTACTCTAACCCCTCTCTCACACTCCTGCATCTGGGGAGATACATCTAACAACTCTCTCACACTCCTGTATCTGGGGAGATTCCTCTCACCCCTCTCTCACACTCCTGTATCTGGGGAGATTCCTCTAACCCCTCTCTCACACTCCTGTATCTGGGGAGATTCCTCTACTCCCTCTCTCACACTCCTGTATCTGGGGAGATTCCTCTAACCCCTCTCTCACACTCCTGCATCTGGGGAGATTCCTCTAACCCCTCTCTCACACTCCTGTATCTGGGGAGATTCCTCTCACCCCTCTCTCACACTCCTGTATCTGGGGAGATTACTCTAACGCCTCTCTTACACTCCTGTATCTGTGGAGATTCCTCTAAACCCTCTCTCACAATCCTGCATCTGGGGAGATTACTCTAACCCCTCTCTCACACTCATGTATCTGGGGAGATTACTCTAACCCCTCTCTCACATTCCTGTATCTGGGGAGATTCCTCTAACCCCTCTCTCACACTCCTGTATCTAGGGATATTACTCTCACCGCTCTCTCACACTCCTGTATCTGGGGAGATTACTCTAACCCCTCTCTCACACTCCTGCATCTGGGGAGATTACTCTAACCCTTCTCTCACACTCCTGTATCTGGGGAGATTACTCTAACCCCTCTCTCACACACCTGCATCTGGGGAGATTCCTCTAACCCCTCTCTCACACTCCTGTATCTCGGAGATTACTCTCACCCATCTCTCACACTCGTGTATCTGGGGAGATTACTCTAACCCCTCTCTCACACTCCTGTATCTCGGAGATTACTCTCACCCATCTCTCACACTCGTGTATCTGGGGAGATTACTCTAACCCCTCTCTCACACTCCTGTATCTCGGGAGATTACTCTAACCCCTCTCTCACACTCCTGTATCTGGGGAGATTACTCTAACGCCTCTCTTACACTCCTGTATCTGTGGAGATTCCTCTAAACCCTCTCTCACAATCCTGCATCTGGGGAGATTACTCTAACCTCTCTCTCACATTCCTGTATTTGGGGATATTACTCTAACCCCTCTCTCACACTCCTGCATCTGGGGAGATTACTCCAACCCCTCTCTCACACTCCTGTATCTGGGGAGATTCCTCTCACCCCTCTCTCACACTCCTGCATCTGGGGAGATTCCTCTCACCCCTCTCTCACACTCCTTTATCTGGGGAGATTACTCTAACCCCTCTCTCACACTCCTGCATCTGGGGAGATTCCTCTCACCTCTCTCTCACACTCCTGCATCTGAGGAGATTACTCTAACCCCTCTCTCACAATCCTGTATCTGGGGAGATTACTCTAACCCCTCTCTCACACTCCTGTATCTGGGGAGATTACTCTATCCCCGCTCTCACACTCCTGTATCTGGGGAGATTCCTCTAACCCCTCTCTCACAATCCTGCATCTGGGGAGATTCCTCTAACCCCTCTCTCACACTCCTGTATCTGGGGAGATTCCTCTCACCCCTCTCTCACACTCCTGTATATCGGAGATTACTCTCACCCATCTCTCACACTCGTGTATCTGGGGAGATTACTCTAACCCCTCTCTCACACTCCTGTATCTGGGGATATTACTCTATCCCCGCTCTCACACTCCTGTATCTGGGCAGAATACTCTCACCCATCTCTCACACTCGTGTATCTGGGGAGATTACTCTAACCCCTCTCTCACACTCCTGTATCTGGGGAGATTACTCTAACGCCTCTCTTACACTCCTGTATCTGTGGAGATTCCTCTAAACCCTCTCTCACACTCATGTATCTGGGGAGATTCCTCTAACCCCTCTCTCACACTCCTGTATCTAGGGATATTACTCTCACCCCTCTCTCACACTCCTGTATCTGGGGAGATTACTCTCACCCATCTCTCACACTCGTGTATCTGGGGAGATTACTCTAACCCCTCTCTCACACTCCTGCATCTGGGGAGATTCCTCTAACCCCTCTCTCACACTCCTGTATCTGGGGAGATTCCTCTCACCCCTCTCTCACACTCCTGTATCTGGGGAGATTACTCCAACCCATCTCTCTCACTCCTGTATCTGGGGAGATTACTCTCACCCCTTTCTCACACTCCTGTATCTGGGGAGATTACTCTAACCCCTCTCTCACACTCCTGCATCTGGGGAGATTCCTCTAACCCCTCTCTCACACTCCTGTATCTGGGGAGATTCCTTTAACCCCTCTCTCCCACTCCTGTATCTGGGGAGATTACTCCAACCCATCTCTCACACTCCTGTATCTGGGGAGATTGCTCCAACCCCTCTCTCACACTCCTGCATCTGGGGAGATTACTCTCACCCCTTTCTCACACTCCTGCATCTGGGGAGATTCCTCTAACCCCTCTCTCACACTCCTGTATCTGGGGAGATTCCTCTCACCCCTCTCTCACACTCCTGTATCTGGGGAGATTCCTCTCACCTCTCTCTCACACTCCTGTATCTGGGGAGATTACTCTAACCCCTCTCTCACACTCCTGTATCTGGGGAGATTACTCTCACCCCTCTCTCACACTCCTGCATCTGGGGAGATTCCTCTCACACTTATCTCACACTCCTGTATCTCGGAGATTACTCTAACCCCTCTCTCACACTCCTGTATCTGGGGAGATTACTCTCACCCATCTCTCACACTCCTGTATCTGGGGAGATTCCTCTCACCCCTCTCTCACACTCCTGTATCTGTGGAGATTACTCTCACCCATCTCTCACACTCCTGTATCTGGGGAGATTACTCTAACCCCTCTCTCACACTCCTGTATCTGGGGAGATTCCTCTAACCCCTCTCTCACACTCCTGTATCTGGGGAGATTACTCTAACCCCTCTCTCACACTCCTGTATCTGGGGAGATTTCTCTAATCCCTCTCTCACAATCCTGTATCTGGGGAGATTACTCAAACCCCTCTCTCACACTCCTGTATCTGGGGAGATTCCTTCAACCCCTCTCTCCCACTCCTGCATCTGGGGAGATTAATCCAACCCATCTCTCACACTCCTGTATCTGGGGAGATTACTCTAACCCCTCTCTCACACTGCTGTATCTGGTGAGATTACTCGAACCCCTCTCTCACACTCCTGTATCTGGGGAGATTCCTCTAACCCCTCTCTCACACTCCTGTATCTGGGAAGATTACTCTATCCCTCTCTCACACACCTGTATCTGGCGAGATTACTCTCACCCCTCTCTCACACTCCTGTCTCTGGGGAGATTCCTCTCACCTCTCTCTCACACTTCTGTATCTGGTGAGATTCCTCTAACCCATCTCTCACACTCCTGTATCTGGGGAGATTCCTCTAACCCCTCTCTCACACTCCTGCATCTGGGGAGATTACTCTAACCCCTCTCTCACACTCATGGATCTGTGGAGATTCCTCTAACCCCTCTCTCACACTCCTGTATCTGGGGAGATTCCTCTAACCCCTCTCTCACACTCCTGCATCTGGGGCGATTACTCTAACCCCTCTCTCACAATCCTGTATCTGGAGAGATTACTCTAACCCCTCTCTCACACTCCTGTATCTGGGGAGATTACTCTATCCCCGCTCTCACACTCCTGTATCTGGGGAGATTCCTCTAACCCCTCTCTCACACTCCTGTATCTCGGAGATTACTCTCACCCATCTCTCACACTCGTGTATCTGGGGAGATTACTCTAACCCCTCTCTCACACTCCTGTATCTGGGGAGATTACTCTAACGTCTCTCTTACACTCCTGTATCTGGGGAGATTCCTCTCACCCCTCTCTCACAATCCTGCATTTGGGAGATTACTCTAACCCCTCTCTCACACTCATGTATCTGGGGAGATTCCTCTAACCCCTCTCTCACATTCCTGTATCTGGGGAGATTCCTCTAACCCCTCTCTCACACTCCTGTATCTGGGGATATTACTCTAACCCCTCTCTCACACTCCTGTATCTGGGGAGATTACTCTATCCCCGCTCTCACACTCCTGTATCTGGGGAGATTCCTCTAACCTCTCTCTCACACTCCTGCATCTGGGGAGATTCCTCTAACCCCTCTCTCACACTCCTGTATCTGGGGAGATTCCTCTCACTCCTCTCTCACACTCATGTATCTCGGAGATTACTCTCACCCATCTCTCACACTCGTGTATCTGGGGAGATTACTCTAACCCCTCTCTCACACTCCTGTATCTGGTGAGATTACTCTAACCCCTCTCTCACACTCCTGTATCTGGGGAGATTCCTCTCACCTCTCTCTCACACTCCTGTATCTGGGGAGATTACTCTCACCCATCTCTCACACTCCTGTACCTGGGGAGATTACTCTAACCCCTCTCTCACACTCCTGTATCTGGAGAAATTCCTCTAACCCCTCTCTCACACTCCTGCATCTGGGGAGATTACTCTAACCCCTCTCTCACACTCATGGATCTGGGGAGATTCCTCTAACCCCTCTCTCACACTCCTGTATCTGGGGAGATTCCTCTCACCCCTCTCTCACACTCCTGTATCTGGCGAGATTACTCTATCCCCGCTCTCACACTCCTGTATCTGGGGAGATTACTCTAACCCCTCTCTCACACTCCTGTATCTGGCGAGATTACTCTAACCCCTCTCTCACAATCCTGCATCTGGGGAGATTCCTCTAACCCCTCTCTCACACTCCGTTATCTGGGGAGATTCCTCTCACCCCTCTATCACACTCCTGTATCTGGGGAGATTACTCTCACCCATCTCTCACATTCCTGTATCTGGGGAGATTACTCTAACCCTTCTCTTACACTCCTGTATCTGGGGAGATTACTCTAACGCCTCTCTTACACTCCTGTATCTGGGGAGATTACTCCAACCCCTCTCTCACACTCCTGTATCTGGGGAGATTACTCTAACCACTCTCTCACACTCCTGTATCTGGGGAGATTCCTCTAACCCCTCTCTCACACTCCTGTATCTGGGGAGATTCCTCTCACCCCTTTCTCACACTCCTGTATCTGGGGAGTTTACTCCAACCCATCTCTCACACTCCTGTATCTGGGGAGATTACTCTCACCCCTTTCTCACACTCCTGTATCTGGGGAGATTACTCTAACCCCTCTCTCACAATCCTGTATCTGGGGAGGTTCAGTTAACCCCTCTCTCACACTCCTGTATCTGGGGGGATTACTCTAACCCCTCTCTCACACGCCTGTATCTGGGGAGATTACTCTAACCCCTCTTTCACAATCCTGTATCTGGGGAGATTACTCTAACCCCTCTCTCACACTCCTGTATCTGGGGAGATTACTCTAACGCCTCTCTTACACTCCTGTATCTGTGGAGATTCCTCTAAACCCTCTCTCACAATCCTGCATCTGGGGAGATTACTCAAACCTCTCTCTCACATTCCTGTATTTGGGGATATTACTCTAACCCCTCTCTCACACTCCTGCATCTGGGGAGATTACTCTAACCCTTCTCTCACACTCCTGTATCTGGGGAGATTACTCTAACCCCTCTCTCACACACCTGCATCTGGGGAGATTCCTTTAAGCCCTGTCTCACACTCCTGTATCTGGGGAGATTACTCCAACCCCTCTCTCACACTCCTGTATCTGGGGAGATTACTCTAACCACTCTCTCACACTCCTGTATCTGGGGAGATTCCTCTCACCCCTTTCTCACACCCCTGTATCTGGGGAGTTTACTCCAACCCATCTCTCACACTCCTGTATCTGGAGAGATTACTCTCACCCCTTTCTCACACTCCTGTATCTGGGGAGATTACTCTAACCCCTTTCTCAATATCCTGCATCTGCGGAGTTTACTCTAACCCCTCTCTCACACTCCTGTATCTGGGGAGATTCCTTTAACCCCTCTCTCCCACTCCTGTATCTGGGGAGATTACTCCAACCCCTCTCTCACACTCCTGCATCTGGGGAGATTCCTCTCACCCCTCTCTCACACTCCTGCATCTGGGGAGATTCCTCTCACCCCTCTCTCACACTCCTTTATCTGGGGAGATTACTCTAACCCCTCTCTCACACTCCTGCATCTGGGGAGATTCCTCTCACCTCTCTCTCACATTCCTGCATCTGAGGAGATTACTCTAACCCCTCTCTCACAATCCTGTATCTGGGGAGATTACTCTAACCCCTCTCTCACACTCCTGTATCTGGGGAGATTACTCTATCCCCGCTCTCACACTCCTGTATCTGGGGAGATTCCTCTAACCCCTCTCTCACACTCCTGCATCTGGGGAGATTCCTCTAACCCCTCTCTCACACTCCTGTATCTGGGGAGATTCCTCTCACCCCTCTCTCACACTCCTGTATCTCGGAGATTACTCTCACCCATCTCTCACACTCGTGTATCTGGGGAGATTACTCTAACCCCTCTCTCACACTCCTGTATCTGGGGATATTACTCTATCCCCGCTCTCACACTCCTGTATCTGGGCAGAATACTCTCACCCATCTCTCACACTCGTGTATCTGGGGAGATTACTCTAACCCCTCTCTCACACTCCTGTATCTGGGGAGATTACTCTAACGCCTCTCTTACACTCCTGTATCTGTGGAGATTCCTCTAAACCCTCTCTCACAATCCTGCATCTGGGGAGATTACTCTAACCCCTCTCTCACACTCATGTATCTGGGGAGATTCCTCTAACCCCTCTCTCACACTCCTGTATCTAGGGATATTACTCTCACCCCTCTCTCACACTCCTGTATCTGGGGAGATTACTCTCACCCATCTCTCACACTCGTGTATCTGGGGAGATTACTCTAAGCCCTCTCTCACACTCCTGCATCTGGGGAGATTCCTCTAACTCCTCTCTCACACTCCTGTATCTGGGGAGATTCCTCTCACCCCTCTCTCACACTCCTGTATCTGGGGAGATTACTCCAACCCATCTCTCTCACTCCTGTATCTGGGGAGATTACTCTCACCACTTTCTCACACTCCTGTATCTGGGGAGATTACTCTAACCCCTCTCTTACAATCCTGCATCTGGGGAGATTACTCTTACCCCTCTCTCACACTCCTGTATCTGGGGAGATTCCTTTAACCCCTCTCTCCCACTCCTGTATCTGGGGAGATTACTCCAACCCATCTCTCACACTCCTGTATCTGGGGAGATTGCTCCAACCCCTCTCTCACACTCCTGCATCTGGGGAGATTCCTCTAACCCCTCTCTCACACTCCTGTATCTGGGGAGATTCCTCTCACCCCTCTCTCACACTCCTGTATCTGGGGAGATTACTCTAACCCCTCTCTCACACTCCTGCATCTGGGGAGATTCCTCTCACCTCTCTCTCACACTCCTGTATCTGGGGAGATTACTCTAACCCCTCTCTCACACTCCTGTATCTGGGGAGATTACTCTCACCCATCTCTCACACTCCTGTATCTGGGGAGATTACTCTAACCCCTCTCTCACACTCCTGTATCTGGGGAGATTACTCTCACCCATCTCTCACACTCCTGTATCTGGGGAGATTCCTCTCACCCCTCTCTCACACTCCTGTATCTGGGGAGATTACTCTCACCCATCTCTCACACTCCTGTATCTGGGGAGATTACTCTAACCCCTCTCTCACACTCCTGTATCTGGGGAGATTCCTCTAACCCCTCTCTCACACTCCTGTATCTGGGGAGATTACTCTAACCCCTCTCTCACACTCCTGTATCTGGGGAGATTTCTCTAATCCCTCTCTCACAATCCTTTATCTGGGGAGATTACTCAAACCCCTCTCTCACACTCCTGTATCTGGGGAGATTCCTTCAACCCCTCTCTCCCACTCCTGTATCTGGGGAGATTAATCCAACCCATCTCTCACACTCCTGTATCTGGGGAGATTACTCTAACCCCTCTCTCACACTGCTGTATCTGGTGAGATTACTCTAACCCCTCTCTCACACTCCTGTATCTGGGGAGATTCCTCTAACCCCTCTCTCACACTCCTGTATCTGGGAAGATTACTCTATCCCTCTCTCACACACCTGTATCTGGCGAGATTACTCTAACCCCTCTCTCACACTCCTGTATCTGGGGAGATTCCTCTCACCTCTCTCTCACACTCCTGTATCTGGTGAGATTCCTCTAACCCATCTCTCACACTCCTGTATCTGGGGAGATTCCTCTAACCCCTCTCTCACACTCCTTCATCTGGGGAGATTACTCTAACCCCTCTCTCACACGCATGGATCTGTGGAGATTCCTCTAACCCCTCTCTCACACTCCTGTATCTGGGGAGATTCCTCTAACCCCTCTCTCACACTCCTGCATCTGGGGAGATTACTCTAACCCCTCTCTCACAATCCTGTATCTGGGGAGATTACTCTAACCCCTCTCTCACACTCCTGTATCTGGGGAGATTACTCTATCCCCTCTCTCACACTCCTGCATCTGGGGAGATTCCTCTAACCCCTCTCTCACACTCCTGCATCTGGGGAGATTCCTCTAACGCCTCTCTTCACTCCTGTATCTGGGGAGATTCCTCTCACTCCTCTCTCACACTCCTGTATCTCGGAGACTACTCTCACCCATCTCTCACACTCGTGTATCTGGGGAGATTACTCTAACCCCTCTCTCACACTCCTGTATCTGGGGAGATTCCTCTCACCCCTCTCTCACAATCCTGCATTTGGGAGATTACTCTAACCCCTCTCTCACACTCCTGTATCTGGGGAGATTCCTCTAACCCCTCTCTCACACTCCTGTATCTGGGGATATTACTCTAACCCCTCTCTCACACTCATGGATCTGGGGAGATTCCTCTAACCCCTCTCTCACACTCCTGTATCTGGGGATATTACTCTAACCCCTCTCTCACACTCCTGTATCTGGGGAGATTCCTCTCACTCCTCTCTCACACTCATGTATCTCGGAGTTTACTCTCACCCATCTCTCACACTCGTGTATCTGGGGAGATTACTCTCACCTCTCTCTCACACTCCTGTATCTGGTGAGATTACTCTAACCCCTCTCTCACACTCCTGTATCTGGGGAGATTCCTCTCACCTCTCTCTCACACTCCTGTATCTGGGGAGATTACTCTAACCCCTCTCTCACACTCCTGTACCTGGGGAGATTACTCTAACCCCTCTCTCACACTCCTGCATCTGGGGAGATTCCTCTAACCCCTCTCTCACACTCATGGATCTGGGGAGATTCCTCTCACCCCTCTCTCACACTCCTGTATCTGGGGAGATTACTCTATCCCCGCTCTCACACTCCTGTATCTGGGGAGATTACTCTAACCCCTCTCTCACACTCCTGTATCTGGCGAGATTACTCTAACCCCTCTCTCACAATCCTGCATCTGGGGAGATTCCTCTAACCCCTCTCTCACACTCCTGTATCTGGGGAGATTCCTCTCACCCCTCTATCACACTCCTGTATCTGGGGAGATTACTCTCACCCATCTCTCACATTCCTGTATCTGGGGAGATTACTCTAACCCTTCTCTTACACTCCTGTATCTGGGGAGATTACTCTAACGCCTCTCTTACACTCCTGTATCTGGGGAGATTACTCCAACCCCTCTCTCACACTCCTGTATCAGGGGAGATTACTCTAACCACTCTCTCACACTCCTGCATCCGGGGAGATTCCTCTAACCCCTCTCTCACACTCCTGTATCTGGGGAGATTCCTCTCACCCCTTTCTCACACTCCTGTATCTGGGGAGTTTACTCCAACCCATCTCTCACACTCCTGTATCTGGGGAGATTACTCTCACCCCTTTCTCACACTCCTGTATCTGGGGAGATTACTCTAACCCCTCTCTCACAATCCTGTATCTGGGGAGGTTCAGTTAACCCCTCTCTCACACTCCTGTATCTGGGGGGATTACTCTAACCCCTCTCTCACACGCCTGTATCTGGGGAGATTACTCTAACCCCTCTTTCACAATCCTGTATCTGGGGAGATTACTCTAACCCATCTCTCACACTCCTGTATCTGGGGAGATTCCTTTAACCCCTCTCTCCAATCCCGTATCTGGGGAGATTACTCCAACCCCTCACTCACACTCCTGTATCTGGGGAGATTACTCTAACCACTCTCTCACACTCCTGCATCTGGGGAGATTCCTCTAACCCCTCTCTCACACTCCTGTATCTGGGGAGATTCCTCTCACCCCTTTCTCACACTCCTGTATCTGGGGAGTTTACTCCAACCCATCTCTCACACTCCTGTATCTGGGGAGATTACTCTCACCCCTTTCTCACACTCCTGTATCTGGGGAGATTACTCTAACCCCTCTCTCACAATCCTGTACCTGGGGAGGTTCAGTTAACCCCTCTCTCACACTCCTGTATCTGGGGGGATTACTCTAACCCCTCTCTCACACGCCTGTATCTGGGGAGATTACTCTAACCCCTCTTTCACAATCCTGTATCTGGGGAGATTACTCTAACCCCTCTCTCACACTCCTGTATCTGGGGAGATTACTCTAACGCCTCTCTTACACTCCTGTATCTGTGGAGATTCCTCTAAACCCTCTCTCACAATCCTGCATCTGGGGAGATTACTCTAACCTCTCTCTCACATTCCTGTATTTGGGGATATTACTCTAACCCCTCTCTCACACTCCTGCATCTGGGGAGATTACTCTAACCCTTCTCTCACACTCCTGTATCTGGGGAGATTACTCCAACCCCTCTCTCACACTCCTGTATCTGGGGAGATTACTCTAACCACTCTCTCACACTCCTGTATCTGGGGAGATTCCTCTCACCCCTTTCTCACACCCCTGTATCTGGGGAGTTTACTCCAACCCATCTCTCACACTCCTGTATCTGGAGAGATTACTCTCACCCCTTTCTCACACTCCTGTATCTGGGGAGATTACTCTAACCCCTTTCTCAAAATCCTGCATCTGGGGAGTTTACTCTAACCCCTCTCTCACACTCCTGTATCTGGGGAGATTCCTTTAACCCCTCTCTCCCACTCCTGTATCTGGGGAGATTACTCCAACCCATCTCTCACACTCCTGTATCTGGGGAGATTGCTCCAACCCCTCTCTCACACTGCTGCATCTGGGGAGATTCCTCTCACCCCTCTCTCACACTCCTGCATCTGGGGAGATTCCTCTCACCCCTCTCTCACACTCCTTTATCTGGGGAGATTACTCTAACCCCTCTCTCACACTCCTGCATCTGGGGAGATTCCTCTCACCTCTCTCTCACACTCCTGCATCTGAGGAGATTACTCTAACCCCTCTCTCACAATCCTGTATCTGGGGAGATTACTCTAACCCCTCTCTCACACTCCTGTATCTGGGGAGATTACTCTATCCCCGCTCTCACACTCCTGTATCTGGGGAGATTCCTCTAACCCCTCTCTCACACTCCTGTATCTGGGGAGATTCCTCTCACCCCTCTCTCACACTCCTGTATCTCGGAGATTACTCTCACCCATCTCTCACACTCGTGTATCTGGGGAGATTACTCTAACCCCTCTCTCACACTCCTGTATCTGGGGATATTACTCTATCCCCGCTCTCACACTCCTGTATCTGGGCAGAATACTCTCACCCATCTCTCACACTCGTGTATCTGGGGAGATTACTCTAATCCCTCTCTCACACTCCTGTATCTGGGGAGATTACTCTAACGCCTCTCTTACACTCCTGTATCTGTGGAGATTCCTCTAAACCCTCTCTCACAATCCTGCATCTGGGGAGATTACTCTAACCCCTCTCTCACACTCATGTATCTGGGGAGATTCCTCTAACCCCTCTCTCACACTCCTGTATCTAGGGATATTACTCTCACCCCTCTCTCACACTCCTGTATCTGGGGAGATTACTCTCACCCATCTCTCACACTCGTGTATCTGGGGAGATTACTCTAACCCCTCTCTCACACTCCTGCATCTGGGGAGATTCCTCTAACCCCTCTCTCACAATCCTGTATCTGGGGAGATTCCTCTCACCCCTCTCTCACACTCCTGTATCTGGGGAGATTACTCCAACCCATCTCTCTCACTCCTGTATCTGGGGAGATTACTGTCACCCCTTTCTCACACTCCTGTATCTGGGGAGATTACTCTAACCCCTCTCTTACAATCCTGCATCTGGGGAGATTACTCTAACCCCTCTCTCACACTCCTGTATCTGGGGAGATTCCTTTAACCCCTCTCTCCCACTCCTGTATCTGGGGAGATTACTCCAACCCATCTCTCACACTCCTGTATCTGGGGAGATTACTCTCACCCATCTCTCACACTCCTGTATCTGGGGAGATTACTCTAACCCCTCTCTCACACTCATGTATCTGGGGAGATTCCTCTAACCCCTCTCTCACACTCCTGTATCTGGGGAGATTACTCTAACCCCTCTCTCACACTCCTGTATCTGGGGAGATTTCTCTAATCCCTCTCTCACAATCCTGTATCTGGGGAGATTACTCAAACCCCTCTCTCACACTCCTGTATCTGGGGAGATTCCTTCAACCCCTCTCTCCCACTCCTGCATCTGGGGAGATTAATCCAACCCATCTCTCACACTCCTGTATCTGGGGAGATTACTCTCACCTCTCTCTCACACTCCTGTATCTGGTGAGATTCCTCTAACCCATCTCTCACACTCCTGTATCTGGGGAGATTCCTCTAACCCCTCTCTCACACTCCTTCATCTGGGGAGATTACTCTAACCCCTCTCTCACACTCATGGATCTGTGGAGATTCCTCTAACCCCTCTCTCACACTCCTGTATCTGGGGAGATTCCTCTAACCCCTCTCTCACACTCCTGCATCTGGGGAGATTATTCTAACCCCTCTCTCACAATCCTGTATCTGGGGAGATTACTCTAACCCCTCTCTCACACTCCTGTATCTGGGGAGATTACTCTATCCCCGCTCTCACACTCCTGTATCTGGGGAGATTCCTCTAACCCCTCTCTCACACTCCTGCATCTGGGGAGATTCCTCTAACCCCTCTCTCACACTCCTGTATCTGGGGAGATTCCTCTCACTCCTCTCTCACACTCCTGTATCTCGGAGATTACTCTCACCCATCTCTCACACTCGTGTATCTGGGGAGATTACTCTAACCCCTCTCTCACACTCCTGTATCTGGGGAGATTACTCTAACGTCTCTCTTACACTCCTGTATCTGGGGAGATTCCTCTCACCCCTCTCTCACAATCCTGCATTTGGGAGATTACTCTAACCCCTCTCTCACACTCCTGTATCTGGGGAGATTCCTCTAACCCCTCTCTCACACTCCTGTATCTGGGGATATTACTCTAACCCCTCTCTCACACTCATGGATCTGGGGAGATTCCTCTAACCCCTCTCTCACACTCCTGTATCTGGGGATATTACTCTAACCCCTCTCTCACACTCCTGTATCTGGGGAGATTCCTCTCACTCCTCTCTCACACTCATGTATCTCGGAGTTTACTCTCACCCATCTCTCACACTCGTGTATCTGGGGAGATTACTCTCACCTCTCTCTCACACTCCTGTATCTGGTGAGATTACTCTAACCCCTCTCTCACACTCCTGTATCTGGGGAGATTCCTCTCACCTCTCTCTCACACTCCTGTATCTGGGGAGATTACTCTCACCCATCTCTCACACTCCTGTACCTGGGGAGATTACTCTAACCCCTCTCTCACACTCCTGTATCTGGAGAGATTCCTCTAACCCCTCTCTCACACTCCTGCATCTGGGGAGATTCCTCTAACCCCTCTCTCACACTCATGGATCTGGGGAGATTCCTCTAACCCCTCTCTCACACTCCTGTATCTGGGGAGATTCCTCTCACCCCTCTCTCACACTCCTGTATCTGGCGAGATTACTCTATCCCCGCTCTCACACTCCTGTATCTGGGGAGATTACTCTAACCCCTCTCTCACACTCCTGTATCTGGCGAGATTACTCTAACCCCTCTCTCACAATCCTGCATCTGGGGAGATTCCTCTAACCCCTCTCTCACACTCCTGTATCTGGGGAGATTCCTCTCACCCCTCTATCACACTCCTGTATCTGGGGAGATTACTCTCACCCATCTCTCACATTCCTGTATCTGGGGAGATTACTCTAACCCTTCTCTTACACTCCTGTATCTGGGGAGATTACTCTAACGCCTCTCTTACACTCCTGTATCTGGGGAGATTACTCCAACCCCTCTCTCACACTCCTGTATCAGGGGAGATTACTCTAACCACTCTCTCACACTCCTGCATCTGGGGAGATTCCTCTAACCCCTCTCTCACACTCCTGTATCTGGGGAGATTCCTCTCACCCCTTTCTCACACTCCTGTATCTGGGGAGTTTACTCCAACCCATCTCTCACACTCCTGTATCTGGGGAGATTACTCTCACCACTTTCTCACACTCCTGTATCTGGGGAGATTACTCTAACCCCTCTCTCACAATCCTGTATCTGGGGAGGTTCAGTTAACCCCTCTCTCACACTCCTGTATCTGGGGGGATTACTCTAACCCCTCTCTCACACGCCTGTATCTGGGGAGATTACTCTAACCCCTCTTTCACAATCCTGTATCTGGGGAGATTACTCTAACCCATCTCTCACACTCCTGTATCTGGGGAGATTCCTTTAACCCCTCTCTCCAATCCTGTATCTGGGGAGATTACTCCAACCCCTCTCTCACACTCCTGTATCTGGGGAGATTACTCTAACCACTCTCTCACACTCCTGCATCTGGGGAGATTCCTCTAACCCCTCTCTCACACTCCTGTATCTGGGGAGATTCCTCTCACCCCTTTCTCACACTCCTGTATCTGGGGAGTTTACTCCAACCCATCTCTCACACTCCTGTATCTGGGGAGATTACTCTCACCCCTTTCTCACACTCCTGTATCTGGGGAGATTACTCTAACCCCTCTCTCACAATCCTGTACCTGGGGAGGTTCAGTTAACCCCTCTCTCACACTCCTGTATCTGGGGGGATTACTCTAACCCCTCTCTCACACGCCTGTATCTGGGGAGATTACTCTAACCCCTCTTTCACAATCCTGTATCTGGGGAGATTACTCTAACCCCTCTCTCACACTCCTGTATCTGGGGAGATTACTCTAACGCCTCTCTTACACTCCTGTATCTGTGGAGATTCCTCTAAACCCTCTCTCACAATCCTGCATCTGGGGAGATTACTCTAACCTCTCTCTCACATTCCTGTATTTGGGGATATTACTCTAACCCCTCTCTCACACTCCTGCATCTGGGGAGATTACTCTAACCCTTCTCTCACACTCCTGTATCTGGGGAGATTACTCCAACCCCTCTCTCACACTCCTGTATCTGGGGAGATTACTCTAACCACTCTCTCACACTCCTGTATCTGGGGAGATTCCTCTCACCCCTTTCTCACACCCCTGTATCTGGGGAGTTTACTCCAACCCATCTCTCACACTCCTGTATCTGGAGAGATTACTCTCACCCCTTTCTCACACTCCTGTATCTGGGGAGATTACTCTAACCCTTTTCTCAAAATCCTGCATCTGGGGAGTTTACTCTAACCCCTCTCTCACACTCCTGTATCTGGGGAGATTCCTTTAACCCCTCTCTCCCACTCCTGTATCTGGGGAGATTGCTCCAACCCCTCTCTCACACTCCTGCATCTGGGGAGATTGCTCCAACCCCTCTCTCACACTCCTGTATCTGGGGAGATTGCTCCAACCCCTCTCTCACACTCCTGCATCTGGGGAGATTCCTCTCACCCCTCTCTCACACTCCTGCATCTGGGGAGATTCCTCTCACCCCTCTCTCACACTCCTTTATCTGGGGAGATTACTCTAACCCCTCTCTCACACTCCTGCATCTGGGGAGATTCCTCTCACCTCTCTCTCACACTCCTGCATCTGAGGAGATTACTCTAACCCCTCTCTCACAATCCTGTATCTGGGGAGATTACTCTAACCCCTCTCTCACACTCCTGTATCTGGGGAGATTACTCTATCCCCGCTCTCACACTCCTGTATCTGGGGAGATTCCTCTAACCCCTCTCTCACACTCCTGTATCTGGGGAGATTCCTCTCACCCCTCTCTCACACTCCTGTATCTCGGAGATTACTCTCACCCATCTCTCACACTCGTGTATCTGGGGAGATTACTCTAACCCCTCTCTCACACTCCTGTATCTGGGGATATTACTCTATCCCCGCTCTCACACTCCTGTATCTGGGCAGAATACTCTCACCCATCTCTCACACTCGTGTATCTGGGGAGATTACTCTAACCCCTCTCTCACACTCCTGTATCTGGGGAGATTACTCTAACGCCTCTCTTACACTCCTGTATCTGTGGAGATTCCTCTAAACCCTCTCTCACAATCCTGCATCTGGGGAGATTACTCTAACCCCTCTCTCACACTCATGTATCTGGGGAGATTCCTCTAACCCCTCTCTCACACTCCTGTATCTAGGGATATTCCTCTAACCCCTCTCTCACACTCCTGTATCTGGGAAGATTACTCTATCCCTCTCTCACACACCTGTATCTGGCGAGATTACTCTCACCCCTCTCTCACACTCCTGTATCTGGGGAGATTCCTCTCACCTCTCTCTCACACTCCTGTATCTGGTGAGATTCCTCTAACCCATCTCTCACACTCCTGTATCTGGGGAGATTCCTCTAACCCCTCTCTCACACTCCTGCATCTGGGGAGATTACTCTAACCCCTCTCTCACACTCATGGATCTGTGGAGATTCCTCTAACCCCTCTCTCACACTCCTGTATCTGGGGAGATTCCTCTAACCCCTCTCTCACACTCCTGCATCTGGGGAGATTACTCTAACCCCTCTCTCACAATCCTGTATCTGGGGAGATTACTCTAACCCCTCTCTCACACTCCTGTATCTGGGGAGATTACTCTATCCCCGCTCTCACACTCCTGTATCTGGGGAGATTCCTCTAACCCCTCTCTCACACTCCTGTATCTCGGAGATTACTCTCACCCATCTCTCACACTCGTGTATCTGGGGAGATTACTCTAACCCCTCTCTCACACTCCTGTATCTGGGGAGATTACTCTAACGTCTCTCTTACACTCCTGTATCTGGGGAGATTCCTCTCACCCCTCTCTCACAATCCTGCATTTGGGAGATTACTCTAACCCCTCTCTCACACTCATGTATCTGGGGAGATTCCTCTAACCCCTCTCTCACATTCCTGTATCTGGGGAGATTCCTCTAACCCCTCTCTCACACTCCTGTATCTGGGGATATTACTCTAACCCCTCTCTCACACTCATGGATCTGGGGAGATTCCTCTAACCCCTCTCTCACACTCCTGTATCTGGGGAGATTCCTCTAACCCCTCTCTCACACTCCTGCATCTGGGGAGATTCCTCTAACCCCTCTCTCACACTCCTGCATCTGGGGAGATTCCTCTAACCCCTCTCTCACACTCCTGTATCTGGGGAGATTCCTCTCACTCCTCTCTCACACTCATGTATCTCGGAGATTACTCTCACCCATCTCTCACACTCGTGTATCTGGGGAGATTACTCTAACCCCTCTCTCACACTCCTGTATCTGGGGAGATTACTCTAACCCCTCTCTCACACTCCTGTATCTGGTGAGATTACTCTAACCCCTCTCTCACACTCCTGTATCTGGGGAGATTCCTCTCACCTCTCTCTCACACTCCTGTATCTGGGGAGATTACTCTCACCCATCTCTCACACTCCTGTACCTGGGGAGATTACTCTAACCCCTCTCTCACACTCCTGTATCTGGAGAGATTCCTCTAACCCCTCTCTCACACTCCTGCATCTGGGGAGATTACTCTAACCCCTCTCTCACACTCATGGATCTGGGGAGATTCCTCTAACCCCTCTCTCACACTCCTGTATCTGGGGAGATTCCTCTCACCCCTCTCTCACACTCCTGTATCTGGGGAGATTACTCTATCCCCGCTCTCACACTCCTGTATCTGGGGAGATTCCTCTAACCCCTCTCTCACACTCCTGTATCTGGGAAGATTACTCTATCCCTCTCTCACACACCTGTATCTGGCGAGATTACTCTCACCCCTCTCTCACACTCCTGTATCTGGGGAGATTCCTCTCACCTCTCTCTCACACTCCTGTATCTGGTGAGATTCCTCTAACCCATCTCTCACACTCCTGTATCTGGGGAGATTCCTCTAACCCCTCTCTCACACTCCTGCATCTGGGGAGATTACTCTAACCCCTCTCTCACACTCATGGATCTGTGGAGATTCCTCTAACCCCTCTCTCACACTCCTGTATCTGGGGAGATTCCTCTAACCCCTCTCTCACACTCCTGCATCTGGGGAGATTACTCTAACCCCTCTCTCACAATCCTGTATCTGGGGAGATTACTCTAACCCCTCTCTCACACTCCTGTATCTGGGGAGATTACTCTATCCCCGCTCTCACACTCCTGTATCTGGGGAGATTCCTCTAACCCCTCTCTCACACTCCTGTATCTGGGGAGATTACTCTAACGTCTCTCTTACACTCCTGTATCTGGGGAGATTCCTCTCACCCCTCTCTCACAATCCTGCATTTGGGAGATTACTCTAACCCCTCTCTCACACTCATGTATCTGGGGAGATTCCTCTAACCCCTCTCTCACATTCCTGTATCTGGGGAGATTCCTCCAACCCCTCTCTCACACTCCTGTATCTGGGGAGATTACTCTATCCCCGCTCTCACACTCCTGTATCTGGGGAGATTCCTCTAACCCCTCTCTCACACTCCTGCATCTGGGGAGATTCCTCTAACCCCTCTCTCACACTCCTGCATCTGGGGAGATTCCTCTAACCCCTCTCTCACACTCCTGTATCTGGGGAGATTACTCTAACCCCGCTCTCACACTCCTGTATCTGGGGAGATTCCTCTCACTCCTCTCTCACACTCATGTATCTCGGAGATTACTCTCACCCATCTCTCACACTCGTGTATCTGGGGAGATTACTCTAACCCCTCTCTCACACTCCTGTATCTGGTGAGATTACTCTAACCCCTCTCTCACACTCCTGTATCTGGGGAGATTCCTCTCACCTCTCTCTCACACTCCTGTATCTGGGGATATTACTCTCACCCATCTCTCACACTCCTGTACCTGGGGAGATTACTCTAACCCCTCTCTCACACTCCTGTATCTGGAGAGATTCCTCTAACCCCTCTCTCACACTCCTGCATCTGGGGAGATTACTCTAACCCCTCTCTCACACTCATGGATCTGGGGAGATTCCTCTAACCCCTCTCTCACACTCCTGTATCTGGGGAGATTCCTCTCACCCCTCTCTCACACTCCTGTATCTGGCGAGATTACTCTCTCCCCGCTCTCACACTCCTGTATCTGGGGAGATTACTCTAACCCCTCTCTCACACTCCTGTATCTGGCGAGATTACTCTAACCCCTCTCTCACAATCCTGCATCTGGGGAGATTCCTCTAACCCCTCTATCACACTCCTGTATCTGGGGAGATTACTCTCACCCATCTCTCACATTCCTGTATCTGGGGAGATTACTCTAACCCTTCTCTTACACTCCTGTATCTGGGGAGATTACTCTAACGCCTCTCTTACACTCCTGTATCTGGGGAGATTACTCCAACCCCTCTCTCACACTCCTGTATCTGGGGAGATTCCTCTCACCCCTTTCTCACACTCCTGTATCTGGGGAGTTTACTCCAACCCATCTCTCACACTCCTGTATCTGGGGAGATTACTCTCACCCCTTTCTCACACTCCTGTATCTGGGGAGATTACTCTAACCCCTCTCTCACAATCCTGTATCTGGGGAGGTTCAGTTAACCCCTCTCTCACACTCCTGTATCTGGGGGGATTACTCTAACCCCTCTCTCACACGCCTGTATCTGGGGAGATTACTCTAACCCCTCTTTCACAATCCTGTATCTGGGGAGATTACTCTAACCCCTCTCTCACACTCCTGTATCTGGGGAGATTACTCTAACGCCTCTCTTACACTCCTGTATCTGTGGAGATTCCTCTAAACCCTCTCTCACAATCCTGCATCTGGGGAGATTACTCAAACCTCTCTCTCACATTCCTGTATTTGGGGATATTACTCTAACCCCTCTCTCACACTCCTGCATCTGGGGAGATTACTCTAACCCTTCTCTCACACTCCTGTATCTGGGGAGATTACTCTAACCCCTCTCTCACACACCTGCATCTGGGGAGATTCCTTTAAGCCCTGTCTCACACTCCTGTATCTGGGGAGATTACTCCAACCCCTCTCTCACACTCCTGTATCTGGGGAGATTACTCTAACCACTCTCTCACACTCCTGTATCTGGGGAGATTCCTCTCACCCCTTTCTCACACCCCTGTATCTGGGGAGTTTACTCCAACCCATCTCTCACACTCCTGTATCTGGAGAGATTACTCTCACCCCTTTCTCACACTCCTGTATCTGGGGAGATTACTCTAACCCCTTTCTCAAAATCCTGCATCTGGGGAGTTTACTCTAACCCCTCTCTCACACTCCTGTATCTGGGGAGATTCCTTTAACCCCTCTCTCCCACTCCTGTATCTGGGGAGATTACTCCAACCCATCTCTCACACTCCTGTATCTGGGGAGATTGCTCCAACCCATCTCTCACACTCCTGTATCTGGGGAGATTGCTCCAACCCCTCTCTCACACTCCTGTATCTGGGGAGATTCCTTTAACCCCTCTCTCCCACTCCTGTATCTGGGGAGATTACTCCAACCCATCTCTCACACTCCTGTATCTGGGGAGATTGCTCCAACCCCTCTCTCACAATCCTGTATCTGGGGAGATTCCTCTCACCCCTCTCTCACAATCCTGTATCTGGGGAGATTACTCTATCCCCGCTCTCACACTCCTGTTTCTGGGGAGATTCCTCTAACCCCTCTCTCACACTCCTGCATCTGGGGAGATTCCTCTAACCCCTCTCTCACACTCCTGTATCTGGGGAGATTCCTCTCACCCCTCTCTCACACTCCTGTATCTCGGAGATTACTCTCACCCATCTCTCACACTCGTGTATCTGGGGAGATTACTCTAACCCCTCTCTCACACTCCTGTATCTGGGGATATTACTCTATCCCCGCTCTCACACTCCTGTATCTGGGCAGAATACTCTCACCCATCTCTCACACTCGTGTATCTGGGGAGATTACTCTAACCCCTCTCTCACACTCCTGTATCTGGGGAGATTACTCTAACGCCTCTCTTACACTCCTGTATCTGTGGAGATTCCTCTAAACCCTCTCTCACAATCCTGCATCTGGGGAGATTACTCTAACCCCTCTCTCACACTCATGTATCTGGGGAGATTCCTCTAACCCCTCTCTCACACTCCTGTATCTAGGGATATTACTCTCACCCCTCTCTCACACTCCTGTATCTGGGGAGATTACTCTCACCCATCTCTCACACTCGTGTATCTGGGGAGATTACTCTAACCCCTCTCTCACACTCCTGCATCTGGGGAGATTCCTCTAACCCCTCTCTCACACTCCTGTATCTGGGGAGATTCCTCTCACCCCTCTCTCACACTCCTGTATCTGGGGAGATTACTCCAACCCATCTCTCTCACTCCTGTATCTGGGGAGATTACTCTCACCACTTTCTCACACTCCTGTATCTGGGGAGATTACTCTAACCCCTCTCTTACAATCCTGCATCTGGGGAGATTACTCTTACGGCTCTCTCACACTCCTGTATCTGGGGAGATTCCTTTAACCCCTCTCTCCCTCTCCTGTATCTGGGGAGATTACTCCAACCCATCTCTCACACTCCTGTATCTGGTGAGATTGCTCCAACCCCTCTCTCACACTCCTGCATCTGGGGAGATTCCTCTAACCCCTCTCTCACACTCCTGTATCTGGGGAGATTCCTCTCACCCCTCTCTCACACTCCTGTATCTGGGGAGATTACTCTAACCCCTCTCTCACACTCCTGCATCTGGGGAGATTCCTCTCACCTCTCTCTCACACTCCTGTATCTGGGGAGATTACTCTAACCCCTCTCTCACACTCCTGTATCTGGGGAGATTACTCTCACCCATCTCTCACACTCCTGTATCTGGGGAGATTACTCTAACCCCTCTCTCACACTCCTGTATCTGGGGAGATTACTCTCACCCATCTCTCACACTCCTGTATCTGGGGAGATTCCTCTCACCCCTCTCTCACACTCCTGTATCTGGGGAGATTACTCTCACCCATCTCTCACACTCCTGTATCTGGGGAGATTACTCTAACCCCTCTCTCACACTCCTGTATCTGGGGAGATTCCTCTAACCCCTCTCTCACACTCCTGTATCTGGGGAGATTACTCTAACCCCTCTCTCACACTCCTGTATCTGGGGAGATTTCTCTAATCCCTCTCTCACAATCCTTTATCTGGGGAGATTACTCAAACCCCTCTCTCACACTCCTGTATCTGGGGAGATTCCTTCAACCCCTCTCTCCCACTCCTGTATCTGGGGAGATTAATCCAACCCATCTCTCACACTCCTGTATCTGGGGAGATTACTCTAACCCCTCTCTCACACTGCTGTATCTGGTGAGATTACTCTAACCCCTCTCTCACACTCCTGTATCTGGGGAGATTCCTCTAACCCCTCTCTCACACTCCTGTATCTGGGAAGATTACTCTATCCCTCTCTCACACACCTGTATCTGGCGAGATTACTCTAACCCCTCTCTCACACTCCTGTATCTGGGGAGATTCCTCTCACCTCTCTCTCACACTCCTGTATCTGGTGAGATTCCTCTAACCCATCTCTCACACTCCTGTATCTGGGGAGATTCCTCTAACCCCTCTCTCACACTCCTTCATCTGGGGAGATTACTCTAACCCCTCTCTCACACTCATGGATCTGTGGAGATTCCTCTAATCCCTCTCTCACACTCCTGTATCTGGGGAGATTCCTCTAACCCCTCTCTCACACTCCTGCATCTGGGGAGATTACTCTAACCCCTCTCTCACAATCCTGTATCTGGGGAGATTACTCTAACCCCTCTCTCACACTCCTGTATCTGGGGAGATTACTCTATCCCCGCTCTCACACTCCTGTATCTGGGGAGATTCCTCTAACCCCTCTCTCACACTCCTGCATCTGTGGAGATTCCTCTAACCCCTCTCTCACACTCCTGTATCTGGGGAGATTCCTCTCACTCCTCTCTCACACTCCTGTATCTCGGAGATTACTCTCACCCATCTCTCACACTCGTGTATCTGGGGAGATTACTCTAACCCCTCTCTCACACTCCTGTATCTGGGGAGATTACTCTAACGTCTCTCTTACACTCCTGTATCTGGGGAGATTCCTCTCACCCCTCTCTCACAATCCTGCATTTGGGAGATTACTCTAACCCCTCTCTCACACTCCTGTATCTGGGGAGATTCCTCTAACCCCTCTCTCACACTCCTGTATCTGGGGATGTTACTCTAACCCCTCTCTCACACTCATGGATCTGGGGAGATTCCTCTAACCCCTCTCTCACACTCCTGTATCTGGGGATATTACTCTAACCCCTCTCTCACACTCCTGTATCTGGGGAGATTCCTCTCACTCCTCTCTCACACTCATGTATCTCGGAGTTTACTCTCACCCATCTCTCACACTCGTGTATCTGGGGAGATTACTCTCACCTCTCTCTCACACTCCTGTATCTGGTGAGATTACTCTAACCCCTCTCTCACACTCCTGTATCTGGGGAGATTCCTCTCACCTCTCTCTCACACTCCTGTATCTGGGGAGATTACTCTCACCCATCTCTCACACTCCTGTACCTGGGGAGATTACTCTAACCCCTCTCTCACACTCCTGTATCTGGAGAGATTCCTCTAACCCCTCTCTCACACTCCTGCATCTGGGGAGATTCCTCTAACCCCTCTCTCACACTCCTGTATCTGGGGAGATTCCTCTCACCCCTCTCTCACACTCCTGTATCTGGCGAGATTACTCTATCCCCGCTCTCACACTCCTGTATCTGGGGAGATTACTCTAACCCCTCTCTCACAATCCTGCATCTGGGGAGATTCCTCTAACCCCTCTCTCACACTCCTGTATCTGGGGAGATTCCTCTCACCCCTCTATCACACTCCTGTATCTGGGGAGATTACTCTCACCCATCTCTCACATTCCTGTATCTGGGGAGATTACTCTAACCCTTCTCTTACACTCCTGTATCTGGGGAGATTACTCTAACGCCTCTCTTACACTCCTGTATCTGGGGAGATTACTCCAACCCCTCTCTCACACTCCTGTATCAGGGGAGATTACTCTAACCACTCTCTCACACTCCTGCATCTGGGGAGATTCCTCTAACCCCTCTCTCACACTCCTGTATCTGGGGAGATTCCTCTCACCCCTTTCTCACACTCCTGTATCTGGGGAGTTTACTCCAACCCATCTCTCACACTCCTGTATCTGGGGAGATTACTCTCACCCCTTTCTCACACTCCTGTATCTGGGGAGATTACTCTAACCCCTCTCTCACAATCCTGTATCTGGGGAGGTTCAGTTAACCCCTCTCTCACACTCCTGTATCTGGGGGGATTACTCTAACCCCTCTCTCACACGCCTGTATCTGGGGAGATTACTCTAACGCCTCTTTCACAATCCTGTATCTGGGGAGATTACTCTAACCCATCTCTCACACTCCTGTATCTGGGGAGATTCCTTTAACCCCTCTCTCCAATCCCGTATCTGGGGAGATTACTCCAACCCCTCTCTCACACTCCTGTATCTGGGGAGATTACTCTAACCACTCTCTCACACTCCTGCATCTGGGGAGATTCCTCTAACCCCTCTCTCACACTCCTGTATCTGGGGAGATTCCTCTCACCCCTTTCTCACACTCCTGTATCTGGGGAGTTTACTCCAACCCATCTCTCACACTCCTGTATCTGGGGAGATTACTCTCACCCCTTTCTCACACTCCTGTATCTGGGGAGATTACTCTAACCCCTCTCTCACAATCCTGTATCTGGGGAGGTTCAGTTAACCCCTCTCTCACACTCCTGTATCTGGGGGGATTACTCTAACCCCTCTCTCACACGCCTGTATCTGGGGAGATTACTCTAACCCCTCTTTCACAATCCTGTATCTGGGGAGATTACTCCAACCCCTCTCTCACACTCCTGTATCTGGGGAGATTACTCTAACCACTCTCTCACACTCCTGTATCTGGGGAGATTCCTCTCACCCCTTTCTCACACCCCTGTATCTGGGGAGTTTACTCCAACCCATCTCTCACACTCCTGTATCTGGAGAGATTACTCTCACCCCTTTCTCACACTCCTGTATCTGGGGAGATTACTCTAACCCCTTTCTCAAAATCCTGCATCTGGGGAGTTTACTCTAACCCCTCTCTCACACTCCTGTATCTGGGGAGATTCCTTTAACCCCTCTCTCCCACTCCTGTATCTGGGGAGATTACTCCAACCCATCTCTCACACTCCTGTATCTGGGGAGATTGCTCCAACCCCTCTCTCACACTCCTGCATCTGGGGAGATTCCTCTCACCCCTCTCTCACACTCCTGCATCTGGGGAGATTCCTCTCACCCCTCTCTCACACTCCTTTATCTGGGGAGATTACTCTAACCCCTCTCTCACACTCCTGCATCTGGGGAGATTCCTCTCACCTCTCTCTCACACTCCTGCATCTGAGGAGATTACTCTAACCCCTCTCTCACAATCCTGTATCTGGGGAGATTACTCTAACCCCTCTCTCACACTCCTGTATCTGGGGAGATTACTCTATCCCCGCTCTCACACTCCTGTATCTGGGGAGATTCCTCTAACCCCTCTCACACACTCCTGTATCTGGGGAGATTCCTCTCACCCCTCTCTCACACTCCTGTATCTCGGAGATTACTCTCACCCATCTCTCACACTCGTGTATCTGGGGAGATTACTCTAACCCCTCTCTCACACTCCTGTATCTGGGGATATTACTCTATCCCCGCTCTCACACTCCTGTATCTGGGCAGAATACTCTCACCCATCTCTCACACTCGTGTATCTGGGGAGATTACTCTAACCCCTCTCTCACACTCCTGTATCTGGGGAGATTACTCTAACGCCTCTCTTACACTCCTGTATCTGTGGAGATTCCTCTAAACCCTCTCTCACAATCCTGCATCTGGGGAGATTACTCTAACCCCTCTCTCACACTCATTTATCTGGGGAGATTCCTCTAACCCCTCTCTCACACTCCTGTATCTAGGGATATTACTCTCAGCCCTCTCTCACACTCCTGTATCTGGGGAGATTACTCTCACCCATCTCTCACACTCGTGTATCTGGGGAGATTACTCTAACCCCTCTCTCACACTCCTGCATCTGGGGAGATTCCTCTAACCCCTCTCTCACAATCCTGTATCTGGGGAGATTCCTCTCACCCCTCTCTCACACTCCTGTATCTGGGGAGATTACTCCAACCCATCTCTCTCACTCCTGTATCTGGGGAGATTACTGTCACCCCTTTCTCACACTCCTGTATCTGGGGAGATTACTCTAACCCCTCTCTTACAATCCTGCATCTGGGGAGATTACTCTAACCCCTCTCTCACACTCCTGTATCTGGGGAGATTCCTTTAACCCCTCTCTCCCACTCCTGTATCTGGGGAGATTACTCCAACCCATCTCTCACACTCCTGTATCTGGGGAGATTGCTCCAACCCTTCTCTCACACTCCTGTATCTGGGGAGATTCCTCTCACCCCTCTCTCACACTCCTGCATCTGGGGAGATTCCTCTCACCTCTCTCTCACACTCCTGTATCTGGGGAGATTACTCTAACCCCTCTCTCACACTCCTGTATCTGGGGAGATTACTCTCACCCCTCTCTCACACTCCTGCATCTGGGGAGATTCCTCTCACCTCTCTCTCACACTCCTGCATCTGGGGAGATTCCTCTCACACTTATCTCACACTCCTGTATCTCGGAGATTACTCTAACCCCTCTCTCACACTCCTGTATCTGGGGAGATTACTCTCACCCATCTCTCACACTCCTGTATCTGGGGAGATTCCTCTCACCCCTCTCTCACACTCCTGTATCTGGGGAGATTACTCTCACCCATCTCTCACACTCCTGTATCTGGGGAGATTACTCTAACCCCTCTCTCACACTCCTGTATCTGGGGAGATTCCTCTAACCCCTCTCTCACACTCCTGTATCTGGGGAGATTACTCTAACCCCTCTCTCACACTCCTGTATCTGGGGAGATTTCTCTAATCCCTCTCTCACAATCCTGTATCTGGGGAGATTACTCAAACCCCTCTCTCACACTCCTGTATCTGGGGAGATTCCTTCAACCCCTCTCTCCAACTCCTGTATCTGGGGAGATTAATCCAACCCATCTCTCACACTCCTGTATCTGGGGAGATTACTCTAACCCCTCTCTCACACTGCTGTATCTGGTGAGATTACTCTAACCCCTCTCTCACACTCCTGTATCTGGGGAGATTCCTCTAACCCCTCTCTCACACTCCTGTATCTGGGAAGATTACTCTATCCCTCTCTCACACACCTGTATCTGGCGAGATTACTCTAACCCCTCTCTCACACTCCTGTATCTGGGGAGATTCCTCTCACCTCTCTCTCACACTCCTGTATCTGGTGAGATTCCTCTAACCCATCTCTCACACTCCTGTATCTGGGGAGATTCCTCTAACCCCTCTCTCACACTCCTGCATCTGGGGAGATTACTCTAACCCCTCTCTCACACTCATGGATCTGTGGAGATTCCTCTAACCCCTCTCTCACACTCCTGTATCTGGGGAGATTCCTCTAACCCCTCTCTCACACTCCTGCATCTGGGGAGATTACTCTAACCCCTCTCTCACAATCCTGTATCTGGGGAGATTACTCTAACCCCTCTCTCACACTCCTGTATCTGGGGAGATTACTCTATCCCCTCTCTCACACTCCTGTATCTGGGGAGATTCCTCTAACCCATCTCTCACACTCCTGTATCTGGGGAGATTCCTCTAACCCCTCTCTCACACTCCTGCATCTGGGGAGATTACTCTAACCCCTCTCTCACACTCCTGTATCTGGGGAGATTCCTCTCACTCCTCTCTCACACTCCTGTATCTCGGAGATTACTCTCACCCATCTCTCACACTCGTGTATCTGGGGAGATTACTCTTACCCCTCTCTCACACTCCTGTATCTGGGGAGATTACTCTAACGTCTCTCTTACACTCCTGTATCTGGGGAGATTCCTCTCACCCCTCTCTCACAATCCTGCATTTGGGAGATTACTCTAACCCCTCTCTCACACTCATGTATCTGGGGAGATTCCTCTAACCCCTCTCTCACATTCCTGTATCTGGGGAGATTCCTCTAACCCCTCTCTCACACTCCTGTATCTGGGGAGATTCCTCTCAGCCCTCTCTCACAATCCTGCATTTGGGATATTACTCTAACCCCTCTCTCACACTCCTGTATCTGGTGAGATTACTCTAACCCCTCTCTCACACTCCTGTATCTGGGGAGATTCCTCTCACCCCTCTCTCACAATCCTGCATTTGGGATATTACTCTAACCCCTCTCTCACACTCCTGTATCTGGTGAGATTACTCTAACCCCTCTCTCACACTCCTGTATCTGGGGAGATTACTCTAACCCCTCTCTCACACTCCTGTATCTGGGGAGATTACTCTCACCCATCTCTCACACTCCTGTACCTGGGGAGATTACTCTAACCCCTCTCTCACACTCCTGTATCTGGAGAGATTCCTCTAACCCCTCTCTCACACTCCTGCATCTGGGGAGATTACTCTATCCCCGCTCTCACACTCCTGTATCTGGGGAGATTCCTCTAACCCCTCTCTCACACTCCTGTATCTGGGAAGATTACTCTATCCCTCTCTCACACACCTGTATCTGGCGAGATTACTCTCACCCCTCTCTCACACTCCTGTATCTGGGGAGATTCCTCTCACCTCTCTCTCACACTCCTGTATCTGGTGAGATTCCTCTAACCCATCTCTCACACTCCTGTATCTGGGGAGATTCCTCTAACCCCTCTCTCACACTCCTGCATCTGGGGAGATTACTCTAACCCCTCTCTCACACTCATGGATCTGTGGAGATTCCTCTAACCCCTCTCTCACACTCCTGTATCTGGGGAGATTCCTCTAACCCCTCTCTCACACTCCTGCATCTGGGGAGATTACTCTAACCCCTCTCTCACAATCCTGTATCTGGGGAGATTACTCTAACCCCTCTCTCACACTCCTGTATCTGGGGAGATTACTCTATCCCCGCTCTCACACTCCTGTATCTGGGGAGATTCCTCTAACCCCTCTCTCACACTCCTGTATCTCGGAGATTACTCTCACCCATCTCTCACACTCGTGTATCTGGGGAGATTACTCTAACCCCTCTCTCACACTCCTGTATCTGGGGAGATTACTCTAACGTCTCTCTTACACTCCTGTATCTGGGGAGATTCCTCTCACCCCTCTCTCACAATCCTGCATTTGGGAGATTACTCTAACCCCTCTCTCACACTCATGTATCTGGGGAGATTCCTCTAACCCCTCTCTCACATTCCTGTATCTGGGGAGATTCCTCCAACCCCTCTCTCACACTCCTGTATCTGGGGAGATTACTCTATCCCCGCTCTCACACTCCTGTATCTGGGGAGATTCCTCTCACTCCTCTCTCACACTCATGTATCTCGGAGATTACTCTCACCCATCTCTCACACTCGTGTATCTGGGGAGATTACTCTAACCCCTCTCTCACACTCCTGTATCTGGTGAGATTACTCTAACCCCTCTCTCACACTCCTGTATCTGGGGAGATTCCTCTCACCTCTCTCTCACACTCCTGTATCTGGGGATATTACTCTCACCCATCTCTCACACTCCTGTACCTGGGGAGATTACTCTAACCCCTCTCTCACACTCCTGTATCTGGAGAGATTCCTCTAACCCCTCTCTCACACTCCTGCATCTGGGGAGATTACTCTAACCCCTCTCTCACACTCATGGATCTGGGGAGATTCCTCTAACCCCTCTCTCACACTCCTGTATCTGGGGAGATTCCTCTCACCCCTCTCTCACACTCCTGTATCTGGCGAGATTACTCTCTCCCCGCTCTCACACTCCTGTATCTGGGGAGATTACTCTAACCCCTCTCTCACACTCCTGTATCTGGCGAGATTACTCTAACCCCTCTCTCACAATCCTGCATCTGGGGAGATTCCTCTAACCCCTCTATCACACTCCTGTATCTGGGGAGATTACTCTCACCCATCTCTCACATTCCTGTATCTGGGGAGATTACTCTAACCCTTCTCTTACACTCCTGTATCTGGGGAGATTACTCTAACGCCTCTCTTACACTCCTGTATCTGGGGAGATTACTCCAACCCCTCTCTCACACTCCTGTATCTGGGGAGATTCCTCTCACCCCTTTCTCACACTCCTGTATCTGGGGAGTTTACTCCAACCCATCTCTCACACTCCTGTATCTGGGGAGATTACTCTCACCCCTTTCTCACACTCCTGTATCTGGGGAGATTACTCTAACCCCTCTCTCACAATCCTGTATCTGGGGAGGTTCAGTTAACCCCTCTCTCACACTCCTGTATCTGGGGGGATTACTCTAACCCCTCTCTCACACGCCTGTATCTGGGGAGATTACTCTAACCCCTCTTTCACAATCCTGTATCTGGGGAGATTACTCTAACCCCTCTCTCACACTCCTGTATCTGGGGAGATTACTCTAACGCCTCTCTTACACTCCTGTATCTGTGGAGATTCCTCTAAACCGTCTCTCACAATCCTGCATCTGGGGAGATTACTCAAACCTCTCTCTCACATTCCTGTATTTGGGGATATTACTCTAACCCCTCTCTCACACTCCTGCATCTGGGGAGATTACTCTAACCCTTCTCTCACACTCCTGTATCTGGGGAGATTACTCTAACCCCTCTCTCACACACCTGCATCTTGGGAGATTCCTTTAAGCCCTGTCTCACACTCCTGTATCTGGGGAGATTACTCCAACCCCTCTCTCACACTCCTGTATCTGGGGAGATTACTCTAACCACTCTCTCACACTCCTGTATCTGGGGAGATTCCTCTCACCCCTTTCTCACACCCCTGTATCTGGGGAGTTTACTCCAACCCATCTCTCACACTCCTGTATCTGGAGAGATTACTCTCACCCCTTTCTCACACTCCTGTATCTGGGGAGATTACTCTAACCCCTTTCTCAAAATCCTGCATCTGGGGAGTTTACTCTAACCCCTCTCTCACACTCCTGTATCTGGGGAGATTCCTTTAACCCCTCTCTCCCACTCCTGTATCTGGGGAGATTACTCCAACCCATCTCTCACACTCCTGTATCTGGGGAGATTGCTCCAACCCCTCTCTCACACTCCTGCATCTGGGGAGATTCCTCTCACCCCTCTCTCACACTCCTGCATCTGAGGAGATTACTCTAACCCCTCTCTCACAATCCTGTATCTGGGGAGATTACTCTAACCCCTCTCTCACACTCCTGTATCTGGGGAGATTACTCTATCCCCTCTCTCACACTCCTGTATCTGGGGAGATTCCTCTAACCCCTCTCTCACACTCCTGCATCTGGGGAGATTCCTCTAACCCCTCTCTCACACTCCTGTATCTGGGGAGATTCCTCTCACCCCTCTCTCACACTCCTGTATCTCGGAGATTACTCTCACCCATCTCTCACACTCGTGTATCTGGGGAGATTACTCTAACCTCTCTCTCACACTCCTGTATCTGGGGATATTACTCTATCCCCGCTCTCACACTCCTGTATCTGGGCAGAATACTCTCACCCATCTCTCACACTCGTGTATCTGGGGAGATTACTCTAACCCCTCTCTCACACTCCTGTATCTGGGGAGATTACTCTAACGCCTCTCTTACACTCCTGTATCTGTGGAGATTCCTCTAAACCCTCTCTCACAATCCTGCATCTGGGGAGATTACTCTAACCCCTCTCTCACACTCATGTATCTGGGGAGATTCCTCTAACCCCTCTCTCACACTCCTGTATCTAGGGATATTACTCTCACCCCTCTCTCACACTCCTGTATCTGGGGAGATTACTCTCACCCATCTCTCACACTCGTGTATCTGGGGAGATTACTCTAACCCCTCTCTCACACTCCTGCATCTGGGGAGATTCCTCTAACCCCTCTCTCACACTCCTGTATCTGGGGAGATTCCTCTCACCCCTCTCTCACACTCCTGTATCTGGGGAGATTACTCCAACCCATCTCTCTCACTCCTGTATCTGGGGAGATTACTCTCACCACTTTCTCACACTCCTGTATCTGGGGAGATTACTCTAACCCCTCTCTTACAATCCTGCATCTGGGGAGATTACTCTTACGGCTCTCTCACACTCCTGTATCTGGGGAGATTCCTTTAACCCCTCTCTCCCTCTCCTGTATCTGGGGAGATTACTCCAACCCATCTCTCACACTCCTGTATCTGGGGAGATTGCTCCAACCCCTCTCTCACACTCCTGCATCTGGGGAGATTCCTCTAACCCCTCTCTCACACTCCTGTATCTGGGGAGATTCCTCTCACCCCTCTCTCACACTCCTGTATCTGGGGAGATTACTCTAACCCCTCTCTCACACTCCTGCATCTGGGGAGATTCCTCTCACCTCTCTCTCACACTCCTGTATCTGGGGAGATTACTCTAACCCCTCTCTCACACTCCTGTATCTGGGGAGATTACTCTCACCCATCTCTCACACTCCTGTATCTGGGGAGATTACTCTAACCCCTCTCTCACACTCCTGTATCTGGGGAGATTACTCTCACCCATCTCTCACACTCCTGTATCTGGGGAGATTCCTCTCACCCCTCTCTCACACTCCTGTATCTGGGGAGATTACTCTCACCCATCTCTCACACTCCTGTATCTGGGGAGATTACTCTAACCCCTCTCTCACACTCCTGTATCTGGGGAGATTCCTCTAACCCCTCTCTCACACTCCTGTATCTGGGGAGATTACTCTAACCCCTCTCTCACACTCCTGTATCTGGGGAGATTTCTCTAATCCCTCTCTCACAATCCTTTATCTGGGGAGATTACTCAAACCCCTCTCTCACACTCCTGTATCTGGGGAGATTCCTTCAACCCCTCTCTCCCACTCCTGTATCTGGGGAGATTAATCCAACCCATCTCTCACACTCCTGTATCTGGGGAGATTACTCTAACCCCTCTCTCACACTGCTGTATCTGGTGAGATTACTCTAACCCCTCTCTCACACTCCTGTATCTGGGGAGATTCCTCTAACCCCTCTCTCACACTCCTGTATCTGGGAAGATTACTCTATCCCTCTCTCACACACCTGTATCTGGCGAGATTACTCTAACCCCTCTCTCACACTCCTGTATCTGGGGAGATTCCTCTCACCTCTCTCTCACACTCTTGTATCTGGTGAGATTCCTCTAACCCATCTCTCACACTCCTGTATCTGGGGAGATTCCTCTAACCCCTCTCTCACAATCCTGCATCTGGGGAGATTACTCAAACCTCTCTCTCACATTCCTGTATTTGGGGATATTACTCTAACCCCTCTCTCACACTCCTGCATCTGGGGAGATTACTCTAACCCTTCTCTCACACTCCTGTATCTGGGGAGATTACTCTAACCCCTCTCTCACACACCTGCATCTTGGGAGATTCCTTTAAGCCCTGTCTCACACTCCTGTATCTGGGGAGATTACTCCAACCCCTCTCTCACACTCCTGTATCTGGGGAGATTACTCTAACCACTCTCTCACACTCCTGTATCTGGGGAGATTCCTCTCACCCCTTTCTCACACCCCTGTATCTGGGGAGTTTACTCCAACCCATCTCTCACACTCCTGTATCTGGAGAGATTACTCTCACCCCTTTCTCACACTCCTGTATCTGGGGAGATTACTCTAACCCCTTTCTCAAAATCCTGCATCTGGGGAGTTTACTCTAACCCCTCTCTCACACTCCTGTATCTGGGGAGATTCCTTTAACCCCTCTCTCCCACTCCTGTATCTGGGGAGATTACTCCAACCCATCTCTCACACTCCTGTATCTGGGGAGATTGCTCCAACCCCTCTCTCACACTCCTGCATCTGGGGAGATTCCTCTCACCCCTCTCTCACACTCCTGCATCTGAGGAGATTACTCTAACCCCTCTCTCACAATCCTGTATCTGGGGAGATTACTCTAACCCCTCTCTCACACTCCTGTATCTGGGGAGATTACTCTATCCCCGCTCTCACACTCCTGTATCTGGGGAGATTCCTCTAACCCCTCTCTCACACTCCTGCATCTGGGGAGATTCCTCTAACCCCTCTCTCACACTCCTGTATCTGGGGAGATTCCTCTCACCCCTCTCTCACACTCCTGTATCTCGGAGATTACTCTCACCCATCTCTCACACTCATGTATCTGGGGAGATTACTCTAACCTCGCTCTCACACTCCTGTATCTGGGGATATTACTCTATCCCCGCTCTCACACTCCTGTATCTGGGCAGAATACTCTCACCCATCTCTCACACTCGTGTATCTGGGGAGATTACTCTAACCCGTCTCTCACACTCCTGTATCTGGGGAGATTACTCTAACGCCTCTCTTACACTCCTGTATCTGTGGAGATTCCTCTAAACCCTCTCTCACAATCCTGCATCTGGGGAGATTACTCTAACCCCTCTCTCACACTCATGTATCTGGGGAGATTCCTCTAACCCCTCTCTCACACTCCTGTATCTAGGGATATTACTCTCACCCCTCTCTCACACTCCTGTATCTGGGGAGATTACTCTCACCCATCTCTCACACTCGTGTATCTGGGGAGATTACTCTAACCCCTCTCTCACACTCCTGCATCTGGGGAGATTCCTCTAACCCCTCTCTCACACTCCTGTATCTGGGGAGATTCCTCTCACCCCTCTCTCACACTCCTGTATCTGGGGAGATTACTCCAACCCATCTCTCTCACTCCTGTATCTGGGGAGATTACTCTCACCACTTTCTCACACTCCTGTATCTGGGGAGATTACTCTAACCCCTCTCTTACAATCCTGCATCTGGGGAGATTACTCTTACGGCTCTCTCACACTCCTGTATCTGGGGAGATTCCTTTAACCCCTCTCTCCCTCTCCTGTATCTGGGGAGATTACTCCAACCCATCTCTCACACTCCTGTATCTGGGGAGATTGCTCCAACCCCTCTCTCACACTCCTGCATCTGGGGAGATTCCTCTAACCCCTCTCTCACACTCCTGTATCTGGGGAGATTCCTCTCACCCCTCTCTCACACTCCTGTATCTGGGGAGATTACTCTAACCCCTCTCTCACACTCCTGCATCTGGGGAGATTCCTCTCACCTCTCTCTCACACTCCTGTATCTGGGGAGATTACTCTAACCCCTCTCTCACACTCCTGTATCTGGGGAGATTACTCTCACCCATCTCTCACACTCCTGTATCTGGGGAGATTACTCTAACCCCTCTCTCACACTCCTGTATCTGGGGAGATTACTCTCACCCATCTCTCACACTCCTGTATCTGGGGAGATTCCTCTCACCCCTCTCTCACACTCCTGTATCTGGGGAGATTACTCTCACCCATCTCTCACACTCCTGTATCTGGGGAGATTACTCTAACCCCTCTCTCACACTCCTGTATCTGGGGAGATTCCTCTAACCCCTCTCTCACACTCCTGTATCTGGGGAGATTACTCTAACCCCTCTCTCACACTCCTGTATCTGGGGAGATTTCTCTAATCCCTCTCTCACAATCCTTTATCTGGGGAGATTACTCAAACCCCTCTCTCACACTCCTGTATCTGGGGAGATTCCTTCAACCCCTCTCTCCCACTCCTGTATCTGGGGAGATTAATCCAACCCATCTCTCACACTCCTGTATCTGGGGAGATTACTCTAACCCCTCTCTCACACTGCTGTATCTGGTGAGATTACTCTAACCCCTCTCTCACACTCCTGTATCTGGGGAGATTCCTCTAACCCCTCTCTCACACTCCTGTATCTGGGAAGATTACTCTATCCCTCTCTCACACACCTGTATCTGGCGAGATTACTCTAACCCCTCTCTCACACTCCTGTATCTGGGGAGATTCCTCTCACCTCTCTCTCACACTCCTGTATCTGGTGAGATTCCTCTAACCCATCTCTCACACTCCTGTATCTGGGGAGATTCCTCTAACCCCTCTCTCACACTCCTTCATCTGGGGAGATTACTCTAACCCCTCTCTCACACTCATGGATCTGTGGAGATTCCTCTAACCCCTCTCTCACACTCCTGTATCTGGGGAGATTCCTCTAACCCCTCTCTCACACTCCTGTATCTGGGGAGATTACTCTAACCCCTCTCTCACAATCCTGTATCTGGGGAGATTACTCTAACCCCGCTCTCACACTCCTGTATCTGGGGAGATTACTCTCACCCATCTCTCACACTCCTGTATCTGGGGAGATTCCTCTCACCCCTCTCTCACACTCCTGTATCTGGGGAGATTACTCTCACCCATCTCTCACACTCCTGTATCTGGGGAGATTACTCTAACCCCTCTCTCACACTCCTGTATCTGGGGAGATTCCTCTAACCCCTCTCTCACACTCCTGTATCTGGGGAGATTACTCTAACCCCTCTCTCACACTCCTGTATCTGGGGAGATTTCTCTAATCCCTCTCTCACAATCCTTTATCTGGGGAGATTACTCAAACCCCTCTCTCACACTCCTGTATCTGGGGAGATTCCTTCAACCCCTCTCTCCCACTCCTGTATCTGGGGAGATTAATCCAACCCATCTCTCACACTCCTGTATCTGGGGAGATTACTCTAACCCCTCTCTCACACTGCTGTATCTGGTGAGATTACTCTAACCCCTCTCTCACACTCCTGTATCTGGGGAGATTCCTCTAACCCCTCTCTCACACTCCTGTATCTGGGAAGATTACTCTATCCCTCTCTCACACACCTGTATCTGGCGAGATTACTCTAACCCCTCTCTCACACTCCTGTATCTGGGGAGATTCCTCTCACCTCTCTCTCACACTCCTGTATCTGGTGAGATTCCTCTAACCCATCTCTCACACTCCTGTATCTGGGGAGATTCCTCTAACCCCTCTCTCACACTCCTTCATCTGGGGAGATTACTCTAACCCCTCTCTCACACTCATGGATCTGTGGAGATTCCTCTAACCCCTCTCTCACACTCCTGTATCTGGGGAGATTCCTCTAACCCCTCTCTCACACTCCTGTATCTGGGGAGATTACTCTAACCCCTCTCTCACAATCCTGTATCTGGGGAGATTACTCTAACCCCGCTCTCACACTCCTGTATCTGGGGAGATTCCTCTAACCCCTCTCTCACACTCCTGCATCTGGGGAGATTCCTCTAACCCCTCTCTCACACTCCTGTATCTGGGGAGATTCCTCTCACTCCTCTCTCACACTCCTGTATCTCGGAGATTACTCTCACCCATCTCTCACACTCGTGTATCTGGGGAGATTACTCTAACCCCTCTCTCACACTCCTGTATCTGGGGAGATTACTCTAACGTCTCTCTTACACTCCTGTATCTGGGGAGATTCCTCTCACCCCTCTCTCACAATCCTGCATTTGGGAGATTACTCTAACCCCTCTCACACACTCCTGTATCTGGGGAGATTCCTCTAACCCCTCTCTCACACTCCTGTATCTGGGGATATTACTCTAACCCCTCTCTCACACTCATGGATCTGGGGAGATTCCTCTAACCCCTCTCTCACACTCCTGTATCTGGGGATATTACTCTAACCCCTCTCTCACACTCCTGTATCTGGGGAGATTCCTCTCACTCCTCTCTCACACTCATGTATCTCGGAGTTTACTCTCACCCATCTCTCACACTCGTGTATCTGGGGAGATTACTCTCACCTCTCTCTCACACTCCTGTATCTGGTGAGATTACTCTAACCCCTCTCTCACACTCCTGTATCTGGGGAGATTCCTCTCACCTCTCTCTCACACTCCTGTATCTGGGGAGATTACTCTCACCCATCTCTCACACTCCTGTACCTGCGGAGATTACTCTAACCCCTCTCTCACACTCCTGTATCTGGAGAGATTCCTCTAACCCCTCTCTCACACTCCTGCATCTGGGGAGATTCCTCTAACCCCTCTCTCACACTCCTGTATCTGGGGAGATTCCTCTCACCCCTCTCTCACACTCCTGTATCTGGCGAGATTACTCTATCCCCGCTCTCACACTCCTGTATCTGGGGAGATTACTCTAACCCCTCTCTCACACTCCTGTATCTGGCGAGATTACTCTAACCCCTCTCTCACAATCCTGCATCTGGGGAGATTCCTCTAACCCCTCTCTCACACTCCTGTATCTGGGGAGATTCCTCTCACCCCTCTATCACACTCCTGTATCTGGGGAGATTACTCTCACCCATCTCTCACATTCCTGTATCTGGGGAGATTACTCTAACCCTTCTCTTACACTCCTGTATCTGGGGAGATTACTCTAACGCCTCTCTTACACTCCTGTATCTGGGGAGATTACTCCAACCCCTCTCTCACACTCCTGTATCAGGGGAGATTACTCTAACCACTCTCTCACACTCCTGCATCTGGGGAGATTCCTCTAACCCCTCTCTCACACTCCTGTATCTGGGGAGATTCCTCTCACCCCTTTCTCACACTCCTGTATCTGGGGAGTTTACTCCAACCCATCTCTCACACTCCTGTATCTGGGGAGATTACTCTCACCCCTTTCTCACACTCCTGTATCTGGGGAGATTACTCTAACCCCTCTCTCACACTCCTGTATCTGGGGGGATTACTCTAACCCCTCTCTCACACGCCTGTATCTGGGGAGATTACTCTAACCCCTCTTTCACAATCCTGTATCTGGGGAGATTACTCTAACCCATCTCTCACACTCCTGTATCTGGGGAGATTCCTTTAACCCCTCTCTCCAATCCCGTATCTGGGGAGATTACTCCAACCCCTCTCTCACACTCCTGTATCTGGGGAGATTACTCAAACCACTCTCTCACACTCCTGCATCTGGGGAGATTCCTCTAACCCCTCTCTCACACTCCTGTATCTGGGGAGATTCCTCTCACCCCTTTCTCACACTCCTGTATCTGGGGAGTTTACTCCAACCCATCTCTCACACTCCTGTATCTGGGGAGATTACTCTCACCCCTTTCTCACACTCCTGTATCTGGGGAGATTACTCTAACCCCTCTTTCACAATCCTGTATCTGGGGAGATTACTCTAACCCCTCTCTCACACTCCTGTATCTGGGGAGATTACTCTAACGCCTCTCTTACACTCCTGTATCTGTGGAGATTCCTCTAAACCCTCTCTCACAATCCTGCATCTGGGGAGATTACTCTAACCTCTCTCTCACATTCCTGTATTTGGGGATATTACTCTAACGCCTCTCTCACACTCCTGTATCTGGGGAGATTACTCCAACCCCTCTCTCACACTCCTGTATCTGGGGAGATTACTCTAACCACTCTCTCACACTCCTGTATCTGGGGAGATTCCTCTCACCCCTTTCTCACACCCCTGTATCTGGGGAGTTTACTCCAACCCATCTCTCACACTCCTGTATCTGGAGAGATTACTCTCACCCCTTTCTCACACTCCTGTATCTGGGGAGATTACTCTAACCCCTTTCTCAAAATCCTGCATCTGGGGAGTTTACTCTAACCCCTCTCTCACACTCCTGTATCTGGGGAGATTCCTTTAACCCCTCTCTCCCACTCCTGTATCTGGGGAGATTACTCCAACCGATCTCTCACACTCCTGTATCTGGGGAGATTGCTCCAACCCCTCTCTCACACTCCTGCATCTGGGGAGATTCCTCTCACCCCTCTCTCACACTCCTGCATCTGGGGAGATTCCTCTCACCCCTCTCTCACACTCCTTTATCTGGGGAGATTACTCTAACCCCTCTCTCACACTCCTGCATCTGGGGAGATTCCTCTCACCTCTCTCTCACACTCCTGCATCTGAGGAGATTACTCTAACCCCTCTCTCACAATCCTGTATCTGGGGAGATTACTCTAACCCCTCTCTCACACTCCTGTATCTGGGGAGATTACTCTATCCCCGCTCTCACACTCCTGTATCTGGGGAGATTCCTCTAACCCCTCTCACACACTCCTGTATCTGGGGAGATTCCTCTCACCCCTCTCTCACACTCCTGTATCTCGGAGATTACTCTAACCCATCTCTCACACTCGTGTATCTGGGGAGATTACTCTAACCCCTCTCTCACACTCCTGTATCTGGGGATATTACTCTATCCCCGCTCTCACACTCCTGTATCTGGGCAGAATACTCTCACCCATCTCTCACACTCGTGTATCTGGGGAGATTACTCTAACCCCTCTCTCACACTCCTGTATCTGGGGAGATTACTCTAACGCCTCTCTTACACTCCTGTATCTGTGGAGATTCCTCTAAACCCTCTCTCACAATCCTGCATCTGGGGAGATTACTCTAACCCCTCTCTCACACTCATGTATCTGGGGAGATTCCTCTAACCCCTCTCTCACACACCTGTATCTAGGGATATTACTCTCACCCCTCTCTCACACTCCTGTATCTGGGGAGATTACTCTCACCCATCTCTCACACTCGTGTATCTGGGGAGATTACTCTAACCCCTCTCTCACACTCCTGCATCTGGGGAGATTCCTCTAACCCCTCTCTCACAATCCTGTATCTGGGGAGATTCCTCTCACCCCTCTCTCACACTCCTGTATCTGGGGAGATTACTCCAACCCATCTCTCTCACTCCTGTATCTGGGGAGATTACTGTCACCCCTTTCTCACACTCCTGTATCTGGGGAGATTACTCTAACCCCTCTCTTACAATCCTGCATCTGGGGAGATTACTCTAACCCCTCTCTCACACTCCTGTATCTGGGGAGATTCCTTTAACCCCTCTCTCCCACTCCTGTATCTGGGGAGATTACTCCAACCCATCTCTCACACTCCTGTATCTGGGGAGATTGCTCCAACCCTTCTCTCACACTCCTGTATCTGGGGAGATTCCTCTCACCCCTCTCTCACACTCCTGCATCTGGGGAGATTCCTCTCACCTCTCTCTCACACTCCTGTATCTGGGGAGATTACTCTAACCCCTCTCTCACACTCCTGTATCTGGGGAGATTACTCTCACCCCTCTCTCACACTCCTGCATCTGGGGAGATTCCTCTCACCTCTCTCTCACACTCCTGCATCTGGGGAGATTCCTCTCACACTTATCTCACACTCCTGTATCTCGGAGATTACTCTAACCCCTCTCTCACACTCCTGTATCTGGGGAGATTACTCTCACCCATCTCTCACACTCCTGTATCTGGGGAGATTCCTCTCACCCCTCTCTCACACTCCTGTATCTGGGGAGATTACTCTCACCCATCTCTCACACTCCTGTATCTGGGGAGATTACTCTAACCCCTCTCTCACACTCCTGTATCTGGGGAGATTCCTCTAACCCCTCTCTCACACTCCTGTATCTGGGGAGATTACTCTAACCCCTCTCTCACACTCCTGTATCTGGGGAGATTTCTCTAATCCCTCTCTCACAATCCTGTATCTGGGGAGATTACTCAAACCCCTCTCTCACACTCCTGTATCTGGGGAGATTCCTTCAACCCCTCTCTCCCACTCCTGTATCTGGGGAGATTAATCCAACCCATCTCTCACACTCCTGTATCTGGGGAGATTACTCTAACCCCTCTCTCACACTGCTGTATCTGGTGAGATTACTCTAACCCCTCTCTCACACTCCTGTATCTGGGGAGATTCCTCTAACCCCTCTCTCACACTCCTGTATCTGGGAAGATTACTCTATCCCTCTCTCACACACCTGTATCTGGCGAGATTACTCTAACCCCTCTCTCACACTCCTGTATCTGGGGAGATTCCTCTCACCTCTCTCTCACACTCCTGTATCTGGTGAGATTCCTCTAACCCATCTCTCACACTCCTGTATCTGGGGAGATTCCTCTAACCCCTCTCTCACACTCCTGCATCTGGGGAGATTCCTCTAACCCCTCTCTCACACTCCTGCATCTGGGGAGATTACTCTAACCCCTCTCTCACACTCCTGTATCTGGGGAGATTCCTCTAACCCCTCTCTCACACTCCTGCATCTGGGGAGATTACTCTAACCCCTCTCTCACAATCCTGTATCTGGGGAGATTACTCTAACCCCTCTCTCACACTCCTGTATCTGGGGAGATTACTCTATCCCCTCTCTCACACTCCTGTATCTGGGGAGATTCCTCTAACCCATCTCTCACACTCCTGTATCTGGGGAGATTCCTCTAACCCCTCTCTCACACTTCTGCATCTGGGGAGATTACTCTAACCCCTCTCTCACACTCCTGTATCTGAGGAGATTCCTCTCACTCCTCTCTCACACTCCTGTATCTCGGAGATTACTCTCACCCATCTCTCACACTCGTGTATCTGGGGAGATTACTCTAACCCCTCTCTCACACTCCTGTATCTGGGGAGATTACTCTAACGTCTCTCTTACACTCCTGTATCTGGGGAGATTCCTCTCACCCCTCTCTCACAATCCTGCATTTGGGAGATTACTCTAACCCCTCTCTCACACTCATGTATCTGGGGAGATTCCTCTAACCCCTCTCTCACATTCCTGTATCTGGGGAGATTCCTCTAACCCCTCTCTCACACTCCTGTATCTGGGGAGATTCCTCTCAGCCCTCTCTCACAATCCTGCATTTGGGATATTACTCTAACCCCTCTCTCACACTCCTGTATCTGGTGAGATTACTCTAACCCCTCTCTCACACTCCTGTATCTGGAGAGATTCCTCTAACCCCTCTCTCACAAACCTGCATCTGGGGAGATTCCTCTCACCCCTCTCTCACAATCCTGCATTTGGGATATTACTCTAACCCCTCTCTCACACTCCTGTATCTGGTGAGATTACTCTAACCCCTCTCTCACACTCCTGTATCTGGGGAGATTCCTCTCACCCCTCTCTCACAATCCTGCATTTGGGATATTACTCTAACCCCTCTCTCACACTCCTGTATCTGGTGAGATTACTCTAACCCCTCTCTCACACTCCTGTATCTGGGGAGATTACTCTAACCCCTCTCTCACACTCCTGTATCTGGGGAGATTACTCTCACCCATCTCTCACACTCCTGTACCTGGGGAGATTACTCTAACCCCTCTCTCACACTCCTGTTTCTGGAGAGATTCCTCTAACCCCTCTCTCACACTCCTGCATCTGGGGAGATTACTCTATCCCCGCTCTCACACTCCTGTATCTGGGGAGATTACTCTAACCCCTCTCTCACACTCCTGTATCTGGCGAGATTACTCTAACCCCTCTCTCACAATCCTGCATCTGGGGAGATTCCTCTAACCCCTCTCTCACACTCCTGTATCTGGGGAGATTCCTCTCACCCCTCTATCACACTCCTGTATCTGGGGAGATTACTCTCACCCATCTCTCACATTCCTGTATCTGGGGAGATTACTCTAACCCTTCTCTTACACTCCTGTATCTGGGGAGATTACTCTAACGCCTCTCTTACACTCCTGTATCTGGGGAGATTACTCCAACCCCTCTCTCACACTCCTGTATCTGGGGAGATTACTCTAACCACTCTCTCACACTCCTGCATCTGGGGAGATTCCTCTAACCCCTCTCTCACACTCCTGTATCTGGGGAGATTCCTCTCACCCCTTTCTCACACTCCTGTATCTGGGGAGTTTACTCCAACCCATCTCTCACACTCCTGTATCTGGGGAGATTACTCTCACCCCTTTCTCACACTCCTGTATCTGGGGAGATTACTCTAACCCCTCTCTCACACTCCTGTATCTGGGGAGATTCCTCTAACCCCTCTCTCACACTCCTGTATCTGGGGAGATTCCTCTCACCCCTCTATCACACTCCTGTATCTGGGGAGATTACTCTCACCCATCTCTCACATTCCTGTATCTGGGGAGATTACTCTAACCCTTCTCTTACACTCCTGTATCTGGGGAGATTACTCTAACGCCTCTCTTACACTCCTGTATCTGGGGAGATTACTCCAACCCCTCTCTCACACTCCTGTATCTGGGGAGATTACTCTAACCACTCTCTCACACTCCTGCATCTGGGGAGATTCCTCTAACCCCTCTCTCACACTCCTGTATCTGGGGAGATTCCTCTCACCCCTTTCTCACACTCCTGTATCTGGGGAGATTCCTCTCACCCCTTTCTCACACTCCTGTATCTGGGGAGTTTACTCCAACCCATCTCTCACACTCCTGTATCTGGGGAGATTACTCTCACCCCTTTCTTACACTCCTGTATCTGGGGAGATTACTCTAACCCCTCTCTCACAATCCTGTATCTGGGGAGGTTCAGTTAACCCCTCTCTCACACTCCTGTATCTGGGGGGATTACTCTAACCCCTCTCTCACACGCCTGTAACTGGGGAGATTACTCTAACCCCTCTTTCACAATCCTGTATCTGGGGAGATTACTCTAACCCATCTCTCACACTCCTGTATCTGGGGAGATTCCTTTAACCCCTCTCTCCAATCCCGTATCTGGGGAGATTACTCCAACCCCTCTCTCACACTCCTGCATCTGGGAAGATTCTCTAACCCCTCTCTCACACTCCTGTATCTGGGGAGATTACTCTAACCCCTCTCTCACACTCCTGCATCTGGGGAGATTCTCTAACCCCTCTCTCACACTCCTGTATCTGGGGGGATTACTCTCACCCCTCTCTCACACGCCTGTATCTAGGGAGATTCCTCGAACCCCTCTCTCACAATCCTGTATCTGGTGAGATTACTCTAACCCCTCTCTCACACTCCTGTATCTGGGGAGATTCCTTTAACCCCTCTCTCCCACTCCCGTATCTGGGGAGCTTACTCAAACCCATCTCTCACACTCCTGTATCTGGAAAGATTGCTCTAACCCCTTTCTCACACTCCTGTATCTGGGGAGATTACTCTAACCCCTCTCTCACACTCCTGTATGTGGGGAGATTCCTCTAACTCCTCTCTCACACTCCTGTATCTGGGGAGATTACTCTAACCCCTCTCTCACAATCCTGTATCTGGGGAGATTACTTTAACCCCTCTCTCACACTCCTGCATCTGGGGAGATTACTCTAACCCTCTCTCACATTGCTGTATCTATGGAGCTTACTCTAACCACTCTCTCACATTCCTGTGTCTATGGAGGTTCCTCTAACTGCTCTCTCACACTCGGGTATCTGGAGAGATTTCTCTAACCCCTCTCTCACACTGCTGTATCTATGGATGTTCCGTTAACTGCTCTCTCACACTGGGGTATCTGGGGAGATTCCTATAACCCCTCAAATGCAAACCTGTCTGTCTGTCTTTCTTTCCTCAATGTGTTGCTATCAAGTCTCCCACTCTAACTCATTAATTCCCAGGACCTGAATTCTGTTCAACTCTTTGCCTTCTTGGCTTTCGTTCCTGTAACAATGGTCAGCCTTTTAAAATGCAAGCTTGACGTCAGCTAACCCACTTCCTGATTGACCCCATCATCTCTCCCAATCCTTATTGGCCTTGGTAATGTCCTTCAACATGAACCTTGAACCTTCACCTGGTTTAGCAATTACAATAAATGATTATGTGCACAGAAGCTTCCTGAGGAATCGATGCAGAAAGTACTAGAAATCTTGTCTCTCGTTTCAGACTCGAGTTGCAAAGCTTCGCTTTACAATGAGCCAAAAAGGTGCATCAGGAACTACTTCTCCTCCAGGAAATGTTTTGTGTTTGTCAGCCCGACAACAAGAAAGAACATGAAGAGGCTTGAGCACTTGCCAGATAAGAATCTGGACCGGGAGTTTGTGGAGGAGATCGAACGCTTCTGTCAATATATTTATGATAATGTAAAAGCAAAGGTTATCCCACCTGGCACAGAGCTAAATGGTGCAAGTGAGTAGGGGCTTTGGGCGGGGTGTCGAAGACTGAGTTTTGGTAGATACAGATATATCTAAAAGCCGTTGGAGAACTCCACTTGTGTCCACTTCTACAGTTAATCTGAGTTGCAGTTACATTCAGACTATGAGACCTGGGTACAGAGATGTGGAAGTTATATTGCTGACTGCATGTTGCTCTTGGAACATGAAAAGTGATTCGCAGATCCCGAGAGATTCCATCTTTTCCCAATCCTAATCATTTATTCCTTATTATCTCCCTGGGAAACTGCATTGGTATCAGCTGATTTGGAGATTCTCTTGATGCTACCATAAGCCCTATCATTAATAACATGCAATAAAACCAATAAAAGGGTTCGAAGCCTTCGAATGCAGCCTGTTCATAGCCTAGAACGTAACGTGTTGAAAGCCTAGAATGAGCCCGGAGGCTGACACGGATTATAGGAACATAGGAAGGTACATGACTGGAAAAGTACCATGAGCTAATAACAAACAATTAACCGCTTCTTCAAAAGGTAGTGCAACAGGGAGCAGTAATAGGGAGTTACAGGGAGCAGTAATGGAGAGTGTTACAGTGAGCAGTAATAGAAACATAGAAACATAGAAATATAGAAAATAGGTGCAGCAGTCGGCCATTTGGCCCTTCGAGCCTGCACCACCATTCAATATGATCATGGCTGATCATGCAACTTCAGTACCCCATTCCTGCTTTCTCTCCATAACCCTTGATCCCTTTAGCCATAAGGGCCATATCTAACTCCCTTTTGAATATATCTAATGCACTAGCCTCAACAACTTTCTGTGGTAGAGAATTCCACAGGTTCACAATTCTCTGAGTGAAGAAGTTTCTTCTCATCTCGGTCCTAAATGGCTTACCCCTTATCCTTAGACTGTGTCCCCTGGTTCTGGACTTCCTCAACATCAGGAACATTCTTCCTGCATCTAACCTGTCCAATCCTGTCAGAATTTTATATGTTTCTATGAGATCCCCTCTCATTCTTCTAAATTCCAATGAATATAAGCCTAGTTGATCCAGTCTTTCTTCATATGTCAGTCCTGCCATCTCGGGAATCAGTCTGATGAACCTTCGCTGCACTCCCTCAATAGCAAGAATGTCCTTCCTCAAATTAGAAGACCAAAACTGGACACAATATTCAAGGTGTGGCCTCACCAAGGCCCTGTACAACTGCAGTAAGACCTCCCTGCTCCTATAGTCAAAACCTCTCGCTATGAAGGCTAACATGCGATTTGCCTTCTTCACCGCCTGCTGTACCTGCATCCCAACTTTCAATTACTGATGTAGCATGACACCCAAGTCTCGTTGCACTCCCCTTTTACTAATCTGTCACCATTCAGATAATATTCTGCCTTCCTGTTTTTGCCACCAAAGTAGATAACCTCACATTTATCTACATTATACTGCATCTGCCATGCATTTGCCCACTCACCTAATCTGTCCAAGTCACCCTGCAGTCTCTTAGCATCCTCCTCACAGCTCACACTGCCACCCAATTTAGTGTCATCTGCAAACTTGGAAATATTACATTCAATTCCTTTGTCTAAATCATTAATGTATATTGTAAATAGCGGGGGTTCCAGCACTGAACCTTGCGGTACCTCACTAGTCACTGCCTGCCATTCTGAAAAGGACCCATTTATTCCTACTCTTTGCTTCCTGTCTGCCAACCAGTTCTCTATCCATGTCAATACATTGCCCCCAATACCATGTGCTTTAATTTTGCACACTAATCTCCTGTGTGGGAACTTGTCAAAAGCCTTTTGAAAGTCCAAATATACCACATCCACTGGTTCTCCCTTGTCCACTCTACTAGTTATATCCTCAAAAAATTCTGGAAGATTTGTCAAGCATGATTGCCCTTTCATAAATTCATGTTGACTTTCACACTGCTTTCCAAATGCGCTGCTATTACATCTTTAATAATTGATTCCAACATTTTCCCCACTATTGATGTCAGGCTAACCGGTCTATAATTTCCTGTTTTCTCTCTCCCTCCTTTTCAAAAAAGTGGGGTTACATTAGCTACCCTCCAATCCATAGGAACTGATCCAGAGTCTATAGAATGTTGGAAAATGACCACCAATTAATCCACTATTTCTAGGGCCACTTCCTTAAGTTCTCCGGGATGCATACTATCAGGCGCTGTGGATTTATCGACCTTCAATCCCATCAATTTCCCTGACACAATTTCCTGACTAATAAGAATTTCCTTCAGTTCTTCCTTCTCTAGACCCTTGGTTCCCTAGCATTTCCGGAAGGTTTGTTTTGTCTTTCATAGTGAAGATAGAACCAAAGTATTTGTTTAATTGGTCTGCCATTTCTTTGTTCCCCATTATAAATTCATCTGATTCTGACTGCAAGGGACCTACATTTGTCTAAAGTAATCTTTTTCTCTTCACAAACGTATAGAAGCTTTTGCAGTCAGTTTTTATGTTCCCTGCAAGTTTACTCTCCTACTCTATTTTCCTCCTCCTAATTAAACCCTTTGTCCTCCTCTGCTGAATTCTAAATTTCTCCCAGTTCTCAGGTTAGCTGCTTTTTCTGGCCAATTTATATGCCTCTTCCTTGGATTTAACACTATCCCTAATTTCCCTTGTTAGCCACAGTTGAGTCACCTTCCCTGTTTTATTTTTACTCCAGACAGGGATGTACAATTGTTGAAGCTCATCCATGTGATCTATAAATGTCGGCCATTGCCTATCCACCGTCAACCCTTTAAGTATCACTCGGCAGTCTATTCTAGCCAATTCACGTCTCATACCATCGAAGTTACCTTTCCTTAAGTTCAGGACACCAGTCTCTGAATTAATTGTGCCACTCTCCATCTTAATGAAAAATTCCAATATATTATGATCACACTTCCCCAAGGGGCCTCGCACAACAAGATTGTTCATTAATCCACTCTCGTTACACAAGACCCAGTCTAGGATGGCCAGCTCTCCAGTTGGTTCCTCGACATATTGGTCTAGAAAACCATTCCTTATACACTCCAGGAAATCCTCCTCCACTGTATTGCTACCAGTTTGATAAGCCCAATCTATATGTAGATTAAAGTCACCCATGATAACTGCTGTATCTTTATTGCATGCATCCTTAATTTCCTGTTTCATACCATCCCCAAACTTACCACTACTGTTTGATGGTCTGTACACAACTCACACTAGCGTTTTCTGCCCTTTGATGTTCCGCAGCTCTACCCATACAGATTCCACATCATCCAAGCTAATGGTTTTCCTTACCATTGTGTTAATCTCCTCTTTAAACAGCAACGCTACCCCACTTTCTTTTCCTTTCTGTCTATCCTTCCTAAATATTGAATACCCCTGGATGTTGAGTTTTCAGTCTTGGTCACCCTGAAGCCATGTCTCCGTAATTCCAATTACATCATATCCGTTAACATAATGAAGTGTTACAAGGAACAGTAATTCAGAGTGTTACAGGAAGCAGTAATAGAGAGTATTACAGGGAGCAGTAATGGGGAGTGTTGCAGGGAGCAGTAATGGGGAGTGTTGCAGGGAGCGATAATGGGGGGTGTTGCAGGGAGCGGTAATGGGGAGTGTTGCAGGGAGCAGTAATGGGGAGTGTTGCAGGGAGCGGTAATGGGGAGTGTTGCAGGGAGCAGTAATGGGGAGTCTTGCAGGGAGCGGTAATGGGGAGTGTTGCAGGGAGCAGTAATGGGGAGTGTTGCAGGGAGCGGTAATGGGGAGTCTTGTAGGGAGCAGTAATGGGGAGTGTTGCAGGGAGCGGTAATGGGGAGTGTTGCAGGGAGCGGTAATGGGGAGTCTTGTAGGGAGCAGTAATGGGGAGTGTTGCAGGGAGCAGTAATGGGGAGTCTTGCAGGGAGCGGTAATGGGGAGTGTTGCAGGGAGCAGTAATGGGGAGTGTTGCAGGGAGCGGTAATGGGGAGTCTTGTAGGGAGCAGTAATGGGGAGTGTTGCAGGGAGCGGTAATGGGGAGTGTTGCAGGGAGCAGTAATGGGGAGTGTTGCAGGGAGCGGTAATGGGGAGTCTTGTAGGGAGCAGTAATGGGGAGTGTTGCAGGGAGCGGGAATGGGGAGTGTTGCAGGGAGCAGTAATGGGGAGTGTTGCAGGGAGCGGTAATGGGGAGTGTTGCAGGGAGCAGTAATGGGGAGTGTTGCAGGGAGCAGTAATGGGGAGTGTTGCAGGGAGCGGTAATGGGGAGTGTTGCAGGGAGCAGTAATGGGGAGTGTTGCAGGGAGCAGTAATGGGGAGTGTTGCAGGGAGCGGTAATGGGGAGTGTTGCAGGGAGCGGTAATGGGGAGTGTTGCAGGGAGCAGTAATGGGGAGTGTTGCAGGGAGCAGTAATGGGGAGTGTTGCAGGGAGCGGTAATGGGGAGTGTTGCAGGGAGCGGTAATGGGGAGTGTTGCAGGGAGCAGTAATGGGGAGTGTTGCAGGGAGCGGTAATGGGGAGTGTTGCAGGGAGCGGTAATGGGGAGTGTTGCAGGGAGCAGTAATGGGGAGTGTTGCAGGGAGCGATAATGGGGGGTGTTGCAGGGAGCGGTAATGGGGAGTGTTGCAGGGAGCAGTAATGGGGAGTGTTGCAGGGAGCGGTAATGGGGAGTGTTGCAGGGAGCAGTAATGGGGAGTCTTGCAGGGAGCGGTAATGGGGAGTGTTGCAGGGAGCAGTAATGGGGAGTGTTGCAGGGAGCGGTAATGGGGAGTCTTGTAGGGAGCAGTAATGGGGAGTGTTGCAGGGAGCGGTAATGGGGAGTGTTGCAGGGAGCGGTAATGGGGAGTCTTGTCGGGAGCAGTAATGGGGAGTGTTGCAGGGAGCGGTAATGGGGAGTGTTGCAGGGAGCAGTAATGGGGAGTGTTGCAGGGAGCGGTAATGGGGAGTCTTGTAGGGAGCAGTAATGGGGAGTGTTGCAGGGAGCGGTAATGGGGAGTGTTGCAGGGAGCAGTAATGGGGAGTGTTGCAGGGAGCGGTAATGGGGAGTGTTGCAGGGAGCAGTAATGGGGAGTGTTGCAGGGAGCAGTAATGGGGAGTGTTGCAGGGAGCGGTAATGGGGAGTGTTGCAGGGAGCAGTAATGGGGAGTGTTGCAGGGAGCAGTAATGGGGAGTGTTGCAGGGAGCGGTAATGGGGAGTCTTGTAGGGAGCAGTAATGGGGAGTGTTGCAGGGAGCGGTAATGGGGAGTGTTGCAGGGAGCGGTAATGGGGAGTCTTGTAGGGAGCAGTAATGGGGAGTGTTGCAGGGAGCAGTAATGGGGAGTGTTGCAGGGAGCAGTAATGGGGAGTGTTGCAGGGAGCGGTAATGGGGAGTGTTGCAGGGAGCAGTAATGGGGAGTGTTGCAGGGAGCAGTAATGGGGAGTGTTGCAGGGAGCGGTAATGGGGAGTGTTGCAGGGAGCGGTAATGGAGAGTGTTGCAGGGAGCAGTAATGGGGAGTGTTGCAGGGAGCGGTAATGGGGAGTGTTGCAGGGAGCGGTAATGGGGAGTGTTGCAGGGAGCGGTAATGGGGAGTGTTGCGGGGAGCGGTAATGGGGAGTGTTGCAGGGAGCAGTAATAGGGAGTGTTGCAGGGAGCAGTAATGGAGAGTGTTGCAGGGAGCGGTAATGGGGAGTGTTGCAGGGAGCAGTAATGGAGAGTGTTGCAGGGAGCGGTAATGGGGAGTGTTGCAGGGAGCAGTAATAGGGAGTGTTGCAGGGAGCAGTAATGGAGAGTGTTGCAGGGAGCGGTAATGGGGAGTGTTGCAGGGAGCAGTAATGGAGAGTGTTGCAGGGAGCGGTAATGGGGAGTGTTGCAGGGAGCAGTGTATAGTAACAGGACTGAAGGCTTTGTATTCTTGAATTACTGACCTGAAATTAACTCTCTATGACCCCTGCAGTGCTTGCTGCTCTGCTGGAACTATACGTGGATTCCCTCCTGAGTGGGAACATACCCTGCCTCGACAACGCTGTGACAAGTTTAGCCATAATTGAAAACAGCAAAGCGCTCGCCGATGCTGTGAAATACTTCAAGGAAATGATGGAGAAAACAATGAACTTTCCGACCGAAACTGTGGAGGAACTTTCTAATATCCAAAGCCAATATGAGAAAGAGGCTATTGCCATATTCATGAAACGCTCATTCAATGATGAGGGTCAGAAGTACCAGCAGGAGATGGAGGTAAGCGATCTTTATCTGTGTAGAAACATAAAAACATAGAAAAATAGGTGCAGGAGTAGGCCATTCTGCCCTTGAAGTCTGTACCAGCATTCAATAAGATCATGACTGATCATTCACCTCAGTACCCCTTTCCTGCTTTCTCTCCATACCCCTTGATCCCTTTAGCCATCAGGGCCACATCTAACTCCCTCTTGAATTTATCCAATGGCATCTACAAGTCTTTGCGGTCGGGAATTCCACAGGTTAACAACTCTCTGAGTGAAGAAGTTTCTCCTCATCTCAGTCGTAAATGGCTTACACCTTATCCTTAGACTGTGTCCCCTGGTTCTGGACTTCCCCAACATCGGGAACATTCTTCCTGCATCTAACCTGTCCAGTCCCATCAGAATTTTATATGTTTCTATGCGATCTCCTCTCATCCTTCTAAATTCCAGTGAATACAGGCCCAGTCGATCCAGTCTCTCCTCATATGTCAGTCCCGCCATCCCAGGAATCAGTCTGGTGAACCTTTGCTGTACTCCTTCAATAGCAAGAACGTCCTTCCTCAGATTGGGAGACCAAAACTGAGCACAATATTCCAGGTGAGGCCTCACTAAGGCCCTGTTTCACTGCAGTCAGACTTCCCTGCTCTTGTTGCACCTCCCCTTTTCCTAACTTAAGGAAGGATATACTAGCTTTGGAGGGGGTACAGAGACGATTCACTAGGCTGATTCCAGAGATGAGGAGGTTACCTTATGATGATACTTAAGGGGTTGACTGTGGATGGGCAATGGCAGACATTTAGAGACCACATGCATGAACAACAACAATTGTACATTTCTGACTGGCGTAAAAATAAAAAAGGGAAGGTGGCTCAACCGTGGCTATCAAGGGAAATCAGGGATAGTATTAAAGCCAAGGAAGTGGCATACAAATTGGCCAGAAATAGCAGCGAACCCGGGGACTGGGAGAAATTTAGAACTCAGCAGAGGAGGACAAAGGGTTTGATTAGGGCAGGGAAAATAGAGTACGAGAGGAATCTTGCAGGGAACATTAAGACGGACTGCAAAAGTTTCTATAGATATGTAAAGAGAAAAAGGTTAGTAAAGACAAACGTAGGTCCCCGACAGTCAGAATCAGGGGAAGTCATAACGGGGAACAAAGAAATGGCAGACCAATTGAACAAGTACTTTGGTTCGGTATTCACTAAGGAGGACACAAACAACCTTCCGGATATAAAAGGGGTCAGAGGGTCTAGTAAGGAGGAGGAACTGAAGGAAATCTTTATTAGTCGGGAAATTGTGTTGGGGAAATTGATGGGAGTAAAGGCCAATAAATCCCCAGGGCCTGATGGACTGCATCCCAGAGTACTTAAGGAGGTGGCCTTGGAAATAGCGGATGCATTGACAGTCATTTTCCAACATTCCATTGACTCTGGATCAGTTCCTATCGAGTGGAGGGTAGCCAATGTAACCCCACTTTTTAAAAAAGGAGGGAGAGAGAAAACAGGGAATTATTGACCGGTCAGCCTGACCTCAGTAGTGGGTAAAATCATGGAATCAATTATTAAGGATGTCATAGCAGCGCATTTGGAAAGAGGTGACATGATAGGTCCAAGTCAGCATGGATTTGTGAAAGGGAAATCATGCTTGACAAATCTTCTGGAATTTTTTGAGGATGTTTCCAGTAGAGCGGACAAGGGAGAACCAGTTGATGTGGTATATTTGGACTTTCAGAAGGCTTTCGACAAGGTCCCACAAAAGAGATTAATGTGCAAAGTTAAAGCACATGTGATTGGGGGTAGTGTGCTGACGTGGATTGAGAACTGGTTGTCAGACAGGAAGCAAAGAATAGGAGTAAATGGGTACTTTTCAGAATGGCAGGCAGTGACTAGTGGGGTACCGCAAGGTTCTGTGCTGGGGCCCCAGCTGTTTACACTGTACATTAATGATTTAGATGAGGGGATTAAATGTAGTATCTCCAAATTTGCAGATGACACTAAGTTGCGTGGCAGTGTGAGCTGCGAGGAGGATGCTATTAGGCTGCAGAGTGACTTGGATAGGTTAGGTGAGTGGGCAAATGCATGGCAGATGAAGTATAATGTGGATAAATGTGAAGTTATCCACTTTGGTAGTAAAAGCAGAGAGACAGACTATTATCTGAATGGTGACAGATTAGGAAAAGGGGAGGCGCAATGAGACCTGGGTGTCATGGTACATCAGTCATTGAAGGTTGGCATGCAGGTACAGCAGGCGGTTAAGAAAGCAAATGGCATGTTGGCCTTCATAGCGAGGGGATTTGAGTACAGGGGCAGGGAGGTGTTGCTACAGTTGTACAGGGCCTTGGTGAGGTCACACCTGGAGTATTGTGTACAGTTTTGGTCTCCTAACTTGAGGAAGGACATTCTTGCTATTGAGGGAGTGCAGCGAAGGTTCACCAGACTGATTCCCGGGATGGTGGGACTGACCTCTCAAGAAAGACTTGTATTCACTGGAGTTCAGAAGAATGAGAGGGGACCTCATAGAAACGTTTAAAATTCTGACGGGTTTAGACAGGTTAGATGCAGGAAGAATGTTCCCAATGTTGGGGAAGTCCAGAACCAGGGGTCACAGTCTAAGGATAAGGGGTAAGCCATTTAGGACCGAGATGAGGAGAAACTTCTTCACCCAGAGAGTGGTGAACCTGTGGAATTCTCTACCACAGAAAGTTGTTGAGGCCAATTCATTTAATATATTCAAGAGGGAGTTAGATGAAGTCCTTACTACTAGGGGGATCAAGGGTATGGCGAGAAAGCAGGAAGGGGGTACTGAAGTTGCATGTTCAGCCATGAACTCATTGAATGGCGGTGCAGGCTAGAAGGGCCGAATGGTCTACTCCTGCACCTATTTTCTATGTTTCTATGTTTCTATGATAGATTGAGTGGACTGGGTCTTTACTCGTTGGAATTCAGAAGGATGAGGGGTGATCTTATAGAAACATTTAAAATAATGAAAGGTATACACAAGATAGAAACAGAGAGGTTGTTTCCACTGGTCGGGGAGACTAGAATTAGGGGGCACAGCCTCAAAATACGGGGGAGCTAATTTAAAACCGAGTTGAGAAGGAATTTCTTCTCCCAGAGGGTTGTGAATCTGTGGAATTCTCTGCCCAAGGAAGCAGTTGAGGCTAGCTCATTGAATGTATTCAAGTCACAGATAGATAGATTTTTAACCAATAAGGGAATTAAGGGTTACGGGGAGAGGGCAGGTAAGTGGAGCTGAGTCCACGGCCAGATCAGCCATGATCTTGTTAAATGGCGGAGCAGGCTCGAGGGGCTAGATGGCCTACTCCTGTTCCTAATTCTTATGTTCTTATGTAATCTGCCGCCATTCAGATAATATTCTGCATTCGTGTTTTTGCCACCAAAGTGGATAACCTCACATTTATCCACATTATACTGCATCTGCCATGCGTTTGACGACTCGCCTAACCTGTCCAAGTCACCCTGCAGCCTCTTAGCGCCCCCCTCACAACTCACACCACCACCCAGTTTAGTGTCATCTGCAAACTTGGAGATATTACACACAATTCCTTCATCTAAATCATTGATATATATTGTAAAGAGCTGGGGTCCCAGCACTGAGCCCTGCGGCACTCCACTAGTCACTGCCTGCCATTCTGAAAAGGAACCGTTTATCTTGACTCTCTGCTTCCTGTCTGCCAACCAGTTCTCTATCCACGTCAGTATATTACCCCCAATACCATGTGCTTTGATTTTGCACACCAATCTCTTGTGTGGGATCTTGTCGAAAGCCTTTTGAAAGTCCAAATACACCACATCCACTGGTTCTCCCTTGTCCACTCTACTAGTTACAGCCTCAAAAATTCCAGAAGATTTGTCAAACATGATTTCCCCTTCATAAATCCATGCTGACTTGGACCGATCCTGTCACTGCTTTCCAAATGCGCTGCTATTTCATCCTTTAATAATTGATTCCAACATTTTCCCCACTCCTGATGTCAGGCTAACCAGTCTATAATTACCAGCTTTCTCTCTCCCTCCCTTTTTTAAAATGTGCTGTTGCATTAGCTACCCTCCAGTCCATAGGAACTGATCCAGGGTCGATACACTGTTGGAAAATGCTCACCAATGCATTCACTATTTCTAGAGCCACTTCCTTAAGTACTCTGGGATACAGTCTATCAGGCCCCGGGGATTTATCGGCCTTTAATCCCATCAATTTCCCTAACACAATTTCCCGCCTAATAAGGATATTCTTCAGTTCCTCCTTCTCACTAGACCCTCGGTTCTCTAGTACTTCCGGAATGTTATTTGTGTCTTCCTTCGTGAAGACAGTTCCAAAGCATTTGTTAAATTGGTCTGCCATTTCTTTGTTCCCCATTATAAATTCACGTGAATCCGATTGCAGTGGACCTACGCTTGTCTTCACTAATATTTTTCTCTTCACATATCTATAGAAGCTTTTGCAGTCAGTTGTTATGTGCCTGGCAAGCTTCTTCTCGTACTCTATTTTCCCCCTCCTAATTAAACCCTTTGTCCTCCTCTGCTGAATTCTAAATTTCTTCCAATCCTCAGGTGTGCTGCTTTTTCTGGCCAATTTATATGCCTCTTCCTTGAATTTAACACTATCCTTAATTTCCTTTGTTAGCCACGGTTGAGTCACCTTCCCCGTTTTATTTTTACTCCAGACAGGGATATACAATTGTTAAAGTTCATCCATGCGATCTTTAAATGTTTGCCATTGCCTATCCACCATCAACCCTTTAAGTATCATTTGCCAGTCTATTCTTGCCAATTCATGCCTTAAATCATCGAAGTTACCTTTCCTTAAGTTCAGGATCCTAGTTTCTGAATTAACTGTGTCACTCTCCATCTTAATAAAGAATTCTACCATCTTATGGTCACTCTTCCCAAAGGGGCCTCGCACAACAAGATTCCTAATTAGTCCTTTCTCATTACACATCACCCAGTCCCGGATGGCCAGCTCCCTAATTGGTTCCTCGACATATTGGTCTAGAAAACCATCCCTAATACACTCCAGGAAATCCTCCTCCTCCGCATTGCTACCAGTTTGGTTAGCCCAATTTACATGTAGATTAAAGTTGCCCATGATAACTGCTGTACTTTTTTTGCACGCATCCCTAATTTCTTGTTTGATGCTGTCCCCAATCTCACTACTACTGTTTGGTGGTTTGTACAGAACTCCTATTAGTGTTTTCTGCCCTTTGGTAATCCACAGCTCCACCCAGACCGATTCCACATCATCCAAACTAATGTCCTTTCTTACTATTGGAAAATGACCACCAATGCACCTACTAGTTCTAGGGCCACTTCCTTCAGTACCCTAGGATGCAGACTATCAAGCCCTGGGAATTCATCGGCCTTCAATCCCATCAATTTCCCTAACACAATTTCCTGCCTAATAAGGATTTCCCTCAGTTCCCTCCCCGCTCTATAAAATTTGGGTTATCAATTCCTTCCTGGGGTGGTACCAGGGCGCACGCCTCAGCCGAGCGACGCACTGGGCCCGCATAGCGCTGCAGCATCCGAGGGCCCTTCCATCAATTAAAGGGAAGGGCACAAGCTGCCTACTCTGCCAAAGAAGACGGCACATACCTGAACCACCAGGTGCAGGGGTGCCATGTGATCAGCCTGACACTCAAGCAGATGACCGGTTTCAGCGATAGTAGCCCCAACCCCGTGAGAAACCGCATCCGTAGTCGCAATGAAAAGTTCCGAATTTTTTTCTCAGCAGTCGGCCACCTACCCTTTAATTTCCACCACAGTAGTGGCCACCTGTCCGGTACGCATCCCCTGAAGCAGTCGGTGTTATCGCCCCGCACAGATTCAGCAGGTGAAAGCCAATTTAGATCCTGGGGGTTAATGGGGAACAGAGTCGATCAGGGAGGATGTGATGGGGGAACGGAGTCGATCAGGGAGGATGCGATGGGGGAACGGAGTCGATCAGGGAGGATGTGATGGGGGAACGGAGTCGATCAGGGAGGATGTGATGGGGGAACGGAGTCGATCAGGGAGGATGCGATGGGGGAACGGAGTCGATCAGAGAGGATGCGATGGGGGAACGGAGTCGATCAGGGAGGATGCGATGGGGGAACGGAGTCGATCAGGGAGGATGTGATGGGGGAACAGGCGATCGGGGAGGATGTGATGGGGGAACGGAGTCGATCAGGGAGGATGTGATGGGGGAACAGGCGATCGGGGAGGATTCGATGGAGGAACGGAGTCGATCAGGGAGGATGTGATGGGGGAACAAAGTCGATCAGGGAGGATGTGATGGGGGAACAGAGTCGATCAGGGAGGATGCGATGGGGGAACGGAGTCGATCAGGGAGGATGTGATGGGGGAACAGAGTCGATCGGGGAGGATGCGATGGAGGAACGGAATCGATCGGGGAGGATTCGATGGAGGAATGGAATCGATCAGGGAGGATGTGATGGGGGAACAGAGTCGATCAGGGAGGATGTGATGGGGGAACGGAGTCGATCAGGGAGGATGTGATGGGGGAACGGAGTCGATCAGGGAGGATGTGATGGGGGAACGGAATCGATCAGGGAGGATGTGATGGGGGAACAGAGTCGATCAGGGAGGATGTGATGGGGGAACAGAGTCGATCAGGGAGGATGCGATGGGGGAACGGAGTCGATCAGGGAGGATGCGATGGGGGAACGGAGTCGATCAGGGAGGATGCGATGGGGGAACGGAGTCGATCAGGGAGGATGTGATGGGGGAACGGAGTCGATCAGGGAGGATGTGATGGGGGAACGGAGTCGATCAGGGAGGATGTGATGGGGGAACGGAATCGATCAGGGAGGATGTGATGGGGGAACAGAGTCGATCAGGGAGGATGTGATGGGGGAACAGAGTCGATCAGGGAGGATGCGATGGGGGAACGGAGTCGATCAGGGAGGATGCGATGGGGGAACGGAGTCGATCAGGGAGGATGCGATGGGGGAACGGAGTCGATCAGGGAGGATGCGATGGGGGAACGGAGTCGATCAGAGAGGATGTGATGGGGGAATGGAAGCGATGGTGAGGATGCGATGGGGGAACAGGCGATCGGGAAGGATGCGATGGAGGAACGGAATCGATCGGGGAGGATTCGATGGAGGAATGGAATCGATCGGGAAGGATGCGATGGGGGAACGGAGTCGATCAGGGAGGATGTGATGGGGGAACGGAGTGGATCAGGGAGGATGCGATGGGGGAACAGGCGATCGGGGAGGATGTGATGGGGGAACAGGCGATCGGGGAGGATGTGATGGGGGAACGGAGTCGATCAGAGAGGATGCGATGGGGGAACGGAGTCGATCAGGGAGGATGTGATGGGGGAACGGAGTCGATCAGGGAGGATGTGATGGGGGAACGGAGTCGATCGGGGAGGATGTGATGGGGGAACGGAGTCGATCAGAGAGGATGCGATGGGGGAACGGAGTCGATCAGGGAGGATGTGATGGGGGAACGGAGTCGATCAGGGAGGATGCGATGGGGGAACAGGCGATCGGGGAGGATGTGATGGGGGAACGGAGTCGATCGGGGAGGATGTGATGGGGGAACGGAGTCGATCAGGGAGGATGTGATGGGGGAACGGAGTCGATCAGGGAGGATGTGATGGGGGAACGGAGTCGATCAGGGAGGATGCGATGGGGGAACGGAGTGGATCGGCGAGGATGTGATGGGGGAATGGAAGCGATGGTGAGGATGCGATGGAGGAACAGGCGATCGGGGAGGATGCGATGGGGGAACGGAGTCGATCAGGGAGGATGTGATGGAGGAATGGAAGCGATGGTGAGGATGCGATGGGGGAACAGGCGATCGGGAAGGATGCGATGGAGGAATGGAAGCGATGGGGAAGATGCGATGGGGGAACGGAATCGATCGGGGAGGATGCGATGGAGGAATGGAAGCGATGGGGAAGATGCGATGGGGGAACGGAGTGGATCAGGGAGGATGCGATGGGGGAACGGAGTCGATCAGGGAGGATGCGATGGGGGAACGGAGTCGATCGGGGAGGATGCGATGGGGGAACGGAGTGGATCGGTGAGGATGCGATGGGGGAACAGAGTCGATCAGGGAGGATTTGATGGAGGAATGGAAGCGATGGTGAGGATGCGATGGGGGAACGGAGTCGATCAGAGAGGATGTGATGGGGGAACGGAGTCGATCGGGGAGGATGTGATGGGGGAACAGAGTCGATCAGGGAGGATGCGATGGGGGAACGGAGTCGATCGGGGAGGATGTGATGGGGGAACGGAGTCGATCGGGGAGGATGCGATGGGGGAACGGAGTCGATCGGGGAGGATTTGATGGAGGAATGGAAGCGATGGTGAGGATGTGATGGGGGAACAGGCGATCGGGGAGGATGCGATGGGGAAACGGACGCGATGGGGAGGTCGTGAAGGGACGGGAGGGGGAATGGAGTCGATGGGGAGGTTGCGAATGGACGAGAGGGGGAACGGAGACGATGGAGAGGTCACGATGGGAGGGAAGGGGGAACGGAGGCAATGGGAGTGGTAGAGATGGGGCAGAAGGGGGACGATGGTCAGCAGCACCCTGTTTGAATGTAGAGCCGCGGGGAACACTCCTGCTCCTCCCAGCTCCACATTTATGTAAGTATTTTAGAACCATTTACCTTTGCCATTGTGGTCAGCAGAGGGCCCAGTAAGGACCACTGGTTAGGCCACATGTTGATCTGGTTTACCTGACCAGCGCTGGCTGTGCTCAGGGTAACTCAGTATTGCAGAGGGGCCTCAAACCGAGGTCAGGCCCTTTATTCGAATATACAGAGGGCCGGGATGCCTATTTTGTTTGCTTACACCAATATGATAGTTAGCACACTTCCTGCTCGTAATGTGCATGTGCTTCCTGCCCACCGTATCGGAGACTTAGACACCCGTTTAGTGTCTGAAAATAGGGCACAAGTCCATCCATTTCCTAGGCCATAGGGTTTGCCTCCAGAAGTAACCGGTATCACTGAATCTAAGAGCATGTCTACGTCGGACCTGATATTTTAACAGTAACACTGTTATTTCAGCTTCAGAAGCTCGTTGGGTCAAGTCCCACTTCAGGTATTGAGCACATAATCTAGACTGACATTTTAGTACAGTACTGTGGGAGTACAGTACTGTGGGAGTGGCCATTCTGCTGTTCTAGGGGGTTTGGGGAGATGGTAATGATCATGTGGCATTACTAGAAAAAGATCAAAGGTTGTCCTGGTATCCTGGCCAACTATCATCCTTTAACCAATGCACCAAAAACAGATTGACTGGTCATTCACCTCATTCGTGTTCATGGGATCTTGCTGTGTGCAAAATGGCTGCCTCGTTCATCTACATAATAACGACTACAAAATATTTCATTGAAGTGTTTCTCAGAGACATGTTAAATGCAAGATTTTAGTTGCTCGATGCAGAATGATCCACTAAAGCTGTTCCCTGTCTGATTCAGGACACCATCAAGACTCTGTACCAGAAGTACTGCCAACAGAATGAGAAAGCATCAGAGGATAAATGTAGAGCTCTCTTGGACAGCTTGCAGGAGCCAATCGCAGACAGACTAAAGAATGGGCAGTACGCCAAGCCGGGAGGATATAATCTGTACGCTGCAGATCAGCAGATGCTGGAGTGCATGTACAGCCAGGCTCCAGGGAAAGGTATCAAGGTATTTATCAATCCACGAGCAGATCGCCCATGGTATTGCTCATGCTGATCCAGGGGATTAGGCCAATGTGTGTGATCTGAAGTATGATGGCTAAAGTACAACAGGAAGTTTAATGCAACTCTTACAGGAAGTGCGTGCTATGCTAGAGTTTCACCACACCAAAGACCCGTGACTTGCCCCTTTCAACTTTAACCTCACTCCCAGCAACCTTTGGCATTGCCAACTTATGTTGACCTTGATTTTAGTGTTTATTCTGGAAACTTTGTTGTCAGAATATAGGAGGAGGCCTCAGCCCATTGTGCCTGTTCCTGCATTAAATTAGATCATGGTCGATCTACATCTTAACTCCATCTACCTGCCTTGGTTCTGTAACCCTTAATACCCCTAATATGATGCTTTATTTGTTAATGGACAAGGGTGGAGTTTGAACTCAACTTTTCATCCTTGAATTTCAAAACAAAAAAAGGCAGTCAAGGGTCAAGGAAACAGTGGGATCCCTCAAAATTCTCAAGGGTGAAATGACATTGGCTATCTAACGGACAGCAGATATAGAAAATAGGTGCAGGAGTAGGCCATTCGGCCCTTCGAACCTGCACCACCATTCAATATGATCGTGGCTGATCATTCATCTCAGTACCCCATTCCCGCTTTCTCTCCATACCCCTTGATCCCTTTAGTCGTAAGGGCCATATCTAACTCCCTTTTGAATATATCTATCGAACTGGCCTCAACAACTTTCTGTGGTAGATGTTGTGCATGGAGAAAGAGTCAGACTGAACACTGTGAGCTCAAAGTAAAGTGTGACCTTAGCTTTTTATTGCAGGTCTCCAGAGTGCCACTCCAACCTGTGAAGCCTCCTTAAAAACCTGTGCTCCCAAGGGATTATGGGATTCCTTGGGACTCCAGGAGATGAGTCCTCTGGTGGCTATACAGAGTAAATACAAGTTTACATATATGACACTCCCCCACAAAGTCAATAATGTAATATTTACAATATGAGTCGATCTGGGGACCTTCTTGCCCTGGTTGATACACTCGGTGTGAAAGCTGGTGTTGTTGAATCATTTGTTGGGCCCTCACTGGGCTGCTGTGGATGATGGTCAACCGTGGTGCCAGTTGCCACTGGTGTGTATTTGGGGGATCAAAAAAGGTAGGGTCCAAGGTGGGTTGCTCAGGATAGTCTGTGAATCTGAGTTTGATTTGGTCCAAGTGTTTCCGGTGAATGAGTCCATTTGAAAGTTTGACCCGAAACACCCTGCTCCCCTCTTTGGCCATGACAGTGCTGAGAAGCCATTTGGGACCTTGTCCATAATTTAATACAAATACAGGATCATTGACTTCAATCTCGCGTGACACATTTGCGCTATCATGGTATACACATTGTTGAAGCTGCCTGCTCTCTGCCTGTTCATGTAGATCAGGGTGAACTAACGAGAGCCTTGTTTTAAGTGCTCTTTTCATGAGCGGTTCAGCAGGTGGGATCCCAGTGAGTGAGTGGGGTCTCGTGCGGTAGCTAAGCAGGACTCGGGATAGGCGAGTCTGCAGTGAGCCTTCAGTTACCCTCTTCAAGCCTTGCTTGATGGTTTGCAATGCTCTCTGCCTGACCATTGGACGCTGGTTTAAACGGGGCAGATGGGACATGTTTGATCCCGTTACGGGTCATGAATTCTTTGAACTCAGCACTGGTAAAACATGGCCCATTGTCGCTCACTAGGACATCGGGTAAGCCGTGTGTAGCAAACATGGCCCGCAGGCTTTCAATAGTGGCAGCGGTCGTGCTAACCGACATTATCTCACATTCAATCCACTTGGAGTACGCGTCTACAACCACAAAGAACATTTTACCCAAGAACGGGCCTGCATAGTCGATGTGTACCCTAGACCACGGTTTGGAGGGCCAAGACCATAAACTTAGCAGCGCCTCCCTGGGTACATTGTTTAACTGCGAGCGTGTATTACATCTGTGAACACAGGACTCTAAGTCCACATCGATACCGGGCCACCACACGTGGGATCTGACTATTGCTTTCATTATTACGATGCCTGGGTGGGTACTGTGGAGGTCATTGATGAAGGTGGCTCTGCCCTTCTTGGGGACCACTACCCAATTGCCCCACAGAAGACAGTCTGCCTGTATAGACATTTCATCTTTGCGCCACTGGAATGGCTTTATCTCTTCCTGCATTTCCACTGGGACACTGGACCAGCTCCCGTGAAGCACACAGCTTTTGACTAGAGATAATAAGGGGTCCTGACTTGTCCAGGTTTTTGATCTGCTGGACAGTGACGGGTCATTGCTCACTCTCAAATGCTTCCATAGCCATGGCTAGATCTGCGGGCTCCACCATTTCCACCCCCATGGTGGGCAATGGCAGCCTACTGAGAGCAACGGCACAGTTTTCTGTGCCTGGCCTGTGGCAGATGGCATAGTTGTATGCAGACAACATGAGCACCCATCTTTGGATGCGGGCCGATGCGTTGGTATTTATCCCTTTACTCTCGGAGAACAGGGACATAAGTGGCTTATGGTCAGTTTCCAATTCGAATTTTAGCCTAAACAGGTATTGATGCATTTTGTTTACCCTATAGACACACGCTAACGCTTCTTTCTCAATCATGCTGTAGGCTCTCTCGGCCTTAGACAGACTCCTGGATGCATAAGCAACCGGTTGCAGTTTCCCAAAATCATTAGCTTGTTGCAATACACACCTGACGCCATATGACGACGCATCACATGCTAGTACCAAAAGCTCATATGGATCATACAACACAAGCAATTTGTTTGAGCACAACAATTTTCTCCCTTTTACAAAGGCATTTTCTTGTTTTTTGCCCCAAACCCATTCGTCCTCTTTTCGTAGTAAGACATGCAGTGGTTCTAACAGGGTGCTGAGACCCGGTAAGGAGTTACCAAAGTAGTTCAAGAGTCCCAGAAACAACCGCAGCTCCGTCACGTTCTGTAGCCTCAGTGCATTCTCGATTGCCTCCCTCTTCACGTTGGTTGTCCTGATGCCTTCTGCCACAATCCTCCTTCCCAGGAACTCCACTTCAGGCGCCAGGAAAATGCACTTCGAGCATTTTAACCTGAGCCCCACGCGGTTGAGTCAACTAAGAACCTCCTCCAGGTTCTGCAGGTGCTCGACTGTGTTCCGACCTGTGACCAAGATGTCATCCTGAAAGACCACGGTGTGCAGGACCGACTTCAGTAAACTTTCCATGTTTCTCTGGAATATCGCCGCCGCCGATCGGATTCCAAACGGGCATCTGTTATAAATAAAAAGACCTCTGTCCGTGTTGATGCAGGTGAGGGCCTTCAATGATTGCTCCAGTTCTCATGTAGGCTAAAGTCAGATCCGGCTTCCTGAACGTCTTTCCTCCCACCAGCGTTGCAAAGAGGTCGTCGGCCTTTGGTAGTGGGTATTGGTCCTGCAGGGAGAAACAATTGATAGTTACTTTGTAATCGCCACAGATTCTGACGGTGCTGTCTCCCTTGAGGACTGGGACGATAGGACTGACCCACTCGTTGAACTCGATCGGGGAAATGATGCCCTCTCTTTGCAGCCGGTCTAGCTCGATCTCTACTCTTTCTCTCATCATGTACGGTACTGCTCTCGCCTTGTGATGGATGGGTCACGCCCCCAGAATTAGGTGGATCTGCACTTTTGCTCCTTGGAATTTCCCGATGCCTGGTTCGAACAGTGAAGGAAATTTGTTTCAGACACGAAGTGTCGTCAGCGGGCGATAGCGCTCGGACGTCGTCCCAGTTCCTGCGTAGCTTTCCCAGCCAGCTCCTTCCGAACAGCGTGGGACCAATGCCCGGTACCACCCAGAGTGGTAGCTTGTGCACTGCTCCATCGTAGGAGACCTTTACGGTAGCACTGCCAATTACAGGAATCAGTTATTTCATGTAAATTCTTATTTTCGTGCAAACTGGAGTTAAGACTGGCCTTGAGGCCTTGTTGCAACACAACCTTTCGAAAGTCTTTTTGCCCATGATGGACTGGCTCGCGCCCGTGTCCAGCTCCATTGACACCGGGAGTCCATTTAGTTCAAAATTGAGCATTATCCTGGGACAATTCGTGGTGAATATGTGCACCCCATGTACCTCTGCCTCCTCGATCTGAGGCTCTGGTTAATCGTGATCCTCCGTGGATCTGTCCTCCTTTGCAGGTTTAACAGGCTTTGCAGTTCACCTGCACACTGTTGGAGGTGTCCCATTGTTCCACAGCCCTTGCAAACGTACTCTTTGAATCGGCATGAATGGAAACGCAGGGCCAACAAAGTTAATGGCCTTGCATTCATCATCCTTGATGGTGGACTATGAGACATCTGCGTAGCTGCAGATATGTGTGACCTGCCCTGTACGTTACGATTCGAACACAACATCACTTTGTTCACAATACTTGTAGCAGCACTTGTCTGCTGAGAGATTTGCTTCGTATTGTTACTGGTGGCAATGAACTCCTGGGCTATCGCTATGCCTTACTCAAGGTTGGGTTCTCTACAGTCAAAAGTTTGCGAAGTATGGTTTCGTGGCCAATGCCAAGTACGAAAAAGTCTCTGAGCATGTGCTCCAAATGTCCTTCAAATTCGCAATGTCCTGCAAGGCGTCTCAGCTCGGCGACATAACTCTCCACTTCCTGGCCTTCAGACCTTTTGTAGGTGTAGAACCGATACCTTGCCATCAGAACGTTTTCCTTCGGTTTCAAATGCTCTCTGACTAGTGTGCACAAATCATCGTACGACTTCTCCGTGGGTTTCACTGGAGTGAGCAGATTCTTCATGAGGCCATACGTTGATGCCCCAGAGACGGTGAGGAGGATCGCCCTTCATTTGGCAGTGCTCTCTTCCCCATCTAACTCATTGGCCACGAAGTATTGGTCGAGTCGCTCCACAAAAGTTTCCCAATCATCTCCCTCCGAGAATTTCTCCAGGATGCCCACTGATCGCTGCATCTTTGGGTTCGTTATCTGTATCTCGTCGCCAGTTGTTGTGTATGGAGAAAGAGTCAGACTGAACACTGTGAGATCAAAGTAAAGTGTGACCTTAGTCTTTTATTGCAGGTCTCCAAAGTGCCTCTCCAACCTGTGAAGCCTTCTTAATTACCTGTGCTCCCACAGGATTATGGGATCCCTTGGGACTCCAGGGGATGAGCCCTCTGGTGGCTGTACAGAATAAATACAAGTTTACATATATAACAGTAGAGAATTCCACAAGTTCACAATTCTCTGAGTGAAGAAGTTTCTCCTCATCTCGGTCCTAAATGGCTTACCCCTTATCCTTAAACTGTTACCTCAGGTTCTGGACTTCCCCAATATTGGGAACATTCTTCCTGCATCTAACCTGTCCAATCCCATCAGAATTTTATATGTTTCTATGAGATCCCCTCAAATTCCAGTGAATATAAGCTTACTTGATCCAGTCTTTATTCATATGTCAGTCCTGCCATCCCAGGAATCAGTCTGGTGAACCTTCGTTGCACTCCCTCAATAGCAAGAATGTCATTCCTCAGATTAGGAGACCAAAACTGAACATAATATTCCAGGTGTGGTCTCAGTAAGGCTCTGTACAACTGCAGTAACACCTCCCTGCTCCTATACTCAAATCCCCTTCCTATGAAGGCCAGCATGCCATTTGCTTTCTTCACTGCCTGCTGTACCTGCATGCCAACCTTCAATGAATGAAGTACCATAACACCCAGGTCTCGTTGCACCTCCCCTTTTACTAATCTGTCACCATTCAGATAATAATCTGCCTTCCTGTTTTTGCTACCGAAGTGGATAACCTCACATTTATCCACATTATACTGCATCTGCCATGCATTTGCCCATTCACCAAAGTATTTGTTCAATTGGTCTGCCATTTCCTTGTTCACCTGTTTCTGACTGCAAGGGACCTACATTAGTCTTCACTAATCTTTTTCTCTTCACATATCTATATAAGATTTTGCTGTCAGTTTTTATGTTCCCTGCAAGCTTACTCTCATACTCTATTTTCCCCCTCCTAATTAAACCCTTAGTCCTCCTCTGCTGAATTCTAAATTTCTCCCAGTCCTCAGGTTTGCTGCTTTTTCTGGCCAATTTATATGCCTCTTCCTTGGATTTAACACTATCCTTAATTTCCCTTGTTAGCCACGGCTGAGCCACCTTCACTTTTTTATTCTTACGCCACACAGGGATGTACAATTGTTCTAGTTCATCCATGTGATCTTTAAATGTCTGCCATTGCCTATCCACCGTCAACCCTTTACGTATCATTCTCCAGTCTATCCCAGCCAATTCACGTCTCATACCGTCGAAGTTTCCTTTCTTTAAGTTCAGGACCCTAGTCTCTGAATTAACTGTGTCACTCTCCATCTTAATGAAGAATTGGACCAGATTATGGTCACTCTTCCCTCAGGGGCCCTGCACAACCAGATTGCTAATTAATCCTCTCTCGTTACACAAGACCCAGTCTAGGATGGTCTGCTCTCTAGTTGGTTCCTTGACATATTGGTCTAGAAAACCATCCCTTATACACTCCAGGAAATCCTACTCCACAGTATTGCTACCAGTTTGGTTAACCCAATCATTATGTAGATTAAATGCACCCATGATAACTGCTGTTCCCTTATTACACGCATCCCTAATTTCCTGTTTGATGCCATCCCCAACCTCACTACTACTGCTTGGTGGTCTGTACACAACTCCCACTAACGATTTGTGCCCTTTGCTGTTTTGCATGCTCTACCCATACAGATTCCACATCATCCACGCTAATGTCCTTACTATTGCGTTAATCTCCTCTTTAACCAGTAATGCTACCCCACCTCCTTTTCCTTCCTGTCTGTCCCTCCTGAATATTGAATACCCCTGGATGTTGAGTTCCCAGCCTTGGTTACCCTGGAGCCATGTCTCCATAATCCCAATTATATCATATCCGTTAACAGCTATCTGTGAAGTCAATTCATCCACCTTATTACAAATGCTCCTCGCATTGAAACTCAGTGCCTTCAGGCTTGTTCTTTTAACACTCTTTGTCCTTTTAGAATTATGTTGCAATGTGGCCCGTTTTGATTTTTGTCCTTGTTTTCTCTGCCCTCCACTCTTGCTTTTCTCCTTCCTACCTTTTGCTTCTGCCCCCTTTTTACTTCCCTCTGCCTCCCTGCGTAGTTTCTCATCCTCCTGCCTTGTTCGTTTAAAACCTCCCCAACAGCACTAGCAAACACTCCGCCTAGGATATCCCAAATGATTTTGCTTGGTCTGTATTCACAACGGAAACAATGGATTGCCTTCCCAATACAGAGACGGAGTAAAAAACAATAAAATAACAACAACTAGCATTCACATAGCACCTTAAAGTAGTGAAATGTCCCAAAGCCCATCACGGAGGTGGATTTAGACAAAGAATAAGAGGATCCCAGCTGCGCACAAATCACCTACTCTGGATGGAACAATTGGAATATTTGGGGACTTACAGAAGTTGCTGATGAAATCTCGTTCGTCATAGAAGCAATGTTCCCGCTAATATTTTTTGGGTGCGCAGGCCTTTTAACAGGCTGCGCTGCCAATGCCATTCCTCACGCCAGCACGGTTATTTCAACTGTAAAGCAGCAGAGCGGCCTGCACTGAACCTCCAGACCCCTGTGTGGAACCTCCAAACCCCTGTGTGGAACCTCCAGGCCCCTGTGTGGCACCTCCAGGCCTCTGTGTGGAACCTCCAGACCCCTGTGTGGAACCTCCAGACCCCTGTGTGGAACCTCCAGGCCCCTGTGTGGAACCTCCAGACCCCTGTGTGGAACCTCTAGACCGTGTGTGGAACCTCCAGGCCTCTGTGTGGAACCTCCAGACCCCTGTGTGGAACCTCCAGGCCCCTGTGTGGAACCTCCAGACCCCTGTGTGGAACCTCCAGACCCCTGTGTGGAACCTCCAGGCCCCTGTGTGGAACCTCCAGACCCCTGTGTGGAACCTCCAGACCCCTGTGTGGAACCTCCAGGCCTCTGTGTGGAACCTCCGGACCTCTGTGTGGAACCTCCAGGCCTCTGTGTGGAACCTCCAGACCCTGTGTGGAACCTCCAGACCCCTGTGTGGAACCTCCAGGCCTCTGTGTGGAACCTCCAGACCCCTGTGTGGAACCTCCAGACCCCTGTGTGGAACCTCCAGACCTCTGTGTGGAACCTCCAGACCCCTGTGTGGAATCTCCAGGCCTCTGTGTGGCACCTCCAGACCCCTCGGTGGAACCTCCAGGCCTCTGTGTGGAACCTCCAGACCCCTGCGCTGAACCGCCCGACCCCTGTGTGGAACCTCCAGATCCCTGTGTGGATACTCCAGACCCCTGCACTGAACCTCCAGACCCCTGTGTGGAACCTCCAGACCCCTGTGTGGAACCACCAGACTCCTGTGTGGAACTTCCAGACCCCTGTGTGGAACCTCCAGACCCCTGTGTGGAACCTCCAGACCCCTGTGTGGAACCTCCAGGCCTCTGTGTAGAACCTCCAGACCCCTGTGTGGAACCTCCAGGCCTCTGTGTGAAACCTCCAGGCCTCTGTGGGGAACCTCCAGACCCCTGTGTGGAACCTCCAGGCCTCTGTGTGGAACCTCCAGACCCCTGTGTGGAACCACCAGACCCCTGTGTGGAACGTCCAGACCCCTGTGTCGAACGTCCAGACCCCTGTGTGGAACCTCCAGGCCCCTGTGTGGAACCTCCAGACCCCTGTATGGAACCTCCAGACCCCTGTGTGGAACCTCCAGACCCCTGTGTGGAACCTCCAGGCCCCTGTGTGGAACATCCAGGCCCCTGCACTGAACCTCCAGACCCCTGCACTGAACCTCCAGACCCCTGTGTGGAACCTCCAGGCCTCTGTGTGGAACCTCCAGACCCCTGTGTGGAACCTCCAGACCCCTGTGTGGAACCTCCAGACCCCTGTGTGGAACCTCCAGGCCTCTGTGTGGAACCTCCAGACCCCTGTGTGGAACCTCCTGGCCTCTGTGTGGAACCTCCAGGCCCCTGCACTGAACCTCCAGGCCTCTGTGTGGAACCTCCAGACCCCTGTGTGGAACCTCCAGACCCCTGTGTGGAACCTCCAGGCCCCTGTGTGGAACCTCCAGACCCCTGTGTGGAACCTCCAGACCCCTGTTTGGAACCTCCAGGCCCCTGTGTGGAACCTCCAGGCCCCTGTGTTGAACCTCCAGACCCCTGTTTGGAACCTCCAGACCCCTGTGTGGAACCTCCAGACCCCTGTGTGGAACCTCCAGACCCCTGTGTGGAACCTCCAGACCCCTGTTTGGAACCTCCAGGCCCCAGTGTGGAACCTCCAGGCCCCTGTGTGGAACCTCCAGACCCCTGTGTGGAACCTCCAGACCCCTGCACTGAACCTCCAGGCCCCTGTGTGGAACTGAGTCTGAGCAGGTTGCTGGGGAGTAGGTGTCGCTTGTTGGCATTTTGATTGGCTCCTTTGATCAGTTTAATGATGATGGAGAAGTTGCTGATAGGGCAGTAATTGCCTGGGTTAAACTTGTCCTGTTTTTTGCAGACAGGACACACCTGGTCAATCTTTCACTTTGATACAAAAGTTGTCTTCTTTACATTGGGGAGACTAAACGCAGATTGGGTGATCGCTTTGCAGAACACTTCCATTCATTCCACAGGTGTGATCCCAAGATTCCAGTCGCCTGTCACTTTAATTCTCCACTCCACTCCCACTCTGACCTCTCTGTCCTCAGCCTCCTACACTGTTCCAATGAAGCTCAATATAAGCTCGAGGAACAGCACCTCATCTTTCCATTAGGCACTTTACAGCCATCCGGACTCAACATTGAGTTAACAATTTCAGATCATAACCACTGGCCCAGTTTTTCTGCTATTCCCATTTACACCCCTTCTAGATCCCTCTTTTGTTTCTATACTTGTTCCTTTACCATCTCCTTTTGCCTTGCACCATCATCCCTTTTGTTATTTAATCTCTCCTGTCTTCCACCCGATTACAGAACTTCCCCTTTTGTCCTCCCCTCCCTCCCGCCTTTTCCTGCCTCTGCATTTTCTTAAAACCTGTTCCATCTCTAACTCTTTCCACTTCTGATGAAAGGTCATGAACGTGAAACATTAACTCTGATTCTCTTTCCACAGATATTGCCTGACCTGCTGAGTATTTCCTGCATTTTCTGTTTCTATTTCAATCTTTCACATTGTTGGGTAGATGCCAGTGTTATAGCTGCGCTGGGGCAGCTTGGCTAGGGGAATGACTGGTTCCAGTGCGAGGTTTCAGCACTATAGCCTGGAGGTGGTCAGAGCCATAGTCCCTGCTGAGTCCACCTAGACTATGCTGCTTGTAGCTGTGTGAAACGCCTCACTCTCAGATGATGCTCATTGTGAGTAACACTACCTTATGGCTCAACAAATCATTGATTATTTTGCAGTCTGATTTCATCTTGAAAGAATTTATGAAGGAAAAGCAGAATGAATCACAATCTATCCTACAGCTGGATAAAAGTCTCACAAAGAAAGAAAAAGAGATTAAGGGTAAGTCCTGTGATATTATCCATGTCTCTCAGTGCAGTGTTGGTCTGGTTAACAGTCATCAAATCCTAGAGACTCCAAAATTCATGAAATATATTGGAGATCACATAAATGGTAGATGGTGCTCCAACATTGTTTCTATTAGAATTATCTTGGACTCAAAATGTACCCATAAATCTCTGACTAGCTTAGCGGAGAAGTGGACACAGAGCTACTTCTTGGTTTGGAAGCATATGTTCATTCAGGCATATCCTGGAAGCAGCCTCATCTTCAGTAAATGTACAAAAACACTCAGTTCAATGATGTTTGGAACAGGATGGTTGAGGGAGTCACAATGATAGGATGCTCTGCGCATTGTTAACAACTGCACTGACACATGGAGTGGAGAGACTCGGGGTGTTTTTCTAGTACTGGTGTGTGGAGAGACTGGGAGTATTTTTCTAGTACTGGTGTGTGCAGAGACTGGGGGTGTTTTTCTAGTACTGGTGTGTGGAGAGACTGGGAGTATTTTTCAAGTACTGGTGTGTGGAGAGACTGGAAGTATTTTTCTAGGACTGGTGTGTGGCGAGACGGAGGTGTTTTACTAGGACTGGTCTGTGGAGAGACTGGGAGTATTGTTCTAGTACTGGTGTGTGGAGAGACTGGGGGTGTTTTTCTTGTACTGCTCTGTGGAGAGACTGGGAGTATTTTTCTAGTACTGGTCTGTGGAGAGACTGGGGGTGTGTTTCTAGTACTGGTCTGTGGAAAGAGTGGGAGTATTTTTCTAGTACTAGTGTGTGGAGAGACTGGGGATGTTTTTCTAGTACTGGTATGTGGAGGGACTGGGGGTGTTTTTATTGTACTGGTGTGAGGAGAGACTGGGAGTGTTTTTCGAGTACTGGTGTGTGGAGAGACTGGGGTTGTTTTTGTAGAACTGGTGTGTGGAGAGAGTGGGAGTATTTTTCTAGTACTGGTGTGTGGAGAGACTGAGAGTATTTTTCTCACACTGGTGTGTGGAGAGACTGGGGGTGTTTTTCTAGTACTGGTGTGTGGAGAGACTGGGGGTGTTTTTCTAGTACTGGTGTGTGGAGAGACTGGGAGTATTTTTCGAGTACTGGTGTGTGGAGAGACTGGGAGTATTTTTCTAGGACTGGTGTGTGGAGAGACTGGGGTGTTTTTCTAGGACTGGTCTGTGGAGAGACTGGGAGTATTGTTCTAGTACTGGTGTGTGGAGAGACTGGGGGTGTTTTTCTTGTACTGGTCTGTGGAGAGACTGGGAGTATTTTTCTAGTACTGGTCTGTGGAGAGACTGGGGGTGTCTTTCTAGTACTGGTCTGTGGAAAGAGTGGGACTTTTTTTCTAGTACTAGTGTGTGGAGAGACTGGGGATGTTTTTCTAGTACTGGTATGTGGAGAGACTGGGGGTGTTTTTATTGTACTGCTGTGTGGAGAGACTGTGAGTGTTTTTCGAGTACTGGTGTGTGGAGAGACTGGGGTTGTTTTTGTAGAACTGGTGTGTGGAGAGAGTGGGAGTATTTTTCTAGTACTGATTTGTGGAGAGACTGGGAGTATTTTTCTAGCACTGGTGTGTGGAGAGACTGGGGGTGTTTTTCTAGTACTGTTTTGTGGAGAGACTGTGGATGTTTTTCTAGTACTGGTGTGTTGAGAGACTGGGGGTGTTTTTCTAGTCCTGGTGTCAGGAGAGACTGGGAGTGTTTTTCTCGTACTGGTGTTTGGAGAGACTGGGGGTGATTTTGTAGTACTGGTGTGTGGAGAGACTAGGAGTATTTTTCTCGTACTGGTGTGTGGAGAGACTGGGAGTGTTTTTCTAGCACTGGTTTGTGGAGAGACTGGGAGTATTTTTCTAGTACTGGTGTGTGGAGAGACTGGGAGTGTTTTTCTAGTACTGGTGTGTGGAGAGACTGGGAGTATTTTTCTAGTACTGATGTGTGGAGAGACTGGGGTGTTTTTCTAGTACTGGTGTGTGGAGAGACTGGGAGTATTTTTCTAGTACTGGTCTGTGGAGAGACTGTGGATGTTTTTCTAGTAAGGGTGTGTTGAGAGACTGGCGGTGTTTTTGTAGTACTGGTGTGTGGAGAGACTGGGAGTATTTTTCTCGTACTGGTGTGTGGAGAGACTGGGAGTGTTTTTCTAGCACTGGTGTGTGGAGAGACTGGGAGTATTTTTCGAGTACTGGTGTGTGGAAAGACTGGGAGTATTTTTCTAGGACTGGTGTGTGGAGAGACTGGGGTGTTTTTCTAGGACTGGTCTGTGGAGAGACTGGGAGTATTGTTCTAGTACTGGTGTGTGGAGAGACTGGGGGTGTTTTTCTTGTACTGGTCTGTGGAGAGACTGGGAGTATTTTTCTAGTACTGGTCTGTGGAGAGACTGGGGGTGTTTTTCTAGTACTGGTCTGTGGAAAGAGTGGGAGTATTTTTCTAGTACTAGTGTGTGGAGAGACTGGGGATGTTTTTCTAGTACTGGTATGTGGAGAGACTGGGGGTGTTTCTATTGTACTGCTGTGTGGAGAGACTGGGAGTGTTTTTCGAGTGCTGGTGTGTGGAGAGACTGGGGTTGTCTTTGTAGAACTGGTGTGTGGAGAGAGTGGGAGTATTTTTCTAGTACTGATGTGTGGAGAGACTGGGAGTATTTTTCTAGCACTGGTGTGTGGAGAGACTGGGGGTGTTTTTCTAGTACTGGTGTGTGGAGAGACTGGGGGTGTTTTTGTAGTACTGGTGTGTGGAGAGACTTGGAGTGTTTTTCTCGTACTGGTGTGTGGAGAGACTGGGGGAGATTTTGTAGTACTGGTGTGTGGAGAGACTGGGAGTATTTTTCTCGTACTGGTGTGTGTAGAGACTGGGAATGTTTTTCTAGCACTGGTGTGTGGAGAGACTGGGAGTGTTTTTCTTGTTCTGGTCTGTGGAGAGACTGGGAGTATTTTTCTAGGACTGATGTGTGGAGAGACTGGGGTGTTTTTCTAGTACTGGTGCGTGGAGAGATTGGGAGTATTTTTCTAGTACTGGTCTGTGGAGACACTGGGGATGTTTTTCTATGACTGGTGTGTGGAGAGACTGGGAGTATTGTTCTAGTACTGGTGTGTGGAGAGACTGGGGGTGTTTTTCTTGTACTGGTCTGTGGAGAGATTGGGAGTATTTTTCTAGTTCTGGTCTGTGGAGAGACTGGGGCTGTTTTTCTAGTACTGGTCTGTGGAAAGAGTGGGAGTATTTTTCTAGTACGAGTGTGTGGAGAGACTGGGGATGTTTTTCTAGTACTGGTATGTGGAGGGAGTGGGGGTGTTTTTATTGTACTGGTGTGTGGAGAGACTGGGAGTGTTTTTCGAGTACTGGTGTGTGGAGAGACTGGGGTTGTTTTTGTAGAACTGGTGTGTGGAGAGAGTGGGAGTATTTTTCTAATACTGGTGTGTGGAGAGACTGGGAGTATTTTTCTAGTACTGGTGTGTGGAGAGACTGGGGGTGTTTTTCTAGTCCTGGTGTGGAGAGACTGGGAGTATTTTTCTAGTACTGGTCTGTGGAGTGACTGTGGATGTTTTTCTAGTACTGGTGTGTTGAGAGACTGGCGGTGTTTTTGTAGAACTGGTGTGTGGAGAGAGTGGGAGTATTTTTCTAGTACTGATGTGTGGAGAGACTGGGAGCATTTTTCTAGCACTGGTGTGTGGAGAGACTGGGGGTGTTTTTCTAGTACTGGTTTGTGGAGAGACTGTGGATGTTTTTCTAGTACTGGTGTGTTGAGAGACTGGGGGTGTTTTTGTAGTACTGGTGTGTGGAGAGACTGGGAGTGTTTTTCTCGTACTGGTGTTTGGAGAGACTGGGGGTGATTTTCTGGTACTGGTGTGTGGAGAGACTGGGAGAATTTTTCTCGTACTGGTGTGTGGAGAGACTGGGAGTGTTTTTCTAGCACTGGCGTGTGGAGAGACTGGGAGTATTTTTCTAGTACTGGTGTGTGGAGAGACTGGGAGTGTTTTTCTCGTACTGGTGTGTGGAGAGACTGGGAGTATTTTTCTAGTACTGATGTGTGGAGAGACTGGGGTGTTTTTCTAGTACTGGTGTGTGGAGAGACTGGGAGTATTTTTCTAGTACTGGTCTGTGGAGAGACTGTGGATGTTTTTCTAGTAAGGGTGTGTTGAGAGACTGGTAGTGTTTTTGCAGTACTGGTGTGTGGAGAGACTGGGGTGTTTTTCTAGGACTTGTCTGTGGAGAGACTGGGAGTATTGTTCTAGTACTGGTGTGTGGAGAGACTGGGGGTGTTTTTCTAGTACTGGTGTGTGGAGAGACTGGGAGTATTTTTCGAGTACTGGTGTGTGGAGAGACTGGGAGTATTTTTCTAGGACTGGTGTGTGGAGAGACTGGGGTGTTTTTCTAGGACTGGTCTGTGGAGAGACTGGGAGTATTGTTCTAGTACTGGTGTGTGGAGAGACTGGGGGTGTTTTTCTAGTACTGGTCTGTGGAAAGAGTGGGAGTATTTTTCTAGTACTAGTGTGTGGAAAGACTGGGGATGTTTTTCTAGTACTGGTATGTGGAGAGACTGGGGGTGTTTTTATTGTACTGCTGTGTGGAGAGACTGTGAGTGTTTTTCGAGGTACTGGTGTGTGGAGAGACTGGGGTTGTTTTTGTAGAACTGGTGTGTGGAGAGAGTGGGAGTATTTTTCTAGTACTGATGTGTGGAGAGACTGGGAGTATTTTTATAGCACTGGTGTGTGGAGAGACTGGGGGTGTTTTTCTAGTACTGTTTTGTGGAGAGACTGTGGATGTTTTTCTAGTACTGGTGTGTTGAGAGACTGGGGGTGTTTTTGTAGTACTGGTGTGTGGAGAGACTGGGAGTGTTTTTCTCGTACTGGTGTTTGGAGAGACTGGGGGTGATTTTGTAGTACTGGTGTGTGGAGAGACTAGGAGTATTTTTCTCGTACTGGTGTGTGGAGAGACTGGGAGTGTTTTTCTAGCACTGGTGTGTGGAGAGACTGGGAGTATTTTTCTAGTACTGGTGTGTGGAGAGACTGGGAGTGTTTTTCTAGTACTGGTGTGTGGAGAGACTGGGAGTATTTTTCTAGTACTGATGTGTGGAGAGACTGGGGTGTTTTTCTAGTACTGGTGTGTGGAGAGACTGGGAGTATTTTTCTAGTACTGGTCTGTGGAGAGACTGTGGATGTTTTTCTAGTAAGGGTGTGTTGAGAGACTGGCGGTGTTTTTGTAGTACTGGTGTGTGGAGAGACTGGGAGTATTTTTCTCGTACTGGTGTGTGGAGAGACTGGGAGTGTTTTTATAGCACTGGTGTGTGGAGAGACTGGGAGTATTTTTCGAGTACTGGTGTGTGGAAAGACTGGGAGTATTTTTCTAGGACTGGTGTGTGGAGAGACTGGGGTGTTTTTCTAGGACTGGTCTGTGGAGAGACTGAGAGTATTGTTCTAGTACTGGTGTGTGGAGAGACTGGGGGTGTTTTTCTTGTACTGGTCTGTGGAGAGACTGGGAGTATTTTTCTAGTACTGGTCTGTGGAGAGACTGGGGGTGTTTTTCTAGTACTGGTCTGTGGAAAGAGTGGGAGTATTTTTCTAGTACTAGTGTGTGGAGAGACTGGGGATGTTTTTCTAGTACTGGTATGTGGAGAGACTGGGGGTGTTTCTATTGTACTGCTGTGTGGAGAGACTGGGAGTGTTTTTCGAGTGCTGGTGTGTGGAGAGACTGGGGTTGTCTTTGTAGAACTGGTGTGTGGAGAGAGTGGGAGTATTTTTCTAGTACTGATGTGTGGAGAGACTGGGAGTATTTTTCTAGCACTGGTGTGTGGAGAGACTGGGGGTGTTTTTCTAGTACTGGTGTGTGGAGAGACTGGGGGTGTTTTTGTAGTACTGGTGTGTGGAGAGACTGGGAGTGTTTTTCTCGTACTGGTGTGTGGAGAGACTGGGGGAGATTTTGTAGTACTGGTGTGTGGAGAGACTGGGAGTATTTTTCTCGTACTGGTGTGTGTAGAGACTGGGAATGTTTTTCTAGCACTGGTGTGTGGAGAGACTGGGAGTGTTTTTCTTGTTCTGGTCTGTGGAGAGACTGGGAGTATTTTTCTAGGACTGATGTGTGGAGAGACTGGGGTGTTTTTCTAGTACTGGTGCGTGGAGAGATTGGGAGTATTTTTCTAGTACTGGTCTGTGGAGACACTGGGGATGTTTTTCTATGACTGGTGTGTGGAGAGACTGGGAGTATTGTTCTAGTACTGGTGTGTGGAGAGACTGGGGGTGTTTTTCTTGTACTGGTCTGTGGAGAGACTGGGAGTATTTTTCTAGTTCTGGTCTGTGGAGAGACTGGGGCTGTTTTTCTAGTACTGGTCTGTGGAAAGAGTGGGAGTATTTTTCTAGTACGAGTGTGTGGAGAGACTGGGGATGTTTTTCTAGTACTGGTATGTGGAGGGAGTGGGGGTGTTTTTATTGTACTGGTGTGTGGAGAGACTGGGAGTGTTTTTCGAGTACTGGTGTGTGGAGAGACTGGGGTTGTTTTTGTAGAACTGGTGTGTGGAGAGAGTGGGAGTATTTTTCTAATACTGGTGTGTGGAGAGACTGGGAGTATTTTTCTAGTACTGGTGTGTGGAGAGACTGGGGGTGTTTTTCTAGTCCTGGTGTGGAGAGACTGGGAGTATTTTTCTAGTACTGGTCTGTGGAGTGACTGTGGATGTTTTTCTAGTACTGGTGTGTTGAGAGACTGGCGGTGTTTTTGTAGAACTGGTGTGTGGAGAGAGTGGGAGTATTTTTCTAGTACTGATGTGTGGAGAGACTGGGAGCATTTTTCTAGCACTGGTGTGTGGAGAGACTGGGGGTGTTTTTGTAGTACTGGTGTGTGGAGAGACTGGGAGTGTTTTTCTCGTACTGGTGTTTGGAGAGACTGGGGGTGATTTTGTAGTACTGGTGTGTGGAGAGACTGGGAGAATCTTTCTCGTACTGGTGTGTGGAGAGACTGGGAGTGTTTTTCTAGCACTGGTGTGTGGAGAGACTGGGAGTATTTTTCTAGTACTGGTGTGTGGAGAGACTGGGAGTGTTTTTCTCGTACTGGTGTGTGGAGAGACTGGGAGTATTTTTCTAGTACTGATGTGTGGAGAGACTGGGGTGTTTTTCTAGTACTGGTGTGTGGAGAGACTGGGAGTATTTTTCTAGTACTGGTCTGTGGAGAGACTGTGGATGTTTTTCTAGTAAGGGTGTGTTGAGAGACTGGTAGTGTTTTTGTAGTACTGGTGTGTGGAGAGACTGGGAGTATTTTTCTCGTACTGGTGTGTGGAGAGACTGGGAGTGTTTTTCTAGCACTGGTGTGTGGAGTGACTGGGAGTATTTTTCGAGTACTGGTGTGTGGAGAGACTGGGAGTATTTTTCTAGGACTGGTGTGTGGAGAGACTGGGGTGTTTTTCTAGGACTGGTCTGTGGAGAGACTGGGAGTATTGTTCTAGTACTGGTGTGTGGAGAGACTGGGGGTGTTTTTCTTGTACTGGTCTGTGGAGAGACTGGGAGTATTTTTCTAGTACTGGTCTGTGGAGAGACTGGGGGTGTCTTTCTAGTACTGGTCTGTGGAAAGAGTGGGAGTATTTTTCTAGTACTAGTGTGTGGAGAGACTGGGGATGTTTTTCTAGTACTGGTATGTGGAGAGACTGGGGGTGTTTTTATTGTACTGCTGTGTGGAGAGACTGGGAGTGTTTTTCGAGTACTGGTGTGTGGAGAGACTGGGGTTGTCTTTGTAGAACTGGTGTGTGGAGAGAGTGGGAGTATTTTTCTAGAACTGATGTGTGGAGAGACTGGGAGTATTTTTCTAGCACTGGTGTGTGGAGAGACTGGGGGTGTTTTTCTAGTACTGGTTTGTGGAGAGACTGTGGATATTTTTCTAGTACTGGTGTGTGGAGAGACTGGGAGTATTTTTCTAGGACTGGTGTGTGGAGAGACTGGGGGTGTTTTTCTAGTACTGGTGTGTGGAGAGACTGGGGGTGTTTTTGTAGTACTGGTGTGTGGAGAGACTGGGAGTGTTTTTCTCGTACTGGTGTGTGGAGAGACTGGGGGAGATTTTGTAGTACTGGTGTGTGGAGAGACTGGGAGTATTTTTCTCGTACTGGTGTGTGTAGAGACTGGGAATGTTTTTCTAGCACTGGTGTGTGGAGAGACTGGGAGTGTTTTTCTTGTTCTGGTCTGTGGAGAGACTGGGAGTATTTTTCTAGGACTGATGTGTGGAGAGACTGGGGTGTTTTTCTAGTACTGGTGCGTGGAGAGATTGGGAGTATTTTTCTAGTACTGGTCTGTGGAGACACTGGGGATGTTTTTCTATGACTGGTGTGTGGAGAGACTGGGAGTATTGTTCTAGTACTGGTGTGTGGAGAGACTGGGGGTGTTTTTCTTGTACTGGTCTGTGGAGAGACTGGGAGTATTTTTCTAGTTCTGGTCTGTGGAGAGACTGGGGCTGTTTTTCTAGTACTGGTCTGTGGAAAGAGTGGGAGTATTTTTCTAGTACGAGTGTGTGGAGAGACTGGGGATGTTTTTCTAGTACTGGTATGTGGAGGGAGTGGGGGTGTTTTTATTGTACTGGTGTGTGGAGAGACTGGGAGTGTTTTTCGAGTACTGGTGTGTGGAGAGACTGGGGTTGTTTTTGTAGAACTGGTGTGTGGAGAGAGTGGGAGTATTTTTCTAGGACTGGTGTGTGGAGAGACTGGGGGTGTTTTTCTAGTACTGGTGTGTGGAGAGACTGGGGGTGTTTTTGTAGTACTGGTGTGTGGAGAGACTGGGAGTGTTTTTCTCGTACTGGTGTGTGGAGAGACTGGGGGAGATTTTGTAGTACTGGTGTGTGGAGAGACTGGGAGTATTTTTCTCGTACTGGTGTGTGTAGAGACTGGGAATGTTTTTCTAGCACTGGTGTGTGGAGAGACTGGGAGTGTTTTTCTTGTTCTGGTCTGTGGAGAGACTGGGAGTATTTTTCTAGGACTGATGTGTGGAGAGACTGGGGTGTTTTTCTAGTACTGGTGCGTGGAGAGATTGGGAGTATTTTTCTAGTACTGGTCTGTGGAGACACTGGGGATGTTTTTCTATGACTGGTGTGTGGAGAGACTGGGAGTATTGTTCTAGTACTGGTGTGTGGAGAGACTGGGGGTGTTTTTCTTGTACTGGTCTGTGGAGAGATTGGGAGTATTTTTCTAGTTCTGGTCTGTGGAGAGACTGGGGCTGTTTTTCTAGTACTGGTCTGTGGAAAGAGTGGGAGTATTTTTCTAGTACGAGTGTGTGGAGAGACTGGGGATGTTTTTCTAGTACTGGTATGTGGAGGGAGTGGGGGTGTTTTTATTGTACTGGTGTGTGGAGAGACTGGGAGTGTTTTTCGAGTACTGGTGTGTGGAGAGACTGGGGTTGTTTTTGTAGAACTGGTGTGTGGAGAGAGTGGGAGTATTTTTCTAATACTGGTGTGTGGAGAGACTGGGAGTATTTTTCTAGTACTGGTGTGTGGAGAGACTGGGGGTGTTTTTCTAGTCCTGGTGTGGAGAGACTGGGAGTATTTTTCTAGTACTGGTCTGTGGAGTGACTGTGGATGTTTTTCTAGTACTGGTGTGTTGAGAGACTGGCGGTGTTTTTGTAGAACTGGTGTGTGGAGAGAGTGGGAGTATTTTTCTAGTACTGATGTGTGGAGAGACTGGGAGCATTTTTCTAGCACTGGTGTGTGGAGAGACTGGGGGTGTTTTTCTAGTACTGGTTTGTGGAGAGACTGTGGATGTTTTTCTAGTACTGGTGTGTTGAGAGACTGGGGGTGTTTTTGTAGTACTGGTGTGTGGAGAGACTGGGAGTGTTTTTCTCGTACTGGTGTTTGGAGAGACTGGGGGTGATTTTCTGGTACTGGTGTGTGGAGAGACTGGGAGAATTTTTCTCGTACTGGTGTGTGGAGAGACTGGGAGTGTTTTTCTAGCACTGGCGTGTGGAGAGACTGGGAGTATTTTTCTAGTACTGGTGTGTGGAGAGACTGGGAGTGTTTTTCTCGTACTGGTGTGTGGAGAGACTGGGAGTATTTTTCTAGTACTGATGTGTGGAGAGACTGGGGTGTTTTTCTAGTACTGGTGTGTGGAGAGACTGGGAGTATTTTTCTAGTACTGGTCTGTGGAGAGACTGTGGATGTTTTTCTAGTAAGGGTGTGTTGAGAGACTGGTAGTGTTTTTGCAGTACTGGTGTGTGGAGAGACTGGGGTGTTTTTCTAGGACTTGTCTGTGGAGAGACTGGGAGTATTGTTCTAGTACTGGTGTGTGGAGAGACTGGGGGTGTTTTTCTAGTACTGGTGTGTGGAGAGACTGGGAGTATTTTTCGAGTACTGGTGTGTGGAGAGACTGGGAGTATTTTTCTAGGACTGGTGTGTGGAGAGACTGGGGTGTTTTTCTAGGACTGGTCTGTGGAGAGACTGGGAGTATTGTTCTAGTACTGGTGTGTGGAGAGACTGGGGGTGTTTTTCTAGTACTGGTCTGTGGAAAGAGTGGGAGTATTTTTCTAGTACTAGTGTGTGGAAAGACTGGGGATGTTTTTCTAGTACTGGTATGTGGAGAGACTGGGGGTGTTTTTATTGTACTGCTGTGTGGAGAGACTGTGAGTGTTTTTCGAGGTACTGGTGTGTGGAGAGACTGGGGTTGTTTTTGTAGAACTGGTGTGTGGAGAGAGTGGGAGTATTTTTCTAGTACTGATGTGTGGAGAGACTGGGAGTATTTTTATAGCACTGGTGTGTGGAGAGACTGGGGGTGTTTTTCTAGTACTGTTTTGTGGAGAGACTGTGGATGTTTTTCTAGTACTGGTGTGTTGAGAGACTGGGGGTGTTTTTGTAGTACTGGTGTGTGGAGAGACTGGGAGTGTTTTTCTCGTACTGGTGTTTGGAGAGACTGGGGGTGATTTTGTAGTACTGGTGTGTGGAGAGACTAGGAGTATTTTTCTCGTACTGGTGTGTGGAGAGACTGGGAGTGTTTTTCTAGCACTGGTGTGTGGAGAGACTGGGAGTATTTTTCTAGTACTGGTGTGTGGAGAGACTGGGAGTGTTTTTCTAGTACTGGTGTGTGGAGAGACTGGGAGTATTTTTCTAGTACTGATGTGTGGAGAGACTGGGGTGTTTTTCTAGTACTGGTGTGTGGAGAGACTGGGAGTATTTTTCTAGTACTGGTCTGTGGAGAGACTGTGGATGTTTTTCTAGTAAGGGTGTGTTGAGAGACTGGCGGTGTTTTTGTAGTACTGGTGTGTGGAGAGACTGGGAGTATTTTTCTCGTACTGGTGTGTGGAGAGACTGGGAGTGTTTTTATAGCACTGGTGTGTGGAGAGACTGGGAGTATTTTTCGAGTACTGGTGTGTGGAAAGACTGGGAGTATTTTTCTAGGACTGGTGTGTGGAGAGACTGGGGTGTTTTTCTAGGACTGGTCTGTGGAGAGACTGAGAGTATTGTTCTAGTACTGGTGTGTGGAGAGACTGGGGGTGTTTTTCTTGTACTGGTCTGTGGAGAGACTGGGAGTATTTTTCTAGTACTGGTCTGTGGAGAGACTGGGGGTGTTTTTCTAGTACTGGTCTGTGGAAAGAGTGGGAGTATTTTTCTAGTACTAGTGTGTGGAGAGACTGGGGATGTTTTTCTAGTACTGGTATGTGGAGAGACTGGGGGTGTTTCTATTGTACTGCTGTGTGGAGAGACTGGGAGTGTTTTTCGAGTGCTGGTGTGTGGAGAGACTGGGGTTGTCTTTGTAGAACTGGTGTGTGGAGAGAGTGGGAGTATTTTTCTAGTACTGATGTGTGGAGAGACTGGGAGTATTTTTCTAGCACTGGTGTGTGGAGAGACTGGGGGTGTTTTTCTAGTACTGGTGTGTGGAGAGACTGGGGGTGTTTTTGTAGTACTGGTGTGTGGAGAGACTGGGAGTGTTTTTCTCGTACTGGTGTGTGGAGAGACTGGGGGAGATTTTGTAGTACTGGTGTGTGGAGAGACTGGGAGTATTTTTCTCGTACTGGTGTGTGTAGAGACTGGGAATGTTTTTCTAGCACTGGTGTGTGGAGAGACTGGGAGTGTTTTTCTTGTTCTGGTCTGTGGAGAGACTGGGAGTATTTTTCTAGGACTGATGTGTGGAGAGACTGGGGTGTTTTTCTAGTACTGGTGCGTGGAGAGATTGGGAGTATTTTTCTAGTACTGGTCTGTGGAGACACTGGGGATGTTTTTCTATGACTGGTGTGTGGAGAGACTGGGAGTATTGTTCTAGTACTGGTGTGTGGAGAGACTGGGGGTGTTTTTCTTGTACTGGTCTGTGGAGAGACTGGGAGTATTTTTCTAGTTCTGGTCTGTGGAGAGACTGGGGCTGTTTTTCTAGTACTGGTCTGTGGAAAGAGTGGGAGTATTTTTCTAGTACGAGTGTGTGGAGAGACTGGGGATGTTTTTCTAGTACTGGTATGTGGAGGGAGTGGGGGTGTTTTTATTGTACTGGTGTGTGGAGAGACTGGGAGTGTTTTTCGAGTACTGGTGTGTGGAGAGACTGGGGTTGTTTTTGTAGAACTGGTGTGTGGAGAGAGTGGGAGTATTTTTCTAATACTGGTGTGTGGAGAGACTGGGAGTATTTTTCTAGTACTGGTGTGTGGAGAGACTGGGGGTGTTTTTCTAGTCCTGGTGTGGAGAGACTGGGAGTATTTTTCTAGTACTGGTCTGTGGAGTGACTGTGGATGTTTTTCTAGTACTGGTGTGTTGAGAGACTGGCGGTGTTTTTGTAGAACTGGTGTGTGGAGAGAGTGGGAGTATTTTTCTAGTACTGATGTGTGGAGAGACTGGGAGCATTTTTCTAGCACTGGTGTGTGGAGAGACTGGGGGTGTTTTTGTAGTACTGGTGTGTGGAGAGACTGGGAGTGTTTTTCTCGTACTGGTGTTTGGAGAGACTGGGGGTGATTTTGTAGTACTGGTGTGTGGAGAGACTGGGAGAATCTTTCTCGTACTGGTGTGTGGAGAGACTGGGAGTGTTTTTCTAGCACTGGTGTGTGGAGAGACTGGGAGTATTTTTCTAGTACTGGTGTGTGGAGAGACTGGGAGTGTTTTTCTCGTACTGGTGTGTGGAGAGACTGGGAGTATTTTTCTAGTACTGATGTGTGGAGAGACTGGGGTGTTTTTCTAGTACTGGTGTGTGGAGAGACTGGGAGTATTTTTCTAGTACTGGTCTGTGGAGAGACTGTGGATGTTTTTCTAGTAAGGGTGTGTTGAGAGACTGGTAGTGTTTTTGTAGTACTGGTGTGTGGAGAGACTGGGAGTATTTTTCTCGTACTGGTGTGTGGAGAGACTGGGAGTGTTTTTCTAGCACTGGTGTGTGGAGTGACTGGGAGTATTTTTCGAGTACTGGTGTGTGGAGAGACTGGGAGTATTTTTCTAGGACTGGTGTGTGGAGAGACTGGGGTGTTTTTCTAGGACTGGTCTGTGGAGAGACTGGGAGTATTGTTCTAGTACTGGTGTGTGGAGAGACTGGGGGTGTTTTTCTTGTACTGGTCTGTGGAGAGACTGGGAGTATTTTTCTAGTACTGGTCTGTGGAGAGACTGGGGGTGTCTTTCTAGTACTGGTCTGTGGAAAGAGTGGGAGTATTTTTCTAGTACTAGTGTGTGGAGAGACTGGGGATGTTTTTCTAGTACTGGTATGTGGAGAGACTGGGGGTGTTTTTATTGTACTGCTGTGTGGAGAGACTGGGAGTGTTTTTCGAGTACTGGTGTGTGGAGAGACTGGGGTTGTCTTTGTAGAACTGGTGTGTGGAGAGAGTGGGAGTATTTTTCTAGAACTGATGTGTGGAGAGACTGGGAGTATTTTTCTAGCACTGGTGTGTGGAGAGACTGGGGGTGTTTTTCTAGTACTGGTTTGTGGAGAGACTGTGGATATTTTTCTAGTACTGGTGTGTGGAGAGACTGGGAGTATTTTTCTAGGACTGGTGTGTGGAGAGACTGGGGGTGTTTTTCTAGTACTGGTGTGTGGAGAGACTGGGGGTGTTTTTGTAGTACTGGTGTGTGGAGAGACTGGGAGTGTTTTTCTCGTACTGGTGTGTGGAGAGACTGGGGGAGATTTTGTAGTACTGGTGTGTGGAGAGACTGGGAGTATTTTTCTCGTACTGGTGTGTGTAGAGACTGGGAATGTTTTTCTAGCACTGGTGTGTGGAGAGACTGGGAGTGTTTTTCTTGTTCTGGTCTGTGGAGAGACTGGGAGTATTTTTCTAGGACTGATGTGTGGAGAGACTGGGGTGTTTTTCTAGTACTGGTGCGTGGAGAGATTGGGAGTATTTTTCTAGTACTGGTCTGTGGAGACACTGGGGATGTTTTTCTATGACTGGTGTGTGGAGAGACTGGGAGTATTGTTCTAGTACTGGTGTGTGGAGAGACTGGGGGTGTTTTTCTTGTACTGGTCTGTGGAGAGACTGGGAGTATTTTTCTAGTTCTGGTCTGTGGAGAGACTGGGGCTGTTTTTCTAGTACTGGTCTGTGGAAAGAGTGGGAGTATTTTTCTAGTACGAGTGTGTGGAGAGACTGGGGATGTTTTTCTAGTACTGGTATGTGGAGGGAGTGGGGGTGTTTTTATTGTACTGGTGTGTGGAGAGACTGGGAGTGTTTTTCGAGTACTGGTGTGTGGAGAGACTGGGGTTGTTTTTGTAGAACTGGTGTGTGGAGAGAGTGGGAGTATTTTTCTAATACTGGTGTGTGGAGAGACTGGGAGTATTTTTCTAGTACTGGTGTGTGGAGAGACTGGGGGTGTTTTTCTAGTCCTGGTGTGGAGAGACTGGGAGTATTTTTCTAGTACTGGTCTGTGGAGTGACTGTGGATGTTTTTCTAGTACTGATGTGTTGAGAGACTGGCGGTGTTTTTGTAGAACTGGTGTGTGGAGAGAGTGGGAGTATTTTTCTAGTACTGATGTGTGGAGAGACTGGGAGCATTTTTCTAGCACTGGTGTGTGGAGAGACTGGGGGTGTTTTTCTAGTACTGGTTTGTGGAGAGACTGTGGATGTTTTTCTAGTACTGGTGTGTTGAGAGACTGGGGGTGTTTTTGTAGTACTGGTGTGTGGAGAGACTGGGAGTGTTTTTCTCGTACTGGTGTTTGGAGAGACTGGGGGTGATTTTGTAGTACTGGTGTGTGGAGAGACTGGGAGAATTTTTCTCGTACTGGTGTGTGGAGAGACTGGGAGTGTTTTTCTAGCACTGGTGTGTGGAGAGACTGGGAGTATTTTTCTAGTACTGGTGTGTGGAGAGACTGGGAGTGTTTTTCTCGTACTGGTGTGTGGAGAGACTGGGAGTATTTTTCTAGTACTGATGTGTGGAGAGACTGGGGTGTTTTTCTAGTACTGGTGTGTGGAGAGACTGGGAGTATTTTTCTAGTACTGGTCTGTGGAGAGACTGTGGATGTTTTTCTAGTAAGGGTGTGTTGAGAGACTGGTAGTGTTTTTGTAGTACTGGTGTGTGGAGAGACTGGGAGTATTTTTCTCGTACTGGTGTGTGGAGAGACTGGGAGTGTTTTTCTAGCACTGGTGTGTGGAGTGACTGGGAGTATTTTTCGAGTACTGGTGTGTGGAGAGACTGGGAGTATTTTTCTAGGACTGGTGTGTGGAGAGACTGGGGTGTTTTTCTAGGACTGGTCTGTGGAGAGACTGGGAGTATTGTTCTAGTACTGGTGTGTGGAGAGACTGGGGGTGTTTTTCTTGTACTGGTCTGTGGAGAGACTGGGAGTATTTTTCTAGTACTGGTCTGTGGAGAGACTGGGGGTGTCTTTCTAGTACTGGTCTGTGGAAAGAGTGGGAGTATTTTTCTAGTACTAGTGTGTGGAGAGACTGGGGATGTTTTTCTAGTACTGGTATGTGGAGAGACTGGGGGTGTTTTTCGAGTACTGGTGTGTGGAGAGACTGGGAGTATTTTTCTAGGACTGGTGTGTGGAGAGACTGGGGTGTTTTTCTAGGACTGGTCTGTGGAGAGACTGGGAGTATTGTTCTAGTACTGGTGTGTGGAGAGACTGGGGGTGTTTTTCTTGTACTGGTCTGTGGAGAGACTGGGAGTATTTTTCTAGTACTGGTCTGTGGAGAGACTGGGGGTGTCTTTCTAGTACTGGTCTGTGGAAAGAGTGGGAGTATTTTTCTAGTACTAGTGTGTGGAGAGACTGGGGATGTTTTTCTAGTACTGGTATGTGGAGAGACTGGGGGTGTTTTTATTGTACTGCTGTGTGGAGAGACTGGGAGTGTTTTTCGAGTACTGGTGTGTGGAGAGACTGGGGTTGTCTTTGTAGAACTGGTGTGTGGAGAGAGTGGGAGTATTTTTCTAGAACTGATGTGTGGAGAGACTGGGAGTATTTTTCTAGCACTGGTGTGTGGAGAGACTGGGGGTGTTTTTCTAGTACTGGTTTGTGGAGAGACTGTGGATGTTTTTCTAGTACTGGTGTGTGGAGAGACTGGGAGTATTTTTCTAGGACTGATGTGTGGAGAGACTGGGGTGTTTTTCTAGTACTGGTGTGTGGAGAGACTGGGAGTGTTTTTCTCGTACTGGTGTGTGGAGAGACTGGGGGAGATTTTGTAGTACTGGTGTGTGGAGAGACTGGGAGTATTTTTCTCGTACTGGTGTGTGGAGAGACTGGGAATGTTTTTCTAGCACTGGTGTGTGGAGAGACTGGGAGTGTTTTTCTTGTTCTGGTCTGTGGAGAGACTGGGAGTATTTTTCTAGGACTGATGTGTGGAGAGACTGGGGTGTTTTTCTAGTACTGGTGTGTGGAGAGACTGGGAGTATTTTTCTAGTACTGGTCTGTGGAGACACTGGGGTTGTTTTTCTATGACTGGTGTGTGGAGACACTGGGAGTATTTTTCTAGTACTGGTGTGTGGAGAGACTGGGATTATTTTTCTAGGACTGGTGTGTGGAGAGACGGGGGTGTTTTACTAGGACTGGTGTGTGGAGAGACTGGGGATGTTTTTCTAGTACTGGCGTGTGGAGACATTTGGGGTATTTTTCTTGTGCTGGTCTGTGGAGAGACTGGGAATATTTTTCTAGTGCTGGTGTGTGGAGAGACTGAGTATTTTTCTTGTACTGGTGTGTGGAGAGACTGGGGATGTTTCTGTAGTACTGGTGTGTGGAGAGACTGGGAGTGTTTTTCTAATACTGTTGTGTGGAGAGACTGGGAGTATTTTTCTAGCACTAGTGTGTGGAGAGACTTGGGGTGTTTTTCTAGTACTGATGTGTTGAGAGACTGGGAGTGTTTTTGTAGTACTGGTGTGTGAGGAGACTGGGAGTGTTTTTCTAGTACTGGTCTGTGGAGAGACTGGGAGTCTTTTTCTCGTACTATTGTGTGGAGAGACTGGGGATGTTTTTCTAGTACTGGTGTAAGGAGAGACTGGGGGTGTTTTATCAAGTACTGTGGTGTGGAGACATTTGGGGTGTTTTTGTAGTCCTGTTGTGTGGAGAGACTGGGAGTGTTTTTCTAGTTCTGGTGTGTGGAGAGACTGGGGGTGTTTTTGAAGTTCTGGTGTGTGGAGAGACTGGGAGTATTTTTCTAGTTCTGGTGTGTGGAGAGACGGGGGATGTTTTTCTCGGACTTGTGTGTGGAGAGACTGGGGATGTTTTTCTAGTTCTGGTGTGTGGAGAGACTGGGGATGTTTTTCTAGTACTGGTGTGTGGAGAGACTGGGAGTATTTTTCTAGTACTGGTGTGTGGAGAGACTGGGAGTGTTTTTCTCGAACTGATTTGTGGAGACACTGGGGATGTTTTTCGAGTACTGGTTTTGGAGTGGAGAGATGAAGATACTGCGTATATCAGAATATATTGAATACAGTACTAACTGTCCTAACTCAGCTATCTGGAGAAGGTAACAGAGTGTTCCATATCTATTTTACATGTTAATTGGACGCCAGAAAAGCTAGACACAGTTACTGGATTTCCACACTGATGATTTCTGCCTCTTCCTGTCACAGCTGAAAGGGAAAGGAGGGCCCTTGCAGAACAGGAACTAAAAGCACAAGAACAGCAGATGGCAGCAATGGAACAGCAGAAGCAGGCGATGGAGCAGAGCCACAAAGAGTACATTAAAGAGTTCGACAAGAAGATGGCCGACGACAGAGCGAAAGCTCAGGCTGAACAAGAGCGCATTCTGGCACACAGACTCGCAGAGCAGGAGAGATTAATAAGAGAGGGCTACCAACAAATGCAGCCTCAGCGAAGAGTAATTCTTCTGTGTAACATATTATAATGGGAGCAGGAGCAATTTTAACCTAACCTGCCCATCGGGAAATGGACAAGATCAGGTGTAATGCTGGATTTACACCCCGCTTGATTTTACTCCCCGTTAAAGTCATTGGGGAGAAATATTGGGCGGTATGTAAAACCAGCAACCCACCCAATCCCATGGGTTTCCCACCCGGTGAGTTAGACTGAAATTACCCCCCTCCCCCCCCACAAGGAGTCCCCAAAGTGCCGTAGTTCTTGGGCTGGTTTTTCTGCTAGAAATAATAATGAGGCTATCAGGGCTCATCTAATTTACATGTAATTAGGACAGCAACTTCCAGCGACCACACATGTAGTTAAATGGAGAAATTCGGAAGTTTCTGTCCGAGATGTGCTACATCTCTAAGCTTTGCTGTAATAGTATCTCACCGTTTGAAACATGGAACGGCATGAAGTTGCTGTACTTACCTTAAAAAAGCACACTCAACTCGCCAGAAAATGTTAGGGCTGGTCCGTTCGAGTATAAATGAATTTTTAACAGCTTGTTAAGTCTTAGTTACTGCCAAGCAACCACTCTGCCACTGAAAATTAATTTTTTACCACCGTGGAATCTTATTCCTTCAGAGATTTAAAAAAAAAATTAATAAATAAAAGTGTTTGTCTTTTATTTTTCCTTTTTGTCTCTGCTCTCTTAATCCAATCTTTCTTTCCCTCTCTTTATGCAGCTGATTTGTCATTGAATTCACTATTCTAACTGACATTTCCTGGTTCAGACTCTGCACTGCTCATTAACGATTCTTCAATCTGATTGGTTAAGGAGCTACACAGCTGCTTGACCTGACCACATAGGTCCCCGATGCCCTGTACAGGGTGTTGTGCTGTTTGGCTTTCCAGTGCACAATCATATAGAAAGTCTGTGGGCAAAGGCAAGTATAATGAACGACTAGCACTGTTCGTTCGCCGCTGAGCACAAAGTATGGGCCAAGGAATTCTCAATGGCCCCCCCAGAGCTACCTGCAGTTCTAACTGAATTGGGACAACCCCAATATCATTGGGTTACTTTTAGACTTTTCAGAAACTTAATTGGACTAGTCACTTAAATACTGTGCTTCAAGAGCAGGCCAGAGACTGGGAGGGGGTGCAAGTACCTGTGCTGCGTTGATGACGTCAGCGTGACGCAGATGCATTGCGCTAACGTATCCCAACGTCCCTTCCGGGAGGCGCTAACCGGGCTATTAAAACGGACAAATTCCGCCTCTGGGTATTCTGCGGCGATGACTCAAAGCCTTTCCACCATCTACAAGGAACAAGTCAGGAGTGTGAGGGAATACTCTCCACTTACTTGGATGAGTGCAGCTCCAACAACATGCAAGAAGCTCAATACCATCCAGGACAAAGCAGCCCACTTGATTGTCACACCATTCACCACATTAAACATTCACTCCCTCCACCACTGGCGTACCGTGGCTGCAGTGTGTACCATCTACAGGATGTACTGCAGCAACTCGCCAAGGCTTCTTCAACAACACCTCCCAAGCCCGTGACATCTACCACTGAGAAAGACAAGGACAGCAGGCACATGGGAACACCATCCCCTGCAAGTTCCCCTCCAAGTCACACACCATCCTGACTTGGAAATATATCACCATTCCTTCATCATCGCTGCGTCAAAATAAAAACATAATAGGAGCAGGAGTGGGGCATTTGGCCCCTCAAGCCTGCCCCACCATTCAATAAGATCATGGCTGATCTTCTCCCTCAACTCCACTTCCCTGCGCTATCCCCTGATTCCCTTAATATCAAAAAATCTATCGATCTCCGTCTTGAATATGCTCAAAGACAGGGCATCTACAGCCCTCTGGGGTAGAGAATTCCAAAGATTCACCACCCTCTGAGTGAAGAAATTTCTCTCATCTCAGTCCTAAATGGTCAAGCCCTTATTCTGAGATTGTGACCCCTGGTTCTAGACTCCCCAGCCAGAGGAAACATCCTCCTTGCATCTACCCTGTAAAGCCCTGTAAGAATTTTGTATGTTTCAATGAGATCACCTCTCATTCTTCTAAACTCTCAAGAATATAGGCCGAGTTTACTCAATCTCTCCTCATAGGACAATCCCCCCATCCCAGGAATAAGTCTGGTGAACCTTCATTGTACTCCCTCTATGGAAAGTATATCCTTCCTGAGGTAAGACCAAAACTACACAATACTCCAGGTGCAATCTCACCAGGGCCCTAAATAATTGCATTAAGATATCTTTACTCTCATACTCAAATCCTCTTGTAGTAAAGGCCAACATACCATTTGCTTTCTTAGTTGCATACTGTACCTGCATGTTAACTTTCAGTGATTCATGTACAAGGACACCCAGGTCCCTCTCCTCTGAACACCAACATTTCACAATCTCGCCATTTAAAGAATATTTCGCTTTTCTATTTTTCCTACCGGAGTGGATCATTTCACATTTCTCCACATTATATTCCATTTGCCACAATCTTGCCCACTCACTTAGCCTGTCTTTATATCCCCCTGAAGCCTTTTTGCATGCTCCTCACAATTTACCTTCACACCTAGTTTTGTATCATCAGCAAACTTGTATGTATTACATTTGGTCCCCTCATCCAAATCATTGACATAGATTGTGTAGCTGGGGCCCAAGCACCGATTCTTGCGGCACCCCACCAGTTACAGCCTGCCAACCCGAAAATGACCCGTTTATTCCTACTCTCTGGTTAACGGACAGAAAACAATTTTCAATTCATGCTAGTATATTAACCCCAATCCCACGAGCCCTAATTTTGTTCAATAACCTCTTGTGTAGCACCTTACTGGATACCTTCTGAAAATCCAAATACTCCACATCCACTGGTTTTTCCTTATTTATTCAGGTAGTTACAACCTGAAAAAATTAACAGATTGTCAAACGTGATTTCCCTTTCATAAATCCGTGTTAACTCTGCCCAATCCTATTATTCTTTTCTGAGTGCCCTGTTACCACGTCCTTAATAATAGATTATATCATGTTACCTACTACTGATGTCAGGCTAACTGGACTGCAGACCCCGTTTTCTCTCTCTCCTTTCTTAAATAGCGGGGTTACATTTGCTGCCTTCCAATCTGCGGGAACTGTTCCAAAATCTATGCAACTTTGGAAGATGACAACCAATGCATCCACTATCTCTATAGCCAACTCTTTCAAAACCCGAGGGTGTAGAGCATCAGGTTCAGGCGACTTATCAGCTTTCAGTCCCATTAAATTCTCCAGTACAGGTTGAATCTCTTACCCGGTATTCTTTTATCCAGCTAACTCCCTCGTCTGGCAGCATTCCCGGTGGGGGGGTGGGTGGGGGGGGTCGTGACCCGTGCTGTGTCCTGGTGTTGGCCGCTACTCCTCTCCCCCGCCACCTCTGGTGCTCCCTCTGAGGCTGGGTCAGCGTGCTGCATCCTGAGGCCGGCCGCATTTCGGGCCTAGCTTCGTCCTGGCAATCTTCCTGCCCGTCGCACCGCCACTGCTTGAAGATGCCGATCTTGGTGCCACAATGGAAGTTCTCTGGCTGGCAGGAGCAGCAATTCTTGTCGGAGGGTGACATGCTGCCGGTTGTTGCAGGAGGGTCTGCAGCAGCCTGCCACATTCCTTGGTCGCCCCATCGTACATACGCATTATCACTGTAGCCCAGCTGCAGCACGATGCGCCAACTGTTCGGCGTGTCCATCACCCAGGTGCAGTCTGGCTGTGCCTTGGCGGCTGCAGGCAACAGTAGTCGGGAAATGCGAAGTTGCCGTCGAGGTTGCCCAGCCTCTTGGCGCAACACCTCATCTCCCCGCCGCCACCAGGCCGACCAAAGCTGGGCCCAAAATGCTGACCTCCCGTCGTCCGGCAAATCCTCTTAACCGGCACAGGCCAGTTCCCGAGGGTGCCGGATAAGAGAGATTCAACCTCTACTATTTTTTAACTAATACAAATTTATTTCAGTTCCTCATTCTTGCTAAACCTTTAGTTCTTCAGTATTTCTGGGAGGTTTTTTGCATATTCTTCCATGAAGACATAAGAACATAAGAATTAGGAACAGGAGTAGGCCATCTAGCCCCTCGAGCCTGCTCCGCCATTCAACAAGATCATGGCTGATCTGGCCGTGGACTCAGCTCCACTTACCCGCCCGCTCCCCGTAACCCTTAATTCCCTTATTGGTTAAAAATCTATCGATCTGTGACTTGAATATATTCAATGAGCTAGCCTCAACTGCTTCCTTGGGCAGAGAATTCCACAGATTCACAACCCTCTGGGAGAAGAAATTCCTTCTCAACTCGGTTTTAAATTGGCTCCCCCGTATTTTGAGGCTGTGCCCCCTAGTTCTAGTCTCCCCGACCAGTGGAAACAACCTCTCCACCTCTATCTTGTCTATCCCTTTCATTAATTTTTAAATGTTTCTATAAGATCACCCCCTCATCCTTCTGAACTCCAACGAGTAAAGATCCAGTCTACTCAATCTATCATCATAGGGTCACCCCCTCATCTCCGGAATCAGCCGAGTGAATCATCTCTGTACCCCCTCCAAAGCCAGTATATCCTTCCTTAAGTAAGGTGACCGAAACTGCACACAGTACTCCAGGTGCGGCCTTACCAATACCCTGTACAGTTGCAGCAGGACCTCCATCCCTCTCACAATGAAGGCCAACATTCCATTTGCATTCCTGATTAGCTACTGCACCTGCAAACTAACTTTTTAGGATTCATGCACAAGGAGGTCCGACTGGAGAAGGAAGCAGGGGGGCTTCCCCTCCTTGAGGCTATGGTGGGACGTGGGCAAGGCTCACGTCCGCGTCTTCTGTCAAGAGTACGCGAGGGGGTCGACCAAGAGGCGGGCGGCCAGAGTCGGGCGCCTAGAAAAAGAGGTGCTCGACCTGGAAGCCCGTCTCGGTCAAGTCGTCCAGGACCCGGCCCTGCGGACGGTGTACGAAGCGAAGAAGGCCGCGCTGAAGGACCTGCAGCTCGTCGGGTCCCGAGGCGCGTTCGTGAGGTCGCGGATCCGGTTCCTGCGGGATCTGGACCGCGGCTCCCCCTTCTTCTACTCGCTGGAAAAAAGGCAGAGTGTCCGTAAGCAGCTCTTGACGCTGCTGGCCGACGACGGCTCTCTCGTCTCGGATCCGGAGGGCGTCAACAACAGGGTCCGTGAATATTACGGGGCTCTGTTCTCTCCGGATCCGTCCAGCGAGGAAGCGCGTAGAGTTTTGTGGGAGGACCTACCGAAGGTCGGCCCGGAGGGCGCCGGAAATCTGGAAGCTCCGCTAAGCCTGGCGGAGCTGACCGGTGCCCTCGCCCGGCTCTCGAGGGGAAAATCCCTGGGGCTGGACGGGCTGACCGTGGAGTTCCACAGGGCGTTCTGGGACGTCCTGGGGAGCGACTACGCGCGGGTCCTGGGGGAAAGTCTGGCGACCGGGGAGATGCCCCTCTCTTGGCGCAGGGCAGTCATCGTCCTGCTGCCTAAGAAGGGCGATCTCCGCCTCCTTAAGAACTGGCGCCCGGTCTCCCTCCTCAGCACGGACTACAAAATCTTCGCCAGGGCGATGTCTGCTCGCCTTGGTGCCGTGCTGGACCACATGATCCACCCCGACCAGTCATACACGGTCCCGGGCCGGACAATCCACGACAACATCCATCTGGTCCGGGACCTCATCCATTGCTCCCAGGAGGCTGGTCTGTCGGTCGCCTTCCTATCCCTCGACCAAGAGAAGGCGTTCGACAGGGTGGATCACGACTATCTGCTCGGAACTCTGCGCGCTTTCGGGTTCGGGACGCATTTCGTCGCCCGGATCCGACTTTTGTACGCCGCCGCGGAGTGTCTGATTAAGGTTAACGGGTCCTTGACGGCGCCCCTTTGCTTTAGGAGAGGGGTGCGCCAGGGATGCCCCATGTCCGGCCAGTTATACGCCGTTTGCGTGGAGCCTTTCCTGCGCCTCTTGCGGACGAGGTTGACGGGACTGGCTCTGCAAGGGCCGGGCGTGGAGGTCGTCCTCTCGGCTTACGCCGATGACGTGCTCCTCGCGGTAGAGGATCCCGCTGACCTGCGGAGGATGCGTGAGTGCCAGGAGATTTACTCGGCCGCGTCCTCCGCCAGGATCAACTGGGAGAAATGTTCCGGACTCCTGGTGGGTCAGTGGCGGGTGGACTCCCTGCCGGAGGAGCTCAGGCCTTTTGCCTGGAGCACGACCCATCTCCTCTATCTGGGAGTCTACCTTAGCCCCGACGAGGGAGCCTGGCCGGCGAACTGGCAGGAGCTGGAGGCCAAGGTCGCCGCTCGCCTAGGGCGCTGGACAGGACTGCTCCGAGTGCTGTCCTACAGGGGTCGAGCGCTAGTCATAAACCAGCTGGTGGCCGCAATGTTGTGGTACCGGCTGGTCACTTTGACCCCTCCCCCTGCGTTTGTCGCCAAGATACAGAAGAAGCTGGTGGACTTCTTCTGGAACAACAGGAAGCACTGGGTCTCTGCCGCGGTCTTGAGTCTCCCGCTTGAGGAGGGCGGTCAGTCGTTGGTGTGCATCAGCGGCCAGCTCGCGACTTTCCGTCTTCAGACCCTGCAGAGATACCTTTACGTCGAGCCCCCTCCTAGGTGGTGTGCTCTGGCGAGGTATTTCTTCCGCCAGCAGCTCGACCTCAATTATGACACGCAGCTCCTGTTTGTGAACTTGGGGGGTGCCAGGACCGCCCTCCGGGAGCTGCCTGTCTTTTACAGGGAACTCATCAGGGTCTGGAACAAAGTCTCCACCAAGCGCAGCTCTCCGCCGGCTGGAGTGGCGGCCGTCCTGCAGGAGCCGCTGCTCGGGAATCCGTACCTCCACGGCCGAGGCTTTATGTGGCGGTCGGAAGAGAGGGCTGTGGCTGGTGAGGTGACCAGGGTCAGGGACCTGCTCGATGGCGGAGGAGCGGGCTGGATGGCGCCAGACACGCTGGCGCGGCGCCTACATTCTGCCAGCGTCCGCCACGCGGCCGATGCCATCGAGTCGCTAAAAACAGCTCTGGGCCCTGACTCCGTTAGGTGTATCGAGGAGGCTCAAGCACGTGGGGAGATCCCGTCCGAACTGACCCCCGTCCGGACGGAATTCCTCATCGGCGCCAAACCCCGGAACCTCCCTCGGGGGCCGGCGCCTCACAACTTGAGCCGCCTCGGGGAAATCCCCTCCGTGCCTTTCAGTTCCGCGCGGAGGGGTTTCCTGTACGGGCTGCTCCTGCACACCCTCAACTTTGCCATCCTCGCCGGCCGTCCGGACACGCCATGGCGTACCATCTTGCCGTCCGGAGGAGGCGGGGGTCCCCGATGGAGGGCACTCTACGCAGGGGTCCTCCCACTATTCATCGTGGACTTGGCCTGGAGGGTGGTGCACGGAGCAGTGCCGTGCAATAAATTTTTAAGCCGGTTCACGGACTCCCAGGCCGCCTGCAATTTCTGCGGTCTGGAGGAGTCCGTGTTCCATGTTTTTATTGAGTGTACGAGGTTGCAGCCCCTGTTCCATTATTTGAAGGGGCTGCTCCTGAAATTCTGGCTGCACTTCAGTCCCACACTCCTGATCTTTGGGCACCCTGTGCGGAGGGGAGCGGGTAGGTCCGAAGGCCTCCTCGTAGGACTGCTCCTGGGCACGGCCAAGGGTGCCATCAGCCGGTCCAGGCAGCGGGCGGTCGAGGGGGTCGTTCAACCTGACTGCCTGCCTCTCTTTCGCTCTTACATCCGGTCCAGGGTGTCGTTGGAGATGGAGCACGCGGTGTCCACCGGTACGCTCGCGGCCTTCCGCGAGAGGTGGGCACCGGAGGGACTGGAGTGCATCATCACGCCCGGCAACCAAATTTTAATTTGATTTTACGTTTTAAAGTTTAATTTGTTTTAATTGCCGGTGCTTTTAGTGTCCCCCTCTCCTTTTATAGGGGGCACTGGAAAAATTTGATTTTAGCGCAAAAAAAAAAAAAAAAAAAAAAATGGGCCTTGTAAATGTCTGGAGTGTCACCCAGGTCGGGTGGCACAGTTTAATGTTTTATGTTTTGCAGGTGAACTCCAAAAGAGTTTCATGCACAAGGAGGTCCGACTGGAGAAGGAAGCAGGGGGGCTTCCCCTCCTTGAGGCTATGGTGGGACGTGGGCAAGGCTCACGTCCGCGTCTTCTGTCAAGAGTACGCGAGGGGGTCGACCAAGAGGCGGGCGGCCAGAGTCGGGCGCCTAGAAAAAGAGGTGCTCGACCTGGAAGCCCGTCTCGGTCAAGTCGTCCAGGACCCGGCCCTGCGGACGGTGTACGAAGCGAAGAAGGCCGCGCTGAAGGACCTGCAGCTCGTCGGGTCCCGAGGCGCGTTCGTGAGGTCGCGGATCCGGTTCCTGCGGGATCTGGACCGCGGCTCCCCCTTCTTCTACTCGCTGGAAAAAAGACAGAGTGTCCGTAAGCAGCTCTTGACGCTGCTGGCCGACGACGGCTCTCTCGTCTCGGATCCGGAGGGCGTCAACAACAGGGCCCGTGAATATTACGGGGCTCTGTTCTCTCCGGATCCGTCCAGCGAGGAAGCGCGTAGAGTTTTGTGGGAGGACTTGCCGAAGGTCAGCCCGGAGGGCGCCGAAAATCTGGAAGCTCCGCTAAGCCTGGCGGAGCTGACCGGTGCCCTCGCCCGGCTCTCGAGGGGAAAATCCCCGGGGCTGGACGGGCTGACCGTGGAGTTCCACAGGACGTTCTGGGACGTCCTGGGGAGCGACTACGCGCGGGTCCTGGGGGAAAGTCTGGCGACCGGGGAGATGCCCCTCTCTTGGCGCAGGGCAGTCATCGTCCTGCTGCCTAAGAAGGGCGATCTCCGCCTCCTTAAGAACTGGCGCCCGGTCTCCCTCCTCAGCACGGACTACAAAATCTTCGCCAGGGCGATGTCTGCTCGCCTTGGTGCCGTGCTGGACCATATGATCCACCCCGACCAGTCCTACACGGTCCCGGGCCGGACAATCCACGATAACATCCATCTGGTCCGGGACCTCATCCATTGTTCCCAGGAGGCTGGTCTGTCGGTCGCCTTCCTATCCCTCGACCAAGAGAAGGCGTTCGACAGGGTGGATCACGACTATCTGCTCGGAACTCTGCGCGCTTTCGGGTTCGGGACGCATTTCGTCGCCCGGATCCGACTTTTGTACGCCGCCGCGGAGTGTCTGATTAAGGTTAACGGGTCCTTGACGGCGCCCCTTTGCTTTAGGAGAGGGGTGCGCCAGGGATGCCCCATGTCCGGCCAGTTATACGCCGTTTGCGTGGAGCCTTTCCTGCGCCTCTTGCGGACGAGGTTGACGGGACTGGCTCTGCAAGGGCCGGGCGTGGAGGTCGTCCTCTCGGCTTACGCCGATGACGTGCTCCTCGCGGTAGAGGATCCCGCTGACCTGCGGAGGATGCGTGAGTGCCAGGAGATTTACTCGGCCGCGTCCTCCGCCAGGATCAACGGGGAGAAATGTTCCGGACTCCTGGTGGGTCAGTGGCGGGTGGACTCCCTGCCGGAGGAGCTCAGGCCTTTTGCCTGGAGCACGACCCATCTCCTCTATCTGGGAGTCTACCTTAGCCCCGACGAGGGAGCCTGGCCGGCGAACTGGCAGGAGCTGGAGGCCAAGGTCGCCGCTCGCCTAGGGCGCTGGACAGGACTGCTCCGAGTGCTGTCCTACAGGGGTCGAGCGCTAGTCATAAACCAGCTGGTGGCCGCAATGTTGTGGTACCGGCTGGTCACTTTGACCCCTCCCCATGCGTTTGTCGCCAAGATACAGAAGAAGCTGGTGGACTTCTTCTGGAACAACAGGAAGCACTGGGTCTCTGCCGCGGTCTTGAGTCTCCCGCTTGAGGAGGGCGGTCAGTCGTTGGTGTGCGTCAGCGCCCAGCTCGCGACTTTCCGTCTTCAGACCCTGCAGAGATACCTTTACGTCGAGCCCCCTCCTAGGTGGTGTGCTCTGGCGAGGTATTTCTTCCGCCAGCAGCGCGACCTCAATTATGACACGCAGCTCCTGTTTGTGAACTTGGGGGGTGCCAGGACCGCCCTCCGGGAGCTGCCTGTCTTTTACAGGGAACTCATCAGGGTCTGGAACAAAGTCTCCACCAAGCGAAGCTCTCCGCCGGCTGGAGTGGCGGCCGTCCTGCAGGAGCCGCTGCTCGGGAATCCGTACCTCCACGACCAAGATTTTAGGTGGCGGTCGGACGAGAGGGCTGTGGCTGGTGAGGTGACCAGGGTCAGGGACCTGCTCGATGGCGGAGGAGCGGGCTGGATGGCGCCAGACACGCTGGCGCGGCGCCTAAATTCTGCCAACGTCCGCCACGCGGCCGATGCCATCGAGTCGCTAAAAACAGCTCTGGGCCCTGACTCCGTTAGGTGCATCGAGGAGGCTCAAGCACGTGGGGAGATCCCGTCCGAACTGACCCCCGTCCGGACGGAATACCTCATCGGCGCCAAACCCCGGAACCTCCCTCGGGGACCGGCGCCTCACAACTTGAGCCGCCTCGGGGAAATCCCCTCCGTGCCTTTCAGTTCCGCGCGGAGGGGTTTCCTGTACGGGCTGCTCCTGCACACCCTCAACTTTGCTAGCCTCGCCAGCCGTCCGGACACGCCATGGCGTACCATCTTGCCGTCCGGAGGAGGCAGGGGTCCCCGATGGAGGGCACTCTACGCAGGGGTCCTCCCACTATTCATCGGGGACTTGGCCTGGAGGGTGGTGCACGGAGCAGTGCCGTGCAACAAATTTTTAAGCCGGTTCACGGACTCCCAGGCCGCCTGCAATTTCTGCAGTCTGGAAGAGTCCGTGTTCCATGTTTTTATGGAATGCACAAGGTTGCAGCCCCTGTTTTATTATTTGAAGGGGCTGCTCCTGAAATTCTGGCTGCACTTCAGTCCCACTCTCCTGATCTTTGGGCACCCTGTGCGGAGGGGAGCGGGTAGGTCTGAAGGCCTCCTCGTAGGACTGCTCCTGGGCACGGCCAAGGGTGCCATCAGCCGGTCCAGGCAGCGGGCGGTCGAGGGGGTCGTTCAACCTGACTGCCTGCCTCTCTTCCGCTCTTACATCCGGTCCAGGGTGTCCTTGGAGATGGAGCACGCGGTGTCCACCGGTACGCTCGCGGCCTTCCGCGAGAGGTGGGCACCGGAAGGACTGGAGTGCATCATCACGCCCGGCAACCAAATTTTAATTTGATTTTACGTTTTAAAGTTTAATTTCTTTTAATTGCCGGTGTTTTTAGTGTCCCCTTCCCTTTTATAGGGGGCACCGGAAAAAATTGTGATTTTAGTGCCCAAAAAAAAAAAACAAAAAAAAACACAAAAAAAACACAAAAAAAACCACAAAAAAAAACCAAAAAAAGGAAAAAAGGGCCTTGTAAATGTCTGGTGTGTCACCCAGGTCGGATGGCACAGTTTAATGTTTATGTTTTGCAGGTGGACTCTAAAAGAGTTTCATGCACAAGGACCCCCAGATCCCTCTGCACTGCAGCATGTAGTAATTTCTCCCCATTCAAATAATATTCCCTTTTACAGTTTTTTTTCCCAAGTTAGATGACCTCACATTTTCCGACATTGTATTCCATCTGCCAAACCTTAGCCCATTCGCTTAACCTATCTAAATCTCTTTGCAGCCTCTCTGTGTCCTCTACACGACCCATTTTCCCACGAACCTTTGTGTCATCTGCAAATTTTGTAACACTACACTCTGTCCCCTCTTCCAGGTCATCTATGTATATTATAAACAGTTGTGGTCCCAGCACCGATCCCTGTGGCACACCACTAACCACTGATTTCCAACCCGAAAAGGACCCATTTATCCCGACTCTCTGCTTTCTGTTAGCCAGCCAATTCTCGATCCATGCTAATACATTTCCTCTGACTCCGCGTACCTTTATCTTCTGCAGTAACCTTTTGTGTGGCACCTTATCGAATGCCTTTTGGAAATCTAAATACACCACATCCATCGGTACACCTCTATCCACCATGCTCGTTATATCCTCAAAGAATTCCAGTAAATTAGTTAAACATGATTTCCCCTTCATGAATCCATGTTGCGTCTGCTTGATTGCACTATTCCTATCTAGATGTCCCGCTATTTCATCCTTAATGATAGCTTCAAGCATTCTCCCCACTACAGATGTTAAACTAACCGGCCTATAGTTACCTGCCTTTTGTCTGCCCCTTTTTTTAAACAGAGGCGTTACATTTCCTGCTTTCCAATCCGCTGGTACCTCCCCAGAGTCCAGAGAATTTTGGTAGATTATAACGAATGCATCTGCTATAACTTCCGCCATCTCTTTTAATACCCTGGGATGCATTTCGTCAGGACCAGGGGACTTGTCTACCTTGAGTCCCATTAGCCTGTCCAGCACTACCTCCCTAGTGATAGTGATTCTCTCAAGGTCCTCCCTTCCCACATTCCCGTGACCAGCAATTTTTGGCATGGTTTTTGTGTCTTCCACTGTGAAGACCGAAGCAAAATAATTGTTTAAGGTCTCAGCCATTTCTACATTTCCCATTATTAAATCCCCCTTCTCATCTTCTAAGGGACCAACATTTACTTTAGTCACTCTTTTCCGTTTTATACATCGGTAAAAGCTTTTACTATCTGTTTTTATGTTTTGCGCAAGTTTACTTTCGTAATCTATCTTTCCTTTCTTTATTGCTTTCTTAGTCATTCTTTGCTGTCGTTTAAAATTTTCCCAATCTTCTAGTTTCCCACTAACCTCAGCCACCTTATACGCATTGGTTTTTAATTTGATACTCTTCTTTATTTCCTTGGTTATCCATTACTGGTTATCCCTTCTCTTACCGCCCTTCTTTTTCATTGGAATATATTTTTTTTGCGCACTATGAAAGAGCTCCTTAGAAGTCCTCCACTGTTCCTCAATTGTGCCACCGTTTAGTCTGTGTTTCCAGTCTACTTTCGCCAACTCTGCCCTCATCCCACTGTAATCCCCTTTGTTTAAGCATAGTACGCTCATTTGAGACACTACTTCCTCACCTTCAATCTGTATTACAAATTCAACCATACTGTGATCACTCATTCCGAGAGGATCTGTTACCAGGAGATCGTTAATTATTCCTGTCTCATTACACAGGATCAGATCCAAGATAGCTTGCTCCCTTGTAGGTTCTGTAACATACTGTTCTAAGAAACAATTCCGCATGCATTCTATGAATTCCCCCTCAAGGATACACCGTGATTTGATTTGACCAATCGATATGTAAGTTAAAATCCCCCATGATTACTGCCGTTCCTTTTTCACATGCCTCCATTATTCCCTTGATTATTGCCCGCCCCACCGTGAAGTTATTATTTGGGGGCCTATAAACTACGCCCACCAGTGACTTTTTCCCCTTACTATCTTTAATCTCCACCCACAATGATTCAACATTTTGTTTATTAGAGCCAATATCATCTCTCACAACTGCCCTGATATCATCCTTTATTAACAGAGCTACCCCACCTCCTTTCCCTTCTTGTCTATCTTTCCGAATTGTAAGATACCCCTGTATGTTTAATTCCCAGTCTTGGCCACCCTGTAACCACGTTTCTGTAATGGCCACCAAATCATACCCATTTGTAATTATTTGTGCCGTCAACTCATTTACTTTATTTCGAATGCTGCTTGTGTTTAGGTCAAGTGTTTCAATACTAGTTTTTAAACCATGATTTTTAGTTTTGACCCCTCCTGCAGCCCTTTTATATTGATACATATTGTCCCTTCCTATCACCTTGTGGTTTTCACTTACCCCAGTGCTACTCTGCTCTGTTGCCTCCTGCCTTTTGCATTCTTTCTTGGGGTCCTGTTCATCTGAGCTCTCACCCACTCTAACTAGCTCAGAGCCCTCTCCTGGGTTCTGAATACTCCTCGCATTGAGGCACTGAGCTTTCATGCTTGCCTTTTTGTCACACTTTGACCCTTTAGAATTTTGCTGTACATTGGTCCTTTTTGTTTTTTGCCTTGGGTTTCTCTGCCCTCCACTTTTACTCATCTCCTTTCTGTCTTTTGCTTCTGTCTCCATTTTGTTTCCCTCTGTCTCCCCGCACTGGTTCCCATCCCCCTGCTTCATCTTTGCCTTCCTAATTGTTCTTTTTTACTTCTCTCCTAATCTTTTCATATTCTCCCTTATCATGCAGTCCCCTACTGTTTATGTACTTAAGGTATGTCTCTTTCCTTACCCTCAATTTTTTCCTTTATGGTTTTATTCATCCATGGAGTCTCATTAGTATTTAGTTTGTTCTTTCCTTTTCGGGGAATATATTGTTCCTGCAGGCCAGTTAGTTTAACCTCGGTGATGAGAAAATTACTGGGATCAATTGTGAGGGACAGTATAAACCTTCCTTCATTTAGAAAAACACAAATTAATCAAGGACAGTCAACATGGATTTTTAAAGGGAAGGTTGTGTCTGACTAACTTGCTTGAGTTCTTTACATAAGAGCATAAGAAATAGGAACAGGAGTAGGCCATACGGCCCCTCGAGCCTGCTTCGCCATTCAATAAGATCATGGCTGACCTGATCATGGACTCAGCTTCTTTGAGGAGGTAACAAGGTGAGTTGATGAGGGCAGTGTGCTTGATGTAGTTTACATGAATTTTAACAAAGCTTTAGATATGGCCTCACATGGCAGGCTGATCATAAAAGTAAAAGCCCATGGGTTCCAAGGGAGATAGGCAAATTTGATCCAAAATTGGCTCAGTGGCAGGAACCAAAGGGTAATGGTTGAGGGGAGTTTTTGTGACTGGAGGCTGTTGCCAATGGGGTTCTACAGGGCTCAGTTCTTGGTCCCTTACTTTTTGTAGTATATATTAATGAATTAGACTTAAATGTAGAGGACATGATAAAGAAATTTGCAGATGATACAAAAATTGGCCGTGTGGTTGCCAGTGAGGAGGAAAGTTCGAGACTGCGGGAAGATATCGACGAACTGATCAAGTGGGCAGAAAAGTGTCAAATGGAATTCAATCTGGAAAAGTGGCAAGGGAATACACCATAAATGGGAGGATACTGAGAGGTGTGGAGGAACTGAGGGACCTTGGAGCATATGTCCACAGATCCTTAAAAATAGTAGGACAGGTCAATAAGGTAGTTAAAAAGGCATACGGAATGCTTTCCTTTATTAGTTGAGGCATAGAATACAAGAGCAGGGAAGTTATGCTGGAACTGCATACAACATTAGTTAGGCCACAGCTTGAGTACTGCATGCAGTTCTGGTCACCACATTACAGGAAGGATGTGATTGAACTAGAAAGAGTGCAGAGGAGATTTCCGAGGTTGTTGCCAGGACTGGAAAACTTTAGCTATGAGGAAAGATTGGATAGGCTGGAGTTGTCTTCCTTGGAACAGAGGAGGTTGAGGGGAGATTTAATTCAGGTGTATAAAATTATGACGGGCCTAGATAGAGTAGATAGGAAGGGCCTATTTCCCTTAACAGAAGGGTCAATTACCAGGTGGCATAGTTTTAAAGTCATTGGTAGAAAGATTAGAGGGAGACGAGGAAACATTTCTTCATCCAGAAGGTGATGGGAGTCTGGAAATCACTACCTGATCGCATTTAAAAAGTACTTGGATGTACACTTAAAGAGCCGTAACCTACAGGGCTACGGACCTAGTGCTGGAAGGTGGGATTAGGTTGGGTAGCTCTTTTTGGATCAGCACGGACATGATGGGCTGAATGACATCCTTCTGTGTTGTAATTTTCTCTGATTCTGTTGAACACTGTATGAAATGTTTGCCATTGCTATTTTACATCGTTGTTTTCCAATATTGTTGCCCATTTTACTTTCCCAAGTTCTAGTCTCTGCCCCTCAAAATCAGCTTTTCTCCAATCTGTTACCTTGGATTTCATCAGACTTATGTCCTTCTCAATTACCAATGTAAAGCGTATTATATTATGGTCACTATTGCCGAGATGTTCCCTTACTTTTACTTCTCTTATCAGCTCTGCTTCATTCTCCATTACTAGATCCAATAGCAAATCCTCCCTTGTTGAGCGTTTTACATACTGGGTTGGAACGGAGTCCTGTATACATTGTAGGAACTCCATTCCCTTATTTGCTTTACCAACCTCTTACATCCAGTTCATATCAGGGTAGTTGAAATCCCCCATAATTGTTATTCCACGTTTTTTATTAATTTCCCTAATTTGTCTGCATATTTTATCCAGAATACAGTCACACCCCAGAGGAAAACACAGGCTCAGGAAAGGGAGGGTGTGACTATTAGGGAGCCGGGTAGTGGGGATTTCGGAGAGGTTGAGAAGGAGGCCCCGCAGACACTGGTCCTGTCCAACAGATACGATGTACTCGCTACCTGTGAGGCCAAGGAGGAAGACTCCAGGGAGAACAGCCACAATGTAGACCAAGGCACCATGGTTCAAAATGCTGTCCAAAGGGGGGAAAGAGCAGAATAGACATGTGGTAGTGATAGAGGACTCTCGGGGGATAGATAGCATCCTCTGCAACCAAGAATGGGAATCCCAAAGAGTGTGTTGCCTACCCAGTGCCAGGGTAAGGGATAGCTCACAATGGTTGCAGAGGAACTTGGATTGGGAGGGGGAAAATCCAGTTGTCGTGGTCCATGCTGGAACAAACAACATAGGTAGAAACATAGAAACATAGAAACATAGAAAATAGGTGCAGGAGTAGGCCATTCGGCCCTTCTAGCCTGCACCGCCATTCAATGAGTTCATGGCTGAACATGCAACTTCAGTACCCCATTCTTGCTTTCTCGCCATACCCCTTGATTCCCTTAGTAGTAAGGACTTCGTCGAACTCCTTTTTGAATATATTTAGTGAATTGGCCTCAACAACTTTCTGTGGCCCTGTACAACTGTAGCAACACCTCCCTGCCCCTGTACTCAAATCCCCTCGCTATGAAGGCCAACATGCCATTTGCTTTCTTAACCACCTGCTGTAGCTGCATGCCAACCTTCAATGACTGATGTACCATGACACCCAGGTCTCGTTGCACCTCCTCTTTTCCAAATCTGTCACCATTCAGATAATAGTCTGTCTCTCTGTTTTTACCACCAAAGTGAATAACCTCACATTTATCCACATTATACTTCATCTGCCATGCATTTGCCCATTCACCTAACCTATCCAAGTCGCTCTGCAGCCTCATAGCATCCTCCTCGCAGCTCACACTGCCACCCAACTTAGTGTCATCCACAAATTTTGAGATGCTACATTTAATCCCCTCGTCTAAATCATTAATGTACAGAGGAGGATTTCCTAGAGTGCATAAGGGATGGTTTTTTAGACCAATATGTCGAGGAACCAACTAGGGGGGAGGCCATCTTAGACTGGGTGTTATGTAATGAGAGAGGATTAATTAGCAATCTCGTTGTGCGAGGCCCCTTGGGGAAGAGTGACCATAATATGGTGGAATTCTGCATTGGGATGGAGAATGAAACAGTTAATTCAGAGACCATGGTCCAGAACTTAAAGAAGGCTAACTTTGAAGGTATGAGGCGTGAATTGGCTGGGATGGATTGGTGAATGGGAATGATACTTAAGGGGTTGACTGTGGATGGGCAATGGCAGACATTTAGAGACCGCATGGATGAACTACAACAATTGTACATTCCTGTCTGGCATAAAAATAAAAAAGGGAAGGTGGCTCAACCGTGGCTATCAAGGGAAATCAGGGATAGTATTAAAGCCAAGGAAGTGGCATACAAATTGGCCAGAAATAGCAGCGAACCTGGGGACTGGGAGAAATTTAGAACTCAGCAGAGGAGGACAAAGGGTTTGATTAGGGCAGGGAAAATGGAGTATGAGAAGAAGCTTGCAGGGAACATTAAGACGGATTGCAAAAGTTTCTATAGATATGTAAAGAGAAAAAGGTTAGTAAAGATAAACGTAGGTCCCCTGCAGTCAGAATCAGGGGAAGTCATAACGGGGAACAAAGAAATGGCGGACCAATTGAACAAGTACTTTGGTTCGGTATTCACGAAGGAGGACACGAACAACCTTCCGGTTATAAAAGGGGTCGGGGGGTCTAGTAAGGAGGAGGAACTGAGGGAAATCCTTATTAGCCGGGAAATTGTGTTGGGGAAATTGATGGGATTGAAGGCCGATAAATCCCCAGGGCCTGATGGACTGCATCCCAGAGTACTTAAGGAGGTGGCCTTGGAAATAGTGGATGCGTTGACAGTCATTTTCCAACATTCCATTGACTTTGGATCAGTTCCTATGGAGTGGAGGGTAGCCAATGTAACCCCACTTTTTAAAAAAGGAGGGAGAGAGAAAACAGGGAATTATAGACCGGTCAGCCTGACATCGGTAGTGGGTAAAATGATGGAATCAATTATTAAGGATGTCATAGCAGTGCATTTGGAAAGAGGTGACATGATAGGTCCAAGTCAGCATGGATTTGTGAAAGGGAAATCATGCTTGACAAATCTTCTGGAATTTTTTGAGGATGTTTCCAGTAGAGTGGATAAGGGAGAACCAGTTGATGTGGTATATTTGGACTTTCAGAAGGCGTTCGACAAGGTCCCACACAAGAGATTGATGTGCAAAGTTAGAGCACATGGGATTGGGGGTAGTGTACTGACATGGATTGAGAACTGGTTGTCAGACAGGAAGCAAAGCGTAGGAGTAAATGGGTACTTTTCAGAATGGCAAGCAGTGACTAGTGGGGTACCGCAAGGTTCTGTGCTGAGGCCCCAGCTGTTTACACTGTACATTAATGATTTAGATGAGGGGATTAAATGTAGTATCTCCAAATTTGCGGATGACACTAAGTTGGGTGGCAGTGTGAGCTGCGAGGAGGATGCTGTGAGGCTGCAGAGCGACTTGGATAGGTTAGGTGAGTGGGCAAATGCATGGCAGATGAAGTATAATGTGGATAAATGTGAGGTTATCCACTTTGGTGGTAAAAACAGAGAGACAGACTATTATCTGAATGGTGACAGATTAGGAAAAGGGGAGGTGCAAAGAGACCTGGGTGTCATGGTACATCAGTCATTGAAGGTTGGCATGCAGGTGCAGCAGGCGGTTAAGAAAGCAAATGGCATGTTGGCCTTCATAGCAAGGGGATTTGAGTACAGGGGCAGGGAGGTGTTGCTACAGTTGTACAGGGCATTGGTGAGGCCACACCTGGAGTATTGTGTACAGTTTTGGTCTCCTAACCTGAGGAAGGACATTCTTGCTATTGAGGGAGTGCAGCGAAGGTTCACCAGACTGATTCCTGGGATGGCGGGACTGACCTATCAAGAAAGACTGGATCAACTGGGCTTGTATTCACTGGAGTTCAGAAGAATGAGAGGGGACCTCATAGAAACATTTAAAATTCTGACGGGGTTAGACAGGTTAGATGCAGGAAGAATGTTCCCAATGTTGGGGAAGTCCAGAACCAGAGGTCACAGTCTAAGGATAAGGGGTAAGCCATTTAGGACCGAGATGCGGAGGAACTTCTTCACCCAGAGAGTGGTGAACCTGTGGAATTCTCTACCACAGAAAGTTGTTGAGGCCAATTCACTAAATATATTCAAAAAGGAGTTAGATGAGGTCCTTACTACTAGGGGGATCAAGGGGTATGGCGAGAAAGCAGGAATGGGGTACTGAAGTTGAATGTTCAGCCATGAACTCATTGAATGGCGGTGCAGGCTAGAAGGGCCGAATGGCCTACTCCTGCACCTATTTTCTATGTTTCTATGTTTCTATGTTTACATATCTATAGAAACATTTGCAATCCGTCTTAATGTTCCCTGCAAGCTTCTTCTCGTACTCCATTTTCCCTGCCCTAATCAAACCCTTTGTCCGCCTCTGCTGAGTTCTAAATTTCTCCCAGTCCCCGGGTTCACTGCTATTTCTGGCCAATTTGTATGCCACTTCCTTGGCTTTAATACTATCCCTGATTTCCCTTGATAGCCACGGTTGAGCCACCTTCCCTTTTTTATTTTTACGCCAGACAGGAATGTACAATTGTTGTAATTCATCCATGCGGTCTCTAAATGTCTGCCATTGCCCATCCACAGTCAACCCCTTAAGTATCATTCGCCAATCTATCTTAGCCAATTCATGCCTCATACCTTCAAAGTTAGCCTTCTTTAAGTTCTGGACCATGGTCTCTGAATTAACTGTTTAATTCTCCATCCTAATGCAGAATTCCACCATATTATGGTCACTCTTCCCCAAGGGGCCTCGCACAACGAGATTGCTAATTAATCCTCTCTCATTACACAACACCCAGTCTAAGATGGCCTCCCCCCTAGTTGGTTCCTCAACATATTGGTCTAGAAAACCATCCCTTATGCACTCCAGGAAATCCTCCTCCACCGTATTGCTTCCAGTTTGGTTAGCCCAATCTATGTGCATATTAAAGTCACCCATTATAACTGCTGCACCTTTATTGCATGCACCCCTAATTTCCTGTTTGATGCCCTCCCCAACATCACTACTACTGTTCGGAGGTCTGTACACAACTCCCACTAACGTTTTTTGCCCTTTGGTGTTCTGCAGCTCTACCCATATAGATTCCACATCATCCAAGCTAATGTCCTTCCTAACTATTGCATTAATCTCCTCCTTAACCAGCAATGCTATCCCACCTCCTTTTCTTTTTATTCTATCCTTCCTGAATGTTGAATACCCCTGGATGTTGAGTTCCCAGCCCTGATCATCCTGGAGCCACGTCTCTGCAATCCTAATCACATCATATTTGTTAACATCTATTTGCACAGTTAATTCATCCACCTTATTACGGATACTCCTTGCATTAAGACACAAAGCCTTCAGACTTGTTTTTTTAACACCCTTTGTCCTTTTAGAATTTTGCTGTACAGTGGCCCTTTTTGTTCTTTGCCTTGGGTTTCTCTGCCCTCCACTTTTCTTCATCTCCTTTCTGTCTTTTGCTTTTGTCTCCTTTTTGTTTCCCTCTGTCTCCCTGCATTGGTTCCCATCCCCCTGCCATATTAGTTTAATTCCTCCCCAACAGCACTAGCATACACTCCCCCTGGGACATTGGTTCCGGTCCTGCCCAGGTGCAGACCGTCCGGTTTGTACTGGTCCCACCTCTCTCAGAACCGGTTCCAAAGCCCCAGGAATTTGAATCCCTCCCTGCTGCACCACTGCTCAAGCCACGTATTCATCTGCGCTATCCTGCGATTCCTACTCTGACTTGACGTGGCACTGGTAGCAATCCCGAGATTACTACTTTTGAGGTCCTACTTTTTAATTTAGCTCCTAGCTCCTTAAATTCGTTTCGTAGGACCTCATCCCTTTTTTTACCTATGTTGTTGGTACCAATGTGCACCACGACAACTGGCTGTTCTCCCTCCCTTTTTAGAATGTCCTGCACCAGCTCCGAGACATCCTTGACCCTTGCACCAGGGAGGCAACATACCATCCTGGAGTCTTGGTTGCGGCCGCAGAAACACCTATCTATTCCCCTTACAATTGAATCCCCTATCACTATCGCTCTCCCACTCTTTTTCCTGCCCTCCTTTGCAACAGAGCCAGCCACGGTGCCATGAACTTGGCTGCTGCTGCCCTCCCCTGATGAGTCATCCCCCCAACAGTACTCAAAGCAGTGTATCTGTTTTGCAGGGGGATGACCGCAGGGGATCCCTGCACTACCTTCCTTGCACTGCTCTTCCTGCTGGTCTTCCATTCCCTATCTGACTGTGGATCCTTTCCCTGCGGTATGACCAACTCGCTACACGTACTACTCACGTCATTCTCAGCATCGTGGATGCTCCAGAGTGAATCCACCCTCAGCTCCAACTCCGCAACGCGGTCCGTCAGGAGCTGGAGGCGGATACACTTCCCGCACACGTAGTCGTCAGGAACACTGGTGTCGTCCCTGAGTTCCCACATGGTACAGGAGGAGCATAACACGTGACCGAGGTAGGAAAGAGTATCAGGACTTAGGCATTAAATTAAAAAGCAGGGGTTCGAGGGTAATAATCTCTGGATTATTGCCCAAGTGATGTGCAAACTGACATAGAAGCAGACAGATCAGGAGAATTATCACATGGCTAAATGGTTGGTGTGTGAAAGAAGGGTTCCTTTTCACGGGACACTGGCACCAGTTCTGGGACAGGAAGCAGATGTACCGATTGGATGGGCTCCATCTACACCGGGATGGGACACTTGTCTGAGCAGAAAGAGTAAATAGGGAGGTGGCAAAGGCTTTAAGCTAGTAAGATGGTAAAAGAGATCTACAAGAAACATAACCAGCCTAAATAGATATAAAACAGTAAAAGAGAGCATAGGAAAAAATAAAGTAAGGCTATAAATAGAGTTATAGAACAGGAATCTTAAAAGATGGCTAAGCATAGAACGAGAGGAAATCCTATTAAAATTGAGTTAAACTGTCTGCACATAAATGCACATAGTGTCCATAATAAAACAGGGGAGCTGGAGGCAATCATGAGTTGCGAGGATGCGGACATCATAAGGATTACTGAGACATGGCTGAAGAAAAATCAGGACTGGGAATTAAACATTACAGGGTATAACATATTTAGAAAAGATAGAGAGGGAAAAAGGGGAGGTGGAGTAGGTGTACTTATCAGGGATAACATAATAGCAGCAGAAAAACGTGATGCAGCTATCAGCAATACAAAAATAGAATCCATATAGATAGGGATAAAAGATAACAAAAGGATCAATCTCACTAATAGGGGTTGTCTACAGGCCACCCAATAGTGGAAGGGAGGTGGAGGAAGAAATATGCAGACTAGTTAAGGAAATTAGTAAAAAACATAGAATAATAATCATGGGGGATTCCAACTACCCTGATATTAGTTAGACAGAAGAGATAGGTAAATGGGATAAGAGAATGGAGCTGCTACGATGTGTGCAGGACTCCTTTCTAAACCAATATGTAAACCAATAAAGGAGGTTTCGCTAAAAAGCCCAATAAAGGAGGATCTAGTAATGGGGAATGAACGAGAGCAGATAAGAGATGTAAAAGTAGGGGAACATCTAGACAATAGCGGCCATAATATAATGCGCTATAAGTTGATAATTGAGAAGGACATAATTATGATGAAATCCAGTGTAATAGATTGGAGAAAAGTTGATTTTGAAGGGCTGAGAATAGAACTGGGGAAATAAACTGGGTAAATATATTGGCAAAAAGACGATGTGGAGCAGCAAAGGGAAACATTTAGGGGTCGAAATTTGGTACCACCATTTTTGAGGCAGTGTCACCGAATGAGAGAAACTTTTAACAGTAGGCGCTGGCGTGGACCCCAACGTGAAATTCAGTTTTGCTGCCTAAAGAGTGGATAGCAGCGTAAAATCATGGTGTTGTACACTTACCTGGAGGCGCTAAGCAGCACTAATTGGGCCGTTAAGCTTGGGCACAACATTCGGGCATTGGGCAGTATTTGGAGCTGCACCACAGACACAGCGGTGCCAACCTGGATTCCACTGAGTCATTGATTGGGTGCCTCAACGCCTCCTGGGTATATTCACTTCCTACGCACTCACTCAGAAGCTGAGCATGGCAGACCTAGCAGCAGTAACTCGTCAGCGTGACCATCGGTTCTCGGACGCCGCAGTAGATGCACTCCTTCAGGTGCTGGCAGTTACTCAGCACAGAGGCTGGGAGGAGACCACAACCACAAATGTACTGAATGCTATGAAGGAAAATAGTAGAGCGAGTGTCTGCGAGTGGCACGGTGCCACGGACAACGTGGAATGTACTGACGCGGCTAGTGAGGTGAGTATCATTGATTTCAAACTTTAATATTATATGCTCTGAACTCAATGTGCACTCTCTGCTCAATTTAGTGTCTCGGAATCCATGCTCTCAGGGGCTGAGGCCACGATACAGATTCCCATTTGAAGCCTTACCCACTACAAGGGCCTGCATGCGCTGTTAACCTTGCTACTTGGTTCTGCAGACCCAACCCTCATGTTGTTGACTCCTCAGTCTTCATGTGTCGAAAATGGTAGTCTCCCCATTACTGTTAGGTCCTGGCCCCCGAATTCAAGCATTGCCTCAGCAAGTCCAGGCCACAAATAATAGTTACATCAAGCTGTGAAGACTGTCATAGCATAGCATGTAAGGCACTTGGGACACACTGATAGAAGGTCTCCAACTCCGACTTTCTCTTTAATGTTACAGTCGAAGCTTGCACACAACCGGCGGGAGCATAGAAACAAAGAAACATAGAAAATAGGTGCAGGAGTAGGCCATTCGGCCCTTCGAGCCTGCACCGCCATTCAATGAGTTCATGGCTGAACATGCAACTTCAGTACCACATTCCTGCTTTCTCGCCATACCCCTTGATCCCCCTAGTAGTAAGGACTACATCGAACTCCTTTTTGAATATATTTAGTGAATTGGCCTCAACAACTTTCTGTGGTAGAGAATTCCACAGGTTCACCACTCTCTGGGTGAAGAAGTTTCTCCTCATCTTGGTCCTAAATGGCTTACCCCTTATCCTTAGAATGCGGACTGGTGCAGGGGAGCCACAAGGATCAGTATTGGGATCACTGTTATTCACAATTTATATTAACGATTTAGACTTTGGAATCAAAATCACAATTTTGCCTTACAGATGTTTAGCGTAAGGCCCATGCTTTCATAACGCCTCAGTAAATACGTTGACTATGATTTGGAGTTCAGCCTCTGTACGTGCACAGACACGCTTACTGTAGCTCGATGACAGAGGTTGGGGTGGTCTTGGACCTGGCCTGGAGATGACGAAGGTGACACTGAGCAGGACTGCAACAAATTACAGGGGGACATTACTAAACTTACAGAATGGGCATATAATTGGCAAATTAAGTTGAACACAGATAAATGTGAGGTATTACATTTAGGTAGGAAGAATAGCGAGGTCACTTCTTATTTGGAGGATGCGAGTCTAGGTGGGATATAGGAAAAAAAGGATCTCCGAGTACAAATACATAAATCGCTAACATTTGCGACATAGGTTAGCAACACATTTTGTCAGGAGTAGGGCACCGCTGGAATTGGTTTTCCCTACCAGCTCGCAGTCAACAAGCTCCCCGCTAGAGTGGAACTAAACTACAGAACCAGTGGGAACCTGTTCAACCTTTGTCGTCTCCAGGCCAGGTCCAAGACCACCCCAACCTCTGTCGTCGAGCTACAGTACGCGGACGGCATCTGTGCACATACAGAGGCTGAACTCCAAGTCATAGTCAACATATTTACTGAGGCGTATGAAAGCATGGGCCTTACGCTAAACATTCGGAAGACAAAGGTCCTCCACTAACCTGTCCCCACTGCACAGCACTGCCCCCCAGTCATCAGGATCCATGGCTCGGCCCTGGACAACGTGGACCATTTGCCATACCTCAGGAGCCTCTTATCAACAAGAGCAGACATTGACAACGAGATTCAACATTGCCTCCAGTGCGCCAGTGCAGCCTTTGGCTGCCTGAAGAAAAGAGTGTTTGAAAATCAGGCCCTCAAATCTACCACCAAGCTCATGGTCTACAGGGCTGTAGTAATACCCGCACTCCTGTATGGCTCAGAGACATGGACAATGTACAGTAGACACCTCAAGTCTCTGGAGAAATACCACCAACGATGTTTCCGCAAGATCCTGCACATCCCCTGGGAGGATAGACGCACCAACGTTAACATCCTCAACCAGGCCAACATCCCCAGCATCGAAGCAGTGACCACACTTGATCAACTTCGCTGGGAAGGCCACATTGTTCGCATGCCAGACACAAGATTCCCAAAGCAAGCACTCTACTCGGAACTCCTTCACGGCAAACGAGCCAAAGGTGGGCAGAGTAAACGTTACAAGGACACCCTCAAAGCCTGCTTGACAAAGAGAAACATCCCCACTGACACCTGGGAATCCCTGGCCAAACAGCGCCCAAAGTGGAGGAAGTTCATCCGGGAGGGCGCTGAGCACCTAAAGTCTCATCGCCGAGAGCATGCAGAAATCAAGCGCAGGCAGCGGAAAGAGCTTGCGGCAAACCTGTCCCACCCACCCTTTCCCACATGACTATCTGTCCCACCTGTGACAGGGACTGTGGCTGTCGTATTGGACTGTTCAGCCACCTAAAGACTCATTTTTAGAGTGTAAGCAAGTCTTCCTCGATTCCGAGGGACTGTCTGTGATGATGAGGTTAGCAAGGCCATAAAAAAGCACTCGGGTTTAAATGCGAGAGTATATATATCAAGAAAGGATGAACAGGCTGGGTATCTTTCTTTATGAAAAAAGGCTGAGGGGTGACCTAATAGAGATCTTTAACGTTATGAAAGGTTTTGATAGAGTAGAGACAGAGAGAATGGGGCCAAAATTCACTAGCGCAAGAAAACTGGAGCACGTATGAATTTTTTTTATTCTTATAGCTGAGATCCATGATGTGGTCCGATGCTCGATTTTCAGGACAAAGGAAATCGGTCATCGTGGGTGTGGGACTTAGATAGGAAGGGGCTGAATTTCGGTCGGGACCGGGACTCTGCCGGTGATGTCACAGCGTGTGTGCATCACCACACTCTCTCCCCTATATTAACGGGCAGGGATTCTGTCACTTTTTTATCTTTGGCCACTGGGCCACCAGCGAGTGTTTCAGCCGGGCCAGCGGCCTGGCACCCAAGAGGAGGTGCCAGGCTGCCCATTGGCGACCTGGCCGAACCCAAGGGCACCATCTTGCCAGCTGATCAGGAAGTGGGCCGGCAAAAATGATTACATGGCAGCCGCAGCAGTGAGCCCTTCCCTTGAAGGGCCGCCGTGCTGCCGGGCCACACTCAGTTCAGAGAAGGTGCACCGACAGAAAAAGCTGTCAGGGGCACCGCGTGGCGGGGGAATGACTTTTAGGTCGGTGCATTTTTAAGGTGAGTGAAAGCGGCGGTTGACATTCTGATAACTCGCTTACGGTGGTATGGGGTCCAGGCCAAAAAATCTCAAACTGAATTTGGGTCGGTTCAGCCAGTTGACCCCAAAGTGGCGGCAATGGGATTTCAATGCATGGCCGCTGCAAATGGCCAGTAACGGGTCTTTCAGAGACCCTCAATTTCAGCCCCAATGTTTCCACTTGTGGGAAAAAGCATAACTGGAGGCAATCAATATAAGATAGTTACCAAGTAATCCAACAGGGAATTCAGGAGAAAATTCTTTACCCATAGAGTGGTGAGAATGTAGAACGTGCTACCACAGGGAGTCTTTGAAGTGAATAGTATAGATGCATTTAAGGGGAGGCTAGGCAAGAATGTGAGGAAACATAGAAACATAGAAAGTAGGTGCAGGAGTAGGCCATTCGGCCCTTCGAGCCTGCACCACCATTCAATAAGATCATGGCTGATCATTCACCTCAGTACCCCACTCCTGCCTACTCTCGATACCCACTGATCCCTTTAACCGTAAGGGCCACATCTAAGAGGGGGAAAATAGAGTACGAGAGGAAGCTTGCCGGGAACATAAAAACTGACTGCAAAAGCTTCTATACATATGTGAAGAGAAAAAGATTAGTGAAGACAAACGTAGGTCCCTTTGAGTCGGATTCAGGTGAATGTATAATGGGGAACAAAGAAATGGCAGACCAATTGAACAAATACTTTGGTTCTGTCTTCACGAAGGAAGACACAAATAACCTTCCGGAAGTACTAGGGGACCAAGGGTCTAGTGAGAAGGAGGAACTGAAGGATATCCTTATTAGGCGGGAAATTGTGTTAGGGAAATTGATGGGATTGAAGGCCGATAAATCCCTGGGGCCTGATAGTCTGCATCCCAGAGTACTTAAGGAAGTGGCCCTAGAAATAGTGGAGGCATTGGTGAACATTTTCCAACAGTCTATCGATTCTGGATCAGTTCCTATGGACTGGAAGGTAGCTAACTTTGTAAAAAAGGAGGGAGAGAGAAAACTGGTAATTATAGACCGGTTAGCCTGACATCAGTAGTGGGGAAAATGTTGGAATCAATTATTTTGGATGAAATAGCAGCACATTTGGAAAGCAGTGACAGGATCAGTCCAAGTCAGCATGGATTTATGAAAGGGAAATCAAGCTTGACAAATCTTCTGGAATTTTTTGAGGATGTAACAAGCAGAGTGGACAAGGGAGAACCAGTGGATGTGGTGTATTTGGACTTTCAAAAGGCTTTTGACAAGGTCCCACACAAGAGATTGGTGTGCAAAATCAAAGTACATGGTAACGTACTGAAGTGGATAGAAAACTGGTTGGCAGGCAGGAAGCAGAGAGTTGGGATAAAGGTATCCTTTTCAGAATGGCAGGCAGTGACTAATGGAGAGCCGCAGGGCTCAATGCTGGGACCCCAGCTCTTCACAATATATTTTAATGATTTAGATGAAGGAATTGAGTGTAATATCTCCAAGTTTGCAGATGACACTAAACTAGGTGGCAGTGTGAGCTGTGAGGAGGATGCTAAGAAGCTGCAGGGTGACTCGGACAGGTTAAGTGAGTGGGCAAATGCATGGCAGATGCAGTGTAATGTGGATAAATGTGAGTTTATCCACTTTGGTGGCAAAAACATGAAGGCAAAATATTTTCTGAATGGCGGCAGATTAGGAAAAGGGGAGGTGCAATGAGACCTGGGTGTCATGCTACATCAGTCATTGAAAGTTGGCATGCAGGTACAGCAGGCAGTGAAGAAGGCAAATGGTATGTTGGCCTTCATAGCTAGGGGATTTGAGTATAGGAGCAGGGAGGTCTTACTGCAGTTGTACAGAACCTTGGTGAGGCCACATCTGGAATATTGTGTTCAGTTTTGGTCTCTTAATCTGAGGAAGGACGTTCTTGCTATTGAGGGAGTGCAGTGAAGGTTCACCAGACTGATTCCCGGGATGGCTGGAATGACATATGAGGAGAGACTGAATCAACTGGGCATTTATACACTGGAGTTTAGAAGGATGAGAGGGGATCTCATACAAACATATAAGATTCTGATGGGACTGGACAAGTTAGATGCGGGAAGAATGTTCCCGAGTTGGGGAAGTCCAGAACCAGGGGACACATTCTTAGGATAAGAGGTAGGCCATTTAGGACTGAGATGAGGAGAAACTTCCTCACTCAGAGAGTTGTTAACCTGTGGAATTCCCTGCCGCAGAGAGTTGTTGATGCCAGTTTATTGGATATATTCAAGAGGGAGTTAGATATGGCCCTTATGGCTAAGGGGATCAAGGGGTATGGAGAGAAAGCAGGAAAGGGGTACTGAGGGAAAGATCAGCCATGATCTTATTGTATGGTGGTGCAGGCTCGAAGGGCCGAATGGCCTACTCCTGCACCTATTTTCTATGTTTCCATGTTTCTATGTAACTACCCTTTTGAATGTATCCAACGAACTGGACTCAACAACTTTCTGTGGTAGAGAATTCCATATGTTCACAATTCTCTGGGTGAAAAAGTTTCTCCTCGACTCAGTCCTAAATGGCTTACCCCTTATCCTTCGACTGTGACCCCTGGTTCTGGACTTCCCCAACATCAGGAACATTCGTCCTGCATCTAACCTGTCCAATCCCATCAGAATCTTTTCTGTTTCTATGAGATCCCCTCTCATTCTTCTAAATTCCAGTGAATATAAGCCTCGTCGATCCAGTCTTTCTTCATATGTCAGTCCTGCCATCCCGGGAATCAGTCCGGTGAACCTTCGCTGCACTCCCTCAATAGCAAGAATGTCCTTCCTCAGATTAGGAGACCAAAACTGCACACAATACTCAAGGTATGGTCTCACCAAGACCCTGTACAACTGCATTATGACCTCCCTGCTCCTCTCGTCAAATCCTCTCACTATGAAGGCCAACATGCCATTTGCTTTCTTTCCTGTCTGCTGTACCTGCATGCCTACTTTCAATGACTGATGTATCATGACACCCAGGTCTCGTTGCACCTCCCCTTTTACTAATCTGTCACCATTCAGATAATAATCTGCCTTCGTGTTTTTGCCGCCAAAGTGGATAACCTCATATTTATCTACATTATACTGCATCTGCCATGTATTTGCCCACTCACCTAACCTGTCCAAGTCACCCTGCAGCTTCTTAGCATCCTCCTCACAGCTCACACTGCCATGCAGCTTAGTGTCATCTGCAAACTTGGAGATATTACATTCAATTCATTCGTCTAAATCATTAATATATATTGTAAATAGCTGGTGCCCCAGCACTGAACCTTGCGGTACCCCACTAGTCACTGCCTGCCATTCTGAAAAGGACCCGTTTATTCCCACTCTTTGTTTCCTGTCTGCCAACCAGTTCTCTATCCACGTCAATACATTACCCCCAATTCCATATGCCTGAACTTTGCACACTAATCTCTTGTGTGGGACCTTGTCAAAAGCCTTTTGAAAGTCCAAATGCACTACATCCACTGGTTCTCCCTTATCCACTCTCCTCAAAAAATTCTAGAAGATTTGTCAAGCATGATTTCCCTTTCATAAATCCATGCTGACTTGGACCGATCCTGTCACTGCTTTCAAAATGCGCTGTTATTACATCTTTAATAATTGATTCCAACATTTCCTCCACCACCGATGTCAGACTAACCAGTCTATAATTCCCTGTTTTCTCTCTCCCTCCATTTTTTAAAAGTGAGGTTACATTAGCTACCCTCCAATCCATAGGAACTGATCCAGAGTCCATGGAATGTTGGAAAATGACCACCAATGCATCTACTATTTCTAGGGCTACTTCCTTAAGTATTCTGGGATGCAGACTACCAGGCCCTGGGGATTTATTAGCCTTCAAGCCCATCAATTACCCTAACACCATTTCCTGCCTAATAAGGATTTACCTCAGTTCCTTAAGTTCCTCCTTCTCGCTAGACCCTCGGTCCCCTAGCATTTTCGGGACGTTATTCGTGTGTTCCTTCGTGAAGACAGAACCAAAGTATTTGTTCAATTGGTCTGCCATTTTTTTGTTCCCCATTATGAATTCACCGATTCTGACTGCAAGGGACCTACATTAGTCTTCACTAATCTTTTTCTCTTAACATATCTATAGTAGCTTTTGCAGGAAGAAGGGAATAGAAGGTTACATTGATAGATTTAGATGAGGAAAGATGAGAAGAGGCTCGAGTGGAGCATTAACGCCAGCTTGGACTGATTGGGCTGAAAGCCTGTTTCTGTGCTGTATATCCTATGTAATCCTATGTAAACCTATTTCTTCCTCTACCTCCCTTCCACTATTAGGTGGTCTGTGGACTACCTCTATTAGTGTGATTGATTCTTTGCTATCTTTCATCCCAGTCCATATGGATTCTAATTTTGTCTTGCTGATAGCTGCATCACTTTTTTCTACTGCCATTATGTCATCCCTAATAAGTACAGTTACTCCACCTCCTCTTTTCATCTGTCTGTCTTTTCTATATATTTTATACCCTGCAATGTTTAATTTCCAATCCTGATTTTTCTGTTGCCATGTCTCAGTAATCCCTATTATGTCTGGTTCCTCGCCTCCAGCTCCCCTGTGTTATTACAGACACTTTGTGCATTATTGTACAGAAGTTTAAATCATTTTTAATAGGATTTCCTCTCACTTTATGTTCAACCATCTTTTTGGACTCCTGTTCTATAACTCTATTTATTCCCTTGCCATCAATGTCTTCCCTTACATTATTCTTTCCTGTGCTCTCCTTTCCTGTTTTGTTTATATTTAGGCTGGTTAGGTTTCTTGTAGATCCCTCCCCCTATCTTACTAGTTTAAAGCCTTTGCCTCCTTCCTATTTACCCTTTCCGCTTGGAAACGGTTCCCATCCCAGTTCAGGTGGGGCCCATTCCATCGGTACAGCTTCTTCCTGTCCCAGAACTGGTACCAGTGTCCCATGAAAAGGAACGCTTTTGTCACACACCAATCTTTACCATGTGATAATTCACCTGAACTGTCTGCTTCTATGCTAATTTGTGAGCAATAATCCAGAGATTATTACCCTGCTTTTTAATTTAGAGCCAAACACCTGATACTCTTTCTGCAGGACGGCCTCCCTGTTCCTACCTATGTCGTTTCTTACAACATGGACCATGACAATTGGATTTAGCCCCTCCCTTTCCAAGTTCCTCGCCAGTGAACGGGTCGGCCTTCGGGATTCTCGTTCTTGGCTGCAGAGAATGCTATCTATCCCCCTAATTATAGAGTCCTCAATCACTACCACATTTCTATTCTGCTCTTCCCCCCCCCCCCCCCCCCACCACCCACCCCTTGGACAGCCTTCTGAGCCACGGTGCCTTGGTCTACATTGTGGCTGTCCTCCCTGCAATCTTCCTCCTTGGTCTCACAGGTAGCGAGTACATCGTACCTGTTGGACAGGACCAGTGTCTGTGGGGCCTCCTTCTCAACCTCTCCTAAATCCCCACTACCCGGCTCCCTAACAGTCATACCCTCCCTTTCCTGAACCTGTGCTTTCCTCTGGGGTGTGACTGTATTGGCGCAGTCCCGGCAAGACCATCAGCAGGCCACGGCCATTTGAGGGAGCAGCGTGTGGCGGCATGCCACTGCAGGGAGCAGCGCGTGCAGTGCGGGCAGGTGCAGCAGGAGCGGCGAAGTCAGGACGAAGGAGCAGCAAGAGTTCGTAGAGGGATGTGATCGGGGCCCAGGAGAGGCGAAGGTTCGGGGCCCAGAGGAGGCGAGGGCCCAGGGGGCAGCAGGGGCCAGCCCACACTGCGATATGTGCGCGCACTAGGTCCGTGCAGCAGAGCTGGTCTCCAGTCGTCCTGGTTAACCCTTGCCACTGGACCAAGACCGAGCTCTGTCGAGCCCGTGTGGTGGCTGGTGTGCAACGGCCACCCCACGTTAAAAAAAATTCCCACACAGGCATTGTCCACACTTCAGGATGTAGTCCGGGATCTGGAATATGATTGAAACACCTATGAACTCATCCATTTTCGGCGTGGAAGCAAGTCATCCTGATTTCAAGGGACTGCCTATGATGATTGTATGAAAATGAATTTTTAAAATGGTGGGATTTGAACTTGTACAGTAACAGAACGACTACATCACTGCACCCATTTTCCTGATCATCTACTGGTTCAAATGGAAAGCATATTTCACACAGAACAAACACTGGCACTGTTCTTGGGCTTGAACAGGAAAGGGGCTGTTTTATTGTTGCTGATGAAAGATGTCCATCTCAGGAAATACAATGCTTTTGGTTTCCTTTCCGCTAACACATTGAGCTTTAAGACCATTTCTAAGAGTTTATTGCATGTATATTAGTTTTAATGCTGTTACATCGCAAACTACGGGATCTGCCTTCGCTGATGTGAGGTTTGGATTTGAATCGGGGACTGATCAGTGAATCAAGTTGACTGGTCGGTCTGGAGCTCCCCCTTCAGTTGCGTAGCGGTTGTCCAACCCTCTTCACTGAGTGACTCATATATAAAGCCTGGCTGTGGTTGGGAGTGTCACCAGGGACTCTGCAGGCCAGCAAAGCTCGCAACTGAAAAGTGCTGCCGATTTTGAAAGTCAGGTGCGTACTTTCGGTCTATCTCTCCTCTCACCAGCTCTGTCTTTTCAGCTTTACACTTGTTGAATATTCTCACTGTGTGCACTCTGAATGTGAGGACTCGCTCACGCTCGGTGTCTGGGAGATTAATCTCCTCTCAATCTTCGCTCTGTGCTCTCACTCCCGTTTGCTCTCTTTACTATTCCCCCTCTCGAGAATTAGCTTATATGTTTCTACTTGCAATATCAACTGTTTTCTCTTTTTTTTTAAAGAAAATTATGCAAACCAGTGCATTATCTGGGCTAACTACATTTGTAAAAGCACAAAGTAATTATGTACATGGTTACCGAGCTCTGCTAACTGACATCGCAGAGGAACGTGGGTGACTGTTTAAGGTTTTAATCTGTTTAGAACTTATATTATGGTATTCATCACTTTTAATATCAATTAAAATGGGCATTATTTTCTGATAAAGTAGATTGATAGCGTTCATGTCAAACTTCGGGCAGCGAATGCACAATTATATGTTTGCTAAAGTTACCGTGTTACTTGCCGCATTTGCTGTTAATCTTTTAACTTTATACAAAATTTAAGGGATAAAAAGATCAGCATGTGATAAATGAATTCCACAGTTCATGCTTCCGACACGGCGACTGTTAGTTGGCCATAGCGAGTGGTAAGCCGTGGCCTCTGAGTCAGAAGATTGTGGGTTCCCACTCGAGACTTGAGCACAAAAATGCAGGCTGACACTCCAGTGCAGTACTGAGGGAGCGGCGCACTGTCGGAGGTGTCGTCTTTCGGATGAGACGTTAAACCGAGGCGTCTGCCCTTTCAGGTGGATGTAAAAGATCCCATGGCACTATTTCGAAGAGCAGAAAGAAAGACTTGTATTTCTATAGCGCCTTTCTCCACCACCAAACGTCCCAAAGTGCTTTACTGTGATCAGGACCCAGGGGAGATGCGAGTTCGGGGCCAGGCCCCAGGGGCAGTACGGGCCAGCCCATACTGTGATATGCATGCGCACTAAGTCCATGCAGCAGAGCTGGTCTCCAGTCTTCTTGATTAATCCTTGCCACTGGACCAAGACCTCGCTCTGTCAAGCCCGTGTGGTGGCTGGTGTGCAACGGTCACCCCACGTTAAAAAATGCACGCACAGGCATCTTCCATCTTTCAGGATGTAGTTTGGGTCCTTCATTGAAACACCTGTGAACGCATCCCTTTTTGGCGTGGAAGCAAGTCATCCTCGTTTCGAGGGGCCGCCTATGATGATGACAGCCAATTAAGTACTTTTTGAAGTGTAGACACTGTTGCAATGTAGGAGCGTACTCCCTGATGTCCTGGCCCATATTTATCTCTCACTTAACATCATAAAACACAGATTATCTGCTCATTATCACATTGCTGTTTGTGGGAGCTTGCTGTGTGTAAATTGGCTGCCTTGTTTCCTACATTACAACAGTGACTACACTTCAAAAAATACTTTATTGGCTGTAAAGCGCTTTGAGACATCCTGAGATTGTGAAAAGCGCAATAGAAATGCAAGACTTTCTGTTAATGAAGACTCCATCCCCAATATCGCAGAATTTGCTCAGTCTGGGGGAACAGGCTGGGCCTTTCTGAAACCCCCTGGAATGGTCCTTTTCATAAAGATCTATGTCAGTCAGAATCCAAACTGAACTCCCTCAGGGAAATGAGTTTAAAGGTTTCTTCTCAATCCTCCCATCGCTCAGTTTTCTGTTGTAGCATAATCTTGGCTTCATGGACTATAATGGAAGGGACCCTGGTATCTGATTATTTTTGAGGGTGTGGAAGATTTTCTTGATCATCTGACACAGGGAGGAAGGAGGCACTTTGAATTTCTGCCATGAATCTGGCTCGTTGTATTGAACACTTGCATTGTGTTTGTACAACTGTTTTATTTTATTATCTTTCAAGTCTCTAGAGTGGGTTTAATCCCTTGACCTTATGACTCAGACGAGAGTACTGCACCCGTCCACCCCACTGCGAACACTCCCCGCACCGAGGCACAGAGCCCCCAGCCTGCCCCTCCAACACACTTCGTCCCGCCCCCCCCAGACTTCCGCTGCAATGTGGCTCCTCCTGTCCCCCGCCCCCCACCTCCACCTCCACCACTCTCTCCTCCATCCCCCGCCCCGTCTCCCCTCATCTTCCCTCTGCCTCCCTGTACAGGCTCCCATCTTGGGGGCGGTAACCTTCTGGGGCAGGGAATGTTAGCCCCCAGCGGGGAAGTCCTGCTCCTGCTGCAGAATTGGCCTTACCCCCCCCTCAATGGAAGTGGAGTGCAATTTCACAAAATCCACTTCCTTTGGGGGCAGTTACCGGGGCACGACTGGATGCTCCCGTGACAGTTTAAACTGGTGCTCTCCACTCTCTGTCCTGTGACAGTGGGAACTGGTGCTCTCCACTCTCTGTCCTGTGACAGTGGGAACTGGTGCTCTCCACTCTCTGTCCTGTGACAGTTTAAACTGGTGCTCTCCACTCTCTGTCCTGTGACAGTGGGAACTGGTGCTCTCCACTCTCTGTTCTGTGACAGTGGGAACTGGTGGACTCTCCCATCCTGTGACAGTGGGAACTGGTGCTCTCCACTCTCTGTCCTGTGACAGTTTGAACTGGTGCTCTCCACTCTCTGTCTGTGACAGTTTGAACTGGTGCTCTCCACTCTCTGTCCTGTGACAGTTTGAACTGGTGCTCTCCACTCTCCCGTCCTGTGACAGTCTGAACTGGTGCTCTCCACTCTCTCTCCTGTGACAGTGAGAATTGGTGCTCTCCACTCTCCCATCCTGTGACAGTTTGAACTGGTGCTCACCACTCTCTGTCCTGTGACAGTGGGAACTGGTGCTCTCCACTCTCTGTCCTGTGATAGTTTGAACTGATGCTCTCCACTCTCTGTCCTGTGACAGTGGGAACTGGTGCTCTCCACTCTCTGTCCTGTGACAGTGGGAACTGGTGCTCTCCGCTCTCTGTCCTGTGACAGTTTGAACTGGTGCTCTCCACTCTCTGTCCTGTGACAGTGGGAACTGGTGCTCTCCACTCTCTGTCCTGTGACAGTGGGAACTGGTGCTCTCCACTCTCCCGTCCTGTGACAGCAGGAACTGGTGCTCTCCACTCTCTGTCCTGTGACAGTGGGAACTGGTGCTCTCCACTCTCCCGTCCTGTGAGTTTGAACTGGTGCTCTCCACTCTCTGTCCTGTGACAGTGGGAACTGGTGCTCTCCACTCTCTGTCCTGTGACAGTGGGAACTGGTGCTCTCCACTCTCTGTCCTGTGACAGTTTGAACTGGTGCTCTCCACTCTCCCATCCTGTAACAGTTTGAACTGGTGCTCTCCACTCTCTGTCCTGTGACAGTGGGAACTGGTGCTCTCCACTCTCTGTCCTGTGACAGTCTGAACTGGTGCTCTCCACTCTCTGTCCTGTGACAGTCTGAACTGGTGCTCTCCACTCTCTGTCCTGTGACAGTGGGAACTGGTGCTCTCCACTCTCTGTCCTGTGACAGTGGGAACTGGTGCTCTCCACTCTCTGTCCTGTGACAGTTTGAACTGGTGCTCTCCACTCTCTGTCCTGTGACAGTGGGAACTGGTGCTCTCCACTCTCTCTCCTGTGACAGTGGGAACTGGTGCTCTCCACTCTCTGTCCTGTGACAGTTTGAACTGGTGCTCTCCACTCTCTGTCCTGTGACAGTGGGAACTGGTGCTCTCCACTCTCTGTCCTGTAACAGTTTGAACTGGTGCTCTCCACTCTCTGTCCTGTGACAGTTTGAACTGGTGCTCTCCACTCTCCCGTCCTGTGACAGTCTGAACTGGTGCTCTCCACTCTCTGTCCTGTGACAGTGGGAACTGGTGCTCTCCACTCTCTGTCCTGTGACAGTGAGAACTGGTGCTCTCCACTCTCTGTCCTGTGACAGTCTGAACTGGTGCTCTCCACTCTCTGTCCTGTGACAGTGGGAACTGGTGCTCTCCACTCTCTGTCCTGTGACAGTGGGAACTGGTGCTCTCCACTCTCTGTCCTGTGACAGTGGGAACTGGTGCTCTCCACTCTCTGTCCTGTGACAGTTTGAACTGGTGCTCTCCACTCTCTGTCCTGTGACAGTTTGAACTGGTGCTCTCCACTCTCCCGTCCTGTGACAGTTTGAACTGGTGCTCTCCACTCTCTGTCCTGTGACAGTGGGAACTGGTGCTCTCCACTCTCCCATCCTGTGACAGTTTGAACTGGTGCTCTCCACTCTCTGTCCTGTGATAGTGGGAACTGGTGCTCTCCACTCTCTGTCCTGTGACAGTGGGAACTGGTGCTCTCCACTCTCCTGTCCTGTAACAGTGGGAACTGGTGCTTTCCACTCTCCCGTCCTGTGACAGTTTGAACTGGTGCTCTCCACTCTCCCGTCCTGCGACAGCTTGTTGTTGTAAATGGCTGGGTTGTTGTTGTAAACTGATTGCCCTACCCGCTCTATCGTACAAGTGACTCTAGTTCCATATGACATGGTTGACTTTCTGCCCTTGAGGCAACTTGTGATGGGCAGTAACTGTTTCCTTGTCTGTGCTGCCCAAATCCCCCCAAAAATATGTTGCTAATGATATTGATGAGATTCAGCTAAATTCAGGATCAGTGCGAGCAAGGTGCTTTTAATGGGACACTGAACCTTCTTAAAGAGAAAGATGAGGCTTTGTTGATCGGCAGAAGTAAAGCCTGGCAGATCCAATCGTTTTGAAGCGGGTGATTGGAAGTGAAACTCTTAACAGCAGGACGTATGGGTGGGTTCTGGTTAGTGTAAGTGCTCTTAAAGCATGCAATGATCAAAGAGCCAACTTTAAGCATTATAAAGTCTGTTTCAGTGAATGATTTACCTTGTACAGTCTGCTGTCATGTTCACTCCCAAACAGGATGGCATTTCCCTGTCAGATGGGGGCTCCCATTTGTCTGGTAGAGAATACAAATGATGGGAAGTTTGTTACAAGGCCTGATGCACTGAAAATTCTGGCTTCTCTCAACGAGCCTATGGTTGTTGTGTCCATGGTTGGGAAATATGGCACTGGAAAATCCTACTTGCTGAATAGGATTGCCAATGGAAACGGTAAGCACTCCAGTTATGTAATAAACTTATCCCATCAACATTCATATCAAGGGCCTCCAGTATGCAATTCAAATTAGATTATTTTAAATCCAGGTTTATTATCTTTTTAATAATTATTCTTTACAACATATTTTAGCAATTCTGTAGATCCAATCGTGGGGGAATCTGGAACTGGGAGGCATAGTTTCAGAATAAGGGGTTGCCCATTTACAACAGAAATGAGGAGGAATTTCTTCTCTGAGGATCGTGAATCTTTGGAATTCTCTACCCCAGAGAGCTATGGAGGCTGGGTCATTGAATATATTTAAGGTGGAGATAGACAGATTTTTGAATGATAAGGGAGTCAAGTGTTATGAGGAGAGGGCAGGGAACTGGAGTTGAGGCCAAGACCAGAGCGGCCATGATCTTATTGAATGGCGGAGCAGGCTCGAGGGGCCGAACGGCCTACTCCTGCTCCTATTTCTTATGTTTTTATTCACCCGAGGATCCTTATCCCACTATTCATCCCATGAGGGATGAACCCAGGAATAGACACAGGCAGTTCCCTGTGGACAAGTGTCATTGGTTAGGAGAGAAAAGGAAGCAAATGAGAGAGCATATGTCAAATGGAATGGCAGCCTAACGTGGTGATGGGGAAAGAAACAGGTCTGGGGGTTCTGGTGACTTATTTCCAGGAAACTGTCCGCAGGCCTCTTCGCTTCAATCAAAAAGGAAATAAAAGGAAAATAAACTGCTGGAAATCTGAACTAAAAACTGAAACTTCAGAAACACTGAGCAAGTCCATTAAACATTTGAAAGTTGAAAAGACAGGCTGACATTCCAGGTGTGCAAACATGATAGAGTCTATCTCCAAAACATTATCCTGCTCACTGGAAATCTAGATGACCATTGTAACCTAACTCGCCAGATGGGATCAGGTTATAAACCCTTGTGACACCCTGCCCAGTAGAGAGTAAAATTAGGCGGGCGTAAAACGGACAGCTGAATTGACCTCTCCCGGCATGTTAGATTATAAATACCCCGAGACTTTGGTGTCCTCCATATAACCATCAGGTTGAGTTTGGTGGGAGAAGTGTATTTGTCCCTATTTATTCCACCTAATTACAGAATAAAAAGTGAGGTAACTCTGGAGATGTTCAAACACTGTGTCACCGCCATTGGAAATTCTTATAAATCCTGCGGGTGTTTCACAATCTAAACAGTCACATTTTGTCTCCAACGGAAAGTTTAAGTTGAGCCCCTATAACGCAATGAATTTCTTTTTCTGAGTAGGTTTTGCAGTTGGATCGACTGCTGAAGCTCACACGAAGGGTATCTGGATGTGGTGTGTCCCACACCCACGCAAACAACATCACCGACTGCTGCTGTTGGACACAGAGGGTCTTGGAAATGTCGAGAGCGTATGTTAACTTCAAATCTTTTTGTTATTCGTTCACGGGACGTGGGCGTCACTGGTAAGTCGGTCATTTATTGCCCATGCCGAATTGCCCTCGAGTGGCTTGCTAAGCCATTTGAGAGGGCAGTTAAGAGTCAACCACGTTGCAATGAATTACATATAAGCCAGACCGGGTAAGGGTGGCAGATTTCCTTCCCGAAAGGACATCAGTGAACCAGATGAGTTTTTAAAACAATCTGGTAGTTTCGAGGGCATATTTTGTCTGAGCTTCCGCTACCAGTGGGGAGACGAGTCCGCCAACCAGACTTCAGGAAATTGCGGGCAGATTGGCCAAGGGTTCTGACTATGCTCAGCCAGTGGGCAAGGCTCCTGTCTGGTAGAGTGAACATGAGAAATTACCCCTATAGGGTGCAATCTTATTGAACATTAGTGCAGTCCTGTAATATATCACCAGAAAGGACTTCAAACTAAATAGTGGGAGGGTTCAGGTGAGCGGAAATTTAAAGTCAAAGAATAAGGAGAAGGCAATAGAGCAGGGTAGCAATGGGGGAAATAAAAACCAGAGCGTGCCAGGAAGGGACAGAATGTATAAAAATAAGAGTGTATCAGAAAGTGGGATCCGAGCAGGGAAAAATGGTTAAAAAAAAACTAATTTAAAAGCTGAATGCACGCAGCATTCGTAACAACATAGATAAGATGACATCAAAAATAGATATAAATGGGTACGATCTGATCGTCATTACAGAGACATGGTTGCAGGGTGACCAAGGCTGGGAACTGAATATTCGGGGAATTTGACAATTCAGAAGGATAAACAGAAAGGAAAAGGAGGTGGGGTAGCTCTGTTAATAAAGGATGAGATCAGTGCAGTAGTGAGGAATGATATTGGCTCAGAAGATCAAGATATAAAATCACTTTGGGTGGAGATAAAAAAATAAGGGCAAAATATCACTGGTGGGCATAGTGTATAGGCCCCCTAACAGTAGCTACACTATTGCACGGAGTATAAATAAAGAAATAATGGGAGCCTTTTCAGAAAGAAATGGCAATATTCATGGGCGATTTTAATCTTCAATGATTGGACAAATCAAATTGGCCAAGGTAGCCTTGACGAAGAGTTCATAGAGTGTATCTGGGATGGTTTCCTTGAACAGTACATTGCGGTACCAACCAGGAAACAGGTATCTTCGATCTGGTACTGTGTAATGAGACAGGATTAATAAATTATCTTGAAATAAAGGATCCTTTGGAAAGAGTGACCATAACATGGTTGAATTTCAAATTCTGTAGAAGGGTGAGAAAGTTGGATCTCAAACCAGTGTCCTGATCTTTAATAAAGGAGATTACAAGGTTATGAAGGCAGAGTAAGCTAAAGTGGACTGGGAAAATAGATTAAAGTCTAAGACAGTTGATAAAAAACAGTGGCAGACATAAGGAGATATTTTGTAACTCTCAACAAAAATATATTCCAGTGAGCAGGAAAGACTTTAAGAGAAGGGAGAACTGTCGTGTATGGAGAAAAAGTCATACTGAACACTGAGCTCAAAGTAAAGTGTGACCGTAGTCTTTTATTGCAGGTCTCCAGAGTGCCTCTCCAACCTGTGAAGCCTCCTTAAATACCTGTGCTCAGGTATTTAAGGAGGTGAAATGATGCCCTCTCTTTGCAGCCGGACTAGCTCGATCTCTACCCTTTCTCTCATCATGTACGGCGCTGCTCTCACCTTGTGATAGATGGGTCGTGCCCCCGGAATTAGTTGGATCTGCACTTTTGCTCCTTGGAATTTCCTGATGCCTGGTTCGAACAGCGAAGGAAATTTGTGTTAGACCTGGGCACACGAAGTGTTGTCAGTGGGCGACAGCGCTCAGACGTCGTCCCAGTTCCAGCGTAACTTTCCCAGCCAGCTCCTGCCGAGCAGCTAGGACCATCGCCCGGTGCCACCCAGAGTGGTATCTTGTGCACCACTCCATCGTAGGAGACCTTTACGGTAGCACTACTGCTTACAGGAATCAGTTCTTTCGTGTAAGTTCTTAGTTTCATGCGAACTGGAGTTAAGACTGGCCTTGAGGCCTTGTTGCACCACAACCTTTCGAAAGTCTTTTTGCCCATGATGGACTGGCTCGCGCCCGTGTCCAGCTCCATTGCTACCCGGAGTCCATTTAGTTCAACATTCAACATTATCGGGGGACAATTCGTGGTGAATGTGTGCACCCCATGTACCTCTGCCTTCTCTATCTGAGGCTCTGGTTCGTCGTGATCCTCCGTAGATCTGTCCTCCTCTGCAACATGGTGGTTTGCAGGTTTATCAGGCTTTGCAGCTCGCATGCACACTTGTTGGAAGTGTCCTATTGTTCCACAGCCCTTGCAAACGTACTCTTTGAATCGGCATGAATGGAAACGATGATCACCTCCGCAGCGCCAACAAGGTGTTAATGGCCTTGCAATCATCACTCTTGATGGTGGACTCTGCGGAACTGCAGCTGCAGGTATGTGTGACCTGCCCTGTACGTTATGATTCGAAAACAACATCATTTTGTTCACAGTACTTGTAGCAGCATTTGTGTGCTGAGAAATTTGCTTCGTATTGTCACTGGGCTATCGCTATGGCCTTACACAAAGTTGGGGTCTCTGCAGTCAAAAGTTTGCGAAGTATGGTTTCGTGGCCAATGCCAAGGACGAAAATGTCTCTGAGCATGTGCTCCAAATGTCCTTCAAATTCGCAATGTCCTGCAAGGCGTCTTAGCTCTGCGAAATAACTCGCCACTTCCTGGCCTTCAGACCTTCTGTCGGTGTAGAACCGGTACCTCGCCATCTGAACGCTTTCCTTCGGGTTCAAATGCTCTCGGCCCAGTGTGCACAAATTGTCGTACGATTTCTCTGTGGGTTTCACTGGAGTGAGCAGATTCTTCATGACGCCATACGTGAGGAGGATCGCCCTTCATTTGGCAGTGCTCTCTTCCCCATCTAGCTCGTTGGCCATGAGGTATTGGTCGAGTCGCTCCACTAAAGTTTCCCAATGATCTCCCTCCGAAAATTTCTCCAGGGTGCCCACTGTTCTCTGCATCTTTGGGTTCACTATCTGTACCTCGTCGCCAGTTGTGTATGGAGAAAAAGTCAGACAGAAGACTGAGCTCAAAGTAAAGTGTGACCTTAGTCTTTTATTGCAGGTCTCGAGTGCCTCTCCAACCTGTGAAGCCTCCTTAAATACCTGCTCCCAAGGAATTATGGGATCCCTTGGGACTCCAGGGGATGAGCCCTCTGGTGGCTATACAGAGAAAATACAAGTCCAGATATATAACAAGAACCATCCCTGGTTAACTGAGGAGGTAAAGGATGGGATTAAATTGAAAGCAATGGCATAGAAAGTGGCCAAGATTAGTGGGAGGTCAGAGGATTGGGAAACTTTTAAAACCAGCAAAGGACGACAAGAAAAACAATACAGAGAGGGAAGATAGATTATGAAAGTAAACTAGCAAGAAATATAAAAACAGATAATAAGAGTTTCTACAGGTATATAAAAAGGAAGAGAGTAGCTAAAGCAAACATTGGTCCTTTTAGAGGGTGAGACTGGGGAATTACTAATGGAAAATAAGGAAATGGCAGAGACTTTGAACAAATATTTTGTATCGGTCTTCACGGTAGAAGACACTAAAAACTTACCAATAATGGATACTCTAGGGGCTATTAAAACAATCACTATCACTAAAGAAAAAGTACTCGGTAAAATAATGGGACTAAAGGTGGACAAGTCCCCTGGACCTGATGGCTTGCATCCAAGGGTCTTTAAAAAAATGGCTGCAGAGATAGTGGATGCATTGGTTGTAATCTACCAAAATTCCCTGGATTCTGGAGAGGTACCAACAGATTGGAAAACCACAAATGTTCACCCCTATTTAAAAAAGGAGGCAGATAGAAAGTAGGAAACAATAGACAGTTAGCCTAACATCTGTGGTTGGGAAAATGCTGGAGTCCATTATTAAAGAAGCAGCAGCAGGACATTTTCAAAAGCATAATATAGTCAAGTAGTGTCAGCATGGTTTTATGAAGTGGAAATCATGTTTGACAAATTTGCTGGAGTTCTTTGAGGATGTAATGAGCAGGGTGGATAAGGGGAAACCAGTAGATGTGGTGTATTTGTTTTTCCAGAAGGTATTCGATAAGGTGCCACATAAGAGGTTACTGCACAAGATAAGAGCTCATGGGGTTGGGGGTAATATATTAGCATGGATAGAGGATTGGCTAACTAACAGGAAACAGAGAGGTGGGATAAATGGGTCATTTTCCGGTTGGCAAACAGTAACTAGTTGGGTGCCACAGTGATTGGTACTAGAGCCTCAACTATTTGCAATCTATATTAATGTTTTGGCTGAAGGCATCGAGTGTAGTGTAGCCAAATTTGCTGATGATACAAAGATGGGTGAGAAAGCAAGTTGTGAGGAGGATACAAAAAATCTGCAAAGGGATATAGACAGGCTAAGTGCGTGGGCAAAAATTTGGCAGATGGAGTATAATGTGGGCAAGTGTGAGGTTATCCACTTTGACAGAAAAAATAAAAAAGCTAATTATTATTTAAATGGAGAGAAATTGCAGCAGTACAGAGGGACCTGGGGGTCCTTGTGTGTGAAGTGCAAAAACGCAGGAACAGCAAGTAATCAGGAAGGCAAATGGAATGTTGGCCTTTATTGCAAAGGAGATAAGAGTATAAAAGCAGAGAAGTCCTGCTACAACTGTACAGGGTATTGGTGAGGCCACACCTGGAGTACTGCGTCTCCTTATTTAAGGAGGGATATACTTGCATTGGAGGCTGTTCAAAGAAAGTTCACTAGGTTGATTTCTGCGATGAAGGGGTTGACTTATGAAGAAAGGTTGAGTAGGTTGGGCCTGTACTCATTGGAGTTTAGAAGAATGAGAGGTGATCTTATTGAAACATATAAGATCCTGAGGGGGCTCAATAAGATTGATGCAGAGAGGATATTTCCCCTCATGGGCGAATCTAGAACTACAGGGTATAGTTTCAGAATAAGGAGTCACCCATTTAAAACTGAGATGAGGAGAAATTTCTTCTCTCAGAGGGTTGCAAATCTGTGGAATTCTCTGCCTCAGAAAGCTGTGGATGCTGGGTCATTGAATGTATTTAAGGTAGAGATAGTGATTTTTGAATGGTAAGGGATGAAGGGGTATGTGGAGTGGGCAGGGAAGTGGAGCTGAGCACAAGATCAGATCAGCCATGAAGGCAGAGAAGGCTCGAGAGACCAAATGGCCTACTCCTGCTCCTTTTTTTTTGTTGTTAAATTCTTATATCAATAACACAGATTATCATCGTCTTCATCATACGCAATCCCTCGAAATTAAGGAAGACTTGCTTCCACTCTAAAAATTAGTTCTTAGGTGACAGAACGGTCCAATACGGGAATTACAGTCTCTGCCACAGTGGTTGAGGGAAAGGGTGGCTGGGACTGGTTTGCCGCACGCTCCTTCCGCTGCCTGCGCTTGATTTCTGCACGCTCTCGGTGACGAGACTCGAGGTGCTCGGCGCCCTCCCGGATACTCTTCCTCCACTTGGGGCATCTTTGGCCAGGGACTCCCAGGTGTCGGTAGGGATGTTGCGTTTTATCAAGGAGGCTTTGAGGGTGTCCTTGAAACGTTTCCTTTGCCCACCTTGGGCTCATCCGCCATGTAGGAGCTCTGAGTAGAGCGCTTGCTTTGGGAGTCTTGTGTCGGGCATGCGAACAATGTGACCCACCCAACGGAGCTGGTCGAGTGCGGTCAGTTCTTTGATGCTGGGGATGTTGACCTGATCAAGGACGCTAACATTGGTGTGTCTGTCCTCCCAGGGGATTTGCAGGATCTTGCGGAGACATTGTTATGAATTAGATTATTAGATTAGACACAGATTATAAATGATACAGGGATACAGGACATTCCAAATGGTAGAAAGAACAAGACAAGAGGAGGGAAGAAGCTGTATCGATTCAGCAGAATTAAGAAGCTGAGCTGATAGTGCGGGGCAAACAGAAAATGAAATATTTGCGGTTGAAGGTTCTCTCACAGTGCTGTCTGGGAGGGAGTTCCAGGATTTTGACCCAGTGATGATGAAGGAACAGCGATATATTTCCAAGTCAGGATGGTGTGTGACTTGGAGGGGAATTTGCAGCTAGTGCTGTTCCCATGCGCCTGCTGCCCATGTCCTTCTAAGTGCTGGAGGTCGCGGGTTTGGGAGATGCTGTCGCAGAAGCAATTTCTACCCCCCCCAGTCAAATAGCATAATATATATGTAGAAATGTTGTAACTATTATCATTTCTAGTTTTAGATTTCACTAAAAGGATTCATTCCTTCCCTTGTTACTGCAGGACGTAGCAGAGATTGACACCTGGATATGTGCTCTCGCTGTGTTGTTTAGTACTGTACTTGTGTTCAACAGTATGGACATAATTGACCAATCCACTCTGCAGAGGTTTCAGTATCCTTAAAGCCTTCACTATTTTCATATTTTCATATTTTATTTTATTCCATTTTCCACTCTGTTGTCTCGCAGACTATCTTCAATGGGCTACAGGAAATGTTCAATATACTTAGCAGGTCAGGCAGCATCTGTGGAGAGAGAAACAGGGTTAATGTTTCAGGTCGATGACCTTTCATAAGAACATAAGAATTAGGAACAGGAGTAGGCCATCTAGCCCCTCGAGCCTGCTCTGCCATTCAACAAGATCATGGCTGATCTGGTCGTGGACTCCGCTCCACTTACCCGCCCGCTCCCCGTAACCCTTAATTCCCTTATTGGTTAAAAATCTATCTATCTTTGACTTGAAAACATTCAATGAGCTAGCCTCAACTGCTTCCTTCGGCAGAGAATTCCACAGATTCACAACCCTCTGGGAAAAGAAATTCTTTCTCAACTCGGTTTTAAATTGGCTCCTCCGTATTTTGAGGCTGTGCCCCCTAGTTCTAGTCTCCCCCACCAATGGAAACAACCTCTCTGCCTCTATCTTATCTATCCCTTTCATGATTTTAAATGTTTCTATAAGATCACCCCTCATCCTTCTGAACTCCAAGGAGTAAAGACCCAGTCTACTCAATCTATCATCATAAGGTAACCCCCTCATTTCTGGAATCAGCCTAGTGAATCGTCTCTGTACCCCTTCCAAAGCTAGTATATCCTTCCTTAAGTAAGGTGACCAAAACTGCATGCAGTACTCCAGGTGCGGCCTTACCAATACCTTATATAGTTGCAGCAAGACCTCCCTGCTTTTGTACTCCATCCCTTTCGCAATGAAGGCCAATATTCCATTTGCCTTCCTGATTACCTGCTGCACCTGCAAACTAACCTTTTGGGATTCATACACAAGGACCCCCAGGTCCCTTTGCACCACAGCATGTTGTAATTTCTCCCCATTCAAATAATATTCCCTTTTACTGTTTTTTTTTTTTCCCCAAGGTGGATGACCTCACACTTTCCGACATTGTATTCCATCTGCCAAACCTTAGCCCATTCGCTTAACCTATCCAAATCTCCTTGCAGTCTCTCTGAGTCCTCTACACAACCCGCTTTCCCACTAATCTTAGTGTCATCTGCAAATTTTGTTGCACTACACTCTGTCCCCTCTTCTAGGTCATCTATGTATATTGTAAATAGTTGTGGTCCCAGCACTGATCCCTGTGGCACACCACTAACCACTGATTTCCAACCCGAAAAGGACCCATTTATCCCGACTCTCTGCTTTCTGTTCGCCAGCCAATTCTCTATCCATGCTAATACATTTCCTCTGACTCCGTGTACCTTTATCTTCTGTAGTAACCTTTTGTGTGGCACCTTATCGAATGCCTTTTGGAAATCTAAATACACCACATCCATCGGTACACCTCTATCCACCATGCTCGTTATATCCTCAAAGAATTCCAGTGAGTTAGTTAAACATGATTTCCTCTTCATGAATCCATGCTGCGTCTGCTTGATTGCACTATTCCTATCCAGGTGTCCCGCTATTTCTTCCTTAATGATAGTTTCAAGCATTTTCCCCACTACAGATGTTAAACTAACCGGCCTATAGTTACCTGCCTTTTGCTGCCCCCTTTTTTAAACAGAGGCGTTACATTAGCTGCTCTCCAATCCGCTGGTACCTCCCCAGAGTCCAGAGAATTTTGGTAGATTATAACGAATGCATCTGCTATAACTTCAGCCATCTCTTTTAATACCCTGGGATGTATTTCATCAGGACCAGGGGACTTGTCTACCTTCAGTCCCATTAGCCTGTCCAGCACTACTCCCCTAGTGATAGTGATTGTCTCAAGGTCCTCCCTTCCCACATTCCTGTGGCCTGCAAATTTTGGCATTGTTTTTGTGTCTTCCACTGTGAAGACGGAAGCAAAATAATTGTTTAAGGTCTCAACCATTTCCACATTTCCCATTATTAAATCTCCCTTCTCATCTTCTAAGGGACCAACATTTACTTTAGTCACTCTCTTCCGTTTTATATATCGGTAAAAGCTTTTACTATCTGTTTTTATGTTTTGCGCCAGTTTACTTTCGTAATCTATCTTTCCTTTTTTTTATTGCTTTCTTCGTCATTCTTTGCTGTCGTTTAAAATTTTCCCAATCTTCTAGTTTACACTAACCTTGGCCACCTTATACGCATTGGTTTTTAATTTGATACTCTCCTTTATTTCCTTGGTTATCCACGGCTGGTTATCACTTCTCTTGCCGCCCTTCTTTTTCACTGGAATATATTTTTTTTGCGCACTATGAAAGAGCTCCTTAAAAGTCCTCCACTGTTCCTCAATTGTGCCACCGTTTAGTCTGTGTTTCCAGTCTACTTTAGCCAACTCTGCCCTCATCCCACTGTAGTCCCCTTTGTTTAAGCATAGTACCCTCGTTTCTGATACAACTTCCTCATCCTCAATCTATATTACAAATTCAACCATATTGTGATCACTCATTCCGAGAGGATCTTTTACGAGGAGATTGTTTATTTTTCCTGTCTCATTACACAGGACCAGATCCAAGATGGCTTGCTCCCTTGTAGGCTCTGTTACATACTGTTCTAAGAAACAGTCCCGTATGCATTCTATGAATTCCTCCTCCAGGCTACCCCCTGCGATTTGATTTGACCAGTCGATATGTAGGTTAAAATCCCCCATGACTACTGTCGTCCCTTTTTCACATGCCTCCATTATTCCCTTGATTATTGCCCACCCCACTGTGAAGTTATTATTTGGGGGCCTATAAACTACGCCGACCAGTGACTTTTTCCCCTTACTATCTCTAATCTCCACCCACAATGATTCAACATTTTGTTCATTGGAGCCAATATCATCCCTCACAACTGCCCTGATATCATCCTTTATTAACAACTACCCCACCTCCCTTCCCTTCTTGCCTATCTTTCTGAATCGTCAGATACCCCTGTATGTTTAATTCCCAGTCTTGGCCACCTTGCAACCATGTTTCTGTAATGGCCACCAAATCATACCCATTTGTAATGATTTGTGCCGCCAACTCATTTACTTTATTTTGAATGCTGCGTGCATTTAGGTAGAGTGTTTTCATCCTCGTTTTTAAACCATGATTTTTAGTTTTTACCCCTCCTGCAGCCCTTTTATATTCAGTGGCCCTTTTTGTTTCTTGCCTTTGGTTTCTCTGCCCTCCATTTTTACTCATCTCTTTTCTGTTTTTTGTTTTTGTCTCTTTTTTTTTTTTGTTTCCCTGTGTCTCCCTGTATTGGTTCCCATCCCCCTGCCATATTAGTTTAACTCCTCACCAACAGCACTAGCAAACAATGTCCCCTAGGACATTGGTTCCATTCCTGCCCAAGTGCAGACCGTCCAGTTTGTACTGGTCCCACCTCCTCCAGAACCTGTTCCAATGCCCCACGAATTTGAATCCCTCCCTGCTGCACCACTGCTTAAGCCACGTATTCATCTGTGCTATCCTGCGATCCCTACTCTTACTAGCATGTGGCACTGGTAGCAATCCCGAGATTATTACTTTTGAGGTCCTACTTTTTAATGTAACTCCTAGCTCCTTAAATTCGTCTCGTAGGATCTCATCCCTTTTTTTACCTATGTCGTTGGTACCAATGTGCACCACGACAACTGGCTGTTCTCCCTCCCATTTCAGAATGTCCTGCACTCGCTCGGAGACATCCTTGACCCTTGCACCAGGGAGGCAACATACCATCCTGGAGTCTCGATTGCAGCTGCAGAAACGCCTATCTATTCCCCTTATGATTGAATCCCCTATCACTATCGCTCTCCCACTCTTTTTCATGCCCTCCTGTACAACAGAGCCACCCACGGTGCCATGAACTTGGCTGCTGCTGCTCTTCCCTGATGAGTCATCTCCCTCAACAGCACTCAAAGCGGTGTATCTGTTTTGCAGGGGGATGACCAGGTGGGACCCCTGCACTACCTTCTTTGTACTACTCTTCCTGCTGGTCTTCCATTCCCTAGCTGGCTGTGGATCCTTCTCATGCGGTAAGACCAACTCACTACACGTGCCACTTATGTCATTCTCAGCATCGTGGATGCTCCAGAGTGAATCCACCCTCAGCTCCAATTCCGCAACGCGGTACGTCAGGAGATGGAGGCGGATACACTTCTCACACACGTAGTCCTCGGGGACACCGGAAGCGTCCCTGAGTTCCCACATGGCACAGGAGGAGCATATCACGTGACCGAGTTCTCCTGCCATGCCTTAACCCTTAGATATTCTTAAATTGGTAATAACAATGTTACAGTTCACTTACTGATATAAAAAATAAAAAGAAAAGCTACTCACCAATCACCAGCCAATCACTTACCCCATTGGCTGTGACGTCGCCTTTTGATTCCTTTCTACTTCTATTTTGCTTTCTCTCCCGCTGTAGCTGCACAAGTACGCCTTTTATAGGCCGCTCCGACACTGCTCCCACCTCTCACCAACTGCCACTGACTCTCGAGCTCCCGGTGGGCCTTTTATAGGCCGCTCCCGCCTCTCTCCAACTGCCGCTGGCTCTCAATCTCCCACTGGGCCTTTTATAGGCCGCTCCCGCCTCTCTCCAACTGCCGCTGGCTCTCAATCTCCCACTGGGCCTTTTATAGGCTGCTCCCGCCTCTCACCAACTGCCGCTGGCTCTCAATCTCCCACTGGGCCTTTTATAGGCCGCTATAAATTTCATCAAAATTGGAAAAAGTTAGAGATGTAACAGGTGTTTTAAGCAAGTGTAGGGAAGGGAGAGGTGGGAAGGGAGGAAAGATCAAAAGGGAAGATCTGTGACAGAGTGGAAGGCAGAAGTGATTAAATGACAAACGGTATGATTGTAGAAGGCAAAAGGAGATGGTAATGGGACAAATAATGAAACAAAAGATGAGTCCAGAAGAACTGTAAATGGGAATAGCAGAATCCCATTTTATTCCCAGAGAATATGATGTTGTGTCATTAACTGAGACCTGGCTCAGAAAAGGGCAGAATTGGGTATTAAATATTCTTGGTTCATAAGGTGTTCAGGAAAGATAGGAGGTGGTGTGGCAGTATTGGTTAAGGAGAATGTTCCAGTGCTGGAGAGAGAGGATGTCCTGGAGAGGTCAAGGAGAGAATCCATATGGCTAGAGTTAATAAGTAATAGAGCTGACATTACACTGCTAGGTGCATTCTATAGACCACCAAATGGTGAGAAAGATAGGAAGGAGCAAATTTTCAGCGAAACTACAGAGAGGTGCAAGAAATATAGAATGGTAATAATGGGGGACTTCAACTATCCTAATATAGGGCCCAAGTTTCCACAAGAAAAAAAACGGGCGCCCCTCCGAGCTGGGCGCCCGTTTTTCGCGCCTAAAACGGCGCCTAAAAAAATCCTCGGTATTCTCCACCGACTTACAGGTCCTGTGGCACTCGGCGCAGACAGCATGAGCTGTGGGGGGGGCGGAGCCAGGTGCCTGCGCTGAAAACAGTGCCGGGACCTCTGCACATGCGCGCTACAGTCGGCACGCAAGTGCAGTAGCTCCAGGCGCCCGAAACTGTGTGGGAGGGGCCCGAAGCACGCAGCCCCTAGCCCTGGCCCAATGGCCTCACTAGGGCTGCGTGAATAAGGCTCCTCCCACGGCCAGCTCCTGCTCCCCCCCCCCCACCCCCCGACACTCGACCCCCCCCCGCCGACCCGACCCGAGGCCCACTCCCCCCCCCCCCCACCACCGACCCGACACCCACTCCCGCCACCCCCCCCCCCGACCCGACATCCACTCCTGTTCCCCGACCCCCCCTCTCTTCCCTCCCTCCCCCCTCTCTTCCCCCTCTCTTCCCTCCCTCCCCCCTCTCTTCCCTCCCTCCCCCCTCTCTTCCCTCCCTCCCCCCTCTCTTCCCCTCCCTCCCCCCACTCTCTTCCCTCCCTCCCCCCCTCTCTTCCCCCTCTCTTCCCTCCCTCCCCCCTCCCCCCCTCTCTTCCCTCCCTCCCCCCCTCTCTTCCCTCCCTCCCCCCTCTCTTCCCTCCCTCCCCCCCCTCTCTTCCCTCCCTCCCCCCCCTCTCTTCCCTCCCTCCCCCCCCTCTCTTCCCTCCCTCCCCCCCTCTCTTCCCTCCCTCCCCCCCTCTCTTCCCTCCCTCCCCCCCTCTCTTCCCTCCCTCCCCCCCCTCTCTTCCCTCCCTCCCCTCCCTCCCCCCCCTCTCTTCCCTCCCTCCCCCCCCTCCTCTTCCCTCCCTCCCCCCCCTCTCTTCCCTCCCTCCCCCCCCTCTCTTCCCTCCCTCCCCCCCTCTCTTCCCTCCCTCCCCCCCCTCTCTTCCCTCCCTCCCCCCCCTCTCTTCCCTCCCTCCCCCCCTCTCTTCCC